>NC_138209.1:13279230-13879230 GCF_964194415.1 Vipera berus | reverse complement strand
GGATTTTATATCAAGAGGCAGGACCAACTCTTCACCATCACTTTTGAGTGACCAGACATACCTTATACAGCCTTTTAAGCACTTTGAGGGTAGGATTCCATGACTTTGCTTGGGGAGAAAGGTTGTAATAAGGCAACATTGCTGACACCCATGTCTTCAACATTTGAACTATTTGCTCTAAAAATGGCCCTGGCAACAAGGACCAATAATTTTCTGAAAGAAAGAAATTTTCAAGTCATTAAAAATATAGACAGAATCAATCGTACACTAAGGGAGCCAAACTGATGAAAATCCTTGACGAGGCTACAGAAGAAATAAGCAATATTTTGATTAGAAAGCCAATCTTAATTGTAGTCTGGATTCCAAGGTTAATGTCTATAGGAGAACAACAATACACAAACTACTCTGAAGTAACCGCTTGTATTCAGGTAGTCCTTGACTTACAGTTCACTTAGTGACCATTCAAAGTTTCAACGGCCCTGGAAAAAAGTGACTTATGACCATTTTTCAGCTTACTATCACTGCGGCATTCCCATGGTCACGTGATCAAACTTTGGACAGCTTGGCAACTTGACTCATATTTATGACGGTTGCAGTGTTCCGGAATCATGGGATCACCTTTTGCGACCTTCTGACAGGCAAAGTCAATGGGGAGAAGCCAGATTCTCTTAACAACTGTGTTACTAATTTAACAACACCTGCATTGATTCAACTTAACAACCGTGGCAAGAAAGCTCACAAAATGGGGCAAAACTCAATGAACAAATGTCCCACTTTACAACAGAAATTTGGGGCTCCATTGTGACCGTACGTCGAGGGCTATCTATAGCTCTTGGTTTCTTTGGCCTGACATTAATCTTGCCAGACTGAAGCACTTATCTGCACAATTATTAGATATACCCAGTGAACTGGGGTTTCATCTTCCCCCTTTTTTGGCCTACCAAAGATTCCAAGCTATGTTGTCCCTTTGCTCCCTGGAAAACAAATCCTCTCTCATGCAACTCTGGACTACATTCCTCGTGACTAACTTGCACCTAAGCTATTTGAGGCTTTACACACACACACACACACACACACGTATATAGGTCGTCACATTTTAGGCTTTCTGCAATTTTTTGGATGTCCTCAAGGGCTTGGTTTTGAAAACCACTGATTAACTTGGCTTTGTTCCCTGGTCTAGGAGTAGAGTGGCTTTTGATCTCTTTTTTGTCTTTTCCTTCTGGGGAGTTTTTTGAGGTGTTGAGTTTCTCATTGCAGATATTCTGGAGTTCCTCATTTTCTTTCTTGTTTTATTTTATAATGGAAGTCACACCAGGTTGGATTGCTTCAAAGTTTAATGAAACAAACAAACAAACAAACATTTAAGGTTTGTCACACAGAGAATACACTACTTATCCTGGAGGGCAAGATCAGAACCAGTAAGATGAATCTACAGGGAAGCATTAGTCAGAGCCATCAAACAATGGATACATTGCCTTATGAAGAGACAGATCCCCCTTCTCTGGAGGAGTTCAAACATAGACTCGACAGCTACCTTGGATTCAACAATCTCTGCGATATCTTCTATGTTTATGGCTCTGCTGCTTTTGCTGAGAAAATGTAGAATTCTTTTGAGCTGGGAGACTGAGGAATGTAATACATGAATGGGGGCACACAGGATGTGGGAAAAGAGAAAAGGAGAATTGTTCCAAACTCACCTAGAATGTTGGAAGAGCACTTGCTCAGACCTGTGACAGCTTCTGCAAACTGTAAAGCTAGTGATGGTATTTTGTGTGCTCCAAGAGCAACACAGCACTCAGGCACCAGAAGAAAAACAGCAAGAGCTTCTTGGTGAGAAGAACTCCGGGGAAGAGCAGGGACGAGGTGGTTCAATAGAGAAGAAGAGATCTGTTTAAAAACAGTAGATATAGCTGGCTACAGATCTGTCTAGTTTCAGAAGAAAAGCAGATATGAAATGAGGAAAGATGCATCAGTTGCTCTGCCCACTCCTTTATTTCAGCTTTTACAGTCCATTATGGTGTAGCGCCAGGTTGCATCAGTCGTTACTTTGCCAAGACTGAACCTGTCTTAAGTGATAAGAATATCAAGGATGCAAATGTAGAGGTGGTCAACAGTATTACGTATCTGGGGGTGCAGATAATTGGCCTCTCCACCCGTCATTTTTAGTGAAGCGTGCAAACCAGCGTCTCCATTTCCTGCATCGAATGAGGAGAGTGCATCTTTCTCCTTCTGTCCTAGCCACTTTTTACAGAGGCACGTTTTAACAAACTGCACTACTGGTTTGGTGGTAGCAGTGCCTCAGATAGGAGGTCCATACAGAGAGTGGTACAGACAGCTGAGAAGACTACAGGATGCTTGCTTCCCATTATTCAGGACACTGCTTGTAAGCGCTATGTGCTTAGCGCTCGAAGCATTGTTAGAGTCCCCCATACATTCACTTTATGGTCTGTTTTTGTTCATCCCCTCTGGAGGAGGTTTCGAAGTATTTCCTGCAAGACTACCAGATTCTGAACAGCTTTGTGCCCTATGCCATCCATCTGGTAAACTTGTAAGATTTCTTTTTCTCACCATGTACATGTATACATCTGAACTAGACTGTGTTGTTTCTCTGTGTCATAGAATATATGTGGATATGTGGGTATATGCAATTATTTCTTGGTCATATTTATGTAGTGTATGTTGGAGATGTTGATCTTTTGAGAGCTGTATGCAAT
This sequence comes from Vipera berus, assembly GCF_964194415.1. NCBI lineage: Eukaryota > Metazoa > Chordata > Lepidosauria > Squamata > Viperidae > Vipera > Vipera berus. Next base: position 13,876,516 of record NC_138209.1, on the reverse strand, counting down.
GAAATTTCATTTTAATGTATGCTGATTAGTGTACATTTAAAGTGACAGTAAAGTTATTCTAAGTCTAAGATAAGATAGTGAAAGGGCTTGCCAAGCGACACCATTGTCCCATGATGTTGAGGTTGCATTGATCAGGTAGCAAGCCTTCTTTATGTAGCTCCTGTGCTTTAGATATTTCTACTACTAATAATAATAATTATAATTATAATTATAATTATAAAGTTGGAAGGGATCTTGGAGGTCATCTAGTCCAACCCCCTGCTCAGGCAGGAAACCCTATACCATTTTGGACAAATGGCTGTCCAGTCTCTTCTTAAAAACTTCCAGTGTTGGAACATTCACAACTTCTGGAGGCAAGTTGTTCCACTGGTTAATTGTTCTAACTGTCAGGAAGTTTCTCCTTAGTTCTAGGTTGCTTCATACATTCACTTTTTGCTTGGCTTTCCATAACTTTATTCTGCTGTGTTTTTAATCTTAGTTGGGTTGTGGCATCTGTTGGGGTAGGGGAAAGTTGATGAGCTTTTTCTTAATGTTGTTTTTGCTCTGGTGCACTCTATTTTGACATGGGCTATGGAATACATCAGGATAGGACATCTGTGTATAAAATCAGAGTTCCAATTTTTTTTCCAGTTCTCTTTCCATTAGACCCAGAAGGATAGTTTCTGGTTTAATCTTTATGTTCACTTTAAGAATTTTCTGCATTAATATATGAATCCTACTCCAACATTTCTTTGCCTTATTACATGTCACCATAAATGATCTGCAGCAAATTCTTACAGAAGTTGCATTCCAACAGGAGATAATGATTATCTGAAGGCACCTAAAGCTGGAGTGGGAAGCCAGGTGCTCTCCCTGTGTTCTAGATTAGAATTTTAGTTTTTTAAAAATCCTCTACTAGCTGTTAGGACAACCTTCACACAACTGGAAGTACCATTTAGGGAATCAGGATTATATACTAACCCATCTATGGATTCTCTCATCTGATCACAGAACAATCAACAAAGTGTCCAATAAGGAATAATCCCTATACTGAAAGAAAAATATTTTTTTTCTTTACCTGCTGAGCAATCCAATCTCTCATAGTAAGTTCCTTCAAAACCTCTCTCATTTCTTGCAGATCCACTGGGATATAATAGTCCATCGACACAGCAGGTCTAGGAGGAAAAATGGAATGTCCATTTTCTGAGGAACATCCAAAGCTCCATCACATGTGCCTTAATGCTATCATTCAGAAATTTTACACCATGACTGCCTACATTATACTTCCCAGCTTTTGGGCTTCACATCTTTCAAAGAGAAAATTGACTTATCAGGATTTAAGGCTCTTCTTCAAATAAGCCACTGGGAGTATATTTACTTACCAACTTATAGCATAAAAAGGTAAAGATAAAGGTTCCCCCGCACATGCGTGCTAGTCGTTTCCGACTCTAGGGGCCAGTGCTCATCTACGTTTCAAAGCCAAAGAGCCAGAGCTTGTCCGAGGACGTCTCCGTGGTCATGTGGCCGGCATGACTAGACGCCAAAGGCGCACGGAACGCTGTTACCTTCCCACCGCAGTGGTCCCTATTTTTCTACTTGCATTTTTACATGCTTTCAAACTGCTAGGTTGGCAGAAGCTGGGACGAGTAACAGGTGCTCACTCTGCTACGCGGCACTCGGGATTCGATCCGCCAAACTGCCGACCTTCTGATCGACAGGCTCAGCATCCTAACCCACTGAGCCACCGCGTCCCTTTTACTTATAGCATAGACCCAGATAAAAAAACTGAAATAAGGACCTCTATTCTCAGGCATCCAGGTCATGGTTGTCCCAAAGGTGCTTTTTCATGAGGCAACTGGACTTTCTTTGGTTTTTTGAAGACGTTTCGCTTCTCATCCAAGAAGCTTCTGCCATTCCCCACCATCCCGTCAGAGCTGAAGAAGCTTCTCGGATGAGAAGCGAAACATCTTCAAGAAAAACAAGAAAGTCCAGTTGCCTCATGAAAAAAGCACCTTTGAAATAAGGGCATGGGTGGGAAGGACAAATAACGTACAGTATTTTATTTCCTTTTATATAGTTTGGAGATGACGGGATGTCTGTTAGTGCAAGATTCAGAAGGGCCATGGCATGGCGGTGATTTTTTTCCTCCTGGTTTTCAGTTTTTTGAGCGTAACAAGATTGAGGATGACTGCAATTTGTCTTCCAACTATCTGGCAGGATTATGGGTATGCAAGCAGCAGTGAAGTGGAAATACTTTAATAATCTCAAGAGCCCAGGGCCTTCATTTTTAAAGGAAACGGGACATTTTGTAGGCACAATGATTTGAAGAATTTGGAATGGATTTACATCGAAATCTTCATTCAGTCACAGAGCTAGCTTGTGAATTGGGTTATTAACTACTCTGCAACCCAACTAACCTCGAAAAGTGGCTGGGAAATTACAATTAGTCTGGAAATATTGTCCTGATCAGATAGAAGAAAGGGAGCAGATAAATGCAATAAACCAACATTTTCTGCAGATATTAAATTCACTTGGGTTACACTAGTGCAGCGGTCCCCAACCTTTGTGGCTTGGTGGCCCAGCTGAGGGGGGGAGAGGGCAACCAGCCCACATGAGCAGCAGGCTGATGCACACGTGTGCAGCTCGACTTACACACATACCTGCCAGCCCATCACTTGTGTGTTGCACTGTGCATGCACTACTCACAGGGCCTAGTTGCAAACAGACCACAGCCCGGTAGTATGCCATGGGCTGGAGGTTGGGGATCCCAGCACTATTGAGTCAGGACTTGGAATTCTTTCCCGAGAATCCAACAGCACTGCTGCCTACAATGCATGCTACTCACCTTGTTTTTAAGAAGCTTGCTGTTAAGCAAGGAGGTGAGGAAAAAATTTCTTCTATCTCCCTACCAGAAAGATAAAAAGAAAAGCAATTAATAAAACACTGGCATACCAACCCAGCTTTATACTTGCGTGGAAATAACTCCCACCGTGTCCAGCATGACTTAAATTACTTCCTTTAATTTATAGTCCGAATAAAATGTGAATCAGAAAATATAAATAAGAGTTCAACAACTTCCACGTAAATCTTGAGAAGGTTTACTTTCCACATATCTGTGTACAAATCTCGCATCCTATGCTTCTTTTCTTCTCTTTGGATATAAAATTTAGGGACAATTATTGTATCAGAAATAGTCAATTATGTCATATTGTGGCACTGAATGAAATACGATTGACAGGGAGCAAAACTGTAGGATATCACGCCTTCCAGATGTTGCTGAACTATAACCTCAAACTGCTCTTGATACGGCCAATGATGAGAAATGCTAGAAACTTAAGATTCAACAATATCTGGAGAGCTACAAGTTCCCTGTAGAAAGAATGACTTTTTATGTACATTCAGAAATAACATTGGTCTTTGTTTGGAAAACTTGCACAGTGTACAACACCATAATTGCTCTGATTAACATTTGTTCAAGCTCCATTAACTTGATCTTATTCTTCACTGATCAGCTATCTGCTGGTAGGGTAGAAACAGACAGAACTTTACTTCTAATAGAATGTTGACCCATCCATCTGCTGGAGAACAGTTTTCAAGTTCAAAGATAAGAACAGGATGGAACATAATATTTTAGAGTATTTATATGCCATTCATTCCCTTAATGGCTCAAGAGTGCTGTAATGATATGTGGGAATGTGAGACAGGAAGAAGAGTCGCCATCTAGACCAGCGGTCCCCAACCTTTCCAGCTTGGCAGCCCAGTCTGGTGTGGGTGGGAGACATGTGAGTGGCAGGCACATGTGAAGCTCCATTTGAAGAAATGGAGCTTTGCACGCAAGCCCAAGTGCCCTCCACTCATGGGAATGGAGCTTTGTGCCCATGTGCGAGCTTGCCCACTGCTTGCACAAGTGAAGCTTCACACATGAATGTTTGCCCATTTCTCCCACGGCCTGGTTTCAAACAGGTAGTGGGCTGCGGCCCAGGGTTGGGGACCCCTGATATAGATGACAGTCTAGCAGCTGAGCTTGCAAAAGGAATGGAGGCATGGCAAACAGAAGAGTTGGAAGGAATCTTCTTGCTCAAGCAGGAAACCTTGCAAGAAACAACTAGGGACCTTCCCTAATTTTAAGAGTCTAAAAGTGAGGGGAAGAGCTATGCACTTTTAGACGTGCAAAATTTTGCTTAATGTAACTTTACAAGAGATACTCCTCGGTGTGCTTCTTGCCTGACTACCACAAAGGGCTGATAAGTGCTTACAAAAATAAAATTTTCCCATCAGAAACAGGCAATACAAGTAGCAACCTTTTAGCATCCTGCTGTGCTTCACTTCCTATTTCCGCTGACTTCCATTTCTCAATCAGTCCTCTGTCCAGCTGGCTGATCCTAGGCAAGGCTTCCAAAGAGGTGGTTGCATTAGCACATGCAGAAGCCTTAATAAAGAGAAACCCAAGTGAAAAAAATGTGGTTGCTATCTCACATAACCAATGCTTCATAATATAAACCTTTGAGATGGCTGAGATCCAGGGCTTTTTTTGTCATAGAATGCCCAGAACGGAGTTTTGGCACCTTTTTTGGATAGAACCTTGTAGGGTAGGCAAGGCTGGTTGTATCACATGTGTGAGTTCTGGCACCTTTTTTTTAACAAAAAAAGCACTGCTGAGATCCTTGGTCAATTCTCATTCATGTTCCTGTAGAAAGTGGGAAATTCAACTTTTGGGAAACTATTATTGCAAGTTGACGATGCACATACTGGAACCGTAGATTTGAGATGCATTAATAGTCCTGATCCAGACAGCATAAACTCCACAAAATGGATTTAAACAAATATTTATTGTCTAGGAATTCTAAGCAGAGACTTACTTTGCAGTAGATATATCTGGTCATATTTATATCTGTCCATTCTCGCAGGTAAAAAGGAATAATTCCCCATCTCAGATAGGCATGGTTACAAATGCCAATCTATGCGTGCATGATGCTTGATAGACAAAGGATTTTACAACCTGGGCATGTAACCAGGACTTCCTGTAATAAACTTTGAAGCCCCTCCCACTGACTAGATAAGATATAGAAACTGACTAACAACTAGACTACATTTCCCAGAGGCCATCTCTTAAGGAGACAGCATTTAACCCTTCAAATGCTAAACATTCCAACAAAGTTCTTTTAAGGATACAGCTTTTAACTCTTTAAATGCTAGATGCTCTAACACAGCTCTTAATTCCTAAGCTAGCTATATAATGGACCAGATGGCTATATACTGGTCCAGCACAATGCAACTTTGGGGAAACTATCATTGCAAGTTGACGAATTATCCAAATGTCTAGAGAAGAAACTTTCATGTGCAGCCTAAAAACACATTTCATTTAGGCATGTTGGTACTTATTAGAATAGCTGCATTTACAAAATACAGGTAGTCCTTCATTTATGGCTGTAAATGAACCTGGCAATTATGGTTGTAAAGTGTGTCATCATGTGACTGACCCGATTTTATGAATGTTTTTGTGGCAGTCATAAAGCGAACCTATAGTTCACTATGGGTTTTGTTATGTTTTTGTCAGAAACCAGAAATAAATGCCAGTTTCCGGTAAAAACATATAAACATCATAACTAAAATGTGGTCATATGACCATTGGGGAGTACCCCTTTTAATTTCAGAACTGGTAATAAATAGCTTTTGGGAGAGTCCTTCATAACTCTGATCAGTTGCTAAGCAACCACTTATAAGTCAAGGGCTACTTGTACACACAGATGCAGAAAGTTCTTTGCAGATATTGAGTGGGTTCACATATTGTGCTAAGCCCACAGTATCCATCTTTCTCTGGGCCAAGAACTACATAATGCTATTGAATGAGGAGACGGTCATTCAAGAAATCATTTACAATTTTGTATGTTTAAAATTAATTTTTTTAATGTGATTACTTTCCAGTCATATATTTCAATTTTTCCATCTTCTGTCTCATTAAGCATTTTTTGGTAATTGGGGGTCCTCTGCAGAATGTATCCAAGGCTTTGGGGGATGCATTGGACAAGTGATCAGGACATATCATATGAACTTCTAAAATGGATTGTTCGGCTTTTCTCTTTCTAAATTGTGCGAATTCAGTCCATGTGGACTGTATCATAGTTCATGTCACAACAGACTTGGTGATCCCAAATGATGATCTATACAATGAATTATGCTTGAAAAGACTTAAACTGGTGTGTTTACTCAACCATTATTCTAGAGGACACAGAAAGGACTGATTGAAAGTGTTTATTAAGTATCTAAATTTGGGTCCAAGACAGGATCAAACTTCATGATTTTAGTTATTTTCCTAATATTAACATATAGTGTCTTTACAACATCTTCTATTTGAAGTGCTACAAAGTCTAGTATTAATTTAGCATACTGATGGTTTGATAATGACATTGAAGTCTAGATAGTTTACAAAAGAAATAAAAAGATTACCTGAAATATATTGACAAAGCTGACATATGCTCCAGCAAAAACCTGGACTCCCAATAATTCTACAATGATATGAAAATAAGTGTATTATTATTATTATTATTATTATTGTTGTTGTTGTTGTTGTTTGCACAGATGTTATTATTATTATTGTATTAAGTACAATATTTCTGTAATTTCTTCTCCTTTCTTTCTCTTGGGATTTATAGTATGGAGGTGCTTCTGAAATTTCCAGAAGAAATTCACCTGCATCTTGTAATTGTTTTATCCCTCAAATTTCTTTTTCTTCATTAAACTTTCTAACATAACATGCAGAAGTTCTCATTCTCCACTAACATTGATCTATTTTCTTTTCATGATAAACAGGAGAATATTGTGCTCACCCCAATCATACATTAAGTTTAATTTTGCAACCAAAATGTTGTGCATATTAAGAGATTTTACAGAATTTACTGCATTAAAAAAAACCCTTTATTTTGCTTTCACTGATCAACAAATTACAAATTTATACAATTCTCTATTTCTACCCTCCTGCCAGCTGATTAAAATGTAAGACTCCTAAAATTACTACATCCTTTTTCTCTACCAGTATAATAAATGCACATTCATCTGTATTCTTCCCAATTTTTGTCAACTGGAGAGGCAGAATATCCTGTTCTGAACTTCAAAAGCTGCCAGATAATCAACCCCCCAAATTATGATATTTGCTCTCTCAGAAATCAGAAAAAGCAATCTCCTAATTCCCACATTTAAAAATTAACTCAGACCATGATAATATTGGGCTCCAGAAAGCACTCAGTCCTGGTTGGCACCTTAAGATCCTTTTTAACTTCAATTTATTTTATTTTTGTTTCTATCTGGCTCCTTTTACTGATGCACTGCATTTTTAAACGCTACGTTTTTATGCTTTTAACTGTACACCACCTAGAGTGACTCTGTGAATGAGATGGACATTATCTAAAACTGACAAATCAAATCAAGTAAAAATTAAGGTCTTGATTTAGGACAAAGTATAACCAGTTTTGAGTCCACCTTCAGCCATGGAAGCACATTGGGTGATTTATGTCTAGTCATTAAATCTCAACCCAAAACACTTCACAAAGTTTCGTGATGATCTTGATGATAAAACCCCCCTCCCCCGGAGTTGTGGGTGTACCACGTTAGACTAAGAGTACGGCACAACACAAAAACCTAAAAAAATTTAACCCAAAAGAACTTCTGTAAATGTTTGATCAGAATGTCAAAAAGATCAGCAAACACTGAATAAAATATATTCAATTCAAATCTGACTTTTAGGTGTCACTTTTCAAAGAGAATTAACCATCTGTTTTCAAAGGCATGGAATGTCTTTAATGTGCTTAGATATGGCTGTATGTTGCCCTCCCCTGCCACATTATTGTATTAAGATTATTTTGGATTCTGGACTTGAAAAGGTACCATTAGGGCCCAGAAGAGCACTGATGTCAATACACTTTCTTTCTTCCTGTTTGCTATCCGATCCCGGACTTTCTGTGTCCTGCAGGAAACCACGTCCAAAACACCACAACTGCCCAGGAGCAGAGAAACAAAGGGTGTGATAGCTGCAGAAAAAACAAAACACTGTCAGCTTCCCATATGAACCCCTTCATGGATTACTGCCTTGTCGTGGCGAAGGGGCTTGCGTAATTCAATGAAGCTATGAGCTATGCCGTGCAGGGCCACCCAAGACGGACAGGTCATAGCTGAGAGTTCTGACAAAACGTGATCCACTGGAGAAGGAAATGGCAACCCACTCCAGTATCTTTGCCATGAAAACCCTATGGACAGTACCAAAAGGCAAAACGATATGACGCTGGAAGATGAGCCCCTCAGGTCGGAAGGCGTTCAATATGCTACTGGGGAAGAGCAGAGGGCTAGTACTAGTAGCGCCAGAAAGAATGAAGCGACTGGGCCAAAGCCGAAAGGACGCTCAGCTGTGGATATGTCTGGTGGTGAAAGGAAAGTCCGATGCTGTAAAGATTTTTTCTCCATAGGAACCTGGAATGTAAGATCCATGAATCAAGGAAAGCTGAACGTGGTCAAACAAGAGATGACAAGACTGAACATCGACATCTTAGGTATCAGCGAACTAAAATGGACAGGAATGGGTGAACTTAATTCAGATGACCATCAGGTATACTACTGCGGGCAAGAATCCCTCAGAAGAAATGGAGTAGCCTTCATAGTCAATAAAAGAGTAGGAAAAGCAATACTGGGATACAATCCTCAAAATGACAGAATGATCTCAGTTCGAATCCAAGGCAAACCATTCAATATCACAGTAGTCCAAGTCTATGCCCCAACCACCAGTGCTGAAGAGGATGAAATTGACCGGTTCTATGAAGCCCTACAGCACCTTATAGAACTAACACCAAAAAATGATGTCCTTATCATCATGGGGGATTGGAATGCTAAAGTAGGAAGCCAAAAGATAACCGGAATAACAGGCAAGTTTGGCTTTGGAGTACAAAATGAAGCAGGGCACAGGCTGATAGAATTTTGTCAAGAGAATACGATGGTCATAGCAAACACTCTTTTCCAACAACCCAAGAGACGGCTCTACACATGGACATCACCAGATGGTCAACACAGAAATCAGATTGACTATATGCTCTGCAGCCAAAGATGGAGAAGCTCTATACAGTCAGTAAAAACAAGACCAGGAGCTGACTGTGGCTCAGACCATGAGCTTCTTGTTGCAAAGTTTAGGCTTAAACTGAAGAAAGTAGGGAAAAGCACTAGGCCACTCAGGTATGAATTAAATCATATCCCTGTTGAATATACAGTAGAGGTGACAAATAGATTTAAGGAATTAGATCTGATAGACAGAGTGCCTGAAGAACTATGGACAGAGGTTCGCGACATTGTACAACAGGTAGCAACCAAAACCATCCCAAAGAAAAAGAAATGCAAGAAAGCAAAATGGCTGTCTGAGGAAGCTTTGCAAATAGCTGAGGAAAGGAGGGAAGCGAAAGGCAAGGGAGAAAAACATAGATATGCCCAATTGAATGCAGAATTCCAGAGAATAGCTAGAAGAGATAAGAATGCCTTCTTAAATGAACAGTGCAAAGAAATAGAAGAAAACAATAGAATAGGGAGGACCAGAGATCTTTTCAAGAAAATTGGAGAGATGAAGGGAACGTTTCATGCAAAAATGGGCATGATAAAGGACCAAAATGGCAGGGACCTAACAGAGGCAGAAGAGATTAAGAAGAGGTGGCAAAATTCCACAGAAGAACTATACAAGAATGAGCTTAATGTCCCAGATAATCACAATGAGGTGGTCACTGACCTCGAGCCAGACATCCTAGAATGTGAGGTGAAGTGGGCCTTAGAAAAGCTGAGCAACAACAAAGCTAGTGGAGGTGACAGTATTCCAGCTGAGCTATTCAAAATCTTAAAAGACAGTGCAGTAAAAGTGCTACACTCAATTTGCCAGCAAATTTGGAAAACTCAACAGTGGCCACAGGATTGGAAAAGATCAGTTTACATTCCAATTCCAAAGAAAGGCAGTGCCAAAGAATGTTCAAACTATCGCACCATTGCACTCATTTCTCATGCTAGTAAAGTCATGCTTAAAATCCTACAAGCTAGACTTCAGCAGTATGTGGATCGAGAACTACCAGAAGTACAGGCAGGATTTCGAAGAGGCAGAGGAACTAGAGATCAAATTGCCAACATACGCTGGATCATGGAGAAAGCTAGGGAGTTCCAGAAAAACATCTACTTCTGCTTCATTGACTATGCTAAAGCCTTTGATTGTGTGGATCATAACAAACTGTGGCAAGTTCTTAAAGAGATGGGAGTACCAGACCATCTTATTTGTCTCTTGAGAAACCTATATGCGGGTCAAGAAGCAACAGTGAGAACTGGACACGGAACCACTGATTGGTTCAAAATTGGGAAAGGAGTCCGGCAAGGCTGTATACTGTCGCCCTGCCTATTTAACTTATATGCAGAGCACATCATGAGAAAGGCAGGGCTAGATGAATCAAAAGTTGGAATTAAGATTGCCGGAAGAAATATCAACAACCTAAGATACGCAGATGATACCACTCTAATGGCAGAAAGTGAAGAAGAACTAAAGAGCCTCTTGTTGCGGGTGAAGAAGGAGAGTGCAAAACTTGGGTTGAAACTTAACATTAAGAAAACCAAGATCATGGCATCTGGCCCTCTCAATTCCTGGCAAATAGATGGGGAAGAAATGGAGGTAGTGACAGATTTTGTTTTCCTGGGCTCCAAGATCACTGCAGATGGGGACTGTAGCCAAGAAATTAAAAGACGCTTGCTCCTGGGGAGGAAAGCCATGGCAAATCTAGACAGCACACTAAAAAGCAGAGACATCACCCTGTCAACAAAAGTGCGTATAGTCAAGGCTATGGTCTTCCCAGTTGCAATGTATGGCAGTGAAAGTTGGACCATAAGAAAGGCTGAGCGCCAAAGAATTGAGGCCTTTGAACTATGGTGCTGGAGAAGACTCCTGCGAGTCCCTTGGACCGCAAGGCGATCAAACCGGTCAGTCCTAGAGGAGATCAATCCTGACTGCTCTTTAGAAGGCCAGATCCTGAAGCTAAAACTCAAATACTTTGGCCACCTAATGAGAAGGAAGGACTCACTGGAGAAGAGCCTAATGCTGGGAAAGATCGAGGGCAATAGAAGAAGGGGACGACAGAATGAGGTGGCTGGATGGAGTCACTGAAGCAGTAGGTGTGAGCTTAAATGGACTCCAGAAGATGGTAGAAGACAGGAAGGCCTGGAGGAATGTTGTCCATAGGGTCGCGATGGGTCGGACACGACTTCGCAGCTAACAACAACAACAATATCAGTCTCCCTCAAAAACACATGCACAACCACTCACATAGATGTGGAAGGGAAGAGATGGTACGTACTTTCCACAGGACACTTGGGAAACTGGACCATCAATCTCATCGATTTTCTGAGGGCCAGTCTTTGAAGAGTTGTGTCCTAATTGTCCTGCACTGTCATCTCCAAAGGTGAAAACACAGCCACTCTACGAAGGATTTTAACAAATCAAGCACCATCAATTTTTCCCCCAGCCACATATATTAGTTTTATTATACATTTCTGCTACTATGTGTTGTTGTCTTGGAGAACATAGGTTATATTTGCAGGCAAGTGTGCCCGACTCCAACTGCAGCTATCTCGTTTTGCAACATGGTCTTTTGCAGCAAGAAAAAAGAATCCACCAAAATAGTTTGAAGTTTCCCAACATCTTTTCTCCACCTCTCCACCCTTAGAGCATGTAAGCTCATAGCTCTGATCCAGCAGGAACATTGAAAAATACAGAAAGGAAGGAAGACAGCAACATTAAAGCGTGAAACAAAGCTAAAAATGTTTCTAGCCAAAGAGAAAAACAAAAATATTCACCTATGCGCTAATGAGCAAATTCAAATCTCAGCCACCACAATGACCCAATTTAAATAAGGTCCCTATGGAGAAATATCTGAACACGTGTCTAATTGTTAAGCAGTTCTAGGTTCATAAGTTCTGCACACTGATAATGTAATTTGGTGGCTTCTGGCTTGCCTAGCATGTTGTGTGCAATCTGCCACTGTGATCTGCAAGTTTCACTTTATGGTTTAGCATTCTCTGTTAACCCTGATGTACTGTATTTGGTAAGCCATGATTTCAGAAAACATGGCTTGGTGCTAGTGAAATAAGTTATTGTCTCCATACTGCATTTGGCTTCCAAACCCATCCAACCTTGTGAAACCTCCTGCCACATGCGATTCAAAAAAGTGTATTATTGTGTCACTTGCAACAGAATAGTTGTCACCAAATAATTGCATCAAGAGCTGCTAGTTATGATGTCTATACGGTTATTATCATCACTGAATATTAGCAGAATATTACTAGGTTCCTATTCATGGATGGGCATTTTGATTGTTAAGCCGGCATTAGGGGAAAAAAAGTATTAATTGTGAATAGGTGCAGATGGCCTTGCTGTCTTTGGGCACTTGCAGAGTCATGGATACAGGCCCATCTTTGTTCAGCTGAATAAAAACGTAAAGCTTTATAAAGGCAACTTCTGTTTTCCCGTATTTCTTTATCAAGCAACTCCTCAGATCCTGCACAACATGATGAATGTTTTGGTGGTCTTTTGTTAGACCCTGTGGGAACAGAATGCTGGACCTGGTAAGCTTCTGTCTGATATGGCTAAGTTTTTCTTACAATTGTATTACCATAGAGACCATGTCCGTTCCATCATTTCTTACATGTAGAACTCAAAGCTTCCTGAATATTCTACAGAACAATTCCCAATATCCAGTTAACAAACTGCTACTAACAATATGAAAAGTACGTTTAAAAAGAGAATACCTTGGTGAGCACAGCCGTATGTTTATCTCCACAGCTAACAGAAGTCACTTCAAGGCTTCTCAGGGCACCTACTGAGTAGGGTTTGAAGACCTGTTCTGTTGAAACGAAAACCACACCAGAATATTGTAACGTTTTACATGAATATTCCAAGAACTATCCCAAAGTTTATTAAAAAACGCCATTATTTATTAAGTAAGCTACTGTGATTAAACTCATTAGTGTAACAGAAATTGAATTAAAGTAGTCACAGCAAGCTTTGAAAAGCCACTTTAGAGGTTTCCAAAATGTTTCCAAAATCTTCAGACTGTCACTGTTTTTGAAGTGAGGGACAAAGATGGTGGCTTGAGAAGCGGTTCTTTGTCTACGCCAGAAGTGGGCAGCAATGGAAACTTTATGACCTGTGGATTTCAACTCCCAGAATTCCTGAGCCGGCATGGCTGACAAGGGAACAAACATATGTTCAAGCCATCACTACCACTTTTTGTGCTCACATTCTACTTTGAACCCATCATTCAAACTCATAATAATTTTAAAATAATAGCCTTCATTAATTATGTAATAATTAATAATTATGCCAGTTATATATTTTAGATATTTTAATATTGTTTTAAAAATTGGATATGATGAATGTAACCCTCTTCTATTCTATGCCAGACATTTTTTTCCTAAACAAAAATATATGCTTAAGGGATCAATCAAAGTCACCCTGCCTTATTAGATCATCTAGGGCAGGGGTAGGCAACCTTGGCTCTTTTATGACTTGTGGACTTCAACTCCCAGAATTCCTGAGTCAGCATGGCTAGTTCAGGAATTCTGGGTATTGAAGTCCACGAGTCATAAAAGAGCCAAGGTTGCCTACTCCTGATCTAGGGAGAAACTAACTCTTTTAGGACTAAGTCCTATGCTAAAGAGGACCTATCCTATAGCAATCACCTAAAAGAATCAAATCAGGTCATCCAAAGTATCAACTGATTGGCTTACAAGTCTATCCCTAGAAGCTAACTCACACCCTACCCCTACCCTCCTTATCCTCTCTTGTTGAAATTTAATTCCCAAAAGTTGGCAAAAAGACTTCATGATATTGCAGTCTCAAGGAGTCCCTTTGTAAGTTCCCCAAAGTTAAGTTCTCCAATTTGTTAATAATGGTGATGATGATGATGTTGGAAGGTACCTTGGACGTCATCTAGTCCAACCCCCTACTCAGGCAGGAAACCCTATACCAGGGGTGTCAAACTGCCGTCACGAAAAAACTGCACCCACCCCATTGCCAGCAATGGGGAAAAAGCTCCGATATGTCACACGTCTGCCTTATACCATTTCATAGACTCAGGTTTTATTTTAAGTGAATCACCATTTCTAACTCATCACTGCTGATTTTCAGTCAGTCTGTCAATGCTTTAATACATTATTCTAAAAGCTTTAATTTTAAAATTTTATTTTATTTTTTGCCCAGCTTGGTGGGAACCAGTTTTATCCAGATGCAAGTCTACAGGGTCTTTTGCTGCTCTTAAGAATATATAAGGGAAAGATCTTGAACAGAGGTGTCAAACTGCCAGCCCATGAGCTGGATGTGTCACGCGGAAGCCGCACCCACCCCATTGCCGGCAATGGCAAAACTGTCCCAAAACGTTGCGCAACATCACATGACATTGTGAGTTTGACATGTCTGATCTATATAGATGCAACCCTTAGGTTTGGATCCTTTTGTTTATAAACTGAGATTATGATCATAATAAAAAGGAGTCAGTTTCTCTATCTCTTAAATTAAGACCCAGCATCAGGCAACCTTCAAAGACTTGGCAGAAATCCTAGTTGCCTTTCTGGACTCACCAATCAGGCCAGGATTTTTTATATTTCCTTAAATGAACCACAAGTGGCCAACACCTGCAACATACTAAGACAAACACCATGTTTACAATCCACAGAGGCTGGGACATCAAAACATTTAAACCAAACCAAACATACTTTGGCTTAATATGTTTTAATAATGTTGTTAACTGCAGGTATCAGACAGACAAGGGAAATATATTACTCTAAAGCAGCGTTTCCCAACCTTAGGAACTTGAAGATGCGTGGACTTCAACTCCCAGAATTCCCCAGCCAGCATAGCTGGCTGGGGAATTCTGGGAGTTGAAGTCCACGCATCTTCAAGTTCCTAAAGGTTGGGAAACGCTGCTCTAAAGACATGAAACCCGCTTTTACTTATTCACTGCATAAGATGTGCTTTGCAGGGTCAAAGCCTGATGTGATTTCTGTTTGACAGAACAAAATAAAGACATTTATTCAATGATTTACTGTTATTTTATTGTACATGATCATTGGATTCTTGATATTCCCCAAATTATTTTTTCTCTTCAATAAAAAGAGAAATAAAAGGAAGTAACCAAGCAGCATGGACACTTTCCTGGGATAAACTGAAGACAGATTTACCCAGGGGTAGGCAACCTTGGCTCTTTTATGACTCGTGGACTTCAACTCCCAGAATTCCTGAGCCAGCCATGCTGAGGGGAAAGGGAGAGTTTCCAAGCTGAGCCATGCTGGCTCAGGAATTCTGGGAGTTGAAGTCCACGAGTCATAAAAGAGCCAAGGTTGCCTACCCCTGGACTTACCTTTTGGAGTTCTCTGATTTAAACCCAACTGATGTGCATTGTTCCTTCCCCAGCCATAGACTACGCCAGAATGAGACAAGACAAAGCTGTGTGCTCCACCAGCAGCCACCTGGGCCACGGGGACGCCAGCAAGAGAGGAAATGTTACACGGAGTAGCTTGGGATGGAAGTCCTTTGCCAAGACCCAGCTGACCATGGATGTTCTGTCCCCATGAAAAAACTCGGCCATCTTCATTGGGAAAAAAAGAAGGAAAAAAACCCCACCATTACATTCATTAGAATATGAATTGTCAACTTGTTCTGGTAGACAAAGATCTACCGGCCCCTCAACTTTTAACATGACAAACATCTTACAAGTTTACCAGATTTCATGGATTATCAATTATCACACCCTCAAAATTGTATTTGTTCTCTCGTGAAATCTTGTAGATTCATGGAATGATTTTTGGTGGAATATCACAAAAACCATTCAGAGTTACCATGGATGCTTTTATGCCCAAAAGCTTTGCACTGCCATTTATTCTAAGTCAGGGGTCTTCAAACTTGGCCCTTTTATGACTTGTGGACTTCAACTCCCAGAATTCCTCAGCCAGGCTGGCTGAGGAATTCTGGGAGTTGAAGTCCACAAGTCATAAAAGGGCCAAGTTTGAAGACCCCTGTTCTAAGTAGAAGGACAGCTGTAAAGCTTTCTATTTTGTGGAAATACCTTCCGTGTCTCATTATCTTCTCTAAATGGTTGGGGCAATAGAGTTTCACACAACAACTACCAAGCTAGTAAATGCCAACATGTGCGTAGATCTGCATTCTCGCCTGCCTACAGGTAATCCTTGACTTACAACAGCTTGTTTAGTGACCATTTGAAGTTACAATGGCAATGAAAAGTAATTTATGTCTGTTTTGCACTTACAACCACTGCAGCATCCCCATGGTCATGTGATCAAAATTCAGATGCTTGGCAACTGACTCATACTTATGATGGCTGCCGTGTCCCAAAGTCATGTGATCCTCTTTTGCGACCTTCCGATAAGGAAGTCAATACAGAAGCCAGATTCACTTTACAACCATGTTAGTAACTAAATTACTGCAGTGATTCACTTAACAAATGTGATAACAAAGGTCATAAAATGGGGCAAAACTCACTTAACAAGTGTCTCACTTAATAACAGAAATTTTGGCTCAATTGGGGTCGTAAGTTGAGGACTCCCTGTATTTCAGGTTGACATCATAGAAGACAGAATTATCTGTTTGCAGCAAACTTTGCCTTCTAAATTCTGTATCAATCCAGATTTACAGTAATCTCTTAACAAATCTAGTCTTTGCCTAGTAAAATCTTACAACTATGAAGGAGCGTGTGTGTAGATGCACGTAATAAAAGATATTAAGAGAAAAAATGAGCTCCTTGCCCCCAACCAAAATAATTAAGCAAGAAAAAAGCAAAAATTCTTGCAATAAACAAACAAACAAATAAATAAACAAACAAAACCTTATATTACCTTTAGTTAGTGCTATGGAGTGATAGTGTCCACAAGCAACTTGTATAACATTGTACATAGATAATGAATCTATTTTCCTACAGAATTTATCCAACAAAAAGAGAAATAATTCATTAGCAGTCAGGATACAGAATCACATATAAAGATTCTTGGCATGGGTATTACCATTTTTAATGGCTTTGTCAATTAATTAAATAATAGGATAAGCACTACAAAAAATTATCAAATGGTATTTTAATCAATAGTAAAGATTTCCAAATCTTAATTACACTAGATACATGCTAATTAGAGAAAAAATACTGTAAATGATGACTTTTTGGAGTAATCCATTAATCCATTAAATCGTTTCTTTCTTTAGTTGCTATTTTAGGATGATTTTGTGCCACACTGATGTTGTTTGGTTAGCTGGACTGTAACTCCCATCATCCTTAGCAGGGTCTAAAGGGAGTTATAAACCACAATATTTCAGGGGACTAGATTAGGGAAAATAAGCTTTATTTTAAAAATAGAACAAATAATAAGATAGACTGATGAAGTAAACTGTGCATCATGAAAGTATGGTATATGTAAGAATAAATTGGTTATCCTTTAAGGCATTCATTCATTCATTTATTCATTCATTCGTCAAAGGCTAACATGAATAGGAGCTGTGGTGGTGCAGTGGTTAGAATGCAGTATTTCAGGCTTATTCACTGCTCACTGACAGGAGTTCGATCCTGACTGCCTCAAGGTTGACTCAGCCTTCCATCCTTCCGAGGTGGTTAAAATGAGGAGCCAGATTGTTGGGGGCAATATGCTGATGTTGTAAACTGCCTGGAGAATGCTGTAAAGCACTAGAGGACAGTATAAGTCTGTGCTATTGAAATATTGCTATTTTGCAAGGCTTCCTCAACTGTCTAAAGAAGCATCAGAAAGCTTCCCATTCCAGGTATGGGAGGGATGTAAACCTGTTGCAACAACTCTTCCAAGTTTCTTATCCAGCAAGAAAGGAAACACCCTACCTCTATGAAAAGGAACATGCAGAAGGTCACAGATTCATTTCCTAACATCTCCCTCTTGGGTTTGGAAAGCTACACATTTATTCCAAGGGATAAATGCAGCACAGAACACATCTAGAAGAATGTCCCAAGTATACAATTAAATCAGGATTCAAATCTGTGTTTTCTTGACTAAAGGACTCCTATGCCCTAGACAAGGTTACTTGACAAAAATATGAATCAGTTACTTACTTTGGAATCAAAGAGTCCTCTAGTATTCCAGTGCCAAGCTGTCCAAAACCACCAGCTCCCCATGAAAATACCCTCCCTTGGTTGCTGATGGCCAATGAGTGCTCCTTTCCACAGGTTATGTAGGTGATCATCTGGGCTTCCAAGGCTTGGATTGGTTCTTTCCAGGAGAAAAAAGGACATTCATTTGCATGGTTATTAGAAGGATCTATTCTAGGGTCAACGAAAGACCAAATGCTGATCCTCACCCTGTTTCTCTGGTCTTCCCACTTTCTCTCCAGGGTAATGCAGGACACAGCCCAACACATTCCATATCCCTTGAGCCTGCTCTTACTTAAGTCTCAAAAAGGGTAGACAACATGACTTTCACATTGATGTAGCTAAGGATGAATTTATCCTGGGTCACCCCCAGGCTGGGAATGAGATGAGGGGACATGACAGAATAGAAGTGCTAACAGAAAGTTACAAATGCTGACTTCCATGGTCCACAGAGGTGTCCATTCTCATTGCTTTCCTCTTTTCTGCTGAAGAGATGTGGTTGAGCAGTAGTTAGCCATTTACCCCCACTTTATAGACCCTGCTGTCCAAGCAGAGCAGAGTCAGTTTCTCTCTTCTTTGGGTGTCTTCCATTTGTCCAGGGCAGGGGTAGGCAACTTTGGCTCTTTTATGACTCATGGACTTCAACTCCCAGAATTCCTGAGTCAGCCATACTGACTATGCAGCACTCGGGATTCGACCCGCCAAACTGCTGATCTTCTGATCGACAAGCTCAGCGTCTTAACCCACTGAGCCACCACAATTAGAGTAGTTCACTACATTGCACAATCCCTTGGGGCAGGCCTGTCAAACTGCTGGCCTATGGGCCGGATGCGTCACGCCGAAACCTTGCCCACCCCATTGATGGCAATGGGGAAAAAGTCCTGATACGTCACACGATGTCACGAGTTTGACATGACTGCCTTGGAGCACCTCAATCAGAATCCTATAAAGATCCATCCATTCACTCAGCCATTTTGTCAGCTCTCCCAGCACTGCATGCTGTTGCTGGTTCTGCTCATCAATAAACAAGAACCTCCTTTCCTGAGCAGCCTTCGTTTTATTTCCAGCATCTTAGCCTCCATTTTATTTCCAGCATCTTACTCCAGGCTTTGAACTAGACATGTTTTTTGTCCCTCACACACTTCCTTTACATGAAAGGAAAAGGTCCTTCTGCCTGGAGGACAGTGCATTCAAAGTGTGCCCTCTGTAACACTCTGCCCTCAAAGAAATAATACTTGGTACATTCAATCCATCCTGTATTCCTATGATTTAATTCAGGGCTCTATAAAAGAAGCGGGACAAAAGATTGCTTCTACAGCAGGGGTGTCAAACTCAATTTCATGGAGGGCCGCATCAGCATTGCGGTTGCCCTCAAGGGGCCTTGTGGGTATGGCCTGGGTGGGCGTGGCCTACTGGGTAGGCGTGGCTAGAGTGCGTATGGCCTACTGGGTGGGCGTGGCCAGCTCTACATCGCTCGCATCAAGGGTGCCTATGGGGGCCTGGGCAGGAGTGGGACAGATCTGAGGGTCTCTGGCAGGAGGAGGGTCTCTGGGCCAGGGCCAAGGCAGTGGGGGCTGTTCCCTCACTGTTTCCAGGATGGTTTCACGGGCCACATGAAACCACTTTGCGGGCCGGATCTGGCCCCCGGGCCTTGTGTTTGACATGTCTGTTCTACAGAGACCCTTTTATAGCTAGTTTAAGAAAAGGGGGCGAGAGACGTGCAAGAATAAAATTGCTCACTTTTTCCTGTCTTTTCTTTTCCTATAGAGCTAAAAAGGGCAAAAGAGAGAAATAATTAAAAAAAATCCCTAACCGAAAAAAAAAACAACCCAACACCGTTGGCTGTATTATCGATACCGGCCATTTATGGAAATGAAATTACAACAGAATTTAAACGGGGCATTTAAGAGTAGGGAGCGGGAGAAGGGAACACTTCAATTTGGGGACAGCGAGCGCCCATGGTTTCATTCATTGCAACGGGACATTTTCTTTGTAAGATCGGGGATCAATAGCGTTCACCTTTATCCATGTCAATCAGGTCTTTCTCAGGACACAGCAACTGCAAAGTGTCCATTGCGGAGGGGGTGCTGTTTGATTGAAGAAAAAAAACAACCTCCCCTCTTGGAACCCCCAACTTGGACGGGAGCCCCATCCCCGGAACGCCAACGGGGAAAGCGAAATCGAAAGCGATCGCGGAGAGATTCGTTTTCAGAAGCGCTACTCAGGAAAACGAAAGCGAAACTAAACGATGGGTTGATGGTTTCTTTGTTGTTGTTGTTTCCAGCGGACCGAGCGGTTCTACCCATCCGATTGTTGGCCCACCGAGCTGGTTGGGCGTTGAGTTGGCGGTGGGTTCGACGAACCGCGACCTAACAAGCCACACCTGGGGCTGGATGGGCCAACCTGGGCAAAGTGTAGGGCGGAGGGGTGGTGGTGGTCTTCAAACTTGGTCCTTTTATGACTTGTGGACTTCAACTCCCACAATTCCTCAGCCAGTCTGCCTGCCTGAGGAATTCTGGGAGTTGAAGTCCACAAGTCATTCAAGGGCCAAGTCGGAAGACCCCCTGGTGTAGGGAAACCGATGCGCGGTGCTCGAAAAGAAGCCCGCTCGGGTCCCGCTCCTACCTGGCAGGTAGCATCGCCGCCGTCCCGCGGAGAGGGTCTTCCCCAGCTGGCCCTGGGCGTTGTCCCCGCAAGAAGCCAGGCTCCCATCGGCGAGGAGCAGCAACGTGTGCCGCTCCCCGCAAGCCACCAGGACCACTTCTTGTACACCAACCGCTGGCGGGTCGCGACGGAGTGGGACCGGTTGGGAGGCCCCTTCCTCGCCCAAGCCCAGCTGCCCGTAGGAGCCGTCCCCCCAACAGAAGAGCATGGCGCGTTTGGTCCTTGGTCTCCGGCTCCTTCGATCCAAGATTTCTCCCAGCTCAGTCTTCCTCCCCTTTGGGTATCACCTCGAGGCGGCTCAGTTTTGATAGACAGGTGTGTATCAAAGCCCTGCCCACTTGCTCCGTTCCCTTCCCGGTCCTGCTGGATTCGCTGAAATTTAGGAAGGCAAGCTTCCTCTGACTCAGCTGCTTCTGAAAAGATGCTGGCTGGTGCAGGTATATTAAAAAAAAATAGAAGAGGGAAGTTGCTCGCTTATTCTGTGGCAACTGTGGTTAGGACGTTTCCCGCCCCCCCCCCCCCGCCTGGCTTTCTAAGAACGGTGCTCAAACCAGATGTTGCCCTGCCTTCTTCCTTGATAAGGCAAGCTCTCTTCTCGTTGATCTTCCGCTGCTGTGCTGGAGCTGGATCTCGCTGTCTGCTTATAATGTGAAGTGGGAATCAGTTCGGGGAACTGGTTCGAAGGGAGAGCCTAAGATAAGAGACAGCAGACTGGGTGGGGCGAGAGGTTCAGAAGAGGCCCCTCCTAATTTCTCAGGCTGTAAAAGAGATGGTGGGGAAACTGTACTTTCAGACTTGCATGTTTCCCTTAATGTAGAATGAAATGAACATATAACATCTGAAGAATGGTTGCAGGATTTGGGTGTGTCTAGTCCAGGGGTAGGCAACCTCGGCTCTTTTATGACTCGTGGACTTCAACTCCCAGAATTCCTGAGTCAGCTGTAGTCTAGTGAAAAGAAGGACAGCGGGTGTGTGACATGATAGCAGGGTTACAATATCTCAAGGGTTGCCACAAAGACAAGGGGGAGGGGGGTGTCAATCTATTTTCCAAAGCATCTGAAGGCAGGCTAAGAAGCAACGGATGGAAACTAACCAAGGAGAGAAGCAACCTAGAACTAAGGAGAAATTTCATGACACAATTAATTAATCAATCGATGGAATCAGTGGAATGGCTTGCCTTCAGGAGCTTATTTATTTATTTATTTTATTTTAATCCCATTTATATCCCGCCCTTCTCCGAAGACTCAGGGTGGCTTACACACTAAGCACAAATCAATGTGCTTAGCTGTGGGTGTTCCATCACTGGCGGATTTTAAGAAAAGATTGGACAAAAATGGTATAGGGCAGGGGCAGGCAACCTTGGCTCTTTTATGACTCGTGGACTACAACTCCCAGAATTCCTGAGCCAGCATGGCTGGCTCAGGAATTCTGGGATTTGAAGTCCACGAGTCATAAAAGAGCCAAGGTTGCCTATCCCTGGTATAGGGTCTCCTGCTTGTGCAGGGGGTTGGACTAGAAAACCTCTAAGGTTCCTTCCAACTCTGTTATTCTGTTAAGGTAAAGGTTCCCCCGCACATGCGTGCTAGTCGTTTCCAACTCTAGGGGCCGGTGCTCATCTCCGTTTCAAAGCCGGAGAGCCAGCGCTTGTCCGAGGACGTCTCCGTGGTCACGTGGCCGGCATGACTAGACACCAAAGGCGCACGGAACGCTGTTACCTTCCCACCGTAGTGGTCCCTATTTTTCTACTTGCATTTTTACGTGCTTTCGAACTGCTAGGTTATTCTGTTACATTCTGTTAAATTCTACTTACAATAAATTTAGCTCGTCTGATTGTGTTTGTCTAGTACACCTGGTAAGACTGATGCTTGTCCAGAACTTAAGGTGGAAAAAAATGAGTCTTGACTCCTCGAGAAATGTGTGGAGTGTAGATGATAGGTCTCACCATAGAATTATGAATGGAACCAACCCTCTTTTGTACTCCTCTAGCAAATAAAATTGGGATTATTCCAATAAGCTTGAGCCCTGATAAATTGTAGCCACCTAACTTAGGATATTTGATTATATTTGTTTTATACTTTGTTTTTTTCCAATGTACAGGAAGTCCTCGATTCATTTAGTGACCAATTGAAGTTACAAGCAGCACTGCAAAAAGTGACTTATGACCATTTTTCACACTTGTGACCGTTGCAGCATCCCTCTGGCCACCTGATTTACATTTGGATGCATGACAACTGACTCACAGTGTCCCGGAGTCACGTGGTCACTTTTGCCACCTTCTGCAAAGTCAGTGGGGAACCAGTTTCACCTAACAGCTGCGTTACTAATTAACACTTGTAGTGATTCACTCAACAAATGTGGCAAGAAAAGTCATAAAATGGGGCACAACTCACTTAACAAATTTCTCACTTAGCAACAGAAATTTTGATCGTAGGATTGAGGATTACTTGTATGTGATTTTTGCTTTGTTCTTTGCAACGCAAGGAGTTGGGGTGGGCTACCTAATACAGTTAAATAAAAACTTGAGCTCCACTTTATAAAATGAAGTACCAGATTGCTCCCATAGAGGGCAGTGTACATAAAAATATTGACTCAGAATTAAGCGCTATCTGATTAGCACAAAATCGTATTTATTTGAATGATGATTTAAGAGGATGTAGCTGAGGCACAGACAAGCACAGAGAGCAGAAGTTTGAACTAGGTTTCTCTGGAGATGGCTTTGGCTCAGAAATCAGGTAAAGGAAATGCTGACTGATTTTGTGTAATTTAAGTTTTAGTAAGAAGGACAAAAAACAAATATGGAGTAAAGTTATAATAGTAATAAAGCACATCACTTTATTTTATTTATTAAAAAATCTCTATTACATGAATATATAGTAATGTGGGATACTTCCTGTAGTTTTAATTCACAGGATGAACTCAAAATGCTCTTTTGGCTGAAACTCCAGCAACAGGTTTAGCCAATCTGTTGAGTTCAGTACTATAAATGTTCAAATAAATATATCCTCAGATTGTCATCTTCATATAATAAGATCACAGGATGTCAATATTTACAATATTTCATAGCAAGAATCTGAGAATGAGAGTTATAAAGCGAATAGTAAATCTATGTCATTGAAATCCAGTAAAATTGACAACTGTTCAATGTAACATGTAACTATTCAGTTATATTAACTCATAATTTATATATTAAGACTAATTCAGTGTTGTCTACTTTGTCACTAAGTCAGCAGTGTCTTTATGGCATATAATCAAGAGCTTTTGTTATTTTACTGTGCTTAATTCTTTGTATGTTACATGCTTCTTAGTATTAGAGATGGACTTGGCAAAATGATGTCCATCAATTCATGAAGAGTCAGAAGCAAATGAATGAAAGAACAATAATTAGGTACTGCAAAGATCAAGTTTAGAACACCTACCAAGAACTGTGAATGAACATTGAATGCGGCTTGTTTTTATGTATGTGTAAAGACCAGCGTCCAAACATTGCACCACATTGGATACCTACTGCAGGAAAGAGGAAGTAAGGCTGATTTCTCCTACAGCTACAGCGTGCAATTTATTTGCAGCCGATAGAAGAGTAAATTTGTTGTTTTTCATGCACATCTGCCTAGAAACTGTCAATTCCCCCTCCAAATACTATATCTGTACTTAAGTAATTTATGGAAGAATTCTTAAGATTGTTGTAATTTTATTTTATCCTGCCCTGAAATTTTACTACTCCCAAGTATACATGTATCTACATGGATACTGTACTGTATGTTCATATGCATTCAAACCCAGATAAAACTGTAAATATTAACTGCGTTTAGAAGCTCAGAAAGAAGCAACACAAAGAGAAACGTTTATTTATCTATTCAAATAAAACTGAGTTGTTATGATCAGGCATGTTTACATGATACATGGATCCAGGCTCAAGAATAGGAGAATTAAACATGAAAGTGACATCCAATATTGTGGCTATTATATTCAGTTGCTGTTTATCAATTATTATTTCTGTCAGTTTGTAGTATCCTTGAGTATCTAATAGTAGGTGGCCAGGTGAATTTTTTAATGTTTTCAAAGAAAACAAATAGTCAGGTAAGCAATAGAATATAAACTACTTTCAATCAATAATACTTAAAGAAATTAAAAGTGAGGTCCTAAATGTATCTTTGAAGACAAACATGGATTACACGTATAAAAACTATGTTTCACCAAAATGTATTTTGGATAGCTGGATGTTATTTACTCTTTCTGGAAAACTGTCTATGTCTTGCTTTCTAGGAGATTATGATGCCTTTGGCATCCATCAAAATCCCTAACCTTTTCTTAAAATCAGTGTCATGGTTCCAACAGATGAAACTCTTCCAAAGAACTTTGAGGTACTGTTTACCTTAAAGGATCTTTTATTTGAGTAGCATAATATCAGCACTTACATAATCAAAGCCAAAAACTGAATCCCCCTCCCCTTGGCACAAAGTAGCAAAGCACAATTCCCTCCTCCAACTAACAGTCATAAATCACATTCCCTGATTAGCTTGAAACACAGGCTCTCTCTCCAGCTCTCCAGCCTGCCAAATCGTTATCAACTCTGCGCTCAGTAACCTTGAGTTCCCATGGCTTAGTTTTTTGTTGTTATGACTAACTGGACTCTCATCCACATCTCCCCTCCCAGCATCAATCAGCTCTAAAAGCGAAAGAGAAAAATGAATGCATTTCCATCTATTGTCAAAGCAATAACACCCAATGTTAGCAGCATTGACAATCAATAGCTTAGCCTTCTCCTTCCTTCCATGTTGGCAAAAGGATGGAGTAGTTAATGAAAGAAAGTTCACATTGCTGAAGGACACTAGTTAGAGAAAATTGCTTTAGTTTAAATCAGTGTTTCTCAATCTTGGCAATTTTAAGATGCTTGAACTTCAGCTCTCAGAATTCCTCAGCGAGCATTGCTGGCTGAGAATTCTTGGAGTTGAACTCTATAACTCTTAAAGTTGTGGAGGTTGAGAAATCCTGGGTTAGAGAAAGCTGCTTTAGTCTAAGTGTACAGAATATTCTTAACCATTTGTGTGCATCTGGGAGTGTACTTCAGCCTTGGGCTCCGAAGACCACAGAAGTCTTCAGCTGTTCTTCCGCAGTTGAGTTAATTTGAAGTGAAGTAGGGACCATTGCGTGTTTCACAGTAACATGGGACCTATAAGGTGAACTATCTTAAATTGATGGAAACTCCCTTTGTTCATCCAACCTCATATCTCCTTCCTTTAGAAGTCAAAGCACTTTAATGCCTCGCCTTCTGTTTCATTACAGGGAATCCTCGACTTACGTCCACAATTGAACCCAAAATTTATGTTGCTAAGTGAGACATTTGTTAAGTGAGTTTTGCCCCATTTTATGACCTTTCTTGCCACTGTTAAGTGGATCACTGCAGTTGTTAAGTTGGCAATATGGTGGTTAAGTGAACCTGGCTTCCGCACTGGTTTTGCTTGTCAGAAGGTCACAAAAAGGGGATCCCATAACTCCGGGACGCTGCAGCCATCATAAATACAAACCCATTGCCAAGCATCTGAATTTTGATCACAAGACGGTGTGACCATATAGTAAGTGTGAAAAACAGTCATAAGTCTCTTTTTTCATTTCCGTTGTAACCTTGAACCGTCATTAAATGAGCTTTTGCAAGTCGACTATCTGTATGCTTTTTAAAGGAAGCAGATAAAAGCTATGCAGCAGTCTCTTTTTAAAATATTTTATTAAGCTGTAAAATACAAAATTCGAAGCAAATAGCAGGACACAGTGGGGAGGAAAAAGGGAGACGAAAGGGAGGGGAAAGAAAAAAAAGAGATTGATTTCCAACTTCCCCTTTTGCAGTACAACAAAGAATTGAACGAAGGAAGCAGATCAAGAGCTATGCCACAGTCTCTCTGAATGACCTTTGTCCCCCGCCCCCAAATGTAAACACTGTGTCAATAGCAAGGCTGCATCACAAAAAGCAACGAAGTAATGGCAAGGAGGGGGGAGCCATCTTTGTGCCCTTTCATTGGTACACTGGAAGGAGTGTCTTCTCCCCCTGGGGAGAACTGAACCTTGCAAAGGTAGTGGAAGACAGAAATGGAAAGTATAAAAATATTTCTGAGGGTTTGTGGTGGAAATTAGTGGTTGTTGAAGATGCCTTAGTGAAAATACACAAATTATAATTAATTATGCACAATTAATTATACACAAATTAATTCTCAGGTATATCAGTGACTCCTTGTGTATGGTCTTCCTCCGGTGCTTCGCATGGCAAAATTCAGATGAAGGTTTTCAAACTTTCTGAGCTGGATGGCCTATTGAACCAGGGGTAGGTAACCTTGACTCTTTTATGACTCGTGGACTTCAACTCCCAGAATTCCTGAGCCAGCCATGCTGAGGGGAAAGGGAGAGGTTTCCAAGCTGAGCCATGCTGGCTCAGGAATTCTGGGAGTTGAAGTCCACAAGTCATAAAAGAGCCAAAGTTGCCTATATCTGGCCTATTCCAATGTTTCTCAACTTTTTTTCACCCATGGCCTCCTCTAATCTTTTGTTTCTGCTGTGGATCCACTTTTTTACTTCGCGAAGCATTGCATACACGTAGTCCTCAGCTTACAACAGTTTATTTAGTTGACAAAAGCGACTTATGACTGCTTTCCACACTTACGACCGTTGCAGCACCATGGTCGCATGATCAAAATTCAGATGCTTGGCAATTGACTCATATTTATGACGGTTGCAGTGTGCTGGGGTCACGGGATCCCCTTTTGCGATCTTCTGACAAGCAAAGTCAGTGGGGAAGCCAGATTCCCTTAACAACCATGTCACTAACTTAACAACTGCAATGATTCACTTAACAATCAGGGCAAGAAAGATCGTATAAAATGGGGCAAAACTGACTTAACAGCTGCCTTGCTTAGCAACAAAACATTTTGGTTCAATTGTGGTCATATGTCAAGGACTACCTGTATTTTGTTAATATTTTGTATACCGGCAATTGCAAAAGTGTATATTTACTCAGTCCTGGCAGATGTTGCAACAAAGCAACAGATCAGTTTTGGTACGCAGATGTGCATTTGCATATTTCTTTAGGATGCAGTATTATACCTTTACCTGAGAGTAAATTCTACTGAGTAAGATTTGCTTCTAATGTCTGCGCAGGATTTCACAAGGAATTTTATATTTCCTGTGCGATTCTATCTCAGTTCAAAGCATTCTTGCTACAGGAGTAAGGTCCTAAAATTAAGATCTCTTTCTGGTAGGCACAATAAATGCGGTCACTTTAAAATCCACTTTGGCTGGATTTGTTTTCATCAGCATGTGCAATCCAGAACCTTTAAACTTTTGGCTTCAGGAACGGAAGCTGATGTAAGCCCAGGAGCTGATTTCTCAGGTTGACTGCACGTGTTTTGGGGCTTGAAGCCAATTATGCCTTTCCAGCCCCAAGGAAGGCTGCTCTCCAAATGAACAGCTGGCAGCTGCCAAGCGAAGAACTTGTGCCAGTGGGAATGGTTGGACGTGACCTCATCCCTTGTCACTCCTGAGTCTTTTGACCCTGCAGGTCAAATAGTGAAAGATAGAGGAACAGGAGTATCTTCACAGGATCCTGTGCCTTTCTCCTACCCAAGCTCCTGTTAGTAAAATTAGTTTCTGTGTACCCATAGAGGGGCATATTTATAGCTCAGGGTTGCAATGAGGGGTCCTTGGTGCTCTATGAACCGTTGTTTTCTTGCAGACATTTCACTACCAAACTAAGTAACATCATCAGTGCTAATAAGGAGGGGTTTCTTTTTTTTGCTATATTCAAAGTTACAACAATCTTGAAAAATGTGACTTATGACTGTAACAAATTCGCCCAGACCTTATTTTAATGGCCACCTGCATTGTTTTACTAACTAGGGCTGATTTTTCTCAACGCTCCAGGGCCAGGAGGAGTTGTGGTATAAAATTAATTTAATGTACTCTCCCCAGAAGATGGAGGGTGGCAACAGGGACTGCCAACCCCACATCCAAGCAGGGAGTGAAGGGGTAGATCCCAAGGCCTTCTGAGAGAGGATATTTACAACCTCCCGTCTTTACCCAACTGGCAAACTATTCTGCTATAATTGTTATTTGTTGTAGTGCACCCAATTAATACTGTTCTTATGCCTCCACTCTCCATTTCCTGCTTTATAACTGTTTCTGCCTTCCCGACAGAAGAAAAAAAAACCTGGTGGGGAAGAAATAGAGAACTAGTGTGAACATAGGCAGTTTAACATCTTACTTAAATTGTAGTTGTTGCAATGATAGAAGTAAAACGGACTTTGCTTCTGCCCTGATGTTGCTTCTGCTCTGATGTAACCTAATGTATCACGGAATGAGCACCTTCCTTGTTGTTGAGGAAAAATAACCTTTTTTCCAAAATGAATAATATGACAAAATGAAGATACCTCATCACACGTGGGCCTACTCAGCTGCACCTGACAAAAATGTTTGTAATAATAATAATAATAATAATAAGTTGGAAGGGACCTTGGAGGTCATCTAGTCCAACCCCCTGCTCAGGCAGGAAACCCTATACCATTTCAGACAAATGGCTGGCCAGTCTCTTCTTAAAAACTTCCAGTGTTGGAGCATTCACCACTTCTGGAGGCAGGTTGTTCCACTGGTTAGTTGTTCTGACTGTCAGGAAATTTCTCCTTAGTTCTAGGTTGCTTCTCTCCTTGACTAGTTTCCATCCGTTGCTTCTTGTCCTGCTTTCAGGTGCTTTGGAGAATAGCTTGACTCCCTCTTCTTTGGGGCAGCCCCTGAGATATTGGAACACTGCTATCATGTCACCCTTTACCCTTCTCTTCATTAAACTACACATACCCAATTCCAGCAACCGTTCCCTATATGTTTTAGCCTCCAGTCCCCCAATCATCTTTGTTGCTCTTCTCTGTACCCTTTCTAGAGTCTCGACATCTTTTTCACATCATGGTGACCAAAACTGGATGCAGTATTCCAGGTGCGGCCTTACCAAGGCATTGTAAAGTGATATTAGTACTTCACGTGATCTTGATTCTATCCGTCTGTTAATGCAGCCTAGCACTGTGTTGGCTTTTTTGGCAGCTGCAGCACACTGCTGGCTCATATTGAAGTGATTGTTCACTAGGACTCCGAGATCTCTCTCACAGTTACTACTATTGAGCAATGCACTATCCCTGTGCATTTGATTTTGTAAAAATTAAAAAAAGCTACAATTGAGAGTAGGATTACCAGAGAGGCGTTCATTCCATAAACAACTTAGCTATTGATCTCTGTTTAGATTCTCCAGGTGGCTATTAGGAAAATCATAGTTCCCAAGGCCCTTACTGTTCTTTTACATCAGATATAAGCCAAGATAATAGTTATTCGCGTGGTAGAATGTATTGTTTGCCCCCAGATATGATCAGCTCATGTATTTATATATCTAGGTAGCACTTCTTGAATTTATCCCTAATTAGGGAAGAAAGAAATTCACAACAGAAGTTTTACTTCTTGAAAGATTTAGGACTTCAATTCTTTTCTTCTCACTTGGGTTCTCAGTTAATTTAGGTTTTGGGTTTTATACAACTTCCCGTGGGACAAATAATCCAGCCACGTGGATTTATCCCTGTTGGGAGAACATACCAGCCATCTACTGTAGTTCTGCATAATTTATGAGTTGTAACTATTTCTGTTGCTACTTCATCTAAAGGGAGAGGAGCTGGAAACTCAATCTTCAAGCTGTACGGTTAGGGTTAGAGTTTAGGTCAGGGGTATGCAACCTTGACAACTTTAAGACTTGGGGAGTTCAGCTCCCAGAATTCCTCAGCCAGCAGAAGAAGCTGGTTTAGGTGAATAGAGAAAGCAGTGTTTGAAAGAGCGCAAAATCAATTCAGCTTTGCATATTGGGTTAAAAAGAAGCATTCAGTATACAATAAAGAAGTTATATTGCCAGAAAATACTATATCCTCTGCCCCTCTATGATACAAAGTCAGAAGTTACATGGTTGTGGACCTGTTTGGAGGAAGCTACACGAATGGAAGACATATGGTGAGCCTTGGTGGAGCAGTGGGCTAATGCCTCCTTAAATAACACCAGCTGCCTGCAATTAGTGCAGGTTCGAGTCCCACCAGGCTCAAGGTTGACTCAGCCTTCCATCCTTCCGAGGTAGGTAAAGTGAGGACCCAGATTGTTGGGGGCAATAAGCTGACTTTGTAATAATGCCGCTTGGGGGGGGGCGAAAGCCCTAATAAGCAGGCATATACGTAGAATAAAGGCTATTGCTAAGCACATTGATTTGTGCTTAGATTGTAAGCTGCCCTGAGTCTTCGGAGAAGGGCGGGATATAAATGGGATTAAAATAAAATAAAAATAAAAAATAGAGATACAACTCTGGATAACGATTTGGTCAATAGAAGAAGAAAACCTCTCCATCCCATTCTGTGCTCTCATATTCTAGTAGCAGATTCTAGTCCACGTTGTATTTGATTGTTCCTTTACTGTAGCTGGTTGATCCTAAAAGACAAAAACTCTCATCACTTTGATAGCCTCATTATCATTTCTGAGGCTGGGTGTTTGACCGGCTGTCATTAGTTTGTTCCTCTTTATGTTTAATTTTAGTCTGCTCTTTGATGTTTAGAAGTAGGGCTTGCAGACCCTTTCATTTGGAGCCATGAAGGCAGCGTGAACAGGCTATTGATGTTTATTCCTCCGGTTTTAAGATTAAAAATGCGAATCCCAGGCATATTAAAATTAAAAAACTAAGCGAACACGGGGATGGAATGAGAAAAAACTAAAACAGTTTTTATTGTTAAAAGATCAAGCTTTCATTGGCTAACTGCCAACGTCGTCAGGATGGAAACGCTGGGGTGGGGAGATCGCGCTTATACTGTTGGTGTCTCTGCGTTCCGCTCATGGAGCGCATCACCGGTCTGTTTTTTTGAGGCCGGCTGTCATGCATCCGTTTTTGGGGAATGTAGTTGTCTCTGGGTGTCTGTTGTCAAAAGTGGATTGCTGATAGTTCCATGTGTTACAGCCAGTGCTTTTTTTGTAAAAGAAAAAGGTGCTGGAACTCACACATGTTATACAACCCGCCTTGCCTACTCTACAAGGTTCCATCCAAAAAAGGTGCCGGAACTCTGTTCTGAGCGTTCTATGAGAAAAAAAGCCCTGGTTACAGCCATAGCTCTAGTCATTGCCTGTGTTCTTATACCAGAGGTTCTAAATAGTTGTTTCTCTTCTTCCCTGTGTTCTACAATGCAGGGTGGTTGTATGTTTGTGCAATCTTGATTTTGATACAATGAGGCGCTCTGTAAGTGCTTGCGCTGTTTGCCTTCATATCGCGCATGTTCCTCTTCCCAATTCCTTAGTGCCTGGTATGCAGGGGGGGGAGGGCTATGTGCCGGTTGATAGAGGAGCGGTTTGAAAACCAAGCTTCCTTAAAACAAGCGCCCACCGTTAGTGTTGTCACTGGCAATTGCCTTGGTCCCTGTTAGATTAAGGACGTGGTTATGTGTGGGCATGTGTGCCTCTAAAAATCTATCTATCTATCTATCTATCTATCTATCTATCTATCTATCTATCTATCTATCTATCTTATCTACCCACTCACCCACCCATCCATCTCCCTTATAAGGGGACTCTAGTATCATATTCATATATATATAATACCAGATGGGTGGGTGGGTGAGTGGGTAGATACGATAGATAGATAGATAGATAGATAGATAGATAGATAGATAGATAGATAGATAGATAGATAGATAGATAGATAGATAGATAGATAGATATAGAGCCTCATCTGTCAATCTGGAGCCAGTTTATTTCAACATGTTCTGTCTGTAGCATGGCTTCCTGACGTGTACTTAAGTTTTTCATGAGGACAATGAGATTACAGGGAGTCCTTAATGTACAACAGTTCATTTAGTGACCATTTAAAGTTACAACAGCTCTGAAATATGTGACTTGTGACCCTTTTTCAGAGTTATCATCTTTGCAGCAACCCCATGATCATGTGATCAAAGCTCAGGTGCTTGGCAACCTGTTCACATTGATGCCCATTGCTGTGTCCCAAGGTCATGTGATGTTTTCCGACCTTCTGACAAGCAAAGTCAATGGGGAAGCCAGTTTCCTTTAGCTGGGCTGCTAACTTATCAACTGCAGTGATTCACTTAACCACTGTGGCAAGAAAGGTTGGAAGAACGGGGCAAAACTCACTTAACAAACGTCTCAACAACAGAAATTTCGGGTTCAGCTGAGATCTTAAGTCGACAACTACCGTATTCTAGAATTCCCTTTTTTTTTTCTTCCCTGAGCATTTTTCCCCCTCCTACTCCGTGGGTTTTCGAATATTATTAGGTGCAGGGCTTTTTTTTCTCATAGAACGCTCAGAACGGAGTTCCAGCACCTTTTTTGGATGGAACCTTGTAGGTTAGGCAAGTCAGGTTGTATGATGTGTGAGAGTTCCGGCACCTTTTTCTTTTATGTTTATGTTTATTGGACTTATAATGCTCTCTACATGGGGCTGCCCTTGAAGACCACTCGGAGGCTCCAACTGGTACAGAATGCAGCCGCGAGAGTTGTGTTGGGAGTTTCCCGATACTCCCATGTTACACCTCTGCTCCGCGAGCTGCATTGGCTCCCAGTTGTCTTCCGGGTGAGATTCAAGGTGCTGGTAATGACCTACAAAGCCCTACATGGCAAGGGTCCGGAATACCTTAGGGAGCACCTGCGGCCGGCATTAACTTCCCTCTGCCCAGTACGCTCCCACAGAGAGGGCCTCCTCAGGGTGCTACCAGTCAAAGAATGTCGACTGGTGGCCCCCAGGGGGAGGGCGTTCTCTGTGGGCGCGCCGGATTTGTGGAACCGTTTACCTGTCGAGCTCCGGATGGCGCCCGACCTTCGCTCCTTCCGGCGTGATCTAAAGACTTACCTGTTCGAACAAGCCGGCCTGGCCTGATGGGCGATGGGTTTGGGTTTTACTGTTTTTTAATGTTTTTTAACTTATTGCTGTAGTTGTTGGGCATCTTGTTTAATTTCTTTTAATATTTGTATTCTTGTTTTTTAACATGTATTGCCCTGTTCACCGCCCTGAGTCCTTCGGGAGAAGGGCGGTATACAAATAAAATTAATAATAATAATAATAATAATAATAATAATAATAATAATAATAATAATAATAATAATAATAATAAATAATAATAATAATAATAATAATAATATTTAAGGTGCTGGTACTTACCTTTAAAGCCCTACATGGCTTAGGACCAGGATACTTGCAGGACCATCTGCTGATCACCCAGTACACTCACACAGAGAAGGCCTCCTCAGGGTACCGTCAGCTAGGCAATGTTGGCTGGCGACCCCCAGGGGGAGGGCCTTGTCTGTGGGAGCGCCAACCCTGTGGAACCAGCTCCCCCCTGAGCTTCGGATGGCCCAAAATCTCCAGCCCTTTCGCCGCGGCCTCAAAACACTCCTTTTCCACCAGGCTGACCTGGACTGACAGGCATTTTAATTAATTATATTTACAATTTTTAATTTATTTTTAGTTTTTAATTTTAATTTATTGCACAGATGATTTTAATTTTATTTTTATCTTAATTTCTGTACTTATTATATGTTTTGTTGTTAGCCGCCCTGAGTCCTTCGGGAGATAGGGCGGGATATAAATCCCATAAATCCCATAAATCAATCAATCAATAAATAAATAAATAAATAAATATACATACATACATACCGCCCTTCTCCCGTAGGACTCAGGGCGGTTCACAAAAAAAAAGCACCGATTAGGTGGCTTCCGTTTGGTTCTCCGCTGCGAAAGCCAGCGACCATCGCTCAAGGCAGATGCGCCTCATCGCAGGCGCGGCAGCGGCCCGCCTTCCTGGCTTCCAGCCCCACTTTGCAAGCAAGCAGGACCTTCACGCGCCTCGGCGGCGGCCGGAGAACGAAACCAGAGACGGCGTCAAGAGGAGGCAGGAGTGGGGGGGGGGAAAGGCCGCAGCCGCCCAACGCACGAGTCCGCGCGTGGCTGCCATTGGACACGGCCGAGGGTGGGTCGGAAGGCGCGTCTCCCGGAGGCTGAGCCGAGCGCGGCTCCGGGCCTTGCCTCACTCGATGCGCGGCCCTCCCACCGCGCGGCGAGCCTGGCTGTCAGAAGGAAAGAGGCTCGTTCGGAGCGGCCGACGCCATTGGGCCCGGCAGCAAAAAGAGGCGGTCCCCTCAGCTCTCCTTTATAGGGCAGGAGAGCGGCGGGTGAGGGAGGGCTTGCGCCTTTCGCCGGCTGAGGAAAGAGCTGGAAGATCGGCTCGGGGGAGGTCAATCCGCTCTCGCTCTTCGCCCAGGGGGGTTCCCGGCTGCGCCTGCTGCGTAATTGCGCATCGCTTCCAAGAGTTCGCGGTTAGTGCCCGGGTACCGAACCAGTAGAGCAGGGGGCTTCAAACTTGGCCCTTTTATGACTTGTGGACTTCAACTCCCAGAATTCCTCAGCCAGACAAGCTGGCTGAGGAATTCTGGGAATTGAAGTCCACAAGTCATAAAAGGGCCAAGTTTGAAGACCCCCTGCAGTAGAGGCTGCGTGTTTTCCATTCATCCTGGGCGAGGTCGCCAGTCTTGTTGCTCGCTCGGTGCGGTGGAAAGCGGGAAGTCGCGCGTTTTGGGAGTCGTTAGGAGCGTGGGGTGGGGTGGGGGATCCCCAAGCCGATCCGTCCTTCGGGAGAGAAGCTCTGCAGGGAAGAACCGGGTGGAGTTCGCTGGCTTCGCCTCGACCCTTCCGCGCGTACTAAAAAAAATAAAAAAGTAGTTTTTCCTTCAGGTCTGTTGTCGCCTCGCGGTGTTACTACGCGGATACGCAGAGTTGCCTTAAATTGCATCAGATAGCCGCCACCTTAATTAGCCTCGGAGCAATTGCTGCGTGCGTTGGAGATTGCCTCTCCGCTGAAGAATGCTCCTGCCTAACGACGCGGGAGCATGCCGGCGTATCCCCTTAATATTTTTTGGGGGGCGGGAGGGGGGGTTGGGCAGGTTCAAGGGGCCACCTGCACCTCTCAGCTGGTTCTTGCAATGGAGGGGGTGTCGAAACTTCAAGAAACACGAGGATTTTTTTACTATTAAGCGTTATAAGTGTTAATTTTGCTAGCAATTGGATTTTTTACTATTAAGCGTTATAAGTGTTAATTTTGCTAGCAATTGGATTTTTTACTATTAAGCGTTATAAGTGTTCATTTTGCTAGCAATTGGATTTTTTACTATTAAGCGTTATAAGTGTTCATTTTGCTAACAACTATTTTAAAATGATTAAATACTTCAAATGCACTTTCATACTGATTCATTACTGCCCAATGTGCGCGAGAAGACGATTGCAATTGGATGAATTGAACTGAATTTGAAGCGCCTCGCCTCCGGTTTTGCAAAGCGACGCTGCTTCTGAACGTGGAGAGTTCGTTTTCCTGGCGTGCAAGCGGGCATGCATTTATCATTTAACTTGGCACAGAGAAAGATCATTTGTAAACTCCTTGTAAATTGCCTCTCCCCCGTTGCCTTTAATGTGCGCCCTTCCCGCACGGCTGGCTCCTGTGAAAGTTCAACGGGACTCCCTTCCTAGCAGCTTTTTGCAACCTGGTGCCCTCCAGATACAAACGTCATTCCCCACAATGCCCAGTTTCGACGCCCGGGGCTTGTGAAGTTGCTGTCCAAGGCATCTTTTGAGAGTGGAAAATTGTGCATGGCGCTGTTGTTGGGGGCAATTAAGCTGACTTTGTAACAATGCCGCTTGGGGTGTGTGTGTGTGTGTGTGTGAAAGCCCTAATAAGCAGGCATATACATAGAACGAAGGCTACTGCTAAGCTTGTAAGCCGCCCTGAGTCTTCGGAGAAGGGTGGGATATAAATGGAATTAAAATAAAAAAATAAATAAAAAAAAATTAAAAGCTAGAAACATAATGGATGCTTTTGTTACCTGTTTTATTTGAGTGCTCCACGCCGCCCAGAATCGCATTGTGTGAGCTGGGCGGCTTATATAAACGCGATTAATCGTAAGCTACGGTCCTAATTTGCCACCGGGCACCCACGCTTCCTGAATTCCTCCACAATTCTTGGCTTTCAACCCTGCTTGCGGCTTGGCTGAAGTCCAGGTGCTGGGAGTGGCGATGCCTTCTGTTGGGGGAACGCGCTGCCCAGGCGAGAGGCGAGCGGCAGCCTTGCGAGGCGATCTGAGACCAGGACGGTGCCCCGGGGCCAAGCAAGGCACGGGGGGGGGAGCGAGAGAGGGAAGACCGCTCGGGTTATTTCGGAGAGGAGCGGACGGAGAATGCGGAAGGCGCCCAGCTGGCTTCGCCCCGAGAAGGAGGGCCGAGCAGGCGAGGCTGAGCCCGCCGAGGATTTGCAACGAGATCCTTGGAAGGCGGGGCCCAGTACGGCGCTGGGAAGGCTGGGCTCCCGGCCTTCTGCGCTGATTGCGTGGCTCTCTCAAGAGGCGCGCCTGGGTGCTTAATCTTGTCACGCGAGGAGGAGCTTGGTTTTGGTCGTCGGAACCTGGAGCTTTTGCCTCGCATGGCGCCGTTCACGGTGTGTTCCCGTGAACTCGGTCGAGGATCTGTTACTGTGACATCAAAATCCAGGAGTTGGTTTTAATTGCACCCTGTTTAAATTAATTGCTGGAGCACCCTCTGCCTTCTTTCCAGCTTTGATAGGACTGGTTTTGGCTCTCCTGGTGATATGATAATATTGGTCCCCTAGAAGGTTAAATTTGCAATGTATGGCAGTGAAAGTTGGACCATAAGAAAGGCTGAGCACCAAAGAATTGAGGCCTTTGAACTCTGGTGCTGGAGAAGACTCCTGCGAGTCCCTTGGACTGCAAGGCGATCAAACTGGTCAGTCCTAGTAGAGGAGATCAATCCTGACTGCTCTTTAGAAGGCCAGATCCTGAAGCTAAAACTCAAGTACTTTGGCCACCTAATGAGAAGGAAGGACTCACCAGAGAAGAGCCTAATGCTGGGAAAGATCGAGGGCAAGAGAAGAAGGGGACGACAGAGAATGAGGTGGCTGGATGGAGTCACTGAAGCAGTAGGCGTGAGCTTAAATGGACTCCAAAAGATGGTAGAGGACAGGAAGGCCTGGAGGAACGTTGTCCATAGGGTCGCGATGGGTCAGACACGACTTCGCAACTAACAACAACAATAAGAAGAAGGTTAAATACTTGGCAAAGGTGGCTTAATGTCCAGAAGTTCTGCTTTTTATTCATTGAAGGGGCAAAGATGCGCATGGTTATTTGGGAGCAAGTTGCATTATCTTAAGTAATTATGGTGGGTTGTTACATATCCTCTGGTTCTGAGGTGTGTGCACCTTTATGTCAGTGTTGATTTGTGTGACTGCCTACGCTAGGCAGTCTAACCTAGTTTTCTTGATAAGATTTCAGATGTGGTTTGCCATTGCCTCCTTCCTAGGGCTGAAAGGGTGTGACTGGTCCAAAGTCCTCTGTTGACTTTGCTCCTAAGGTGGGCCTGTGGCTCACCTGGTTTCTAACTTAACCATTACCCTACACCAGACTAGCTCTCCCCTGTAGAATGTCATTTTTCCTTTCTTTGCAGCATTTACAGGTAGTCCTTAACCTACGACCACAATTGAGCCCCAGATTTTTCTTGCTAACTGAAACATTTGTAATGTAAATTTTACCCCATTTTACGGCCTTTTGTACCACAGTTGTTAAGAGAATCACTGCAGTTATTAAGTTACTGACATGGTTGTGAAGCGAATCTGGCTTCCCCATTGACTTTGCTTGTAAGAAAGTCATAAAAGGTGATCCCGTGACCCCAGGCCACTGCAACCGTCATAAATATGAGTCAGTTGCCAAGCGACCAAGTTTTGATCACGTGACCGTGGGGTTACTGTAAGGGCCATAAGTGTGAAAGTCACATTTTTCAGTGCTGTTGTAACTTCAAACAGTCACTAAATGAACTGTTGTAAGTCGAGGTCTACCTGGACATTCTTCTTCAGCATCTTGGAAGCTAAGCAGCCCTAGGACCTGGTTAACATTTGCTTGGAGGTCGTTGGGAAGTTGCAGAAACATCCCAGAAGTTTCCTCAGTTTTGACCTCACTTACATATTTCTGATATGGGCATGTCCCAGTTAAAAAATAAGAATGAAAACATGGGCCGGTCCATAGTTTCAGACTTACTGGAATTATTGACACTTTTTTTAAACTAAATTTGTACCTCAGTGATTTCATGACTCTGGAGATGCCATATGCCAGAGGTAGGCAACCTTGGCTTTTTTATGACTCGTGGACTTCAACTCCCAGAATTGCTGGCTCAGGAATTCTGGGAGTTGAAGTCCACAAGTCATAAAAGAGCCAAGGTTGCCTACCCCTGCCATATGCTAAGTAAATAAACTGGAATTATGGTGGTGATATCTTTTGTGTTTTACAATAGAATACTTTATGTGGCCAAATGTGCTTAGACACATAAGAAATTTGTCTCTGCTGCAGAAGCTCTCTACAACAGAACAATAATACCATTAAGAGGGGGTAGTAAAGATAAAGATAATACTACAGCCATACTACATGAGTAAATATATATAAATATTAGACAGTACTATGAGAATTAGGTGGTCAGCAGAGTGAGGGCATACGGGGGAAAACTGTCCTGTTATTTTAGCATGCAGTGCTCTATAGCAATGATGCAACTGTGATACTCAAGTATTAAATGCTTGTAGGAGAAGTTGGGAGGTTGAAGGTCTCTAAAAGCTGCTGAATTACAGCCTCCAGTATCTTTCACTTGCTATTTGGAGTTACTGCAATTCACAACTCCTGGAACATTAGTCGTTCTCCCACCCTGGTGTATGAAATTGCAATATAGTACAATTGTAGTCAGTTCACCAATACAAGGTAACCTGAATTACCATCCACCCATTGTTTTGAATAGTATTAAAATAGTAATTATTAATTTAATTCTTAAAATATTGTTGTGAACATCTAAATGCATAGTGAGCTAAAAAAAATTCCTTAAATTTTTTTTACTCATTATCTCATACCAGGATAAATACAAATATCCCTTTGATAGTGGCTAACTTATCAGGTCTTGAAGAACAGAGTCATACACTATATAACCAGCTTATTTGCATTCCAGTCTTTGAAATATGCAGAAGGCAATGGTGCCTCTGAATTGCATGAGTCACAGACAGTTGGATTATATGAAAGAAGAGAGCTGTATTTCCCCATCAATTATGTCTCTGGAAATTTTCAGAACGGTTAAGTTTGAAGGGAATGGATAGATGACGGGACAATGAAGTAAAGAACCAATTTTGTGCCTTTAAAAAAAGAACTTAGAAACGGATTTTCTTTTGAACATAGGGATTGTTCCCTTTCTCCCACCCCTCTTGCAATGACAAAGATGTTTCTGATGCTGAGAGAGGTTTTTTCATTGTCTTTTAGAGCAGTGGTTCTCAACCTGTGGTCTACGGACCCTTGGGTGGGGGGCTGCAATGTCACGGAGTCCTTGAAGGCTTGAATGTTACGATTTAAATTTTGAGTAAAGTCTTGCTGGTCCATGACCATGGTCTGTGGCCACAAAAGGTGTTTAAAGAGAGTCCGTGGAGAAGAGGAGGTTGAGAACTACTCTTTTGGAGTATATCTTCCTGAAGAATTTCCATTAGTCATGCATGATAGAATTTGGCAAGCAAGGTCACTGTTCTGATGTCCTCACTTCCCTCTTGTACAAATTTTAAACAACTTCCGCTGAACTTATTTTAACTCTTTAGGTGCTGGTCTGCTCCCTTAAATTTTTCTTGAGTGGTGACTGGAAGATTCTACTCTCAAACTGCCACAGATTATTCAATGCTCAATCTGCCATTGTAAGAACATTTTTTTTTATTTTACTACCTAAGCTGAGGTTAAAGTCCTCTCTTTAGTCTAAATAACAGCATTGGCCTGAGGGATAGAGATATTTATTTATAATATTTATTTCTTGGTCTTGTAGAGAAACACAAAAATCATTGAGAGACTGTCTATCATGTAGATTTATATATATAAAAAAAACTGTTTCAGGAAAAGTAGAGGTCTCTGATTTTCTTTTGCAAACCACAACAGTACTGAGATTTATACATACATGCATAAAAATATAAGAGTCTAGTAATTAAGATGATGGATTAGGAGCTGGGGAAACAAACCTGAGTTCTAATCTTGCCCTAGGCCAGGGGTAAGCAACCTTGGCTCTTTTATGACTCGTGGACTTCAACTCCCAGAATTCCTGAGCCAGCCAAGCTGGCTCAGGAATTCTGGGAGTTGAAGTCCACGAATCATAAAAGAGCCAAGGTCGCCTACCCCTGCCCTAGGCACAAAAGCCAACTTGGATGGCTTTGAGCCAGTCATTTTCTCTCTACTGTTTGAAGAAGAAAATTGCATTTTCTTTCTGAAAATGTCTTCTCCCTTCGTTGGATTGACTTGTATATAAAAATAAATCACACACAAAAAACAGCTAAATAAATATATTGCAAATTGGTAATTTTGCAAGTTTTTTGGAGCCTTTTTCTACGTGGCTCAGTTAATGCTTCCCATTCATCCTTGAGCTGGCAGAAGACTAAATGTGTCTTCTTCTATATTGTGCTGACTTGCTGCCAAATAGCTGTGTCCTGATTTCAGATATGCAGGAAGTATGAAGGAAAGCCCTTGGTGAAAGTTGATGGCGTCGCTGCCCTCACCTTTTTCTGAACCTCACCACCTGGTGGGAAACAAATCTGTCCATCCCTACCTTGCTGGGGGTTGGCAGATGGATGGCATTGACAGATGACTGGACCTGAGCATCTAGCTATCTGTTAAAACTCTTCCTAGGCATGTGGAACACCCTTTTGAGGGGAGTGAGATAGGGAAGATTACTATAGGCCAGGGGTCTTCAAACTTGGCCCTTTTGTGACTTGTGGACTTCAACTCCCAGAATTCCTGGCTGAGGAATTCTGGGAGTTGAAGTCCACAAGTCATAAAAGGGCCAAGTTTGAAGACCCCTGCTCTAGGCCTTGGAAGAGTTTTAACAGATAGCTCTGCTTTACATGTTGTACTCAGTTCTTTTGATGGCCACAACTGAGACCAGAATTTCCATTGCTGAGCAAGGTGGTTGTTAAGTGAGTCACACTCACATTTTACCACTTTTTTGCCATGGTTTTTAAGCAAATCGCTTGCAATTATTAAGTTAAATTACATGGTTGTGAAGCGAATCTGGCTTCCCCCATTCTCTTTGATTATTGGAAGACTGCTGGGAAGGTCACAAATGGCAGTCAAATGGCCAGGGGACATTGCAGTCATGGTTTGTTTGTTTGTTTATTCATGTCAGAAGCATCACAAAATAAGGTATATTATGCTGCACAAAATTTAAAATACAGGGCAGTTTGTACAAATATGTACAAATTAAACAGATTTTGCCCAGAATTTATGCCAATTGCCAATTGCACAATTGATCATGTGACTATCAGGATGCTGTGATGGTTGTAAATATGAGTGCCAGTTGTACGTCACTTGTTCCAGGGTCGTTGTAATTTTGAATGGTCACTAAACAAATGGTTGTAAGTCGAGGAGTACCAGTACTGAACAGTTTCCCCCAGCCTTTATTCTTAGCTGTTGAATTGCCTACTGATTCTGCTCTTAAAAAACCTGGCCTGCAAGAGGTTCCCATGGAAACCACGTCCATATTGCTGCCAGGAAAACAACCTGAACCACGTAGTCCCAAGGAGCCGAGCGCAATTTATGAGAGACTTTTATCTTTTAATTATATGTAGGGCAGATGTTCTGGATCTCAACTCTTGTTTTTCTTTCTTTCTTCAGGTTCCTCTTTTAGGGGGGGGGGGTAGGTTTTCAAAGCCAGCTTCAAAGCGGTCTTTTTTCCTCATCACCTTGTCTGGAATTGAGGGATGTCCACGGCGGCCTTAATCAGCCTGGTTCGGAGTAGAGGCCACCAGCTGCAGAGAGCACTGCTTGCATCTTGCACAATTCTCAGCCCCAAGTGCCAAATTTCCACCAACGGCTGCAGGGCTTCGCGTTTCGATCTGGACGGGAGCGGTTGCCCTGCCACCTGGGATTCCTTTGGGATTTGGGACAACCGCCTGGACGAACCCATCTTGCTCCCGCCCAGCATCAAGTATGGGAAGCTGATTCCGAAGGTCAGCCTGTCGAACGTGGGCTGTGCCACCCATATTGGGAAACGGAAGGAAAACGAGGACCGTTTTGATTGCGCCCAGCTGACCGAGGATGTCCTGTATTTTGCCATTTTTGACGGGCACGGTGGGGTGGCAGCAGCTGACTTCTGCAACAAGTACATGCGGGAATATATTCGGTGAGTGCTGTGTGTGGATTCTTTTGTCTTTGCAAGGGAAGGAGAAAAACATTCAATGCTCACCTGCTTAGTTGTATGCAGGTATAATCCTCGACTTAAAATAGTTCATTTAGTGAATAAGCTATGTAAGGGTTGGATTTGTCCATGCTAAAATACAAATCATATTTTACAAATCACCATGGTTGGGCTCATGCAATATGCTGTTCAAAAGTGAAACAAAAATATTAATAATCTCTTAACAAAACCACTGATAGTGTGCGCTGAACAGTTACAGATGAATTATTAATGAAAACCTCCCTTAGTATGTCTAGTTGCAATCCATGAGGCCCCTGGTGAATTTTGCAAGATTCAAGCTATATCAGTTGAATAATTGATATGTAATAGTTTATGGATGAGAGCGAATGGTTAGTTCTGTCAGACAATATTTTAACATGATTACTTTTTATTTTTTAGAGAATTTCTTTCTGAGGAACACAACATGGAATTAGTATTGATTAAAGCTTTTCTAGAAATAGACAAAGCATACATGAGACATGCCCACTTATCTGGGGATGGTAAGTAGGAAATGTGTTTATGTTGTTTGGGACAAGTGTAAACTAAATTTATTCATCTAGCAGCAGTGGTACCGAAGCTTCAGGCTAGCTATCCCAGGGGGAAAATTGCAACTTAAATATCGAGGATTTGCTATATCAAAATCTACAGGAAATCGGGAAACCCACTGGAGTCAGTGAACCACGCAAAAAATTGTGTGAGAAAAATAATAAACATTTCAAAATTAAGTGGTACATGCTTTAGGACCACATTTGCTCAAAGTTGATTCCAAATATTTATTTGGAAATCACCACTTGGGAA
Source organism: Vipera berus (assembly GCF_964194415.1). Classification (NCBI taxonomy): domain Eukaryota; kingdom Metazoa; phylum Chordata; class Lepidosauria; order Squamata; family Viperidae; genus Vipera; species Vipera berus. The sequence goes on along the minus strand of NC_138209.1, from coordinate 13,832,578 downwards.
GTCTTCAGTATTCTCTTTCATTAAGAGAATAATGCAGTTATTAAGCCAGTCTGACTTCCCCTGTTGAGTTTGATTATCCAAAACTGCCTGAGAAAATCACATGACCTCAGGATGCTGCAACTGTTGTAAATGCATGCCAGTTGCCAAGTGCCTGAATTTTTATTACAAGGATTCTAGGATGGTTATAAATGTGAGGAGCAATCACAAGTCACTTTTTTCAAAGCCATTATAACTTTAAACAATTGCTAAATCAACCGATGTAAATCAAGGACTATCTGTACAGTATATACTGTAGGTGTAAGAACAGTTTTTGCTTTGTTTCCTGACATACAGTCATGTGAAAAAGGAGTTCTGTGGTTTTATGTAACAGGAGATAGTAAAAGGCATCTGGTCTTAGAAGTTCTTAAAAACTTTTTCACCCATGGCTTCTCCATTTTGGCTTTCTTTTTGTAAAATAAATGATGGCCCGGTGTAATATGTCACGTGACGATGTTCATCTGAGGTTGTATTTACCTGCTTTTAAGAAGTGCTAAGGACCACATGATTTTTACTATGTCCTCATTTAGAACTCAAAAGAAGGGTGTACTTTCTTTTTCACATGGCTGTAATTGCCATGCTAGATGGCAAACATATTTAAGGATGTTAAAGCAGTTTCATTTTTTTAAAAATGAAAGCTGTGTATCCCAGAGGGGTTCCCAACCTGTGGGCCACGTGGGCAAATTGTGGCCTATTTGCAACCCGATCATGTGAGTGGCTGGCTAGTGTGTGCGCATGCACAACCCCACTCAGGCAAGCATCATGGGGGTTCAAGGCCTCACTCGCATGCGTTGCGGGCACTCGGGGCCCCACTTGTGCTAGTGTCGTGGGCACTTGGGGCCCCACTCACAAGAGTGTCACGAGTGCTCAGGGCTTCACTCGCGAGCATCACAGGCCCTTGGCCTCACTCGCGTGAGCAACAGGTGCTCATGTACATGCATGTGTGCACGCACACACCTGCCCCCCCAACTATCCCCTCTTCCCCCCCCCCCCCCCGTCTGGACCGCCAACCCAGAAAGGTTGGGGAACTCTGGTATATCCCACCTCTGAAACTGTTCCATCTTCGGATGTCAGAGATGATGGATATAATACTTAGAAAAACCTTTCAAATTTTGATTGGACTAGATCAGGGGTCCCCAGCCTTGGTAACTTTAAGACTTGTGGACTTCAATTCTTAGAATTCCTCAGCCAACTTCTGGGAGTTGAAGTCCACAAGTCTTAAAGTTGTCACGGTTGGGTACCTCTGGACTAGATAACAGACTGGTAAAACGGGGTAGTGGGAAGTGTTAAGATCATGAGAAGACCAAAAATCTCTAGTGGAGGGGTCCCCAAGCCCAGGTCCGCGGCCTAGTGGCAGGCCACAACCCATTCGGAACTGGGTCATGGAAATGGTAGGCGAGCATGCGAAACCATCCCTTCTTCCCCCACTGCCACCTCCACTGGTTGACCCACTCAGAAAGGTTGGAGACAGCTGCTGTAATGGACAGAAACAATCCTTCATTGATATGTTTGACGTTTTAGCCCTTTGGGAAGGGAAATTCCCCTCAGCCCACATGGATCCTTTATATCAGTCGTCTCCAATCTGGTAGGGCTAATTATGCATTGGTCTTCAGCTCATGTAATTCACAAGAGTGTGTTTATTTATTTTATTAAATTTATATGCTCCCTCCTTCTTCTCCCCCCCCCACTTGGGAGTGGGAGTTTAACCTAATTGCTATCAGTTTGGGGAGGCTGACTTGCACAAGCAAGCAAGAAAAAAAACCTTGCAGAAACTTTATTACCCCTCCCCCCATTTTCACTGCTCCAGCTTTATTTAATTATGGGTAATTAAATGTGCTGTTTCCAAGAATGATGTTTATGATGGTGATTGTATTCATCTTAAATGGCAAAAGTATAATAGGTGGAAAATGTGGGGCTTTCTAATTAAAGAAGTCAATCAAAGCCATGGTTTTTAAGTTTGAAAATGTTAACCTGCAACACTGAAAAAGGGAAAAAGCTGCAGAAACCTATCTTTGAATTATCATTTGGCATATTCTATGAAAACCAAGCTTTCTAATTTTGTTTAGTGATGTTGCAATTAAATTTGAACTGTATTTGTAGGAATGTCAGGTTGTCCTTTAACTTTTAATTCCATTGGCGAACAGTGATTATTTTGCTCTTTAAAAAGGTGCTATTATATAAATGGCAGAATCTTTTTATCGTGAAATTAAGCCCATGCTTGAAGGATTCTACCCAGCTGAAAGTTACAAGGCACACAGAAATTGGATTTTTGTGTCTGAACACAGTTGTAACTCTTTAACACATGTTAAATCGCACATTTATGTCTTATTTGGTGATTTCTTATCCCAGTATTTTGAAATATCCTCAAAGCAAAACCTTTTAAAGGTACATAAAAGTGCCCCTATATTCAAAATAAAATGTTTTGTTTGTAAATGTCTTTGAGTACCTTAACGTTCCAAATTACTACTATTTTACCAGTAGTGAGCCCTCAGCTAAATTGATGAGGTTGCTTGGGGAAATTAATACGTATCCCTTCAAAATTCAAAACGGTAATATTTTTTTTCTCATTGTTTCCATAAGTGCTTTGAAGAGGGCTCGAATTCTGCCTTTTTTGCAGTTGTCTTCCTTCCAGCTGTTGCAGGTTTTCTTTATTTATTTTGAAGCACAATTCCTGGGTGAATTTTTCCTATTTGCCTCTATGTGTACGTGTGATTTATGGCAGACACGGTATCCGACCCAACAGCTCTAGAATTGGAGACCCGGGACTCTATATGCTGGGCTCCAGTGGAGAAAGAGATCTGCTTATGGTGGTCCCAGGTGAAGGAGTCTGGCGGGTTCCTAGCCTGGACTGCTGGAAGGTTCCCACATCCACTTTGTCCCATTAGTTGAGATGACATGCTCTAAAAATGTCCAGTGAGTGCAAAGATACCTATTGAAAGATTTTCAGGTGATAATATATGGATGCTGTTTGGGAAACCACCAATGTCATATTTATGCTTTTCACGTTAAATCAAGCTGTGTAGTGAGTTTTTTGAAAATGCATTTGGAGATAAGCACAAGTGATTTTGATTAATGATGATTCCTTGATTTTGGAACTCTGTCGCTGGTTAGATCTAGTCCTCCTTGTGGTGCTTCTTTTCATACCAGTAAAACCTGTAACCTGTGAAGACGTCTTTAAGCCTCACCTGAAGTGGACCTAAAGCTTTGTTGCAGTCACCATCCTCAACTTGATGCTTTCCACGAGCGTTATTATTAATCTTTAATAAGTTATCCACATTAAAGAAGGCTTGCTAGTCTCAAATCTTATAATGACAAATGAAGAGATTTCCAGTTAAAGAAACCAAAAATTGAGGACACAGGATTGGCATTCATTTCGTAGGTACATATGAAGTGTGTATGGAGATTTCTTAATCATCCAGGACATGATTGTCCCAAAGGAGCTTTTCAAAAGGCAACTGGACTTTCTTGGGATTTTTTCTCCTTGAAAATGTTTTGCTTCTCATCCAAGAAGCTTCTTCAGTTTTCAAGGGAAACCCCCCCCCCAAGAAAGTCCAGTTGTCTTTTGAAAAGCACCTTTGGTACATATGAAGAAGGAAATTTCTTTTTTTTTACCCTGTAAAAGAACTCAACAGTTGAAAACAACCCAGTCATCTTAAATATGATAAGAAACAAATCCACCCTAATCTAATAAAGGGGCAGAGTTGGTTTCACTAGAAAAAACCTTCATAATATTGCTAACTTATCTAACCCTGATAACTGAGGGGTGTGATGTGGAGGTTCTGTGAATGGATTAGCTCCATGAGTAACTCATATAGGCCTCTAAGAATAGTATATTAGACTGAGCCAACACATTCAGTACTAATCTACAGTTGACTTTCTGGCACTTTCTCAAATTGTGCTAAGATTCTTCTAACATTACACCAGGTTTTGTTGGCTGGATTCTCATAACATTACACCAGTGTTTATGTTTATTTAGTATGTTTTGTGTAGATGGTGCAACTCAGCTGTTTTGTAAACTATGGCTTAAACTGTTGTGTGAACACAGCCAATCAGTGGCTAATCTAATACTTTTGCATCATGTGTTGACAGTTGTGCAATTTTCTAACGATGCTGCATTGGCAAGCTCAAAGATCTTAATTCATGGTGTTAATCTGAAGAGAAATTGGAGCATCATGGTTTAGTGTCACACATGAATGTAGCCAGAGAATTAGCCAGTTCCAAGAATTATTACTTTTAATTGCCATGGATACAGTCACTATGAAAGCATTATCTTGATCCTTAAAGATATGAGTGTGTTTTCCACTGCAAAACCACGTGTCTGCCATTTTCTTCTCTATTGTTTTTAAATAGAGAACCTTCTGATCTCTCATGTAGTCCAAATGTACAAAAAAATAAATAAAAAGTCCATTAGTTTGATATGTTCAGCAGTTAGACTGACCTTCCGCTAACCCTAACCCAGTGTCCTTCAGAGATGTTGGACTAACATTTTTATAATCTCCAGCTAGGCTGCTCTGGTAGTTCAACATAACTGGGTGGTTGTTGATTTGTAACCTGGAGTAAAAGGATTTCTCAGAAACAGCATTTCCAAAAGCAAGGAATCAACTGGGAGAGACTTTTGGTGGTCTTGAGACTCAGCTGTTAAGCACTGAAGGGGATTGAGGGGAAGAAAGCAACTGTCTTCTCACATGTTTTACTAACTGATTAAAACAGGTATTTTACAGAGAGCACAAAATGGTTCAGATTGTCTCAGAGTTACATTTGCCCCATTTCTTTTCTCAACTCTCTTTACTTTAAGCATTCCTAGTAGATTGCATATAAAACACATTAATTCTCTGCATTTCACAACAGTGACACTGACTGAAATCATACTTTTTTGCTATGGTCTCTGGGGCGCACTGTGGTGCATTGTTAAAGGTGCATCCTTAGCCTCAAACACATGCTGTAAAGCCATAAGGACAGTTGATTTTTTTTTAAATAAATGGCCTGCAGAAAAGGAGTGGAGGAAGAAAACTTGTACCTCCTTGGAAATTGACAGTCTTACAAAAGCTGAAAGAGTATTGGAAGAACTATTTAAAATACCTGTTTTAAATAGTAGTAGTAGTGTTTGGGGAATGTATCTTTATTTTCTTTCCTTTTTGTTTCTTGAAACTATGGAGTTTGCACAACACAACAAGGCTTCATGCATACTTTTTTGATCTGCACAGGATGGACTGAACCTGTTTGGAAGATACAATCCTTTCAAATAAACTGGAACTAAGCACTTTGTTATTTCTCCCCAGCCCGTTTAAATTCTACATCAGCTTTGTAATTTGAATAGTACTTGGTAACCTTTTGGTAAGCAGTAAAAAAAAAATCCAGCAATTCCTATGCTGTCAGAGAGGCTTTCACCCATCAGCATGCAGGCAGCCAGCCAGCTGCCTTCTGGACCAGCTGTAGTGTCCAAGCAGTTTTCAGAAGCTGCCCCAAGTAGAGTGTTTTACAGCAGTCTAACCTCAAGATAGGGACGCGGTGGCTCAGTGGGTTAGGACACTGAGCTTGTTGATCAGAAGGTCGGCAGTTTGGTGGGTCGAATCCCAAGTGCCGCGTAGCAGAGTGAGTGCCTGTTACTTGTCCCAGCTTCTGCCAACCTAGCAGTTCGAAAGCACGTAAAAATGCAAGTAGAAAAATAGGGACCACTACGGTGGGAAGGTAACAGCGTTCCGTGCACATTTGGCGTCTAGTCATGCCGGCCACATGACCACGGAGACGTCCTCGGACAAGCGCTGGCTCTTCAGCTTCGAAACGGAGATGACCACCGGCCCCTAGAGTCGGAAACGACTAGCACGCATGTGCGGGGGAACCTTTACCTTTACCTTTAACCTCAAGATGACAAAAGCACGAGTCACTCTTGCCAAGGCTTGTTGTTCCAAAAAGAGCCACAACTAATGAAATTGAGGAAATCCTGGCCACAGGCTTCCACAGGTCCAGCAGTAGCCCTGAAAGACCCCGTGAATCTCAGACTTGCTTCTTCAGGGAAAGTGTAACTGTAACCCGAGTTGGGAAAAGAATAAAGATGGTTTAGAAGTCCCTGGGGTTTGTGTGTGCCCTAGAGCCCCAGACTGTCTATTTCTGCCTTGTAAGAATCCAGGAGGATGTGTGACCTTGAGAGGGTGGGTGGGTGGGTGGGTGGGTAGATGGGGAATTGTGCCCTTTAATTTATAATTCAACTTAGATTGAAGAGCTGTGGTGGTGCAGTGGTTAGAATGCAGTATTGCAGGCTAACTCTGCCCAAACACCAGCAGTTCGAACCTGACCGGCTTGAGGTTGACTCAGCCTTCTATCCTTACGAGGTGGGTAAAATGAGGGCCCAGATTGTTGGGGGCAATAATATGCTGGCATTTGTAAAAGGCTCAAAGAGTGCTGTAAAGCACTGAGGAGCGGTATATAAGTTGAAGTGCCATTGCTCTCGCTGTATTTCAGTACCTTGTTGGCCTTGTTAGCTAATGACCACCTTCCCCCTTGCATGAAGCCGTGTTGTGTTTCCCTTTGCGCCTTCCATCCTTTTCTGTCTTCAGAGCTTAAATATTTTCAAGCAGCGGCTCTTTAGTGGAGTTAGCACAATTCATGCAGTTGAAAGCTGAAGAAATTACACCGCAGGCAGGTGTGGGGTCAAGTGCTGATTACCTCTTTCTCTCTCTATGTGACATTTATAGCTACCTTGTTAAATACTGGGAGCACAGCAACGGTGGCCCTGCTACGAGATGGCATTGAGCTGGTGGTAGCCAGCGTGGGTGATAGCCGTGCGCTGTTATGCCGCAAAGGAAAAGTTGAGAAGCTGACCATTGATCACACTCCAGAACGGAAGGATGAGAAGGAAAGGTACCTGTGCAAAATGTGCAACTTCGGGCTTAATTTTTTTCCCCCTCCCAATTTTAAAGAGACGTCTTTTGAAGTTGTAGAAATGGAATGCTTTGCAAAGGGTGGGGGGGGGGCAGAATTCTTCAAGTAAAATTATGGTGTGAATTGTTTGTAGAAACCTAATGTGCACGGTGGTAGCTATTATTTGTATTTTATTTTATTTTTAAGAATCAGGAAATCTGGCGGTTTCATCTCCTGGAACAGTTTGGGGCAACCCCATGTGAATGGCAGACTTGCAATGACCCGTAGTATTGGAGATTTGGATCTTAAGAACTGTGGTGTGATTGCAGAGCCAGAAACAAAACGGGTGCAGGTAAGTGGTTGTGTAATATGCCTCCTCTCCCACGTCTGAAGGTGCAGCTTACGGAAAGCTGATTTGGTACAAAAACAATAGCTGGGTGGGATGATTATTTGTGACGTTCTCATTTTAGGCAGCACGGAGCAAGTTGATACTGATATCCTGGTCTGAGAATTTTATTTCTATTTGAAGTTCATTGCCTCATTCTATAGTTATAGCATTGCTCGGCTAAAAAGCAGAGTAGCACAGTGGATAGTGCATACGTATAGTGTGCCTAGCGTTGTATGAATGTGATATAGATCTTCATATGTATATGTAGCTAGAAGTAGAGCACCCTGCAGAATTCAGAAATTTTATCTTTTTTGATATCAGGAGTAGGCAAATATTTTTCATCTGAAAGCTGTACCTAATAATAACAGTAATAGGTCTCCAACGGGTCCAGGGCCCACTAGAGTGACTGGTTGAGTGGCTTGAGCCAACTATTTAAAACACTTTTTTAAAAAGCGCTTTATTGCTCTAATTCAGTGGTCCCCAACTCCCAGGCCACAACCCAGTACTGGGCCGCAGCCCATTCAGAAACGGGCTGCAGAAGTAGTGTGTGAGTGGTGCGCTTGCATCTGCAATGCATTTGTGAAAGCTGCGTGCGTGTGCATGAAACCATCCCCACCACCGCTGCCCCCTCTTGTCGATCTGCAGAGCTGGAAAAGTTGGAAGCCACTGCTCTAATTTATATACTTTGCATCCAGTTTTATCTGATGCGTGCTTGTGCATGCTATTTTTGAACTGGGAAATGTGCCAGTTAAACTAGGTGTACCTATTTTCAGTTTAGGAAAAACAGATTAGGTCAGTTTGCGTGAAGATAGAACCCAAACAAGTTTTCCCTTTATTCATCGCTATTTAGCGGTTTCTACTAGAGTAGGCATGTGAAACCTGCCACGTCACGGAACATTTTCCCCATTGCCGGCAATGGGGTGGGCACGGTTTGCTTGTGACGCATCCGGACCGCAGGCCGGCAGTTTGACCCCCCTGTACTAGAGCATCTTCAAGTCTGCATAATTTGTATACTCTTTGTGTTGCTTTAGATACACCATACAAGTGACAGCTTCTTGGTCCTGACCACAGATGGCATCAACTTTATGGTAAACAGTCAAGAGATCTGTGACTTTGTTAACCAGTGCCATGATCCAACCGAAGCAGCTCATATCATTACTGAGCAGGTAGGTGTTTTCTGCCTTAGGAACAATTGTTACTGGCCAGCTTTCAGCTAATGGTACCTGCATTTCCATGGATGATTCCAATGGAGAGGAATATCAGTAGCTCAAGGATGAAGTGTGAAGATTTTGGTGCTCTCCAAGCTTGGTTGTTTACTTGCAGACTTTTCATTACCTAGCCAGGTAACCACATCGGTGCACCGGTGATGCTCTCACTGATGTTGCCTAGTTGGATATAGGTAGTCCTTGATCTAGGACTGTCAGGGTGCCTGCCATTACAGTCATAAGATGTGATGGTCATGAAGAGGGTCATCCCATGTGAGTGAGCCAATTTTACAGCCTTTTTTGGGGTGATCATTTAGTGCAGGGGAAGGCAACCTTGGCTCTTTTATGACTCGTGGACTTCAACTCCCAGAATTCCTGAGCCAGCACAGCTGGCTCAGGAATTCTGGGAATTGAAGTCCACGAGTCATAAAAGAGCCAAGGTTGCCTACCCCTGGTTTAGTGAATGCATAGAGCGAATGCTATGGTTGTTAAGAAAGCGCTGCTGTCGTTAAGCAAACCTATCGTTCATTATGGGGTGTTGAAATCTGGAAGTAAATGCTGGCTTTTGGCAACATTGTAAATCGCTGACATGTGACTTGGCAAATGGCTGTAAATGCAGGCCAGTTGCTGAGTGGCCGAAATGCAATCACATTTAGAGTGTGCAGAAATGGATAGATTGACTTTAAAGATAAAAGAGGAAGAAGACTCAGTGTATTTTATAACATGGGATAATTTTTATCAATGGCTAGAAAAATGAGTTAGAGAGAAAGGAATGTGACGTGTAACTTTGAATATATATTAGCAAGAAGAAGACCATCGAGCGATTAATTAACATATTTATGATAATTAACTAGTACTCATTGTTTTTTTAAATACATGGACATTATGCTGTTTGCTAAATATTGAGCATTTTGTATAAAGAGAGTGTAGCTGAAATTGTTTGAAGATTGGTGGATTGAGAGTTAAACTAAAACTTCTGCCTTTCTCATTGTTTACAAGGTTAAACTAAAACTTCTGCCTTTCTCATTGTTCTACAAGGCTATGCAGTATGGGACAGAAGATAACGGCACCGCTATTGTAGTGCCATTTGGAGCCTGGGGCAAATACAAAAACTCTGAGATCAACTTTTCCTTCAGCCGAAGCTTTGGTTCAAGTGGAAGATGGGCATGAGCATCTTTCTCCACCAAGCTGCTAAACATGTAAAGATGTAAATTGCAGAAAGGTGATACATAGGTAGAAAACCTCCATCTTTTCTAGCAACAGGCCTTTTCTGCTTGAGTAGCAAACTGCTGTTAACTTGATGTCACCTCTTAACAAATGTCTTTGTTACTGCTTCTCTCAAACCAAGCATTCTCACACCTTCCTCGTGGGCTTCTGCAGGGGCAAGATGCTGATATTTTTGTGGCTGACTGTCATTGTGGTGTCACCTGTTTCTCCTGAGGTTTTTGAGATATTTTAGAGAAACAAAGGAATGTGGCCAATGCAAGCAGACTGCACCGCACTGCAGTTGGTGAACCAAAGGACAAGGACAAGAAAAATAGAATTTTATCTCCTATGCTATTCCATCCGGTGTAAGGGAAATTCAAAGACTACTAGAAAGTTGGGAGAGTTAAAAGGTGGGTTTAATTGCTAGTTCACTATTGCTGTCACATTGGGGTTAGAATAATTCAACTCTGAAAAGGACTTTCAGTCTCCAGACGGATAAGCTTCAGGATTGTGAGTCCAGAGACAGAGATAACTCTGTATTTCCTGTACTGATGTCCCCCCCCCTTTTTTTTTGGAAAATCAGAGAGAAAGTTGTACACTTCGTTAATTATCTGCATTTTGTTTCATGTATAACTCAAGAGGCACAGTATAGTTCTTGAGAAAGTACTAACCAGGATATACTGTGTTAGTATGCCTTCTAAAAAATACCAAATAAATTCTGTTTTTTTTTTCTTTAAAGGGGCCAGTGCTAAAACCCCTCCTTTAAAAAATATATATTCCACATTGGCTACTGTTAAATTCCTTTTCTAAGTATTAATGCACAGCATTAATGCAATTAATTTTGATGATGAGCTTATTTTGGTTTGTTTCATAGTTTACAAGAAGATGAGCTTGGTTTTCTAGGTTGCGGCTATTGAAAGAACATAGTCTAAATCTGCTTAGAATTGTCCCCAACTTTTATCTAAAGTAAAAATTGGAGGGAAAGGGAAGTTTCAGAGAGGCCAGTAATATATTTTCAAACGATTCTATCCCTCCCATTTTAAAATACAGCTACGAAGGGAATAAATCTGTGTGTTTCTAAGCAAGACTACAGTAATTGAAGTAAAAGCAAGGTTAATTTCATGGCAGAGGGGAACCTTCCCCATCTTTCTGCCCTTCAGATGCTTTGGGGGCCGATAACACCCATCTGATTAAGAATTACAGGAGTTTTAGTATCCACCTGAGAATATCAGGTGGAAAATAGTGCAGAACTATTGGTGTTAAAAATCTATATTTCTACGTTGGAAATTGTCTTGTCTCAACGGTGAGATCTCACGACAGTGCCGAAATATCATGCATTCTTGCTGAGCAAGAAAACCGCAGCCTGATGAGATTGGACGATCTCAGAAGCTTCCAGCCTTTGGGGTGGGAAAACCCAATGAATCTTGAAAACAGCCCTAATTTAGACCAGTGCCATCTAAATATGTTGTGATTGTCACGTTACTGGTGGAGACTGAATTCCCAGTCCCTGTTAATAGGTCTGTGCCCACAAGGTGTGAGAAAGCAAGTAGGCCTTCCTAAGTCACAGATATCCTTGAGAGAGCAAATGAGGAAATCGTCATGACCTCATTGGACAAATGTGATTGGCATCAATCCAAACAGTGACAGATACAAATTACATAACATGGTTGTAGGATGGTGTCATGATGCACTTCATAATGTTTTTGTGACTTCTGACGGATGCTTATGGCTCCAATATAAACATTGGGAGTGTTTCCTCGGACTGAAAAAGGAAAGAATATTAAATAGAAATGCAATACTCGCCTTCCCCTGCGTAGAGTTACTTTGCATCTGGGAATAATAGTTGCTGAGCCATTTAGTTGAACCCTGGTCACAATGTGAACGATGGACTTACACAACTGCACATCTAAGCACCGTAGTACCAAAAACCACTTTGGTGTCAATCATTCCAACGCTGCCTCTGGACATCCTTCTGCTCCTGACTGATCCTTTGAACTTGTGAAAGACTTTGCAGACAGTGCCCTGGTCTTCTTCTGTTTTTGTCTGCTGTAAATTTTTATTCGTTTGTATTCTCTACGCACAGATTCTATAACATAATTATACAGACTTTAAAAGTTACGTTTAGCAATTGTATACTCTTTATCGGTTACTGTCATTTTAAGACACTAAAGTAGTATATATTGATGTTAAAAACATTTTGTCCTTCCTGGGTTTTTGCTTTTTTTTTTTTAGGGCCTTTTGTTTTCATTCTTGTTTGCTTAAAACAAAAACACCGGCTCTCCCATGGGCTAAAACAGGCATGCAGTCAGAATTATCACCGTTATATAATATAAATACATGACGCAAACAAAATGTGCTTCCAGGTAAAGAAGCAGTTTTGGCCATGATTCAGCTTCCTTCTCTCTCTTAGAAAAAAGCACTTATTAGCAGCAGCTCATAAAAGGAAGCTGATAATTATTGAAGGCAGGGAAAGCAAATACTGTATATTTTCCCCCTTCATTATGGCCCTACCCCCGCAGAGTAAATGCCATTTTTCATAAAAACTGATTGTGCCACTAGAGCACAATAGAAAGGAGTTAAATTCTTTCCCCATTCCTGCTCTAATCTTGCTAATTATCCATTCCATCAGCTGACATTGCATATTTTTAAAGTTACGGCAATAAACACGAGACAGTAAACACAAGGCGATGCAGATTATCTCCTTTGATGCTCATAAATCTAGAAATAAAGGGAATCAGGAAATTCATACATCTAATTTAATATATATATTTTAAAGGCACAATATATTCAAAGGAGATGCGTATGGGTCAGCGTAATGTATAGCTTAAATCTGAACTTGGTCAGAAAGAAAACTGTAAGACTTTCAAAGAAATTATTTTAGGTTGCGACTGAAAGCATCAAGGCACTAAGCCAGTTGTAGCCCTTTGTAGCAGTATGTCAAGAAATCCAGGCTTGGAAGATGCAATGGTTTGCTTCCTGCTGTGGATTGTAAAAGAGGTTTATCAAAACATCTTGAGTTATTGGAAAAGTTTTTCCCTTCCGCCTTAGAATTCTACCAGTTGAAGAAGACTCAACAAGACAGTTGTTACCCTGTGGCTTTTTTTGACCTGGTGATTGTCCAGTGCACATGGAATTGAACTCAGTTGCCCATTTCCTTTGTAACAAGGAGAAATTGGAGGGTTGTATAGCTAGAACTACCAGTTGCTTGGAGGGTTTACCTGATTGGCTGGTGTAATTACCTGTATAGTCGGTGTGCTATCACCGTGTTCATTCAAGGTGTGTGTTGTTTTCACCAGATGGCCTGGTGAAAGTCACAATATATTTATATTCTTCAGCTCCAGCATATTTAAGCTGCGTAAGCATACATTTGGGAAAGGGAAATAAGCAAACCAACCTAGATTTAGGAAAAGAAGTTTAGATCGTGTTTTAACACACAGTTTATTGATCCCAAACAATGGGTAGCTTTCTCACCATATTGAATGTATTGTAGGGAAAGTCTTCCGAGGTTATTAAACTGCAGTGCTTCCTGCACAAGAGGAGGCAAATAATGGTTAGTAAATGATGGCTGTTCCTGAACACATAGAAAGGTTTTTGCAACCTGGCACATCCAAATTACTTTTAAAAACTCTCAAAGTGCGCTTGCGTGCATTTCTGTTTAAGGAAGCATGTGAAAATGTGCTCTCTGTAATCGAGAGGCATTTAAATGTATGGTGTAAGATATGTATCGGTCCCAGCTGCTGTATTTCTGTAGGATGTGAGATGGGAAATGATGATTGTGGTAAAAGACACAGATGTTTATGAGAATATACCTATTTCTTAGGACAGGGGTAGGCAACCTCGGCTCTTTTATGACTCATGGACTTCAACTCCCAGCTATGCTGACTCAGGAACTCTGGGAGTTGAAGTCCATGAGTCATAAAAGAGCCGAGGTTGCCTACCCCTGTCTTAGGCTTATTTATTCTTTTGTTGATACGATATGCTTCCTTTCTGCTTTATTTCTAATGAAGCAAAGTTGCGGTGCATGTTCTTGTACGCGTCACCCCGGAAAGCAGTTCCCCAAGGAGCTGCTCAAGCCTTGCAAAAGATACGGCTGCTTTAATGATACAGAGCAAAGTGCTTTGTTCGTGCCCTCTTGCATGACACCGTATCTCTTGATTGCTTTCCATCACCATTTATTGTTTGGATTGAAGGCAAGACTGTGTCCAAAGTTATCAGGTATTGTGATAAAATATATGTACATATTTTGAGCAAGTGTAAAGATGACTAGCTTGTTATTTCTTTTTCATTGGTTTATTTTACAACTGTATATTTATCATGGAGCAGAATAAAGAACTTGCTCTCTAGTACTTTTTGTCTTCATTTTCTTTCCTCTTCAGCTGCATGTTTTCATAAAAATTTATTTATCAAATGTAGACACTGTCCATCTTCGTATCCGAGAACATAATCCAATGCAATGTTCCCCAAATCTATCATTCCCCATATATTCCCAACCAGTATTGGGGGGGGAGGGAGAGAGAGAGAGTAGAAGCCGTATAACACAACAGGGTTGTAATGGATGACTTTGGACTCCCACTTGTTTGTGAAATTGAATATGTGTGAGAGGATAATGATGCAGTAGAAAACTTGCCTGGAAATAGTCAACCAGTGGGAGTCACATTTATGCCACAGTGTTCAGCAATAGCACTTAGACTTATATACTGCTTCACAGTGCTCTACAGCCCTCTGTAAGTGGTTTACTGAGTCAGCATATTGGCCCTAACAATCTGGGTCCTCATTTTACCAACCTCCAAAGAATAGAAGGGTGAGTCAAACCTTTTTTTTTTAATCCCATTTATATCCCGCCCTTCTCCGAAGACTCAGGGCGGCTTACAATCTAAAGCACAAATCAATGTGCTTAGCAATAAGCCTTCATTCTATGTATATGCCTGCTTATTAGGGCTTTCGCCCCCCCCCCCCCAAGTGGCATTATTACAAAGTCAGCTTATTTCCCCCAACAATCTGGGTCCTCATTTTACCTACCTCGGAAGGATGGAAGGCTGAGTCAACCTTGAGCCTGGTGGGATGCGAACCTGCACTAATTGCAGGCAGCTGGTGTTACTTAAGGAGGCATTAGCCCACTGCTCCACCAAGGCTCCTTGAGCCAGTGAGAACCGCACTGCTGGCAGCTGGCAGAATTAGCCTGCAATACTGCATTCTAAGCACTGCACCACCACAGCTCCTATCATGTTTATGGCTGGAATGAGGCTTCTGAGATTTATTGCCCTGCTGGATGGGAACTTAAGGCAGGAATTTCAAGTTGCTTTGTCAAGAGAGAAGGATGTAATTTGATGGAGTGTGCGCTTTCTATACAGAGGTTATTTGGATCTCCAATTAAAAAGATCTCAGTGGTTTGTTATTCCCAGCCTTAATAGAGAATGCTGGGTTGGGTAGCCGAATAATATGATTTGTCCGCCTTTGGAATGTTCACATGCTATGTTATTACCCTAATTGACAAACCACAATGGTTAAGTTTACACAACACGCTAAACCCAAGCAAAACAAAGTACATTATGGGGTGAACTAGGTTTCTCTATTCCATTCATAAAATCACAGATTGTAAGGAGGAATCCAAATGAAATCATGAATGAGACACCGCCCATCTCCCTTGAGTTAGAAGACTTCCTTCCTTCCTTCCTCATCCCCTCTTCAAGCAGATCCATTTCATGCCACTATTTTTAACGCAGAAAATATAAACCTTATTTTGAACGACAAAGGCGGCTGTGTCTACACGTTTGCTTGCAATATATACGATGGGGAAATAGGTAACAGTAGCTGCAAAAATTCGGACAAGTGAGTTAATGAAGTGAAAGATGTTGGCGCGAGATAGGAATGGCACACATTACGTCAAATAGCTCAGGCAATGCTAAATTGGATCCTCTCCCATGACAAACGGAGCAATCAACCATGTCAGATGAGATTCTTATTTGTAAACTTTTGCCAAGGCTTTCCCTAGCGAGAGTTGGAAGGACCTGTCAAAATAATTAGTAACTGAAGTAGCAGGTCACTTCAGCCCAAACTTGGAGAGAGAAACCAAATAGGCTAATCTTGAACTGCCAAATTCAGGTTCTTGGATTTATAGCCAAGATACGCCCTCTTTAGTGACAGGTGCTCTGACCCAGATATAAAACTCAGATCGTTTTTTAAAAATGCTGACATGTGGACAAGCACCTGCCATCCTGTTACACACTCCACAAAGTAGTAATGGTGAAGGAATGCTCAGCTTTGCCAGGAAAGATGCATTGTTTCTGCCATTGACTGGAAATGAAAAAGCTTGAGTACATATGTATTGCAAAAGATAGGTGGTTTCTGATTCAGAAAATGTAAAACTTTCTCTGCGTTATATATGGAATAATGGTTTTCTTAAATCAACTGTCCAAAATCACTCCAAATGTATCAGGATTACAAATTCTGGAGTTTCCAGTATTGATGGAAATTCTGGTGGCCGTCCTAATACACGTGGTGGTCAGAGCAGGTTACAGAAAGCTGTTCCAATTAACTTTTACTCAGTTTTTAACATAATGTATTGACAACTAAGGCAGGGATCAAATCTGAATGTTATTCATGATTTTTGAAAAATTAAGAAATGGGAACGGATCAATATCACAGCATAAGAGTGATAAGAAAAATGAAAGCCAAGGAGATTGATAGAAGGAACAGTGTATACTTTTCATGAATTGTGTTATTGTTTCATGACATTGTGATTCATGTGATGTCACCGCCACTTCACTCCACTTTTCTTTTGTGGGTGGATAAGATTCAAGCTCAACATTACAGGACACGGTTTTTTTAAAAAAATATAAAATTTTATTAAAATCTTTCAGACAAGATAAAAATTAATACAAACTAAGGGAAAAAGATGGGACGCGGTGGCTCAGTGGGTTAGGACGCTGAGCTTGTCGATCTGAAGGTCGGCAGTTTGGTGGGTCGAATCCACATGACCACGGAGACGTCCTCGGACAAGCGCTGGCTCTTTGGCTTTGAAACAGAGATGAGCATTGGCCCCTAGAGTCGGAAACGACTAGCACGCATGTGCGGGGGAACCTTTACCTTTACCTTTTAAGGGAAAAAAGGGAAGGGAGATCAAAGAAAAAGCAAAAAATGCAAGGAAAAAGTTGAAAAATAGAAAAGAAAGAAAAAGATATAAAAGAAGTTGTTTCCAATATTCTTCACAGAAGTTATAAGTACAAATATATATTTAAATCTTTCTCTAAAGTTACATCATACTGCTGTTCTTTCTATAATCTATCATGTCTAATCATCAAAGACATAAATCACACTTTTATATTTTTATGCCAAATGTGTATAAGAGGCTTCCAGTCACCAATATATGTAAATATTTTTAATCAAAGAAGTCAATTCATCCATTTCAGCAACATCTGCCATTCCTCCATAGTAGGTAGGGTAGGATCTTTCTGTCACTGTGCATATAGTATTCTTGCTCCTGTAATTATATATTGAAATAATCACATGATAACATTTTTAATGTACAGCACTCAATTCCCATATTCTCGGTTTATTACAATCCAGGTACAATGCCAGAATGGAGGGGAAAAATACCCACCTATCAGGAGATTTACCTGATACAGCTGCAAACATCTGGACACCCAATAGCTAGCAAAAGTTAGTCCTTTTTTGCCTTGTTGTGGAACCCAGCCTACTATAGAAGACTTTGCTTCCTCTCACTCCATTGTCCCTCCCCCAACTTCAAATTTATTAATTTGATCCTAGAAAATAATAATGAAATAAAATAAAAATAATAAAATAAAATAAATTTTCTGCTCAGTGTTAAAAAGTTAAGATGTTTAATAACATGTAGTTCATTTTATCTCAGGTCCTTCCAGGTGGAATATTCTCATTATAATACCATTTCTGGTTTGGTTGCTAAACATGTATCAGAAATAATCACACACCAATTTCAGCCAATGCTTCCTGGTAAGCAGGCCCCACCAATTCAAAGGCACAATGAGATTAATTCACAGTTCCTGGGATTCTCTATAAAAGTTAATTGATGAGAGGACAGGGCAACTGAAGAATAATAATAAAAAACTTTCTTGGATAGGTCTCTGCATAAATTACTGAGTGGAAGACACATTTGTCATGCTTACTTCCAATTTTCTAAGCTTAGGTTGTGTGACTTGGTAATGAAAGTCTGGTAAAGAAACAATCATTTTGTTTACCAAGAAGTTGAAACAGATGCTATAGTTCCTTCTTTCCGAGGAGTGGCCAATATTTTTCATTCTTTTCAAAAGATTCTTTCTAGGTTGGTCGTACAACAGCCCAACTGGAAGAGAGCCAGAACAGACTCACACAGGCCAGCCACAAAATTGGCAACAGAAGAGACTGCCTTCCTGTCAACACAATTCAGTTATCCCCCAGGAGGTGTGTGTGTCTGTCTTTTTCCAATCAGAGCTTTTACTGCAGGGCCTGCCCCCTTGCAAACTTCATGCCAAACACCCAAGTGTTGCCTGGAGCCAAAATATTCCATCCAGGCAGCTGGCACTTTGCTCACAGGATTACTAAACTACAAAGGGCCTTCCCATGTAAGAGTTTTAAAAAACAAAAAACAACAGGATGACTTTCCATCTGAGAATCAAAATAAGCAACCCACATTCACTTAGGGCTAAACAGTCAAGGTCACTGACTGAGTTGAACCAAGTGTTCCCAGCCTGAGCAATGAACACAGAAAAATCTTTGACTGGCATCTTCTTGGCACCTTCTACACGAAGTGCCTGCATTACCCCCTGGATGGCTCCTTACCCTTGCAGTCCTGTGCTGTCAATCTAGACCAGTGCTTCTCAACTTCACCTACCTTAACGTCTGGACTTCGACTGCCAGAATACCCCCAGCCAGTGAAGTGTGCAGCCTTTAAACAGATTTTTCTTTTAAAGACTATTCTGATAAATTGTAGTTAGAGGAAGGTCTGGGCCTAGAACAACCAATCTGGCCCATGACTACTTGATAGTACTCTACTACACTTTGAGGAGCACTTCAAAACATCCCTGAATTGTCTCTCTTGAGTTCATTGTTTGAAGGATTATGTCTCTTGAAGGCTACATACAGCTGCCTCAAGGCCTTTTCCTGATGTTTTGACTTACGCTGACTACCAGGCGGCAAGCATTATATAATCAGTTTCATCCTACTTGGGGCTGTTTAGATGAAAGTAGCCAGATGTGAGGTTTAAAGACATTGGCTTTCATTGGCTATGCAATATATATATTGCATAGATTCTATGCATCTCTTCCCGCAATTGCATAGATTCTATGCATCTATTCCATAGATTCTATGCATCTCTTCCTGCAACTGCTGAAAGCCAATGTCTTTAAACCTCACATCTGGCTACTTTCATCTAAACAGCCCCAAGTAGGATGAAACTGATTATTTAATGCTTGGCAATGTATGAAAAGATGGCATTTTATAGAATGCCAAGGAAATCTATAGAATGTGTGATGTTTTTAGGCAAAACATGAAATGTCTATATTTTAATATGAGATTATATATATTTCATACCTAGGCATTATGCAGAATGACAAGAACTATTTAGGTTAAGTATGAAAAGAGAGCCATGAAAAGGTAACCTAACCCTAACCCTAATTCTAATCCTTTATTGAAAAGACATGAAAGAAGAAATGCAAAATAATATACAGGACTTTCTTACTGAAAAAAAATAAGAGAAAAGACCAGTATTGACCTACTTGTTGCAACAAGGAAGGTAAAAAATGACATTTTAGCAGGAGTATTTTATACTTTGATGGTTTGCCTTTTGACATTGCATAGAATGCCTAGGAAATGTGTGAAATATTAAACGTTTTCATGCTTTGATGTCCCATTTTTGGCATTCTATAAATTTCCCAGGCATTCTATAAAATGCCTAATTACACACATTGACAATAACATATACAGTCCACCATCCCTTTAAGCTTTCAAAGCAAAATGTATTTTGATTAGATGTAGGCAGGCACAGCAGCATAGACAGTTATTCTAAACTATGATGATGCCAAAATGATATTTGTCATTTGCCAGTCGACATTTAAACATTCTGCCCTTTTGCGTGTGTGCTGCAGTGTCACAGACAAACATGTGAGAGGTGGAATTTGCATCATATTGTTGTGATGCAGATTTTGTCACTTCATCTCCTTGGTCTCTTCCTATGGATGCCTATACCCCGGGGACACGCAGGCCAGATTTTGCACTGAAGCTAAGTTAAACTTTTGGATGTTCTGGAGAAACTTTTCCTAGCAAGATGCTTTTTCCAATTGTGAACTCTCTCTCTCTCCTCTAAACCTCTGCAATAATTTTTATTCCATGCTGGCTTCCCATGGAAATTCACAAAAAATAAGCATTACGATTTAGACCGTTTTATTAGTTTGTGTTGTAACATACAAAAAATGCAAAAGCAAATAGTAGGTAAAATAGGGAAGGGAAAAGGGAAGAGAAGAGTGAGGAAAAGAGGGGGAGAAAGAAAGAAAAGGCATTGGCTTCCAATTCTCTTTGGTGCAGTAGAATAAGGCATTAACATCCAACCTCAACTTTTTACTTTTACATAATGGTTTAAACTGGCCATTTCTATAACAACTAATCTATCTAATCAGTAAAACCCAAAATCAAAGTTTCATTTTCCCCCACTTTAAACACACACACACACACACACACACACACACACACACACACACAAATAAACATTGATATGGATAGAAAACACAAGAAGTTCAGGCCCTCTTTCCCCAACACAAACCACAGAGGAAAGAGTGAATTTGACCTTCTGCAATTATACTCCACCATATCTTGAAAGATATGTAACAGAGTGAGTGCCTGTTACTCGTCCCAGCTTCTGCCAACCTAGCAGCTCGAAAGCATGTAAAAATGCAAGTAGAAAAATAGGGACCGCTACGGTGGGAAGGTAACAGCGTTCCGTGCGCCTTTGGCGTCTAGTCATGCCGGCCACATGACCACGGAGACGTCCTCGGACAAGCGCTGGCTCTTCGGCTTTGAAAAGGAGATGAGCACCGGCTCCTAGAGTCAGAAACGACTAGCACACATGTGCGGGGAAACCTTTACCTTTACCTTATGTCTGGAAAGCACCAAGCTACAGAAAGCAAGCGCATGAGTACAGATAGTCCTTGGCTTACGACCACAATTGAGCCCAAAAATTCTGTTGCTAAGCAACACAGTTAAGTGAGTTTTATGACTTTTCTCACCACAGTTGCCGGGAGAATCACTACAGTTGTTAAGTTAGTAACAAGGTTGTTAAGTGAATCGGGCTGCCCCATTGACTTTCTCAGAAAGTCGCAAAAGGGGACTACGTGACTCCGAGACACTGCAACCATCATAATATGTATATATTTGTAGCTTCGGAGCTGAAGAAGCTTCTTGGATGAGAAGCAAAAGATCTTCAAAGAAAAACAAGAAAGTCCAGTTGCCTTTTGAAAAGGCACCTTTGGGACTCCTGTTGTTACTTTTTGTTCCCTGCAGATTGTATTGTCTATTATGTTTGGATTCCAGGAAAAGATTCCAATTAGTTCCAATTGTGGGTATCTGACTCTGAGAATTCTGGGATTTGAAATTCACACATTTTGAATTTGCTAAGGCTGATAAATACTGTGCTAATAGCTCTCAATATGTCACCTATATAAAGGATACCAATTTTAAAAATTGCATAAATTAGAGAAACAAAAATAATGTCAATCCATTAAAAGCCACAAGATCTAAAACAAGTACCATGTGAATATTTAAAAATATTTCAGAGATGGCTAATTTCTCTTGCAAATATAAGAATCCTGCCCAAATCTGTCACACTTGCTACTAGCTAGCTCAGGATCACCTGCAGTACCACTGTAGGCCAACAGGGGCTACCACTGATCTTTGAAAGAAAAAGCTTCTCTAACAGGTATAAATAGAAGAAACGGAGGATATGAATCATATGTTTTTGTGTTAACAGAAGTGTATGGTGTTCTTGCTAGATGTGACAAAAAATTACAACTATTTTGCCTTTTAATAACATTTGTTAGTTTAAAAATGTGCTAGGAAGGTGGAATATTAGATATATTTGTTGCCTTGAGTTACTTATAAAATAATAAAGGCAGGATAAAAATCAAATAAATAATTGCTAGTCTAGGGGGAAAATGGCATTTTGAAACTGAAAGGATTTCATTTACAGTGAGACCATTTTTGAATGCTTTGAAACACTTTAGCCCAGGTTGTTGTTGTTGCTACTGCAGGACAAGAAGCAATGGGTAGAACCTTATCAAGGAGAGAAGCACCCAAGAACTAAGAACAAATTGCCTGACAGTGAGAACAATTAAGCAATGGAAGAGTTTGCCATTGCTGGAGGCTTCCAAGAAGAGATTGGACAGCCATTTCTCTGAAATGGTACACGTTTCCTGCCTGAACAGAGGGTTGGACTGGAACAGGGGTCCCCAACCCCTGGTCCGTGGCATGCCAGCAACCAGTCCGCACAAACAAGCAAACCCCATCCATGGGATGCAGCCAGCACACAAAACCACGGACCCTCCGGTCCATGGAAAAACCTCTTTCCATGGAACCGGTCCCTGGTGCCCAAAAAGCTGGGGACCTCTGGACTAGAAGACCTGACAGTTAGAACAATTAACGAGTGGAACAACCTGCCTCCAGAAGTGGTGAATGCTCCAACACTGGAAGTTTTAAAGAAGAGACTGGACAACCATTTGTCTGAAATGGTATAGGGCAGGTGTAGGCAACCTTGGCTCTTTTATGACTCATGGACTTCAACTCCCAGAATTCCTGAGTCAGCTATGCTGACTCAGGAATTCTGGGAGTTGAAGTCCATGAGTCATAAAAGAGCCAAGGTTGCCTACCCCTGGTATAGGGTTTCCTGCCTGAGCAGGGGGTTGGACTAGATGACCTCCAAGGTCCCTTCCAAATCATCATCATCATCATCATCATCAACAACAACAACAACATCTTTAAGGTCCCTTCCAACTCTGTTATTCTTTTTTCCCTGGGCTAAGTTGCTATTTATAGATAAGCTGTCAACTGACTATCCTCTCAGCTCTTAGTTGTTAACATTTATCTTCCCTTCTGTTTTGTTTTGTTTTTACAGCCTCCCCGCAGTTTTCCCCAGACCTTAAGGCAGACAACATCCAGAGATCATTTCACAGTGAGATCAAATGGCAGCCTAGGATTCTAGTAAGGATTGCAATGCTATCAGTTATCCCCACTAATCACAAAGCTTTGAGGGGCCCATGTAGGAAAATCAGGGGACAGTCATGGCGAAAAGCTGTGCTAGACAAGGTAACGTTTAATGTATATTAGATTCATATCCCATCTTTCCTTGAGGAGGGAATAGCAGAGAATCGCCCCCAACATTGGGGGATTTGTCACTGGGGGATCTTTATGGGTTTTTTACACTGTGAAATGTTGAAGTAAGAGTCCTGGAGTCACCATATGTCAGTTTTGCAGCCATATACATTTGTTTAATAAATAGATAGTGCTTCTTCCTCTTTTTTTAAAAATCTTTGTGTGAGGTCAGTTGCAGTGAAAGTGAGTGACTGGCACAAAGTTACTCAGTGAGCTACCATGGCTGTGGGTGAATTCGAACTAGCCCTTGTCCAGCATCTCAGCCACCTGATCACACTTGGATATGAAGGGTCCTTGGTGCTCTCTGAGCTTGGTTGTTTTCTTGCAGACATTTCATTACCCAAACATGGTAATGTCATCAGTGTTGGTGAGGAGTGGAATTTGCTTCCTCGATAGTAAGGAGCAAACCTATTCCTTACTAGCACTGATGATGTTACCTAGTTTGAGTATTGAAACATCTGCAAAACAACAACCAAACTCAGAGAGCACCAAGGACAAATAATCTCCTTTATTGGTAACACTTGGATTTCTTATACCTATAGTAAGTAGATATACTAACACTAGTTTAGTATTCTTTGCATCTTCTAATGCCCTTCCACTCACAGTTGTCTAAGACTGGCAGCACCATTTGAAGCACCATTTTGAAGTGAGGGATCCAAGAAAACTGCTGCAGTGAGATGAAAGTTGGACTAGCTAGCCACCAGTCTCTTTCAACTCTATGGTTTTATCATTTTTTAGAAGTTCCAGGACTAAGGGTAATTAATCCACCTTCTTCTCTCCAGGTGAATCAGGTAGCTGCCTTCATTTTATATCTTTACCCAACCTATTGTGGCACTTGTGTCCAAGATGGCCTCTGACTAAGGAAAGGCTGCCGATTTCTGCAATTAGCAATAGCAGTAGCACTGAGACTTATATACCGCTTCATAGTGCTTTACAGCCCTCTCTAAGCAGTTTATTGAATCAACATATTACCCCCAACAATCTGGGTCCTCATTTCATTGACCTCAGAAAGATGGAAGGCTGAGTCAACCTTGAGCTGGTGAGAATTGAACTGCTGGCAGCCAGCAGAATTAGCCTGCAATAGTCCATTCTAACCACTGCACCACCACAGTGCTTATTCATAGACTTCTGGCTTTCTAGGCAATATGTCTACTGTTGTTGTTAGTTGCGAAGTCATGTCTGACCCATCGCGACCCCATGGACAATGTTCCTCCAGGCCTTCCTGTCCTCTACCATCTTCTGGAGTCCATTTAGGCTCACGCCTACTGCTTCAGTGACTCCATCCAGCCACCTCATTCTCCGTCGTCCCTTTCTTCTCTTGCCCTCAACCTTTCCCAGCGTTAGGCTCTTCTCCAGTGAGTCCTTCCTTCTCATTAGGTGGCCAAAGTATTTGAGTTTTAGCTTCAGGATCTGGCCTTCTAAAGAGCAGTCAGGGTTCATCTCCTCTAGGACTGACCGGTTTGATTGCTTTGCAGTCCGAGGGACTCGCAGGAGTCTTCTCCAGCACCATAGTTCAAAGGCTTCAATTCTTTGGTGCTCAGCCTTTCTTATGGTCCAACTTTCACAGCCATACATTGCAACTGGGAAGACCATAGCCTTGACTATAAGCACTTTTGTTGGCAGGGTGATGTCTCTGCTTTTTAGTGTGCTGTCTAGATTTGCCATGGCTTTCCTCCCCAGAAGCAAGCGTCTTTTAATTTAATTTGTCTAGTTACACAGCAAATACTCTTGGCCTCCCTCTGACCACCTCTCAAGCTTTGTGAAAATGTTTGGGAGTCAACTGTACCCTTCCCCACCTTCTCATCCCCCTTGTAATACAGGGGCTCGGATCATTAGGGGGAAAGCCACAACTGTAAGCCCATGAAACAAATTTTTCCTTGCACAGAGAAGGGACACTAGTGTGGATGAGTTACATTGGATTCTGATCTGGGTTCATTTGATCTGAGAATCTGGCATTAATGAATGTCAAGTGACCCATTGTCAACTGACACAAATTGACAAAATGTGGACCAAGCACAGAATGTGATCAAAGTAGAAAAGAAAGCAAGAACAGGCATGGGAATGGGGTTGTGATATTCAAGTTAAGTGAGAACGGGAAACATATACCCTTTGCCCTATAAAGGCATTTCTGCTTTCTATTCAGATGCTTACTAAGACCTTCTCTATATTTGGAAGAACCAAGACAAAAAGGTTAAATGAGAGCTATTTGGCCCAAGCTGCAACTGCGAAGATCCTTCAAAAATTCTTCCTTCTCAGCTGATCCAGGGATACACATTCCTTTTTCTTTCTTTAGAGCATCACCCCGGACTAAGAAAGATTCTTCTCTTCCATCTGAAGATACAAGACTGGCATTCAGACCACAGAGAACCATCCTTTTGGGTAATTATATCTTCTGCTATGATTGTGTCTCTTGTGTAATGAATGATAGCCTTGGGAAAGCGTGTTAAAGGGTATAGTTCTGAACCTATATCTTAGCCATGTAATTAATAAAATGAAACTTCCCTCTTTACTTGCCTAAGTAGGTTTACTAAACACGGCATCTATTCAGTGTTGTTAAACTGTTGTAAAAGCATCACTGATGGTATAGCCCCAACTGGAATTAGGATTAACAATTAATTCCAAGTAGCAACAAAGCAATCTTTAAAGACAGCAAATGGGTACTGAAATATCAGAGGATGACACACCAAGATGTGATAAGAACTATAAACTGAACACCACATCTAGCTGCGGTCCTGATATTTAGAGAAAGTTAAGAAATATGTTGAGAATGGAAAAAAAATGAAAAGAAAGTGCTTCTAGACTTTAAATACTTCCAGTGGAGTCCCAGGACTTCTTCAGTTTAACAGTTTGCAATATTCAGTGCAGACAACAAAGCTGTTGGCAGAAGGGGGTCAAAAAAGTCAAGATGGCAGTCTTCCCACCTTGTGACACAAATAAAAAAAGTGGAGATTCAGTCACCTAGTAGTGGACACCTTCTTAAATTTTTTAAGCCCCGTAGATACTTCAGGCAACCTTAATGCAATCAAATATGAATCATAGGTAAGCAGGGCCTCCAAGAATTTTTGAGCTCTTGAAAAACAATTAGCATGGAAAAATCAGATTTAGTTGAGCAAGACTGTCCAAATGGAAGCCCTGAAAAAACAAGTGAATACATGCAGAATTAAGAGTGTTAAGAAGGAGAAAGCCCAGAAATAAATAGGCTGCGTATTACTAAAAATGGCAAATAGTGTTCTCTTTCCCTCAAGTCCATGAACCACTGAAACTGGAGGCTAAAGCATGTCTAATGAAAAGAACAAGTAGCGGTCATACGATATAACACTTTGTGTGTGTGTGTGTGTGTGTGTGTGTGTGTGTGTGTGTGTGTGTGTGTGTCTATTTTCCAAAGCATCAGAAGACAGGACAGGAAACAATGGAAGGAAACTAATCAAGGAGAGCAGCAACCTGGAACTAAGGAGAAATTTCCTGATAGTTAAAACCATCAGTGTAATGACTTGCCTCCAGAAGTTGTGGTTGCTCCAACAATGGAGGTTCTTAAGAAAAGATTGGACAACCATTTGTCTGAAATGATATAGGGTTTCCTGCCTGAGCAGGGGGTTGGACTAGAAGACCTCCAAGGTCCCTTCCAACTCTGTTATTCTGAACTGCTGAAGCTCTGTGTTTTTGATATATATCCAGTTCTGAAAGCATTATATGGCTTCAGCTCTTTGTTAGCTTGAAGAAGGACAAAGATATCAGCCATTTTTAGTAATCGGCAGTTTGTTTGTAATTACAAGTCCCGACTTACATACAAATTCAGGTTAAAGAGAGATTTAGGAATGGAATTTGTTCTTAACCCAGGGACTGTCTATATTACTATGTTTGGTTCAGTTAAAACTGAGACAGATATGGTAAGTACCCCATGGATCAGTTTAAAAGACATACAAGGACTTAAAAAAGAGTTTAAGGTTTGTTAAATACAACTTGATCAGCATTCCCAACAAACTTCTGAATGGAGTGGCATGAAGTTTAAATAAAGCAGAATTGCTCCAATTACCAAGTACAAAAGGAAGAGAGGAAGCATCAAGAGATGTTTTAAAAAAAGACATTTTGAATGAACTCTGATGGGATTGAAAATCTTTTCAGAATAGTTGTGAGTATACAAAAACATGTCTCTGAGTAAAATGAACTTTGTCCCTGTTACTGATGAAATAGTAATTCAAAGCATGTAAACAGAACTAAAAGGACCAAAAATTGCTGATTCATTTCCATTGTGCTTGATCATGCTTTTGTATTACCACTTAGTCATGTACAGAAGTTCTCTAAAGAGAAACTTGCACAATAATTTAATATTGAAGCATGTTTGGGAATTTGACTTTTTGATTCTCTCTCAGAAGTGCCGGGAGATAAACATCTGTACTTTGAAAATGGTAGAGATAGCTTGTGTGACAAATGGTTATATCGTTGGGTTCCCCTTGTGAAGGTAATATGAAGGTTATATATATATATATATATATATATATATATATATATATATATATATATATATATATATATACACACACATATATACACATATATACACATATATACACATACATACATACATATATATATATATATATATATATATATATATATATATATATATATATATATATATATATATATATATATATATATATATATATATATATATATATTTGTTTTCTGAGGTTTTCGCGGGTGTTTGTATGTGGATGTTTGGTCATTCGGGTTTTTCCCCGCGTAGAACTAAAGGTGTAGGAGCAACGTTTCGACGAAGCCACTAGCCTGATGATGACGGATGGGATTTCGTCGAAACGTTGCTCCTACACCTTTAGTTCTACGCGGGGAAAAACCCGAATGACCAAACATCCATATATATATTCAATTCAACTAAGTAATATAACCTCAGATTTGATTACTACATGTGTTTCTTGGATTTAGTGTCTTTCCTTGGATAAGTTTTTTCAAAAAGTATTTTGTGAAGATAAAAGTCATGAATTTTCTTGAGGAACACTAAAAGCAGGAGCTTAGATCTGTTGATAGATGAACAATTTTAAAAACTGTAATTATTTAGGGTTTTTTTCTTCTTTACATGTGAATTTTGAGTTAGGGTTGCAGACTTTAGGGGATCCCCAAATGGATTCTAAATTAATGGGATTGGAAGCAGGAAATATTCCTATTCCCAGATAGATAATTGTTCAATGTATTCTACACTGCATGAATATTCCTGAGCAGAGAGAAAAAAACAACAATATGTGAAAGAAAGGAAGAAACAAGTAATCTGGTTTATATTGAATAAAAAAGGAAAAATGCAGTGTTTAAGAAATGAATTTAAATATAAATATGTGCCTATACATAATGTAAAATAATTGTAGTCAATGTGATGGTATCATTTAATATGTTAGATATGTGGAGAATGGCAATGCAATTTTAACCAATCAAGTGCCAAGAATAAGCATAATTTTACAGATTGGCATAAAGCAGTGTGGTAATTTTGGAAGATGTATTAATTAATACCTAAGCCACCAGGTTTTTGGTTTTTTTTAATTTGATGGCTTATAAATTTATAGTTATTGAAATGTTGACTTTTTAATAGTTATTTAATAGGGCTTCTTTAATAATTATGGAATATGCCCTGAGTTGTGTTTAAGATGGGCGGCCATAAAATTTATTAAATAAATGAAAAATACAGTGAGCCAAAATAAATTAAGATGCTGCTGCCAGAAAGCAATAGAATGAAGTTATAACTTCAGAAAACATTTGAATGTATTTGAGCAATTGGGAAGAAGGATGTGGCTATGGGGCTCATAGTTTTTTTTTTAAAAAAGGATGGCAATCAGGTCTGGTAACAGGTTTTGGCTTTGAATGTTTTTCCTTCTAATATTCCCTGAAAAGTATGACGGGGCAGCTCTCTAGAGAAGACTATACTGTAAAATCTGGAAAAAGTGGAAGGAAAGAGGAGAAAAGGATAACCAGAAGCAAAAGGGACGGACATGACTAGAATATTGATGGGTGCACTGTTGAAAATAGATCATAAAGTCTCAGTGTGATGCTAAGAGCTGACACCCAATTGTTGGCAGATAATCAAGCAGTCAATGGGTCCTTCTTGCAACCATTCTGTCTTTGACTTTGTACCTCATTCTACCTGATACTGATGGTTAATACAATAGCTGGAGATGGAGAAATGAAGAAAGTCAGGTCAATAATCTTACAGCCTTTCCTTATTGCTGGGTTAAAGCACTACTCACTCATCCCTGAGTTGGCAGAAAACTAGACTGGCATGACACATGACATCCCATCCTTCCTTTATTACTTATGCTTTTCAACACTGCAGTCCCTCTGTGTCCTTCCAGGTCAGTGACTGACAAAGTCCAACAGATTTTGTATGCTTGGAGGGTGCCCTTGGAGGGTGCCAGAAGAAGGCAGAAAAATACTACTTAACACTGATAATAGTTAAAGGAAATCTAGTAAGTCCGTCTTGCTTGTGGACCAGAGATGAGACTTAGGCAATGCCACGGTTTTTAAGCATGATGCTAACACTTAGTGACTGTTTCAAGTTACCCCAAAAAAGAAGAAGGCAGATGCTTACTTATGCTTTTCAACACTGCAGTCCCTCTGTGTCCTTCCAGGTCAGTGACTGACAAAGTCCAACAGATTTTGTATGCTTGGAGGCTGCCCTTGGAGGGTGCCAGAAGAAGGCAGAAAAATACTACTTAACACTGATAATAGTTAAAGGAAATCTAGTAAGTCCGTCTTGCTTGTGGACCAGAGATGAGACTTAGGCAATGCCACGGTTTTTAAGCATGATGCTAACACTTAGTGACTGTTTCAAGTTACCCCAAAAAAGAGGAGTTACAATTCCGAAGCTTTCCCTCCCTCCATATTCATGTGACTGCACTTTGGACACTTGTCAATACAATCACATTTGCAAACATTTGCAGCACCCTGGTTTAACACAACTGTGTTTTACAATGATTTTGCTGAAAATGGACTCTTCTGGGTTTTTTTTTCTCCAGAACCATACCATTGCAGACAATGGGTTTGTTTAATGATTGTGATGTGCGTTTAACAACTGTGTTCACTTTACAGCCGCTGACTTAATGATCACTGCAAAAGAGATCATAAAAACCAGGCTGGTCACGTGACTGGCCTGTTTTGACTTATGACCATAATGGGCAGGGTCCATTATAGTGGTAACTTGAAGGCTACCTGTAGTCGTGCTTTGATCCTGAATATAATAAATAAACATTTTTGGGGGGCTGGTGCAAATGAAGAAAGCCTTTGAAAGCCTATTACAGTGCAGTGTAATATTCTGGCTTTAAGAGATAATAAGAAAAGTCTCCATCTAGTGGTCCCAATGTGGAGGACTTTTGCATTAAAAATCACAGATGCTTGAAACTGTGAAAGATTTAACACTTTGCTCTTTTGTCACAGTCACATTCTGCAGTTATGCTGCTTTAATTGGCACAATATTCATTTTTTTTCACTTGCTCTGCAGCAATAAACATGCCCATCTGTTCAAATGAATACCTGGTGATTCCCTAGCCCAGGGCAGAAATGTCGGTTGTCCTCAACTTACAATGGTTCACTTAGTGACTGTTCAGAGTTACAATGGCACTGAAAGAAGCAACTTATGAACGTTTTTCACACTTATGACAATTGCAGGATCCCCAGAGTCACATGATCAAAATCCAGAGGCTTGGCAACTGACTCATGTGTATGATGGTTGTCTGGGATCATGCGATCTCCTTTTGTGACCTTCTGCCAAGCAGAGTCATTGGGAAGAGTCTTCATCCTGCCCCCTCATTTTCCCGCAGAAGTACGAATAAATCCCCTTCCTTCTTTAGAAAAGCAAAAATAAATAAATGAATAAATAAAAGGGAGAGGATCAAAGAGCTGGTGCTTCTGTAACAGTCTTATTGGCAGGTTGCTAATCTCCTTTGGCAGTTGTACATTTAGATCCAGTAGTTGTGAGACAGGATGAGCCAGACTCTTCCAGGCACAGCAAAATATTGAAGTTTTGGCAGTGACAAATACTACCTAAAAGTGGGATTTCCTATAAAGCAAGAATTGGAGGAAGTTAACACTAATTTGCTCTGATAAGCACTTGGCAATGTTGTTATATGATGGGTGTGTGTGTGAGAGAGAATAAATTCAGTTGGGGCTCTGTGATGCGTTATTGTATGTAAGAATTATAGAATCATAGGGCTGGAAGGGATCTTGGAGGTCCTCTAGTCTAACCCCCCCTGCCCAAGGAGTCCTTACATCATGCTGGGCAAATGGTTGTCCTTTTTTGTTGTTGTTGTTGTTGTTTTTGAAAATCTCCAGTAACGGAGCACCTATTAACAATAACTATCATTAATGTTGTGACAGTAATGTATCAGTCAGTTATATTTGGCCTCCTTCCTAATGCAGATATGCCTAGATTTGAAGGATCAGATCAATGTTGGAGCTACATTGACCCAAGTAGTACAGTAAATCATTGAACATGTATCTCAAGGGTCAGGTGTGGAACTGCTACTTTCTTGTAACAGAATAGAAGCCAGATATTAAAATAGTACCAAACTCACTATTATTTTTTTCTGGTAGATCTTATAAGTCTACAAAAGACTGTCCAGCTTTTCAGGTAGAAATCTTCCCTAGTCTTGTTTCAGTTCAATACCTATCAGGACATACTCATAGCAATGCAACTGTTAAAGTACAATGCATGTAGTGCCCCAAAAATGATTGAAGGTGATAGTGAACACAGCTGATAATCACCATGTCTCCTTTCCAGGCCCTGCTAGCCCTAACTACAGAACATGAGAAATCCCAAAGTCATTAAACATGAATTGATCAAGATTATTATAATTTCCTCTTCCCATATAATGGTCTATATGTTACATGTCTTGTCCTTCACTGTCACCACTTCTCACAGTTTAGATAGGTAAATGATGATAATTAATTGTTTGGCTTTTTTCAATGTTACAGATTTTAACCTAGTTGAATGAACCCAGCAGAAACCCAAAGAGAAGAATAATTGTTGTTCTATATTTGATCTACAGAGTTGCCTTATATTGTATCAAGCTATAAGTTGATTTATTAAAATTTGGTGCATGAATGTTCCTGGCTCTTTAGGATGTGCTTTCTATTCAAGAACCTTTAAGTGGAAATATTGGGTATTAAAACTAGGGTCTGCTGAATGCCAAATGTTAGTCCCACTCAGTCTGCCATTACCACCGCAGTCACGCCCACCCAATGGGCCACACCCACCCAATGGGCCACGCCCCCCGGCACCCAATGATACATAAGTGGGTTTTGGGTTGCAGTTTGGGCACTCGGTCTCTAAAAGGTGCGCCATCACTGGCATAGGATATGGTCAAGGTCTGGATCTACTGCACGTTTACTCCCTTTAGAGTAGAATCTCAATTGTTTGAACAGAGCTGGAGGCAGTGGGGGAATACGTTTGCCTAAGCATTATCCTTAATTTTTCCTCACATGGGCATGAACATGTGGGCAGCCCGGATGACTCTGGAGCTTTTTTCTCAACATATGTAGAGTGGGGAATCTGGGTGCACTGTCAAATGCCCATGGACTTCCTGTGCGCCTTCTGCATTGTGCCTGAAGCATTATCAGTCACTGAAATAGAGTCAGGCAAAAGAGTTGTTCTTCTCTACTAGCCCCTCC
The DNA here is from genome assembly GCF_964194415.1 of Vipera berus. Lineage (NCBI taxonomy): Eukaryota > Metazoa > Chordata > Lepidosauria > Squamata > Viperidae > Vipera > Vipera berus. The sequence continues at coordinate 13,799,845 of NC_138209.1, read as the reverse complement.
CTAACACAGGCCTTTCACCCCTCCCTTAATTGCAGCTGGAAGGGGGAGGGATGAACTGATCTCTTTACAAAGCTGTGCAAAAGGAATTGCTTGAATTGAAAGAGAGAAGAAACTAACCAGCGCTCTTTGTCGTACAAAGCGGTCTCTTGGATGCCCCAGTCAGGCTCCTGAGGGTGCTTGTCGGAAAGCCGTACAAAGGTCTGCACGTTGCATTCCGTAATTCAGTCCCAGATGTGATGTGAACACCTTATTTTATTTTGCTGCCGCTTCTGTTGCCTCTTACATTCATTGAAGGTAAGTCCAGAATAGACATTTGGGATTTCCCCCCCCCCCTTTACTTTCTGATAGATGAGTTTTGTTTGCCTCTTTGCTTGATTTGGTTCTAACTTCTCATCTTAGTTGTTTGCATGAGTAAAGGAAAAAAAAAAGAAAGATCAGAAAGAAATGGTCCCTGTTAGCAACAGCATTTGTGGGTTTCCTTACAGTTGTTTTCAGCTGATAATAAGCCAGTTCCTTGCTTGTGTGATTTAAGCTTACCACTTTTTTTTTTACAAATACCAAGTATTCTAAGTAGGATAGGAATGTTCATAATAGATTCACACAGCAAAGTAACCAAACGTACTCAAAATTTGCAATGGCCAGACCTGACGTACTATAACAGAAGGAACCTGAAAATTACAATCACGTATAAATTGTATAACTGTATAAAATATATATAAAACAGAGAGATTGGAATAAAACTGAGCAAGAGATAGATCTATAACTGCTATGAGTCGGCGGAAGTCAGACAGCAAATAAATTTAATAAATGAATCTAACCAATACCTATCTTATTGAATAGTAACCCTGACTGATTTTTCAGTGCACTAAATATTAAGAAATCAAGCTGAGATTTTCTTTGTAAAGGATTAATTCTGATTCCTTTAAAATCATAAGAAATGCAACAACTTCCTTAGGACCTGATTAAAACTTAGTTGTCCTCCCATTGGTTTTTTTTTTAATTCTGTAGCTAATTAGAATAAAAACACAAGACTGTCTTCCCAGAATATTTTGAAAAGCCTTCCACGGTTAATGCTATCAGTTTAGTAAGCCAGGCATGTTATGAAATGCGAATACAATATTAAAGTGTAACGTTTTAACTAGTTATCACAAGGGCCAGTTAAATAGTGCTTCTCCCCCTTTCCTTCCCTTTGTCAATAATTCAGATCTATTTTGGCTGATTTATTAACAAGATCATTTTGCCAGAAGAATTTAATAGACGTATAGCTTAAAAAGCCATCCTTAACACCACTGCATTAGCTTTATACTGAGCCTCTATTGAGAACAGGGGAACCATAGCTAGAATTCACCCTATCTGGAAAGATATAGAAATCACTTTTAATCAATCCATTTAAAATAAATTCAGGGCATTTTTTTAAAACCTGCCTGCCAATCATATTTTTAAGGGAGAAATGAAATGTATCCAAATCTCGCGCACAGCGTGCCTTTAAAATTTTAAAATCAGTGACAGACGTACCTTGGGCTGTTCAGACTTACAGTTTAGGCTCCTATAGTATCTGCCATTTCCAGAAAGGCATTTTTTTATTCATCTCTGGCATCAAAAAGACACAAAGGGTCTTAATAGCACTTTAAAGACTCAGCCAGCCTTTAAAGCAGAAGCTTTCGTGGAGCTACATCTGATGCGAGGGAGTGTCGTCCATGTGGATTATGCCAGGCAAAAACCATTTATTTGCTTAAAACCAAAGGTCATTATGCAGCAGGTAACACTATCCACGCAATCAACCCAGATGAATTCCACAAAATAAGTATATGATTCTGTCTAATGTGCAATGCAGCTCTTTGTGTGTCTCTGTGTTGTGTTTTTGGCTTTTCCCATGTGTGCATCTGGGGCTTCAAGATTGACTCCTTATGTTGAGAAATCAAAGCCTTTTGTTGGCGGCATCCTGTCTGTATAATTCTATGCTCGGAAGGGCTAATGGGGCCGCTGAACACAAAGGCTAAACCTTTCCATGGAGAAAAATAGCTGTTTCAGAATACAGTTTATCTATGAATCAGTTTAGAAATAAGTATTGCTGAGGCACAACTGATCTGTACTGGTTACTGGGAGTGCTGTCATAATTAGCTTTTTTTAAAAATTTCACACTGGAGTGTTAATGTTTCATTATCTATGTTTTATTTTGCTGTCTACATTTTGAGAATAAAGGATAACTCAGTTTTAGGGCTAAAAGAGAACCAAAGTTTATCCATACACAATTCTATACTACTTCGTCCTTTGATTTTGTCTCTTTTCTTCACTACTTTTATTCTACCTCTTCCTAAATTGTCCAACATTTCCTTTTGGTATATGGCATATATGTGTATTCCTCTTACATGGTCATATGTTTATTTTTTAAAACAAAATTTCTTTATCCTCCTTATTTTTTCCCCCTTTTTGTGATTGTTCACCCTCCACCCTCATTAGCTTTGTGTTATTAAATAAGTAAAAGTTAAGAGAGCCACCCAGAGTTGGTTTATAAGACAGGCGGCCATAGAAATGTTTTAAATAAATAAATAAAACAATGAGGGACTTTAGAAATGAAAATTCTGGGGAAAATGGAATTCTCTTTATTCCTTAAGTTTTTTTCTTTACATCGTATCCGCTCAGAAATAAGTACAATTGACCTTCCTTACAATTATGCTACTACTACTTGAAAGAATTATTTTTTAGGACTCACAGCTGTAAGAAAAAGGTTTCTTTTTAAAAAAAGTTAGTGTAATAGAATTCCCAAAGGTGCTTTTTCAAGAGGCAATTGGACTTTCTTTGTTTTTCCTTGAAGGTATTTCGCTTCTTATCCAAGAAGCTTCCTCGGTTCTGACTTTCCTTGAAGCGAAACATCTTCAAGAAAAAACAAAGAAAGGCCAGTTGCCTCTTAAAAAAGCACCTTTGGGCCAACCATGACCTGGATGACTGCGAATCTCCATAGACATTTAGTGTAATAGTAGTGAATCATTTATGAAATGCTTTCTTGTCAATACATTATGTAGTGATTAAAATAAATTGAATATAATAAAAAATTTTTTTGAATCCAAAGCATTGATATGGGATTAAAATAAACTGAACTTAACAGAAAAATAATAATAAAATCTGTATAAAATACATTTAGTGTTGATATGGGATTAATTACATCCTTGAGCTTGTTAAATCTAGATCTATGGAAATGTATTACTTCATCTTTTCATTTTTAGAATACAAAAACTTTTCAAAAATCAGTAAGTTCAAGAGTCCTTAGAGATATATTCAAAAAGCAAAGTTCCAATGTACAATGATATTTTTTTCATAAAGTTTTTATTCATTATTATTTTGGCATTCTATTTAGGCTGCCCGGGATCAATCTATGAATATTAAGGATGCATCTGCCTAAAATGATGTTTGCATCATAGAGAGCAGAAATGTACAACTGATTTGTAGCATTGGATTGTTCATAATTGTACATTGTTAACATTTGAATTAGACTTTGTTAAAAAAAAGAAGTATTTTTAAGCAATATGGTCACCATTTTTAAAACAGTTCAGTTGATAACAATTTTTTAGGGCTGGTTAATTTTCAGCTTAAGTATTGATTGTTTAATACGGTTAATGCATTTATACATTTTTATTTGCATGATAAAATAAAACAGTAAATGAAAAGAGACAGCGCATGTCTGAAAAATAACACATTTATGTGTTTCCTAGGCGTGAATATAATCCAGAAAGATGTCTCAGAGCCCAGAAGTCATTGTCCCGATGGCAGATTGCGATACAAATGGTATCCAGAATCAATCTTGCAGCTCAACAAAACCCAGTACTGTTGCCTTTTGTAACATCTGCTACAGAGTGAAGACAAAGAGTGGATTTATAGGCTGTCGAAAAATAATTGAAAAAGAAATTTTAAAAGATATCAAGTATGTTCATCTACTACATCCACTTGCATGCTCAGATTGTTTTCTTTTTAGATATCCTTAGCATTTGCATAGGATTTTTAACATTGCTCATTTGCAATATTTTGGAAACTTTTAGACAGATGATGGCACTTGGATAATATCCCTGGGATTTGGAGTTTGTCTATTTGTTGAGGTTGTGCTTCTCTGAAGCATCAGGTGCATAATTTGGACTTTTTATTTTTTTTGGCCCTTCCAGACTGCTTTTGACTCCTGGCCTGGCCTGAATTAGTTTTCTTGGAAAGTTTTCAGAAGTAGTAATGACTGGTCCAAGATCACACAGCTGGCTTTGTGCCCAATATGGGACTAGAACTCATGGCCTCATGGTTTCTAGTTTAATGTCTTGACCACTACACCAAACTGGGTCTCGTAATTTGGACTCGCGTAGTCATTTAGGACCCATAATGGCTTCCATAATAAGGAATGCCTTTCTCAGCTTCAGCTGGTGTACTAGTTGAGTCCATTCCTGGACAGTCACTATTTGAACACTTATCTATGATAATTTTTTTCACATCATCAGAAAGTTCCAATCAGGGAAGGGTTCACACTAATGAGAAAGAATATAGTGTGTCTTTTTTCCCCCTCAGGATGACTATGTTTATTGACTAATCTTTCTATTAAGGATAATTAATACGATGGCCATTTGTAAATTTCAGTGGATTGAATCCTGTGGCGGTTGTGTAGCAGTGAAAAAAATGCTATCCTTTCTGGGGTGTACACTTTCTACCACGGTCATTTATGTCATATCCCAGGAGTCCCCCTCCCCCAGTCTATGGACTGGCACAGGTCTGCAGCATGCCAGCCCCTGGGCCTCGCAAACAAGCAAAGCCCCATCCGCAGGATGCAGGCAACATGCAAAACCACACCCCCACCGGTCTGTGGAAAAAACCTCTCTCCATAGAACCAATCCCTGGTGCCCAAAAGGTTGGAGGCCACTACCGTATGCCATACATTTTTTTTAAAAAAAACCAATTACAAATGAAGGCAAATATACCTGTCCCCAGATAATGTTGCAGGATCGATCCAATCTTTGTCAGTCACCGGGACTGGAGGTTTAATCTTTCAAGCTTTCAGACTTCTGTTAGAGTCCATCCTCAGGGAACATCTCTCTCACTAGAATGTGTCACCACTGGCCTCCAGCACAAGTACAGAAGCTCAGAAAACTAAACCTCTGGAGCAGGTGACCTACCCAGATTGGATCCTAAAAAAATTCTTATCCTTGGAATAGGCTAGAAGAGAACAAAATATGAGATAAATCATATGTGGGAATGAAGTATTGTTGTTGTTGTTAGTTGCGAAGTCATATCCAATGCATCGTGATCCCTTGGACAATGTTCCTCCAGGCCTCCCTGTCCTCTACCGTCTTCTGGAGTCCATTTAAGCTCACGCCTACTGCTTCAGGGACTCCATCCAGCCACCTCATTCTCTGTCATCCCCTTCTTCTCTTGCCCTCAATCTTTCCTAGCATTAGGCTCTTCTCCAGTGAGTCCTTCCTTCTCATTAGGTGGCCAAAGTATTTGAGTTTCAACTTCAGGATCTGGCCTTCTAAAGAGCAGTCAGGGTTGATCTCCTCTAGGACTGACCGGTTTGATCGCCTTGCAGTCCAAGGGACTCGCAGGAGTCTTCTCCAGCACCACAGTTCAAAGGCCTCCATTCTTTGGCGCTCAGCCTTTCTTATGGTCTAACTTTCACAGCTATACATTGCAGCTGGGAAAACGATAGCCTTGACTATACACACTTTTGCTGGCAGGGTGATGTCTCTGCTTTTTAGTGTGCTGTCTGGATTTGCCTTAGCTTTCCTCCCCAGGAGCAAGCGTCCTAGAAGGGAACAGAATATGGGAATGAAGTATAACCACTAGATAACAAGTGAAGAGACATGAGAAATAAAGCATTGTCTACTCTAGATCTAAAGGTTGGTTGACTAGTTTGGAGAATATAGAAAAAACACAAAACACAGTAACCCAAGTTCTAACACCAGTTGTCTCCTGTTCTCGGATGTTTGTTTTATGGATCTCCCTTTAAATGTTTACTTTCCATTCTTATTTTGGCCCATGTAGGCTCAAAAGTTCAGTATGGCGTGGGGTCAGTGTGTGATGCTATAAATAATTAACTGAATTATATTACTCTCTATGTGAAAAGTAAAAGGGTTACTCCCTGCAGAATACTCAGCAAAATACATCTAGGTAGCTAGGTGTCATGAAGGCAGAAGTCATCACACTTAATTACACCATAAAAAGGTCAGATTTCAGAGAATATCTGAGGTCATGGTTATATTTTGAAGTCAATATTTTTTTCCACACAGAAACTCCTGAAAATAGATTCAAGTCTTTGCATATTTGGATCAATGGATTTCAATTTATTACTATAGGTCCGTGGTGGCAAACCTATGGCACACGTGCCACAGGTGGCACGCAGAGCCCTGTCTGGGGGCGAATGTGCCGTCGCCCCAATCCTAGGCCTTCAGCTGGGTTTTATAAACCCTTTTTGCTTTAGGCCTCTGCCACCGTGTGCAAAAAAAGAGAAAAGGTTCAATGAATCAATTTCAACTTCTCACGGGGAAAAAAAAGATCTCGCAAAGTTGGAATTGATTGATTGAACTTTTTAGTCCCACCCAGTCTGCCGTTACCACCGCAGTCACGACCACCCAATGGGCCACGACCACCCAATTGGCCATACCCACCCAATGGGCCACACCCACCCGGCACCCAACGATACATAAGTGGGTTTTGTTGCATTTTGGGCACTCAGTCTCTAAAAGGTTCACCATCACTGCTATAGGTAGTCCTCAACTTATGGCCACAACTGAATCCAAAGTTTATGTCGCTAAGTGAGAAATTTGTTAAGTGAGTTTTGCCCCATTTTACGACCTTTCTTGTTAAGTGACTCGTTGCAGTTGTTAAGCTAGTACCACGGTTGTTAAGTGAATCTGGGTTCCCCATTGACTTTGCTTGCCAGAAGGTCACAAAAGGGGATCCCATGACCCTGGGACACTGAAACCATCATACGTATGAACCAGTTGTCCAGCATCTGAATGTAAATCACAGGACCATGGAGATGCTGCAATGGTCGTAAATAAGAAAAATGGTCATAAGTAACTTTTTTCAGTGTCATTGGAACTTTGAACGGTCACTAAACAAACTGTTGTAAGTTGAGGACTACCTGTATCTAGAAGTCTATGGAGGCTCTCAGTCATCCAGGTCATGGTTGTCCCAAAGGTGCTTTTTCAAGAGGAAATTGGACTTTCTTTGTTTTTCCTTGAAGATGTTTTGCTTCCCATCCAAGAAGCTTCTTCAGTTCTTCAGTATCTAGAAGTTCAGGTAGTTCTCGATTTACAACAGTTCATTTAGTGGCTGTTCAAAGTTACAAAACCATTGAAAACTGTGACTTTTGACTTTTTCACAGTTGCGACCTTTGCAGCATCCCATGGTCATGTGATCAAAATTCAGATGCTTGGCAACTGGCTCACATTTATGACCGTTGCTGTGTCCCAGGGTCATGTGATCCCCTTTTGCAACCACCTGGGAAGCAAAGTCAAAGGGAAATCCAGATTCACTTAACAACTGAGTTTCTAATTTATCTACTGCAGTGATTCGCTTAACAACTGTGGCAAGAAAGGTCATTAAATGGGGCAAAACTCACTTAACAACTGTCTCACTTAACAACAGAAATTTTGGGCTCAATTATAGTCATAGGTCAAGGACCACCTCTACTTTCAATTCATTTACTCATCCAGGTTTTAAACTGTGTTTGAAAAGATGCAGAAAAACAACAATGAGAGGGATGTAGACAATTTTGACAAGGAAAGGCACAAGAAGTTGGCTTTCCTTTTTCGGTTAACAAGAAGAAGGGCAACTAAGGCAGAGGACACCTTGGATATTTAAAAAAATCATATATTGTATGGAAAGTCTCATCGGTCTTCCCATAATACAAAATATAGAGTCTTGAAATTAATTGAGTCACAAAGGAAGTATTTGCCACTATTAGTGGCCACACTGGCTATTCTTTGTGTGTATTCATGTGCCTTCAAGTTCATAATTATGAACCCTGGCAACAGTAGTCCACGCAGAAATTTTTTGGCAACATTTTTTTGGTAAAATAGTTTCCCACTACAAATAGTCCTTGACTTAACAACAGTTCGTTTAGCAACTCTTGCAACGGCACTGAAAAAGTGACTTACGACCGCTTTTCACATTTTATGACCTTTGCAGCATCCCTATGGTCCTACTGCGGCATCTCAGGGGGTTGGGAGTGGGAGGCACCGTTTTACGGTGGTTCTCCTCCTATCTCCTGGGCCGCTCGCAGTCGGTTTTGACGGGAGGGCAGAGATCCGCCCCGAGGCCTCTCGTTTGTGGAGTTCCTCAGGGGTCAGTTCTCTCGCCCCTCCTGTTCAACATCTATATGAAGCCGCTGGGCGAGATCATTCGTGGTTTCGGGGTGGGGTATCATCAGTATGCTGATGATACCCAACTTTTTTTCTCCACCCCGAACCAACCCAGTGATGCCCTCGCCGTGATGTCCCGTTGCCTGGAGGCGGTCCGGGTCTGGATGGGGAGAAACAGGCTTCGTCTCAATCCTGCCAAGACTGAGTGGCTGTGCATACCGGCATCTCGGGTCAACCAGACTATTCCATCTTTAACGATGGGGGGTGAGGTGTTACCCCCCATTGATAGGGCTCACAACTTGGGCGTCCTCCTGGATTCACGGCTCAATTTTGAAGATCACATAGGAGCCGTGACCAGGGGGGCTTTTGCCCAGGTTCGCCTGGTGCGCCAGTTACGACCCTACCTGGACCGAGATGCCCTACGCACAGTCACTCATGCGCTCGTGACCTCCTGTTTAGACTACTGCAACGCTCTCTACATGGGGCTGCCCTTGAGGACCACTCGGAGGCTTCAGCTGGTACAGAATGCGGCTGCGCGAGTTGTGATGGGGGTTTCCTGATACTCCCATGTAACACCTCTACTCCGTGAGCTGCATTGGCTTCCGGTTGCCCTCCGGGTGAGATTCAAGGTGCTGGTGATGACCTATAAAGCCCTAAATGGCTTGGGTCCGGGATATTTGAGGGAACGCCTGCTGCCAGCATCAAGTTCCCTTCGTCCTGTGCGCTCCCGCAGGGAGGGCCTTCTCAGGGTGCCGGCGGTAAAAGACTGCCGGCGGATAACACCCAGGGGGAGGGCCTTCTCTGTGGGTGCGCCTGCCCTTTGGAACCAGCTGCCCATGGAGCTTAGGACTGCCCCCGACCTTCGTTCATTTTGTCGGGACCTGAAGACCTGGCTCTTTGAGCTTCCCGGCCCAGGCTGAGATTTTTTAATTGGGGTTTTTATATTTCTTCAGGGATTTAATTTAATCTTTTTAATTGTTTTTAACTTTTGTATCGATGTTTTAAGTACCCTGTAAACTGCCCTGAGTCCTTCAGGAAAGGGCGGTATATAAATTTAATAAAATTAAAATTCAAATTCAAATGTGACCAAAATTCAGATGCCTGGCAACTGACTCATATTTATGGCGGTTGCAGTGTCCCAGGATCATGTGATCTCCTTTTGCAAGCTCCTGATGAGCAGCGTCAATGGAGAAGCCAGAGTCACTGAACCACGGTGTTACTATCTTAAAAACTGCAGTGATTCATTTAACAGCTGTGGCAAGACAAGTTGTAAAATGGGGCAAAATTCATTTAACAACTGTCTCGCTTAGCAACATAAATTTTGGACTCATTTATCGTCGTAAGTCAAGGAGTATTTGTATCTTCTTTCTAGGGTTGAAGAAGGCCACTGACTTAGACTTTTTTTTTTAAAAAAGAATCGCTGCCAAGTTGTGGTCAGGTCTTGATAACCAAATATCTAGTTTTGGATTTCCTGGTACTTTCCTATTTAATTATTATCCAACTCTGAGCAGGCTTAGCTTCCAAGTCAGAGACGGGGATCCAGATGCTACCATCTGCCATAAGCAACTTGACAATAATGATGCTGCCTGTTCAACTGTATCCGATTCTCGGCGTAGTAGTCCAGTTCTCTCTCCGCATTTTCTGATATTTCACTTGTTTTATGCTCTACCTGGAATCAGCTTTGATAGTCTTTAGCCGCCACGTTTGGGGCGGCCTCGTTTCCTTTTACCGTTGATTATTCCGAGCGCAGCTCTCTTTTTCACTGAGTTTGATCACCTCATCTTATGATTTTTGCCTTCCAGTGACATGTTTGTTTTTATATGTTCCATTACTTGCCTGTCACTTTTGGGGTCCAAGGAATGCCCAGAAGCCTTCTCCAGCATCACAACTGAGAAAACCTCAAATTCAAGGAAGATCAGATAACTAGTGACTACTGGTCATATTATACAATTTCTTGTTCTAAGGCAGTATGAACTGTTAAGGGGAGAGGATGGACAGGTGGGGTTTTGTTTTGTTTGTTTATGCTGCATCTTGGCTCCTTAAAAGAACCTGTTTGGGCATTCTGAAAAAAGGAGGTTTATTAGGTGGATCTTTGGAACTACAAGGTACGCAGTGGCTCAGTGGGTTAGGATGCTGAGTTTGTTGATCAGAAGGTTGGCAGTTTGGTGGGTCGAATCCCGAGTGCCGCGTAACAGAGTGAGCGCCTGTTACTCGTCCCAGCTTCTGCCAACCTAGCAGTTCGAAAGCACGTAAAAATGCAAGTAGAAAAATAGTGACCACTACAGTGGGAAGGTAACAGCGCTCCGTGCGCCTTTGGCGTCTAGTCATGCCGGCCACATGACCACGGAGACGTCCTCAGACAAGCGCTGGCTCTTCGGCTTTGAAACGGAGATGAGCACCGGCCCCTAGAGTTGGAAACAACTAGCACGCATGTGCGGAGGAACCTTTACCTTTACCTTTTTTTGGAACTACAGGTAGTCCTTGACTTACAGCCACAATTGAGCCGAAAGTTGCTAAGCGAGGCAGTTAGGTGAGTTTTTACAACCTTTCTTGCCACATTTGTTAAGTGAATCACTGCAGTGGTTAAGGTAGTAACACAGCTGTTAAGTGAACCTGGATTCCCCTCTGACTTGGCTTCTCAGAAGGTCCTAAAAGAGGATCAGATGACTTTGGCACACCATAAATACGAGCCGGTTGCCGAGCATCTGAATTTTGATCACGTGACCATGGGGAAGCCGCAACGCTCGTAAGTGTGAAAAATGGTCATAGGTCACTTGTTTCAGTGTCATTGTAACTTCGAATGGTCACTAAATAAATGCTTGTAATTGGAGGGTTACCTGTAATGCACAGAGTATTTCTTTTGCACTGGGGACTCTTGTGTCTTTTTCTTTTTTTCTTTTTTTAAATCTTTTTCAAGAAGTTCAGCAGTGGCAGAAATCAGCTTCCTTGAATTACACCTTGCCTCTAGTGTCCAGCTGTTGGCGTATTCCATACCAGACATGTCAAACACAAGGCCCGGGGGCCAGATCCGGCCCGCGAAGTGGTTTCATGTGGCCTGCGAAGCCATCCTGGAAACAGTGAGGGAACGGCCCCCACTGCCTTGGCCCTGGCCCAGAGACCCTCCTTCTGCCAGAGACCCTCAGATCTGTCCCACTCCTGCCCAGGCCCCCATAGGCACCCTTGATGCGAACGATGTAGAGCTGGCCACGCCCACCCAGTAGGCCATATGCACTCTAGCCACGCCCACCCAGTAGGCCATGCCCACCCTGGCCAAACCCACCCAGCCCCCTGAGGGCAACTGCAATGCTGATGCGGCCCTCAATGAAATTGAGTTTGACACTCCTGTTCCATACCATAGCTTTCCAAGGCACATTTCTGACCTAAGATGCTTGCTTCTACTGGCTTAGAAAGTGATACTTCTTTGTTGGTTTGTTTTTCAGTGGAATAATGACACCAGGACTGAATGCAATTCTGGGGCCAACAGGCAGCGGCAAATCTTCGTAAGTTTTACAGCAGTGGACAAATGTGGTTTCGTTTACACACACACACACACACACACACACACACACACACACACACACACACGACTGGGAGTCCCCTGGGCAATGGTGATGTCACCAGCTAATCCTTTTAACTTTAATTTGGAAGCGCCTCGGGTGCTTCGCTCGTGTCAGAAGCACTGAGATGCCTGCAAGTTAAAAGGATTAGGTGGTGACGTCACCATTGCCCACGGGACACCCAGCTGGGGGGCTCCTTTCATGTCCACAGCAGGAGCTGGAGTAAAAGATGGGTTCTTAACACACACACACCCCATGGCAGCATTTGGCTTTCGAGCACGGGCTCGCTCTCACATCCAACCCAGCCTCCTAACTGCAAGAGCCACCCCATTACACACGGTTTTCTATAATCCTTTGCTAAGCAGAAATTACTTTGATGTGAATCATAATTGGATAGCTTCTCTGTCCGCTATTTTTAAGTTTAAGTTTAAGTTTATTAATATTTCTATACCGCCCTTCTCCCGAAGGACTCAGGGCGGTGTACAGGGCAAGAGTAAAACATAAAGTTACAAAAATTAAAAAGTTATTAAATACATGCCCATAAAAAACAATAAATACATTAATAAAACCCCCAATAAAATGATAATAAAAACCCCAGCAATCCCACCCTCAGGCCAGGCCGGCTTGTTCGAACAGGTATGTTTTCAGATCGCGGCGAAAGGAGCGAAGATCCGGATTGTTGGAATATTTGCTTGGATCCTGATAGGTATAATGCTATGGTCACATACCTATCTGTGCTGTCCCAGGCAGCTGAAAAATAGCTGGATGTGGATTATGCCCAACTCTCTAAGAATCAGGGGTAGGCAGCTTTGGCTCTTTTATGACTCGTGGACTTCAACTCTCAGAATTCCTGAGCCAGCTATGCTGGCTCAGGAATTCTGGGAGTTGAAGTCCACGAGTCATAAAAGAGCCAAGGTTGCTGGCTCAGGAATTCTGGGAGTTGAAGTCCACGAGTCATAAAAGAGCCAAGGTTGCTGGCTCAGGAATTCTGGGAGTTGAAGTCCACGAGTCATAAAAGAGTCAAGGTTGCCTACCCCTGGTCTAAATGCTCAGCATTAAGATGCTGAGGCAGTAGAGCAAGAGATGTGTTTGTCACAAGTCATAAAATTTTAAAAGAAAATATATTAAAATATTGATTCATAGATTTGGAAGAACTTAAGATGTCATCAAATGCAATCTCCTGCAGACTGTAGGATTTAACATATCCAGCCTTTGTTTGAAAATCTCCAGCGAAGAGGGAAAAAACCCATTCCATGGGGTAACCTATTCCACTAAGTGACAATTGTTACTCTCAAGAAATTCTTCTTAAAATCAATTCTGTATTTACATTCTTGAAATTCATTGCATTAGTTCTAGTCTTATTTTGACTGTGAGAACAACCACAAAGAAAAGCCTCCAAAACAGAAATGTAATTTGAGAAAATGTCTTAGACTTGACCTCCCTAGTTCTGATAAGATAAAGGCAGCAAGGGGGGAGGGGGCCAAATTCAGATTTGCAAATTTCTGTAAAAATAGTATTAGCACAGTCACAGTCTATTGGTCAAACCATATATTTATGCCAGATAGATAGTTTGATGATGCGTTCTTCCTTTGAAATCCTAAGTACCTCCAGACTTGCAATGTAGGATCAGATCATAACTGTGAAGAGGATGGTGTAATCCTGGCTGAGGAAATCCAGGAGTTGAAATCTTCAAGTTGTCAAGGTTGAGGGACACTGATTTACATGAAATAGTAGCAACTGCTGCAAAATTAGACTGGGAGAGATGAGACAGATGGGTTTTGACGATCTCTGCCAAACCCTCTATCTGAAGGTATTGCATCTCATTGAGGCTTTCCCCATCCTTGTGCATTTTATGTAACCAAAACCACACAAATGCGTTATTTGCGTTTGTGCACTTTTCAGCTTAGCAAAATGTGGCAAACATCATGCAATCCTGATTTCTCCTTTAGATTACTGGATATTTTAGCGGCACGGAAAGACCCTCGTGGCTTAACTGGAGATGTTTTCATCAATGGTGCCCCCCAGCCTGCCAATTTTAAATGCATCTCCGGCTATGTAGTCCAGGTAATTGAGTATCCTTTTTCCCCCACCTGATTGTTCACCAAATACAGTGAAACATCAGAACTGTTATGTGTAAATGTCTTTTATGCAAAAGAAATCTGGATATGTATAGAGTGGACTATTCCATGCTTTCTCTTCTTTTTTTGACACTTCAAGAATCTGGAGCAAAAGTTCCATGTGTTCCTTGAAATCTGACAGAGGCCCAGGTTTTCAGCTGCTGCTGCGGTTGAATGCTAGGCTGGTCAATAACAAACCACCTCTCATTTGTGACCTTATTAAGAGGAACATGCCAACCTGGCAAGCATCACCAAGACATGGCTGGGTTTGAAAGCAAGGGGGTATGGCACCACTCAGACCTGCAGGCCATGGGAGGGGTTCAAACAGTTGTCATCTGGGACTATCTATTGGCCTTCAGAGGTGCTGCTCCACAAGTTGCCAGTTATGAGATCCTGTTTCACATTGGATAGGCTTTGGAACATCTCACTTCCAGAAGTGATGGAGGCCCACCGCTCTCCTGGCCTTCTGGAAGAATATCAACACCTGGCTCACGGCCCATTGGCATGCGGGCCTAAGACTGATATGCAACCCTGGGACTCATTGGTGGCTTGAGGGCACTGCCTTTGCCTCTTCAACATTTTTAACCTCTTAATTTTTAACTTTGCTTTTAATTATCTTTTATTTATTTATTTTTAAAAAAATGTTTTTAACTCTATTTTTAATTATATGTTTAGCTCTGTTTTTAATTATTATTTTTTATATACCACAGTATAAATGAGGCGAGATGAGCGGTGTAGAAATTTGATAAATAAATACATATATAATTTCTGGTTTGACGCAAATAAATGGAAATCAGCTAAAAGCTTCCTTTGTATTTTCAGGATGATGTTGTGATGGGGACTTTGACGGTGAGGGAAAACTTCCAGTTCTCAGCTGCGCTCAGACTACCAAATACAGTAAAAGCTCATGAAAAGGAGGAGAGAATCAACCAGATCCTCAAGGAGCTGGGATTGACAAAAGTGGCAGATTCAAAGGTAATGAAATTAAATCTCCCTGAGGACTGATTTCCATAAAGGGAGCACTAGAAATGGACTCTAAAGGCACGCGGTGGCTCAGTGGGTTAGGATGCTGAGCTTGTTGATCAGATGATCGGCAGTTTGGCGGGTCGAATCCTGAGTACTGCGTAACAGAGTGAGTGCCTGTTACTCATCCCAGCTTCTGCCAACCTAGCAGTTCGAAAGCATGTAAAAAATGCAAGTAGAAAAATAGGGACCACTACGGTGGGAAGGAAACAGCGTTCCATGCACCTTTGGCGTCTAGTCATGCCGGCCACATGACCACGGAGACATACTTGGACAAGCGCTGGCTCTTTGGCTTTGAAATGGAGATGAGCACCGGCCCCTAAAGTTGGAAACGACTAGCACGCATGTGCAGGGGAACCTTTACCTTTTATCTATCCTCACGCCCTAACTTCACCATGCCAGCCAGAATGGTGTAAAAACCCTCTGAATGGCACCAAGGCTTGGAGAGGGTGTTATAATGTCAATTGATCTGTATTTTCATTTGGTGACATTTTACTCAGGAATATTTGTCAGCAATATATCTTGATTTTCTAGATCAGGGGTCCCCAACCCCCGGTCTGTGGACCGATACTGGCCCGTGGCATGCCAAAAACCGATCCACCAGACAAGCAAAGCCTCATCATTGGGATGCAGGCAGCACACAAAACCACACACTCTCCAGTGCATGAAAAAACTTGGAGACCTCTGTTCTAGATCTCCCATATCCAGGACTTTGCCTATAACATACATAGACACACATATAGAATATCTGCCTTCAATTATCTAGATTTGGATCTGGTTCTATCTCTATATCTCTAGCTATACTTATTCCAAAGCCTATACCTTTATCTATACCTATATCTGTATCCTCCCAGAATATGGGGCATATTCATCCTTTCATGTTTTTTGAAGTCAACTGCAATTCGTCTGTGCTCTTTGTGTCATTAATAGGGAGACCTATGATCTATAACACTTGTGCATAGCCTAACTACAACACAGTATCAACCTTTGGGAGAAGTGAAGAACAGGAGGGCTTATGTGTTACCAGATCTTTATATTAAAAATGAAGAATACAGAATTCTGGCTACTCAACAATCAGACTGAGAGAAATTGGTCTTAATGAGATGAAAGGAGTGTATTATTAGCCTTCTGATTAACAGTGCAGAAGTAAATATGAACCAGGTTAAGCGATTAGGCAAATAAATGGGGAAGTACAGAGTGAATACTTAAACCAGATGTTACTATGGTTTGTTCTTATCAACACTGAACTAGGGTTCAGCAAAGGGTGCCCGAAGATGACAATGTATTAACTTTGTGTCTGTGCTAATGTACCACTGATAATGAATACATATTCCAATTGGAAGGGTCTTTGATACTCTCTAAGCTTGGTTGTTTTCTTGTAGACATTTCGTTCCCCAAACTAGATAACATCACCATGATATTATGAAATGTCTACAAGAAAACAACCAAGCTCAAACAACATCAACCCTGAGCTGCAAATATTCTCCTTTATCTTCCAGGGGTTTTTTAAATCAAGTTCAATAGCAAGTCTTCTATTTCTGGGTGCTAAATAATCTGTACTGGAAAATGTTTTCTAGAAGACAATGTCACGGACATCCCCATTTTCCATTAGGTTGGAACTCAGTTCATTCGTGGCATATCAGGAGGAGAGAGAAAAAGGACCAATATTGGAATGGAGCTCATTACTGACCCAGCCATCTTGTTCTTAGATGAGCCAACCACTGGTCTGGATGCCAGCACAGCCAATGCCGTTTTGCTGCTCTTGAAAAGGTAATTGCTAGATGAAGTGCTCCATGTAGAAACTAAGCAGAAAATAACTCGAGGTTTTCAAAAACAGAGTGCACAACTGTTGGGTTGACCTAGAAGACCTCCAAGGTCCATGTCAGCCCTTTGATTCTATGATTCTATAAAAGGAAGTGATGCTATAGTCCAAGGGTCTTCAAACTTGGCCCTTTTATGACTTGTGGACAACTCCCAGAATTCCTCAGCCAGCATTGCTGGCTGAGGAATTCTGGGAGTTGAAGTCCACAAGACATACAAGGGCCAAGTTTGAAGACCCCTGCTATAGTCTTTTTTCCATGCACAAAGGCCACATATAGAATTAAACATCGTCCCCTTGATCAGAGGATCAAGATACCATTCAGAAGGCGTTTTCTTAGCAGCCCTACCCGCTCCCTGAAAAGAAAAAAGAATAATGAAAAGAAAGAGACCAGTTACAATATTGACATTTTGCACAGCCAAACAAAATGACAGATGGATAAATGGATGGATGGATGGGTGGATATTTTAATTCATTTTTTCCCCAAAACAAAAAAAACACCTAGGATTTGAGTGATCAATATTAATTTTCAGGGTCTTTTACATTAAGGACTTAACTTTAGCTCTTAAACATATTTCTAATGAGCTTTCTACTCTCTGTGCAGGATGTCTAAGCAAGGGAAAACCATTATCTTTTCCATCCATCAACCACGCTATTCCATCTTCAGACTGTTTGATAAGCTGACCTTGCTGGCTGCAGGAAGACTTTTGTATCATGGACCTGCTCAGAATGCCTTAGAATACTTCAAGACCAACGGTAAGCATCCAGAAGGCTATTTATTGAATGCCTGGATATCTCCTTTTCTTTTTTCTTTTCTTTTTTTTAAAAAAAGATCTGGGATCTGATTTAATTTGGAACCATAACGTTGATGGGAAAGTATTTACCTCTGAGATTAATTTGCCAAAGATCCAGTATGATTCTTAGCTCAAAGACAACAGTGAAGGACAGGATTGCTCATGGAGTATTAGTATGAATAAAATTATAAATGACCTTACTTAAGCCTAAGTATTAGATCTGGATAATGTATTTGGAGAGGCATTGCAATAAACTTAGCAAAGATGGTTTTGTTCTTCAGAGGCTCATCATATTTTGAGGTCTTCCTTCAGTTTTCTTAGTACCTTGTCTCTGTGTGCACCTTTATGTTCAAAACCTGAGAAAAAAGTCTGAAGGTGAGATAATGAGCCTTGTAGAAAACTGGCCTTCAGAAGCAACCCCTCCAAATGCTTTCCACAATTCTATTACACAATAATCAAGGTGTACCAAATACCATACATGTACTTTGGAAACTTTGGAGTCGAACAATGTGCTGTTACGTTATGAAACAATTTTGAGGGAAACATTTATTAAGAAGTAGCCAGGGCAGATGTGCGTAGAAATGTCCTAGCCTTTGTAATGTAGTGGGTCTGACGCAAGGAAGAGACGCCAGCTGGAGTACGTGTTCATCTCTTTATTGGGGGGGAACGTACTGAGGAACGAGGGTTACCTGGCCTCCTTAAATACCTAGCCAGGTAGGCGTCCAGCCAATGGGGTTGGCCCTAGGTTTCCCGCCGAAACTAGGTTTCCCGCCAAAACCGTCCAGGCCACGCCCCCTGGTGGCTGTTGCTATGCAGATGCCTGCATTGGATACATAACACCCTTCTCTAAACAATCAACTTTCCAATGGCTTGTGTTCTCCCTGCGTTCCATCCCCAGCATTAAATCCCAAAGGAAAAAGGCTGTGATGATGCTACCATCTTTGCTAAGGTGGAGTCCTGCATTTTTTTAAAATTGGTGGATACGTTTTGCTTCACCTGGAGAAATTCAGAGAAAATGTCTACCCAATTTCTCTGTCCTAAATTTTATTAAGGAAGCCTGTTTGGGCCAGCTCTAGCAAACAATAATGTAGATGTTTGTGGTACTGCCGGAAATGCTTTGCCATATATTTTCACCAATGGTTGAAATGATGCAGAAGCAATTTTGTTTCTTTTATTTTTTCTTTCTTTCTTTCTTTCTTTTTGAGGTTATGAGTGTGAACCATACAATAACCCTGCTGACTTTTTTCTGGATGTCATTAATGGAGACTCGACAGCTGTGGCTTCTCATAATGAAACTGACAAAGGTATAGTGTGCAAAACATAGCTCCTTGTTTGGAATCACTGCCTGGTGTGCTATAGAGAGCCAGTCTGCTTTTTGCACTGTCAGCTCTGTCATTGAGCTCACTTAGGATCTAAATAGTGCAAATTGCACCGCAGGAAACATATATCTAAGTACATTAGATTCATTTATGTGTCAGTATTCCTAAATGCTGCATAGCTTTCACTAATTATGATGCAGTGGAGCCACAGAGAGTAGGGAAAGCTGCATCCATCATTACATGGATTATATTTTAATACCAGCTCTGACAAATTGAAAATTGGTTCTGCAGTGTTAATCAATTCTCTAGCTACGCTATGCATCTGTTGAAGTGAGCTACAGCCTACAAAAGCCAGTACCTTTTGATAAATGTTGTTAGCCAAAAAAGAATAGCAGAATAACAGAGTTGAAAGGGACCTTGGAAGTCATCTAGTCCAACCCCATTCCAGACAAGTAGCTGTCTAGACTTCTCTTCAAAGTCTCCAGTGATGGAGCACCCACAACTTCTGAAGGCAAGCCGAACGTTCTCCTAATTATTCTAACTGTCAGGAAGATTCTCCTTAGTTCTAGGTTACTTCTCTCCTTGATTAGTTTCCATCCATTGCTTCTTGTCCTGCCTTCTAGTAAGGTACAAGCAGACTGATATTTTTGGCCATCATTGACTAATTTAGATTCCTTCTATTTTTGTCTTTTTACCAACCTTTTAATGTTGGTATTGTTATTATTTCAGATTTTTGTGTGCACCGCTTTGAGCCACATTTAGATGTAAAAGTGTACTTTAAAAATTCAAAAATGAATAAAAGGATATTTACAGGCCCACCGACTTCTGGGTGACAAGGAAAGTGCTGGGCCATGATCAGTGAGATGCAAGTCAAAGTTTGAACTCAGCTACACAGAAATTCACTAGGTGACTTTGAGTCAGTAACTTTAACTTATCACCCAGGATTGGTATGGGGAAAATTAAAAGAAAGAGACATATGAATGCTGCCTCAAATTCCTAAAGGAAAAGCAGATACAGATCAAACAATCAGTTCTGAATTGGCTTTGCTGTCTCTGCAGAGATTTATAGGTTGGTACAATTTCTGTCATGATCATTGTTAAATAGCGGGTTCTTTGGCTCAGGAATGAAGACGTGGAACGGAGTACAGGGTAACTCAGTTTATTTCGTGCTGTGACTGTACCAGGGAAGAGGCTGCAAACAGCCGCAATATATAGTCTAGCCCCTAGGTGGCAGCCAATAGGTTTGAATCAACCATTGCCGCCTGGAGCTAGCCAACTGCAGCACAGGAGACTTGTAGTCTGGGTTGCTGGAGAGCCGTTAGCTGCTCCAGCAACCCACGTGGTATTCCCTCAAAAGCCCAGTACATAACAATGATTATCATGATGCTCATCATTAGCATAAATACAGGTAGTCCAGTTCATTTAGTGACCATTCAAATTCAGTTCCAGTGTCCCCAGGTCACATGATCATCTTTTGTGACCTTCTGGCAAGCAAAGTCAATGAGGAAGCTAGTTTCAACTTAACAACCATTTTTACTAATTTCACAACTGCAGTGATTCACTTAATAACTGCGGCAAGAAAGGTCGTAAAATGGAGCAAAACTCAACAAATGTCTCACTTTGAATTGTGGTCATAAATCAAAGACTACATGTATTTAAGCAACGCTATTCCCACCACCATCAAGCCAAAGTGCTATCTGTCCACCCAGAGAAGGGAAAAAAAACCATATTCAATGTAATTATTTTTCCTTTTATCTCTTTAAAGATGGTACTCACGATCAGATGCTGGCAGACAAATTGGCAGAGAAGTATTCCAGTTCTTCTTACTACCAAGAAACCAAAGCAGAATTGGAAAAGCTGTCTTCCAAGGGCAAAACCAAACACATCACTTTCCCAAAAATCACCTATTCCACTTCCTTCTTTCACCAGCTGAAGTGGGTCTCCAAACGGATGTTCAAAAATTTAATGGGTAATCCTCAAGCCTCCATAGCACAGGTAATTCTAAAGGTTTCAATTCTCCTGCCCTTTGACATTCCAATTTTAGACTTACTGAAGCTGGTGAGGTGTTGCTTGGGGCTTAGGTGTCAATGCTTCCTTATTTTCAATAAGGAATTTGTTTCTTTCACGTTTCTTCTTACAGAAGTCTTTACAGTACTGTTAAAAAAGACAGAGGACTACTGGTGCTTCCATGTTGACATGTCTTTCCATCACTCTAAAGCGTCTCTGATCACCCACACCTTCCAATTTAAGAAATCCCAACTGGCAATTCCCTCCTGGCATTCCCTTGATTACGGAAGGGGTCTCAGAGAAGATCAGCTGGAGAAAAAAGCTGATTTTCTCTGAGATCCTTCCCATTGTCAGAGATAGCACCAGTTTGAATGCTGCCTCTCTAGGAAACTAACTAACCTGATTATCCTCCCCATTTCTTGATCTAAAGGCTATAATTCATATTTTCTTATGGAGCTGTAAGTTTCTCTTTGGTTGGGACTTCTGCCTCTTAGATCTCCTAGGATCCCAACCTATTGGGCACCAGGGACAGGTTCTGTGGAAAGAGGTTTCTCTGCGGACCGGAGAGTGTGTGGTTTTGTATGCTGCCTGCATCTCGCGGATGGGGCTTTGCTTGTTTGTGTGGCCCAGTTGTTGGCATGCTGTGGCCTGGTACTGGTCCACAGAGCGGGGATTGGGGACCCCCAATCATGAGGGCTGAAGAATTCTGGGAGTTGAAATCCACAAGTCTTAAAGTTGCCAAGGTTGGAGATTCCTGCTCTACAGATATTCTGCCTCCAACATGTTTCACTACCTTACTACAGCTGAGACACCCTGTTGCCTTACTTTACTGATCATCCCACACTGTAGTTTCCTGATACTCCCCATTCCCCACCACCACCACTTTTCTGGCTGCAAAAACCAAACATGAGAAGGGAAGAATGAGGCTGAGGATAAGCTGGCTGTTATTTTTTTATCCTTCCGTTAGCCAGCTGTAGGAGCTCAGTAATGATGGACACCAGCTTGACAGCTTGAAATTGCTGTGAAAGATTTGATAGGTGAGTCCAGTGACTGTGTGGAAGTTCTCTGAGATTCAATAAAGACTGTTTTGGGGTCCCTGATAGTGTAAAAAAGCTGCTTTAGAGGTAACTGCCATGGAGAAATAGCAGCAGACAAAATCTATCCCCTTCACCATCATTTCTTAGAGGTTTGGTGGTATTGGGAAACTTTAGAAGTGGGGCTTAATAAAATGATTAGATCTGTTTGATTTCTTGTTAAAACCTTTGCTCTCCACGAGGCAATAATCTCCTCATCACAGAGGTCTTTGATGTTGTATGTTGATGTTATGAAAATCCCTTTTAATAGCATTGTAAAAGCTTGACCTTGTGACAAGAATTATGCCCTTTAAGAGTCTTATAATCTCCTGAGGGCTAAGAGTCCTAACTTCCTGCCCCCTCTTGATTGCTTTGTTCTTCCTAACCTCATTAGGAATGGTTTATGAAATGAAATCTGTAAATGCTGCAAGGTATTCCTTTAAACCTTTGTATTAATCTTCTCAGATTGGTCTTGCTATGATCCTTGCTCTCTAATACAATTGGCTTAGTTGCACGATTTTTGACACTAGGTCCTTTTGGCAGTTTCCTGAATTTCTTCAGTTCAAGATCGACTCTCAATGGCCTGATACCATTACTTTGGCTGCAATTTTAATCAATGCTATGTAGTTTCTTTTTTTAAAAAAAAATGTATTGATTTTTTGCAGTAACAATCCTTAGTACCTGGTGTTCAGCGTGTTGTCTTGGTTCATATTTTTTAAAAAAATAATAATAATTTATTTTTATACTTCCATAATTAGTATATTGATTAATAGTATATTTCTTT
Source organism: Vipera berus (assembly GCF_964194415.1). NCBI lineage: Eukaryota > Metazoa > Chordata > Lepidosauria > Squamata > Viperidae > Vipera > Vipera berus. Next base: position 13,777,017 of record NC_138209.1, on the reverse strand, counting down.
GATCTTCTCTTCTCCTAATAGTGTTCTCCTTCTTTAACCTTAAACAAATAGAATTAATATTTTCTATGCATAAATGATTAAATATGAACATTTTTTCCATGTTTGTACCAACAACAATAGCGTCCACATATGACATTTTTTTTCTTATCAAGAAGAAGTCCACGAGTCATAAAAGAGTCAAGGTTGCCTACCCCTGCACTAGAACAACTGTTTTCCAATAGGTTTATGTTAGTGTGCATCAATTAATAACTGAGCATAATATATGTTTATATTTCAGTTACTGGTTACAATTTTCCTGGGATTAGTCGTGGGTGCCATATTCTTTGGTGTAACAAATGATGGTAAAGGTTTACAAAATAGGTGAGTCCTTTGGGGATAATAGGATGATCAAATGAGTGGTATTTGTTTTGAGTGCAAATTCCAACAATGATAACTCGAAATAAAATTGAAACCTTATTTTAACAGGTTGAAAATGTTCATTACAGAAAAATGTATGGTGAATTGGAGAGTAGGACATTGCAAGAGATTTCCACTATTTTGTCTGATATTTATCTCTGTGTACATGTTTTTGCATAATGGGATGATTATAGAAATTGTATTTTGGAGGTAGTGCTTCAATTCAGCTATGGAAAACACACTTGAAATAGGGTGTGTTCATAGGGTGAAATCATTGCTTCTGCCATCTTCACTGTTTAATAGCAAGGGCTGTTGCTTTTAAAGCCAAAAAACATCACCTACACAAAACTGATATAAAAGGTTGCCAGAGGTAATAACTTTTCTTGTTTTAATTTTGATAAAATATGTATTTATTTGATCAAGGTTAGAGCAAGATTGTTGTTACTTCTTCTGACAACTTTTTAAGGAAAAAAAAATAGTCAGATAAACCCTTTTGGCTTATCATTTGTATTTCCCTTTAAAATTTTAAAACCTCGGCCAGTTTATTTTGTTGAACCAGTAAAACTTCCTTTTCTAAATCATTCTTTTTTATTTACTATTTACCTCCTGGAACACAAGTGACAGAACATTTTTTGCTAAGAAAATAAAACCCAGAAGCGCTGGATTATTTTATTTTTTAAAAAGCCATTTGAAAAACCTAGTTTCTCACAATGACAATCTGTCTTTCCCCTAGAATCGGTGCCATGTTCTTTATGACCACTAATCAGTGTTTCAGCAGCATCTCAGCAATTGAACTCTTTGTGGTGGAGAAGAAAATATTTATGTAAGTAAGCATTCCTAGAGAAAATAGATGATGAATATCTAAAAGAATTCTTTCTTTAGTGATAAAATCTTTTGATCTACCGTATTTTCCGGCGTATAAGACGACTTTTTAACCCATGAAAATCACCTCAAAAGTTGGGGGGTTGTCTTATACGCCCAGTCGTCTTATACGCTGGAAAATCAGCGAGCCCGGGAAGGCACGCCCTCCCCTCTCACTGTGGAGGAAGCAGGGCAGGCTGGTGTCTGGCGGGAGCCGGCAGGGCAGTCCTGCGCACGCGCGTGCTCCCCAGCTGTTAAGGAGCACTCCTTAGCAGCCGGGGAGTGCGCGCATGCGCAGGACTGCCCTGCCGGCTCCCGCCCGACGCTCTTCCCTCTTGAAGCAGCATCGCTCCCTGGCTCCTAAGGAGTCCTCGGGGATGCTGCCTCAAGAGCCATGGCAGGTGCCTCACGCTCTTCCCTCTTGAAGCAGCATTGGCGGAGCCGTTGGGCGGGAGCCGGCAGGGCAGTCCTTCCCTCTTGAGGCAGCATTCCTGAGGACTCCTTAGGAGCCGGGGAGCGATGCTGCCTCAAGAGGGAAGAGCGTCGGGCGGGAGCCGGCAGGGCAGTCCTGCGCACGCGCGCACTCCCCAGCTGCTAAGGAGTGCTCCTTAACAGCTGAAGAGTGCGCGCGTGCGCAAGACTGCCCTGCCGGCTCCCGCCAGACGCCAGCCTGCCCTGCTTCCTCCACAGTGAGAGGGGAGGGCGTGCCTTCCCGGGCTCGCTGATTTTCCGGCGTATAAGATGAAAAATCTTGAAAATCATCTCAAAAGTTGGGGGGTCGTCTTATACGCCCAGTCGTCTTATACGCCGGAAAATACGGTATTCACTTGCAGTATAGTCCTCTCTAGGCCTCAATGGGTGTGCAGGTTTGACTCTCATTGCTGTGTTTGGCTGTGCATAGGGCAATCCAAAAACTCAAGATAGTAGTCACAAGGTACCTATTAGACATGCTTCTGTTTTTATGACATGCTTCTGTTTTTATGACTATTTCTAACTTTAATCAGTAATATTTATTGAGAATGCCACCTAATCCCTTCATGATTCTGGGTAGTACTGGCAATAGCACTTAAACTTATATACCGCTTCACAGTGATTTACATCCCTCTCTAAGCGGTTTACAGAGTCAGCATATTGCCCCCAGCAATCTGGGTCCTCAGTCAGCAGAATTAGCCTGCAGTACTGCATTCCAAGCTTAACTGATACACCACAAGAGATTAAAAAAAAACAAGCAAAAGTTTCCATAAAACAAAAGGTCTGTCTAAATAAGTTTTGAATGCCAGGCTTTACTCTGTAATTTTAGAAATATATTGGGGCAAAAACAAAATGGCTTAAATTAAAAGGAATCACAGTTTTTGCAGAAATAATAGTTGAATATGCATATTGTAAGAATGGGAGTTTGATATTAGGATAAACATTGTTATTAGGACATATCAAAATGTGATATTTAATTTTTGATTGATTGATGATTTATTTATCTATCTAGCTTGTGAACTCAGCCATAGACGCTCGAAATGCCGAGCCAGGTTTTATGTATAGAGTAGTGTGAATACAGATTGTAATTTACTCCGTAATGAGTAGTTTAATTATTATTCAATATATTGTGTAAACTGGTTGCAAGAAGTCAAACTAAAAGCTGTAGAGCTTTTGTAAATGCAATATTTCAGTCAGGATAATTTCCAAGGAACAGTCATTCTGCTGCAATTCATACATGACACATCTATGTTTTTAATGAGTGAAAGTTAATCGAGTATCTAATTTTTTGGTTGTTTTGTTATAGACATGAATATATCAGTGGATACTATCGAATTTCTGCATACTTCTTCTCAAAACTAATGGCTGATTTAATACCTATGAGAACTTTACCCAGCATAATTTTCACCTGCATAGTTTATTTCATGCTAGGTAAGTTTATCATCTTTTGTCTATCTGGAGAAATATACCGAGCAAGATCTGCAAACAGATGTTTCATGTATAGACATCATAAAAACTACAATGCATCTTTATGCAAATCGGAATGAATTATGTAACAAAAAATGTAATCCTCAGGCTAAGCTACAAACTGCTAAGCTTGTAAGCCGCCCTGAGTCTTCGGAGAAGGGTGGGATATAAATGGAATTAAAATAAATAAATAAAAAATAATATAATGTTTGACAATATAATAGGATTGAGATTCCAATCCTGCTTTTCTTGTTCTCAAGGACTGAAACCCACCGTAGAGGCTTTCTTTATAATGATGTTTACTCTGATGATGGTGTCATACACTGCAACCTCGATGGCACTTGCTATTGCTACAGGACAGAATGTGGTTGCTGTCGCCAATCTCCTGATGACTATCAGCTTTGTTTTTATGATTGTGAGTACCTTGAACGCACATCTCATTAAGGCTACTTTGTCCAACTTCAGAGGTTTCCAGAGGGTTGTCAACCACAACCATAGAATCAAAGCCCCTTCCTTTTGAATTTGTTGCCATGACACAAATAAAAAGATGGGGTTTCCATTACATGATTGTGATTTCCCTATTGACTAACCCTAACAATTTGCTTGTCCCCTTCCCTGTTATCATCCCTTCCCCACATAATGTTGTTCAGGTATGTTACACATCAACATCTGGCCAGCATGCCTGAATATGGGCATTTCTCTTACCACCAGGCCAGTTTGATGGTAAACAGTTTGAAAAACCAAGATGGGATTAAGAAGATACTACACACAGAAGGAAGAGAATGGATTTAGTTGAGAAAATAGAACAGCCTTTAACATTCCAGGAAATGTTTGATCATTTACTGATTATAGTTTCAAAAATTACATTCCTTTTTTTTTAATGAATTTTGCATCTTTGATTTTATCTGCAGATTTTCTCGGGTTTGTTGGTCAATCTCACCAGTGTCATGTCATGGCTATCTTGGCTCCAGTACTTCAGCATCCCTCGATATGGCATGACAGTAAGTGCTACATCATCTTGTAAAGAAGAATTGACTAATATGTATCTTTCTGTCCATCCTGTCCATCCATCCATCCATCCATCCATCCATCCATCCATCCATCCATCCATCCATCCATCCACAAGCATTCTCTAGCCCACAATAGTATATTGCTGAATAGCAAACAAATGAAATCCTTTCAAGACCTCAAAATCTCTGTTCTGCGATTTCATGAGATTAATAATACAAGGAGAGAATACTGATTTATTGGTTCTTTTATGGGTTATGGCCCCAGTGCAGTTAAACATATAACTAAAGGGGCAATTTTAGCAGCAGTGGGTATATTGTAAGTCTAACACACATAATATCTAATACTTCTGAATGCATAGGCACATTGTTGCACACATTGAGGCTTGTTTTTTATATGCTTTCAAAAACACTATTGTGTTATGTTTCTTCATCTTCAAAGGCATTGTAGATCAATGAATTAGTTGGTCTTGAGTTCTGCAATTTCCATACAAATGAAAACTGAAGCCCCTCCAATTTCTTACTTGAAGCTACATTCATGAAAAAGTTTTAAGTCAATGAAGTTGTCAAGTGTCCAGTCCAGTTAGCCCAAGCCAGAATAATGTAAAAAGGGGAATGAGAAAAAAGATTATTGTTCTCCTAACTGTATTTTTAAAAAACTTTTCTTCTTGATTAACCATCTCACAAACAAGAAAAGCCTCACCCTTCAACCAAGATGTTTACTTTTATAATACCCTCAGATATTATTTGGTTGTGTGTCAAAAAGCTCTGAAAATCAGGGTCAACTGTTTTCTGCTTACAAGTATGGAGACTTCCTTTAATAGCATTTATTTTATTTATATTTTATTTTTTTCTGCAATTTTAACAGAAGTAGGTATATTGTAAGTCTAACGCACATACTATGTAATACTTCTGAATGCATAGGTATATTGTTGCACACATATGGCTTGTTTTGTATATGCTTTCAAAAACACTATTGTGTTATGTTTCTTCATCTTCGAAGGCATTGCAGATCAATGAATTGGCTGGTCTTGACTTCTGCAATTTGCATACAAATGAAAACAGCATCCCCTCCAATTATACAGAAGTTAGCACAATTCAGCCGTAAGTAGGATCTCTGCTTTTCTCAGCTATGCCTAATACTAAAGACTTGAGGCAATCCTGGTACAAGATATTATAAGTGAAAGAAATGAAATATTATCCTTTTCATATTATGGTTAATGAAGTCTTGAATCCTTTAAAGTGGGAATCAGAAGGAGAAAGCACCTAAATCTGATCAGGTCCCCCCAGAATATATTTTCCTATGTAAAGACTTTGCACTGATAATACCAACAACTTACAATTGTAATTGAGACTTGGAATTGTGGTTGTAAATCATGTCGGTCGATAAGTGGGTAATCATATGACTAGCCTGATTTTACAGCATTATTATGTGGTGGTTGTTAGGCTACCCTCAAACCAATCTGTATCCATGGGTTATAATGTGGCCACATCTGTGTTGCAGTCTTTGGCCCACACAAGACTGAGGCATCCTTTGGTGCTGTCTAAGCGTGGTTGTTTTCTTGCAGATGTTTCATTACCAAACTAGGTAACATCATCAGGTGTACCCAGAGAGTACCAAGGACCCTTCATTTCATCCCTGAGCTACAAATATTCTCCTCTATCGATGCCACACAAGATTGTTACATGTGTGGTGAAGTTTCTAATAATCAAAAACCTCTGCTTGTATTTCTTTTTAGGTGCACTGGAGAAGAATACCTAAAAAGCCAAGGGATTGATGCAACTGATTGGGGGTTATGGCAGAACCATGTGGCACTGGCTTGCATGACCATCATTTTCCTTACTATTTCTTACTTGAAGCTACATTTCATGAAAAAGTTCTCTTAAGTCAATGAAGTTGTCAGGTGTCTAATCCAGTTAGCCCAAGCCAGCATAATGTAAAGAGGAGAATGAGAAAAAAAGACTATTGTTCTTCTAACTGTATTCTTTCAAACTTTTCTTCTTGATTAACCATCTCACAAACAAGAAAAGCCTTATCCTTCAGCCAAGATGTTTGCCTTTATAATACCCTCAGATAGTATTTGGTTGCATGTCAAAAAGTCTGAAAATCAGTGTCAATTATTTCCTGCTTACAAGTATGAAGATTGCACTTGAATAGCATTTTTTTATTTATATTTTTCTTAAAAAGTCTTTATATTCCTGACATAGCCCATGCTGATTCACAACATTAAATGACAATAAAATTATATTTAAATGAATGGACCCATCAAATAACAATAAAACCATCTCACAAATAAAATTAACCATTGATAAAGACATAAATAAACTTCTTGAAGGGAATGCTACATTTAAAGATTTCAGGTTATTTTTCAAATAATTAGATACAGTGGTACCTTGGTAGTCATCGTTAATTGGTTCCGGGAGGCACAATAATGATGAGTATCAAACAATTGTTTCCCATAAGGAATAATGTAGTGAGTCACAAGGCAGACGACATTGACAAGTTCTAGCTTGTGCATTGCGTACCAAGCAAACAATGATTACTGGGACAAAATTTTCACATCACAATGAATTGAGTACCAAATTTGATGAGTTTTAAAGCAGCCGATACTAAGTCACCATAGTACGTGTTTAATTCTTCCCCAGGTACTAAATGGTTATGAAATGCTTAATTCCAGATTAATCATATTTCTCAATATATGGGTTTGTAAGTGATTCATAGTCTAAAGTATAAATATGAAGTGTAACAAAGCCATTGGAGATAAACCAGGACTGGTGACAGATACCACTACAAATACTAAAACTCTATTGATATTTTTATTATTATTTATTTATCAAATTTTGAAACTGCCCATCTCCCTCACAGACTTTGGGCAGTGTACAGTACAGATAAGATGTACAGATGTGTACAGCTAGCCTGATATAGGCTGTAACAAGCCTGAAAGCTTGACAACAATTCTTTTCTCTCTCTAACATCAAAGAGACTCTAGACAAGGCAATCTTGAGTATCATTTTTACACCTTCCTGTTTTCCTGTTCATGGTTTCCTATTGACTGCAATATATTTTTTCAATGCTAACTCCATGCTGCTGTACAATTGTGTAAAAGGTTACTTAAATATCCAGTCCAATTCAAACCAATCCAATCCAATTATAGGTCAGTGACACAGATCAAGTAAATCTTACTAGATAAAACCTGTAATGTACAACCCACAAAATAGAACATATAAAATAAGGCATATAAGGAGCAAGAATTGCAATCATGCTACCACTATTTTGCTATCAACAACACACACATTTTATTAGTTGCCACGCAGGTATGGAAACATGACATTTTTGTTTATTATTTACAGGCTATAAAACATTTCTACTTACAACCATTATTATGGATTGTACTTTGTGTGCAAAGCTTAGAATGAGAATTGCCCCTACTACACACCCAACACCTGTGAATATATGAGAAAACATTGATATAAAAATGTGCATAGTATGTCGGGATAATAGTCAGGTGGTTTCCAATTCATATTATCCACAGTTACAGCACAAAAGTTTTATTCTACTGCACTATTGCATTTAAACATATTTCATGGAGTATTTTTTCTCATAACCTTTTTGGAAGCCAGTGACTGAATTGCCATACCTTAAACTTAAAACCGTGATAGTTGGGGTTTCATATCAATATAAAAGCCTACATTTGAACTTTTTGGTAGAAAAAGTCAATACTTGCTTTATATCAAAATATATTAAGGTTGTCCAAAACCAATATCAATATAGTAGGTACGAATGGATGATCAAAGCTGTCCTTCTTTTTAACATGTATAGGATGCGTATTTTACTTTTGTTCAATCTTGTCCAATTCTCAGAGACTGCCTAGAGAAGTTTGCAGTTTTCTTGGCAAGATCTTTTTGGAAGTGATTTGCTATTGTCTTCTTCCCAGGGCTGAGAGAAAGTGACTGGCCCAAGGTCACCCAGTTGGCTTCATGTCCCATGTGAACTCATAGTTCCTCAATTTCTAACCCAGGGATCTTCAAACTTGGCCCTTTTATGACTTGTGGACTTCAACTCCCAGAATTCCTCAGCCAGTGTGCCTGGGAGTTGAAGTCCACAAGTCATAAAAGGGCCAAGTTTGAAGACCCCTGTTCTAACCGAATGCCTTAACCCAGGGGTAGGCAACCTCGGCTCTTTTATGACTCATGGACTTCAACTGACTCAGGAATTCTGGGAGTTGAAGTCCATGAGTCATAAAAGAGCCGAGGTTGCCTACCCCTGCCTTAACGACTACACCAAACTGGCTCTTGTGATGCATATAATAAATCACATTCTGACATATTGGCAGTCCTGACATATGCCCCTGCCTCACATCAACGTTGATATAAAGCGATGACTAAAAATGACTTCATGAGTAGTTAAGGATAAATGTAAAAAATGAATATTGCTTTAAGACTGAGATATGTACTCAAACGGATTCCTTTGTTACTACCTTGAATGGATTTTTCGCCTTTGGGAAGGACAAATTTCCTAATTGTGCCATTGATGGGCTTTATATGATAATGGCAATTTTAACTTCTTCAATCTTCAGTTTTACCACTAAGCATATGTTTTCCCTTCTATTTTCTTTGTGAAATTTAAAACTGAGGAAATTAAGATTATATGACTATGTTAACTTTTTAATACTTCGGCAATGTCTTGGTTCTTTCTTCTGCCCAAAATTCAGTTGTATTTTCAACACTGAAGGCTGCCAGGCATATAAAGAAGTATGATGTTGTTTCTTATTTCCTGAATTTTATACCTTTGGGTTAATCCTACATTGCAAATTCATGTATCTATGTATGTATGTATAAAAATTCATAGATAAATAATATTGTACTTTAGTTCAACTTATTGCCAACCAAACTTTCAAACATCTGTTTTTTATTATTGCAAAAAGGATTTGGATTGTCTAAAACTACAGAAAAACAGTAGATTTGATTAAAGTGTCTTTTGATTTCATAGCTTGGTCTGGACTTGTTACCAGCTCTATAACTCCTGAATTATTATTATTTTTGAAAAATATACTTTACAATTCCAAATTTATAGTTCTTTAGACAATTAATGTATATTATTATGATAGACATTGGTTATTTGTAAAAACTCTGCAAAGAAGTGATGGAATATTCTATAATTAAGTGTTAGTTAATAGTTAAGTGTCTTAAATTATTAACTAGGTTCCTTGTTATCATAATATGATTTTTAATGTTTATTGGACACATCAGAAAAGATTTAGAAAAAATTGGCTACCAGCTCCGTTTGGCTAGAAGTATGAACTGACAAAAGGTTATCTAGTCATTGTCCTGATTTGGTTTAATGTTCTAAAATTTATTATAAGACATTAGTAATAAGATTTAAAGATATTAATGTATAATATGTTGTTACAATAGTTAACAGATACAATTCTCCATGTAAATGTCTAATGAAATCATTTATGCAAGTGTGTGTGTAACTACCATGCTTTTTTTAACCTATTGTATTTTGTATAAATAAATTCCATACAGGTAGTCCTCAATTTACAACCATTTGTTCAGAGTTACAACAGCACTGAAAAAAAGTGACTTATGACTGGTTTTCATACTTACAATCGTTGCAGCATCCCCATGGTCACATGATTAAAATTTGGGCACTTGGCAACTGGCAACTAGCAGTGTCCCGGGATCATGTGATCTCCTTCTGCAACTTTCTGACAAGCAAAGTCAATGGGGGAAGCCAGATTCACTTACTAACTGCCTGCTTCCCTTAATAACAGCAGTGATTTGCTTAACAACTGTAGCAAAACAGATCATAAAATGGGGCAAAGCGTACTTAAAAATAATGGAAATTTGGGGCTCAGTTGTGACCGTACGTTGAAGACTACCTGCCTTTCATTATATTTATCCATATACAGTCTAATCCACTCATAAGTAGCAAGTTTAATCGGGTTTACTATTGTAACAATATATTACAGGTAATCCTCAATTTACAACCACAAAATGAGACTGGGTCGTTAGTCGGTGTACTATGTGATGGGACTAGATTTTACAGCCATGTTTTTTATAGCAAGCTACCATGGTTATATAGCGAATGAGATGGTTGCTAAGTGAATCATGTGGTTCTTAAGCGAATCCCGTTTATCCAATAGACATTTTTTTTGTTGGAAATCAGCAAAAAACCCCTCAGAAATCATTGTCATGTGATCAGAGGATGCTGCAACTTATTGTAAATGCAACTATTTGCCAATCACTTGAAATACAGTCATGTGAGGGAGTCAAAACTTCAAGAATGGATCTTAAGTAACTTCTTTAGTCTGTTGTAACTTTAAATACTCATTAAATACCCAGTAGCAAGTCAAGGACTACTGGTATACAGCTAGTATTTGACTTACAACTGTTCATTTAGTGGCTGTTCAAAATTACAACGGCACTGAAAAAAGTGACTTATGACCATTTTTCACACATATGACCATTGCAGCATCCCTCGGGTCATGTGATCAAAATACAGACACTTGGCAACTGATTCATACTTATGACGGCTGCAGTGTCCTGGGATCATGTGATCACCTTTTGTAACCTTCTGACAAGCAAAGTCAATGGGGAAGCCAGATTCACTTAACAACCGTGTTACTAAGTTAACAACTGTAGTGATTCACTTAATAACTGTGGCAAGAAAGATCGTAAAATGGGGCAAAACTCACTTAACAAATATTTCACTTAGCAACAGAACTATTGGGCTCAATTGTGGTCGTACGTTGAGGACTACCGGTATATTCTATATTTTAATTTTTTTCCTGTTGTATTATTTTTAAGCACTTGTTATGCATTGTTTTGGTATTGTATGTATCTTTGTGTTTTGTTCATTTTCTTTTTTCTTTTTTCTGTTACCTTGAAAACAATAAAACATTTACTTTTTAAAAAAAGGTAAAGATATTAATGTGATGTGGCTTTTCAAACCAGACATTTGGAGCTTATCAGTAGATGAAGAGCACTGGATTCACTGAACATTCATTGAACAACACTGAACACTGGGTTCATTGAACAAGAAGATTGCAGTATCTTGTTATAATGAAAAGACGACAGCACCAATCCAGATTTTCAGCCCTGGATTGGGAGTTGCATTCTCTCTGCCTGGAACTCATTTTCACTTGACATAATGAAAAAAACTCACTGATATTCCATGTCGTCAGGGTCTAATGTGGAGAGGGGGGTTTAACCCACCTGCTTCTGGGCATCCCAATCACATTAACAATCAGAGCTCTGCACACTGGAAGTAGCCTTTCACCATTGCTACACACCTTCTGCAGACAGTTGGCACCGCCATATCAGAATAACAGAGTTGGAAGGGGCCTCGGAGGTCATCTAGTCCAGAGGCCCCCAACCTTTTGGGCACCAGGGACCAGTTCCATGGAGAGAGGTTTTTCTGTGGACCAGAGGGGGCGTGGTTTCATGTGCTGCCTGCATCCCGCAGATGGGGCTTCGCTTATTTATGCGGCCTGGTTTCTGGCATGCTGCGGACTGGGGGTTGGGGACCCCTGATCCAGTCCACCCCTGTTCTAGCAGGAGACCCTATACCATTTCAGACAAATGGCTGTCCAGTCTCTTCTTAAAAGCCACCAGTGATGGAGCACCCACAACTTCTGAAGGCAAGCTGTTCCACTGGTTTGATTGTTCTTACTGTCAGGAAAAGTTTGCTTACTTAGGTCCAGGTGGTTTTTCTCTCTCTGTTCAGTTTCCACACATTACTTTTTGTCTTGCCTCTTGGGGCTTTGGAAAATAGGTTGACCCTCACTTCTTTGTGGCAGCCCCTCAAATATTGAAACACTGCTATCATGTTACCCCTAGTTCTTCTTGGTATCATGTCGCCCCTAGTTTTTCTTTTCACTAGACATACCCAATTCTCCTGCTTCAGCGGGGGGGCTGGACTAGATGATCTCCAAGGTCCCTCCCAGATTCTATTCTATTCTATTCTATTCTATTCTATTCTATTCTATTCTATTCTATTCTATAAATTCCTGCAACCATTCTTCCTATGTTTTAGCCACCAGCCCCCCAATCATCTGCGTCACTCTTCTCTGCACTCTTTCCAGCGTCCGGACATCTTATTTTTTTTTTAATATTTTGGTGACCCAAACTGGATGCAATATTCCAAGCGCGCTCTTACCAAGGCTTTGTTATAAAGCGGTAGTGTCCCTTCTGTGATCTTCATCCTATCCCTCTGTTGATGCAGTCTGGGATTGCACTGGCTTTTTGCAATCTTAGACAATCCTACATTGCGGCTGCCAAATAAAATAAAATAAAATAATAAAATAAAATAAAATAAAATAATAAAATAATAAAATAAAATAAAATAAAATAAAATAAAATAATAAAATAAATAAAATAAAATAATAAAATAAAATAAATAATAAAATAAAATAATAAAATAAATAATAAAATAAAATAATAAAATAAAATAAAATATTAAAATAAAATAATAAAATAAAATAAAATAAAATAAAATAATAAAATAAAATAATAATAAAATAAAATAATAAAATAAAATAAAATAAAACCCAATTCAATCCAGGGCTGCATTAACACGAACGATTAAATTAACATGATCGCTGCGCTTTTTTTCCCGGGGCCCGGCTTGGTCCAGCGTTCGGACGACCCCTGGGGCGCGCAGCCTGCGCGGAGGGAGGGGCCGCCCTGGAACGCGGCCGCGGCGGGCAACGGTTGCGGAACCAAGCTGGGGCCGAGCAGTTAAGCCTCCGCCGCCTTCGTCGGCAACGCTTCGCTTGCGTTCGGTTTCGCGGCCCGCCGCCACTCCTTAACGTCCCGGTGAAGCGAGAGGGAGGGCGGCCAGGAGGCTTAACGGTAGGAGGCGAAGGGGGAAAGGAGTCGGTTCCAGCTGATCCGGATTGCTGACCAAACGCCGGCCGGGAGAAGCGCGGCTTTCCTGGAGTCTGGTGTTCTGGCCGGTAGTATTCCATCATCCGAGATGAACGAGATGGAGAAACGCGCTCCCTGTACGCAGATCACGCTTTCCCAAGTTCGGCTTTTCTGTATCTCTTTTTTGTTTCTTCTCTAGAGCCCTAGTTCTCAAACCTTGGCAACTTTGAGCTGCGGGGACTTCAACGCCCAGAATTCCCTTAGCCAGCAAATAGATGTAGCCGTTCATCTTTTATTATTATTATTATTATTAAAGAGTTTTACAAAAACAAAATTTTACAATATATCCCCAAAACCCTCCCACCCCAAACCCGCCCACTTCCCCCCCCCACTTCCCAGAGCTAAATACAGGATTATAGTTACAATAATCATATTCTAAATAAAAATTATGCATAATATACAATTAACCAAATTCATAATGTGCTTTAACTCCCCTTTAACATAACTACAAACAAAGTACCAATAACAATATCCCACTAAAATCTACTCATAAGCTAAATGGAACTTTTTAGTCCCATATTTGTTCTGAATATAATTTATCCATCTCCTCCAAACTGAAATATATCTTACCTGTGAATGATCTTTCAAATAAGCAGAAATCTTAGACATTTCTGCAAGATTCGAAACTTTAAACACCCATTCTTCTATAGTGGGCAAACTATCCTTCTTCCAATATTGTCCCACCAGTAACCGTGCTGCTGTTATCATGTTCAACATCAAGTTAGTTTCTTTAACATCACAATCTTCAACAATACCCAATAAAAACAATTGCGGAGAAAACTTTATCTTTCTCTTAAAAATCTTTTGAATGTTCCACCAAATTTTGATCCAGAAAGCTTTTATATTTCTACAAGTCCACCACATGTGAAAATAGGTAGCTTCTAAACTACCACATCTCCAACATTTAGGCTGTAAATTAGGATACATGTTGGACAACTTCTTGGGATCCAGATGCCATCTATAAAACATTTTATAAAAATTTTCTCTTAACTCATAACACACCGTAGGACTGGTATGGCTAGTTTTGGCCAGAGCAACTCCATTTTGTTGAATCTCCCCCCACACCCGCCACCCCAACTTTCGTCTCACTTCTGTTCTTAGATGTTTTCTCCTGGGGCCTCTCAACCTTGACCTAAAATTCCTGGAAGGGTACAGGGTAGCCTTATCTAGGGACTCTTACCAGGCCAGCAGCTGATTCAGGGTTACCTCCCCTTTGTTGTTGCAGATTAATTAGCTAGGAAGTTCTGCATACTTAATTATCAGCCTTATCAGTTAGGGGCAGAAGGGCGAGGGCTGCAATATTTTAGTAATGAAGCCCCCCCCTTCAGGAAGGGCCATTGAGTTACCAGGGTTGTGAATATTTTATTGCTTTTTGCTTCTTGCTTGCTAATGATCGCAAGCCTCTGTGTTCCAAAAGTGTCTAAAAGTAGCCCACAGCTGAGCCCAGCATTTCTGTTCCTGAGAGATTTGTTAAGTGAGCATTGCCCCGTTTTACGACCTTTCTTGCTACAGTTGTTAAGAGAATCACTGCAGTTGCTAAGTGAATCACGTAGTCATGAAGCGAATCCAGCTCCTCCATTGACTTTGCTTGCCAAAAGCTCGCAAAAGGAGGTCACGTGACCCAGAACAATATCAACCGTCATAAAATACGAATCGGTTGCCAAGGGTCTGAATTTTGATCATGTGACCGTGACTTTGCTGCCACAGTCGTAAATGTGAAAAATGGTCATGTCATATTTTTCAGCGCCGCTGGAACTTCGAACAGTCACTAAATGAACAATTGTAAGTTGAGGACTGCCTGTGTAGGCAGTCCTAGTCTTACAACTGTTCATGACGGTTGTTATGGTAAGGACTGTTCAAAGTTAGGATGGTGTTGAAAAAAGTGACTTGCAACTGGTCCTTACACTTATGACTATCCTAGAGTCCCCCAAGCTCATGTGATCAAAATTCAGGTGCTTGACAACTGTTATGTATTTATAATGATTGCAGCAGCATCCCGGGTTTGCATGGTTACCATTTGCAACCTTCCCAGCTGATATCCAATAAGCAGAGTCAACAGGGAAATAAAATTTAGTTAACAAGTGCATGATTCACTTAACACCTACAGTGATTCACTTAACAACCATGGCAAAAAGTGATAAAATTAGACATGACTTATTTAACAACCATCTTGTTTAGCAACGGACGTTTCGGTCCCAACTGTGGTTGTAACTTGAGGTCTACTTTTAAAAGCTTATGCTAATGTATGTCTTGATTTGTGATTTAGTCCTGGAAGCATCACTCTTTGTGCAATACAGAATTGTTACTTCTCCCAGCTTGTTCTCTCTAGACCAGCCATGAGGTTTCCAATCATTCCTTCTGTTTTTTTTTTCAAGATCCTGACAAAAGTATAGTTGACATATCGAAGAGAAAAGTTACGTTCTTAAGCGGGATGAGTAATGTAGAAGGAAGTATCATAACCTTTTACAATGTTTCCTATTTTGTGAAATTCAAGACTGGCTATCTTGGCTTTCGAAAAGAAATTAAGAAAAACATTTTGTTCAATATCAGGTAAGTTTTAACTGAGGAGGGGGCTTAGTGGGGTGCAGTGGGTTAAATTTGTTTGGACTGGGAAGCTAAGCAGGGTCAGGCTGGATTAGGATTTGGATGGGAGAACACCAGGAAGTTCCAAAATGACAGCTACGACAGTATGATAGAAGCTCCACCTGCTTTATTGGGGCGGAGCTTCCATCACACCATACCATTCTGGCTGCCATCTTGACAGTTTTGAGCACATCCTGCAGACACACCTGACTATAAGCCGCCTTGGATATTTGAAAGTTATTCCAGAAGTAAACAACGGCCAGCCATTTCTGTTGCACTGCCAAAAATTTCATAAACATATACACGTAGCCCCTTCCCTCCCCAAACTCAGATTCAATTGAGGTTTATTGTTTCCTTTAAAAATGTAGTATTTGAGCCAGGCCTTTTAATGCTATTATTATTGAACTTTTGGAATGTTTATTATTTGTCCAGTCTTTTTAATGTCAGGGACACAATGGAGCTGTTGATGTGTTGCCATGTAACTCACTTTTGATCAAACCTGAAACTATACAATTTAAAGAATTGAAACTGATGAATCAACTCAAATGATGAGAGGCTTATAGATAATAGTCACATAATGTTTTTTGCCCATGTATCTAAAATAACAAAGCAAAATGTGTAGTTAGTAATATATATATACAGTAAACATCTCAAGTGTAACAAACTAATTTTATTTTGTAGTGGTGCCATGAAACCTGGTCTTAATGCAATTTTAGGACCCACTGGCTGTGGCAAATCTTCGTAAGTATTAAAATAATGACACAAAAGCCCTATTTTATAATCCAATTAAATGCATATTGCCCTCAGGTGGTTTGGAGAATAGGTTGACCCCCTCTTCTTTTTGGGAGCCCCTCAAATAATGGAACACTGTCATGTCACCCCTAATCCTTCTTTTCATTAAACTAGCATACTTAATTCCTGCAACTGTTCTTCATAAGTTTTAGAGTTTCAGTACAGGTTTGAATTTTACAAGACTTTTGAATGCTTGCATTCTTTAACAGTTTAAACAACTTTGTATTTCTCTGGCTTATGTAGCTGTTTTGAAAGCACCTGTTTCTCTTGTGTGTGCATGCACAGATAAATTATGATTTTGAACGATTGTAAAGCTGCAGTTGATGTGTTCCTGAAATGTAGATCTCAGTAGTTTCAATTGAAATGGGTTTTATTTTTCTTTTAGGCTATTGGACATTTTATCTACAAGGAAAGACCCCAAAGGGCTGTCTGGGGATATTTTATTAGATGGCATGGGCTTGCCAACACATTTTAAATGTATGTCTGGATATGTAGTACAGGTAAGCCTTTTGTTGCTATGTATAACCCACATATTTTATTTTCCACCCAGGGGAAAGTATAGAATTTCTCAGTGACTCCTGTTTATTTATGATAAATTGGCCAAATAGAATGGTTTGTGTCAGGAACACATTCCAATATCTTCTGTGCTTATATTGCATAATTTAATGTAGAATATTGTAAAAAATTTTTTTTACAAAAATATACACATGCTGAACGTCTAGACAGGAAGAGGAAATTAAATCTAAAAGAATGTTCAGGGGCTGTAAAACCAGAAATGAATACAGGTAATCCTCAACTTACAATAGTTCGTTTAGTGACTGTTTAAATTACAGTGGCACTGAAAAAATGACTTATGACTGTTTTTCACACTTACAAGCGTTGTAGCATCCCCATGGTCACGTGATCAAATCCACACACTTGGAAACTGGCTCATATTTACGACGGCTGCAGTGTCCCAAGAATGTTTTTTTTTTGCGATCTTCTGACAAGCAAAGTTAACGGGGCAAATAGATTAATTTAACAATGGTGTTACTAATTTCACAACTGCAGTGGTTCACTTAACGACTGTGGCAAGAAGGGCCATAAAATGGGACAAAATTAATGTAACAACTGTCTTACTTAGCAACAGAAATTTTGGGCTCAATTGTGGTTGTAAGTCGAGGTCTACCTAGGTGGGGAGGTGGAAGTTTTGGAAAATCCTATATATAGTGTGATGTCATAAAATAAAATCTAGCTCATTTTTGAGAGGTTTTTAAAGGAACGTAGACGTAGAACATAAATATAATTCTGTGAATGCTCAATACACTCTCTTAAGTGTCTAATAATGATTGTACAATAGCGGTCTTAGCAAGTCTAATGTTCAAATGAAAATATCTAATTGTTTCTTTAATCTCTAAGGATGACATAGTGATGGGGACCTTGACAGTCAGAGAAAATTTAATGTTTTCAGCAGCCCTTCGGCTACCTTTATCTACGACCAAATATGAAAAGAAGGAGAGGGTTGAACAGGTTCTCAAGGAATTGGATTTGGCTAAAGTTGCAGATACTAAGGTAGCTATACATGCATTAGTATAGTTTTTAATCCCATGCAATACCAACATTTAGTGTTGTAAATAGTTGTGTCAATAAAGAACGGTACGAAACCACCATCTTCAAAGAGTGCTTTTGTTTCTGGAATCCAAAAAAGTATGTCTGGGGTTGCATGTAAGCTGCAGATTGGTGTTTGCCCACCTTTCATCTAATCCGAAAATGAGAGAAAGTTTAGTCTATTACTATTACTCTATTTTGCAAGAACAATGATGCTTGAGTGTCATAGGAACTGCCGTTGGGGCTGTGCTGAGCTTGTAGAAAGCATCCAGTCTGCAGTTGTTGTATGACTTAGTTTAACATAATATAGCTGAAGGGCCTGCAAAAATGAGGAAATGGTGGGTCATCTCATCTGCATTGCTTCCCTTCTTGGATCCATGTGAAAATAGCGCGGGCTGACAGTGTTTAGTGGCGAAACTGGACTTAACTAGTTAAAATCCAGGAAATAGGTTAAATGAGAATGAAACAGGGCAGGAGATTAGGGGATGGGATGCAAATGAACCCTTTGTTGGAGAGATCTCTGTTGACCTGAGGGAAAAGAACATGAAAGAGAAGGATGGGGGCAGTGAATGCAAGCAGAGCAACAGAAATGGCGTTGTACAGAGACGGGGCTGCTGAACTGGGCTAGAGAGAAGAAAGAGAAGGAGGCAGGAAAATAATCAGCTGCCTGGAAAACAGGTGGTAGATGAGCGCTGGGGAAAGAGAGAGAAGCAACTTTACCAGTCTCCCTTTTTTTTAAATAAAGGGGTACTTTGAGACTGGACACCCTCAGTGTAGACACTAATCTGTGAGGGAAGATTTGCTCAAGGTGGCCATTTTGTGAGTGCCTCAAGGACATGCAGGTTCTTAAAATTCCAAAAAGGTTGCCTATCTTTATGCGAGGTCTTAGGTTGCAGGGTTCTGATAGATCTTTCTGGCAACTAAGGGTCAAGTGAACTCCATATAAATGGGCATTCTTTCACCAATGCATGAGGACAGGTGGCTTAAGATGACCATCTGAGACCCCTTAATGCAGGGGTGGGCAATTAATTTTCCCACCTGAGAAACTGGGGCAGTTCTGGAAGGCCAAACCAATAGGGTTCTGAAGACGCATCGGCACGCACACCCACACACATATGTAAATTGTAAAAAAAAAAAGCAGTTGCCTTCAAAATAAAAGCAACGCAATTGTATTGCATGCATGGTGTACACTTATTTACATTTGACTTCTAATTTCTAGACTGATCTCATGCAGGCCGGACAGGGACTATCAAAAGGCTGGATATGGCCTGGGGTCCATAACTTGCCCAGGTCTGCCTTAATGTATGCTGCCTTTCCAGTCCCCCCCATATTCTTTCAATGATGTGCCATTTGATAAACTCAGCTGTTATCAGGAGAAGACATGGTTAAAGTATTCTATGCTGAAATAATTTTTTTCTTCCATACTGTTCATGAAATGTTACAGTTCCAAGAAGTTTATTTTGCCATTTCATTTGCTGCACCAGGTTGGCACCTATTTCACTCGCGGAGTTTCAGGGGGGGAAAGGAAAAGGACCAGCATTGGATTAGAACTCATTACTAACCCCAGAGTGTTGTTCTTAGATGAACCAACCACGGGATTGGATGCTAGCACAGCCAACGCTGTCCTTCTGCTCTTAAAAAGGTAATCTGTGCCACGGGTAATGCTCAACTTACAGCCATTCATTTAGCGACCTTTTGAAGTTCCAATGGCACTGGAAAAAAGTGACTTACAACCAGTCCTCTCCCTTACGACCACGGCAGACATTTGCTTAATAAAATCGGAAAAAAATTGTAAAACAGGCTGCCACCCATTTAACAATTGCCTGGCTTAGCAATAGAAATGTCAGGCTCAATCGTGCTGGGCTGAGGACCACCTGTGCTTTTGTCATTCTGGTGGCCAGGAGAACCTTCTTCGTCATGTGTTATTAATTCATTTCATATGTCTTGTACAACCCTGATGGCGCAGTGGTTAGAATGTAGTATCGCAAGGGAAGCTCTAGTCCAGGGGTAGGCAACCTTGGCTCTTTTATGACTCGTGGACTTCAACACCCAGAATTCCTGAGCTAGCTATGCTGGCTCAGGAATTCTGGGAGTTGAAGTCCACGAGTCATAAAAGAGCCAAGGTTACCTATCCCTGGCTCTAGGCCCACAGCCTAGAGTTCGATCTTGGCCAGATGAAGGTTGACTCAGCCTTCCAGCCTTCTGAGGTCAGTAAAATGAGGATCCAGATTGTTGGGGGTCAGTATGCTGACATTTGTAAACCTCTCAGAGAGTACTGTGAGAGAACTATGAAGCAGTATATAAGTCTCAAGTGCTATTGCTACAGCTCTGGCTAAGACAGAACTGGGCTAAAGCAGGTGGCTTTGGCTTGAGCAGGGGTAGGGCTACAGGACCCTCAGCAATTTTCGACTGTGATAGCAACATTCAAGAGTCTGATCCATTTTCTCATTTCAAGCTGCATGTATTGTACTTTGATGCACAGCAATTAAAAGCAAAGAGTTCTTACGTGAGGTAATGGTCTTCCCTTTGTTGCACCCAGGATGTCACTGCAAGGAAAGACAATCATTTTTTCAATCCATCAGCCCCGCTACTCTATTTTCAAGTTGTTTGACAGCCTGACACTACTTGCCTCTGGAAGGCTATTGTATCACGGGCCAGCTGACAATGCTCTTCCCTATTTCAAAAGCCTTGGTGAGTTTTTATGGGCTGTGCCCATTCTTACCCAATTTGATTAGCCCTCTGCCTTTCTATTTGGGGAGTAAACATTCCAGTAAAAAATGTGAAAGGTATCATTTAATTTTTTTAAAAAAAAAACCCAGTTAAAATCAGTGGTGTACAAGGGTTTCCTAAAAGGAGAGAAAGTGGAGCTGAACACAAGGCAATGTATTCTATCACTTGGGAGCTGTTACAGGTACAAATTATGGATGTGCCTTGGGAATATTATGGACAGTAGGAAATAGGTTTTGAGCAACGGTTAGTGAAAAAAAAAGATTCATTTAAGGAAATGCAATGCAGAGGTAAGCAAAGCCTGGCACCTAGTTATCTACCGTGTTTCTCCAAAAACAAGACCTATCCCGAAAATAAGCCCTAGCTTGATTTTTACGCATGGGCCTAATGTAAACCCTACTTCCAAAATAAGCCACGCCCACTCCATCCCACCATCTGGGAAATGGAGGCCAGGCCCCGATGCACGCATCATCCCGGAGCTCCATTCTGGGCTGCAGAGGCCTTTCCTGAAGGTCTTTGCCAGTGAAACGAAGGCCGGGTCGCGATGCGCGTGTCATCCCGGAGCTCCATTCTGGCTGCAGGGGCCTTTTCTGATGGCCTCTGCCAACGAAATGGAGGCCGGGGGCAATACTTGTGAGTGGTGACGAGTGGCCGCAGAAGAAGTGGGCCAGTGGCAGCCATGCGGGCTCCTTCTGGATGGGGCTGTCGGTGCCGCCGCCATGAGGCGAGACAGCAGAAAAGTCATCCCCCGAAAATAAGACCTAATGTCTCTTTTAGAGGCAAAAAAAAGACTGGGTCTTATTTTCGGGGAAACACAGTATATCTGATTTGGAGGAAAGTCTAATAAAATGGAGCTTTGCTTATGTCTGTAACTGTATCTTCCCCCCTTTTCCCCTCCCAAAAAGTCTCTGTAGCCTGATCCTGTTTGCGCTTTTGTGAAGTGTTGAAGATCTTGCTTTTTCTGCAGACTTGGAGGGTGTCTGTCTGTGTATGTGTGTTTTTGTGTTTGTGTGGTAGGTAGTTTGGTAGGCAGATAAATAGATAGGATGGGGTGGATGGCTTGAAGTACCTCCTTGGTGTTCTGATTGTTTTCATAACAGGTTGTATTTTTCCCCCAGAATGGATATTTGGCAAATGTCTCTGTTGTAATTTTTTTTGTATATACTTTTTAAATTGCTGTTTTAAGGCTAATCATTCTACTTTGTCAACTGGCTTGAGTTGTGATAGACATTGGGTTAGCTTATAAATTGGATGAAATAAGTTGAAAGGAAATATAATATAAAATAAAAAGCGTTCCATATGTTTGTGCCTGGGAAGAAAAGCAGAAGGAAATAATCTGAGTTTAAAAATCTTTTGGAGCTAGGATTTCTAGCCTATATGCCCCATGGACCTTTTGAG
Organism: Vipera berus; assembly: GCF_964194415.1. NCBI lineage: Eukaryota > Metazoa > Chordata > Lepidosauria > Squamata > Viperidae > Vipera > Vipera berus. The sequence goes on along the minus strand of NC_138209.1, from coordinate 13,754,794 downwards.
AGTCTGATAAAACATGCAGATCCCTTTTCAGAATGAATGAATGAATGAATGAATGAATGAATGAATGAATGAATGAATGAATGAATGAATGAATGAATGAATGGTTTAAATGCAACCCCGCCCCAAAATACACTGTTCTAGACATAGATCGTGTATTGCAAAGGAAACCAATATTTGAAAAAGGACCTCAGAAAGCTGGAGTAATTCAGCATTAAACAGTTCATATAGAATAGAAAAAAACTATTAAGCCCTGGCAAACAGTTGGCCTCTGGTACAGCCTTTTGACTTAGTTTTAATATATTCCAGATATGTTGCGATAGATAGGAATTATTAAACCTCACTCTCTGGAGAAAAATCAGTGCTCTCAGAATGAATATTATTCCTAGATATATGTTTATATTCTGAGGTGTTTTCCCATTTATATATCTGGAAAAATATTTTCAGAAAATATATTTTTTAGAAAATTTCTGTGGGGTTCTTCAATTAGGACAATATATTTAGAGAATATGCAGTTCCTAATTAATGAGGGAGGGAGGAGTTGCTTTTCGGAATCTGGAGTTACCGTACATCATCATTTATTTAGTTTATTATTTTATTGTATTGCGTTTATTTATATTTTGTATTTCTGGACCATCCCTCTCCCACATACTTATATATCAAGAAGCCAACAGTTGGATTTAATTTTCCTACTTGCGCAACTTAAGAATATAGATACAAGGTAGTCTTTGATTTACAATAGTTTATTTAGTGACTGTTCAAAGTTGCAGTGACACTGAAAAAAGCAACTTATGACTGTTTTTCACACTTAAGACCGTTGCAACATCCGTACAATCATGTGATCAAAATTCAGGCCTGGGGTCATGTAATTACATTTTGCAACCTACTGACAAGCAAAGTTAATGGGGAAACCAGATTCATTTAACAATCACCGTACCAACTTAACAATGAGGCAAAATTCACTTGTTTCACTTTGCAACAGAAATTTTGGGTTCAATTTTAGTTGTAACTCGAGGACTACCTGTATAGCACCTTTGATGGGATGGGCAATATTAAAATCTAAATGTACTAAAACTCTGGTATCTCTGAAAACCATTACGTCAGTTAGAATGTTATGGTTTGTAATATCTAATAAAAAAAGGATTGGTCTGTTATTCCCATGCCAAATTAACTTTATGGAGAAATCCAGCTTTGAATATTGGGGGAAAAGATGGTGATGTGTTCCAGATATTGTGCATCAGTTTAACAATTTGGCTGCTGGTTTTTTGTTGTTTTTTTTGGTCAGTACGCTTTTTGGTCATCCCTCATAAAGTATGATGAAGTAGCCAAATTGGATGTAACTAAAAAAAAACCCACTCCAAGTTGTAATTGCTTTATGAGTTTTCATTACGACTGTTGTGGTAACAAATATATTTTTTTTTTAAAAAAAATTCCTTGCAGGTTTTGTCTGTGAACCATACAACAACCCTGCTGATTTTTTCCTGGATATCATCAATGGGGATTCCTCGGCGGTTGCAATGAGTAAAATGACAATTCACACTGCAGGTATAAATGGCCAAGCTTTTCAGATATTCTGCGGAAGAAATCGGGCATCTGTGCGACGAGCTTGTGGGTGATTGCTTCAGAAAAAGAAGTTAGCTCAATAGCCCTCCAAGGCTCTCCTCTCTTTCCTATACTTCAGCTCCAAAATATCCCACACAAATTGATGAAAGGCAAGGAAGGAATGAAAATGTTATAAATAAAACATATTTATACAATTCATTTGTAAGGATACAAGCAAGCCTTGCTCAATGACTGGTTGCTTAGCAACCATTCGAAGTTACAACAGACACCCCCCCCCCAAAAAAAACAAGGTACTTAAACAATTTGGATTTGAAATTTTGAGGGCTAGCCCACCCTCCCTCCCCACAGTCACATGATTGCATTTTGGGTGCTTGGCCGTCCACAATTACGGCCATTTGTAGCAAGCTGCACAGTCGCCACGTGACTGTAATTTACAATACTTTTTTGCTTTGTTGCCAGAAATTGGCTTTTATTTCTGGTTTCCAGCAAAAAAGCACCCAGTGTGGACAATAGGTTAGGATTAGGGTTTCGTTCCCAACCATCATGTTTGCTTAATGACCACCGCAAAATGAGTCATAAAATCAGGTTGGTTGTGTGATGACTCGTTTAACAATTGGCTTTACTTACTAATTTCAGGTTCACTTACAGCTGAATGTCAATGACTACCTGTACACCCCCGTAGATAGGGCTCGCAACTTGGGAGTCCTCCTAGATTCACAGCTCACCCTGGAAGACCATATAGGAGCTGTGACTAGGGGGGCTTTCGCCCAGGTTCACCTGGTGCGCCAGTTGCGGCCCTATCTAAGCCGGGATGATCTATGCATGGTCACTCATGCGCTCGTGACCTCTCGACTTGACTACTGCAACGCTCTCTACATGGGGCTGCCCTTGAGGACCACCCGGAAGCTCCAACTGGTACAGAATGCAGCCGCGAGAGTTGTGTTGGGAGTCTCCCGATACTCCCACGTTACACCTCTGCTCCGTGAGCTGCATTGGTTACCAGTTGCCTTCCGGGTGAGATTCAAGGTACTAGTAATGGTATTCAAAGCCCTACATGGCAGGGGTCCGGAGTACCTGAGGGAACACCTGCTGCCGGCATCGACTTCCCTCCGCCCTGTGCGTTCCCACAGAGAGGGCCTCCTTAGGGTGCCTCCGGTCAGAGAATGTCGACTGGTGGCCCCCAGGGGGAGATCCTTCTCTGTGGGCGCCCCGGAGCTATGGAATCAGCTCCCGGTTGAGCTCCAGACGGCGCCCGACCTTCGCTCCTTTCGCCGCGAGCTAAAAACATACTTTTTTGAACAAGCTGGCCTGGCCTGATGAGGGGATCGGGGGGTGGGTTTGCTATTGCTATTTATTAGGTTTTAAATATCTATTTTAGTATGTGGGCATTTATTTAATTTAGTTTTAACTTTTGTAATTTGTATTTTTATTCTTGCCCTGTTCACCGCCCTGAGTCCTGCGGGAGAAGGGCGGTATAGAAATATTAAATAAATAAATAAATAAATACACACACACACACACACACACACTGATTCATTCATTCATTCATTCATTCATTCATTCATTCATTCATTCATTCATTCATTCATGGTTATCACCCAGTTCTTGTTTAAATTATTTTGCATTCCCTTGTATCATTTATTTCAGTGTTTTTCAAAATTGGCAACGTTAAGATGTGTGGACTTAATGCTGACTTAATACTGACTGAGAATTGAAATCCACACGTCTTAAAATTGGCAAGTTTCGAAAACACTGATGTCTTTCAATAAAAAAATGATTCAAGAGAGTTTGAACATGTGTGTATATATACATGCGCACATAGATACCTACATACAGATACATATACAGATTTATTTGTAATTCCAGTCTGAGGAGAGACTGACTTGAACACTGAAGAAAAACACACAGGGCACGTCTTTTCTGCGTTCCCTCATAGGCTGTTTTAAGATTCCCCCCCCCCAAAAAAAGGGCTATTTAAAACTCAATGAAGAACTGCAAAATCACATGAAACTGGAATTATGGTGGAGCTCAACAGCTGCTCACTAGTGGAAGAGCTGCTTTTTGCAAAGCACAGATAGGACCTAGAACACAGGTGTCAAACTCGATCATGTCACGTGACACAGGGTGGTGTATCGTGACTTTTTTTTTGCCTTTGTGGAGCCGGGTGGGCATGGCCTGCATGTGACGCATCTGGCCCACAGGCTGCCAGTTTGACACCCCTGTTCTGTACCAGCCTGCTACCGGCCCTGCAGAAAAGGCAACCCCTTTACAAACGGCAAGAGGCTGGAATTACATCTGCCAAATTTATTACTACAAAAACAAACAAGACACGAACCAAGATACAGGAGCTTTGAAACACTATCTGAGCGGTTGCTTTCAGCAAACCAGCCCTCCCCACACATTCCCTTTATAAAGAGTTCAGGGCGTGGCTTCTCTCCTTCCGAGAAGCCCAATTGCCTTCCTCTGTTTACTCCTACTTGACTGCCTCCTGCGTCGGGTGTCCTTGAACAGGGCCAGCTGTGGGTCATCTTCATCCACACTGTCAGGCTCACACAGCTGGGTCTCCATGGTGACCAAGTGGGAGGGGCCTGCCTGAGGGCTATCATCAGCAAGATCTTCAACCCCCTCAGCAAGGTCTTCAACACCCCCCTCCTCCTCTGAGTCGTCCGACCCAACTGCCGAACCCACAGGCTGACCCTGAATCACAACAACCCCTGAGTCCTAGAACATAATAAGCTATGATTCAATTGACCTGTATGTCTCTCATTTTATTTGAAACACACTAATTTGGCTTTTCCCTTGTCCTTCAAACAGTTCTTGAGGCAACTGAGAGAGAGCAGGAGACGATTGCTCTAACATTAGCAGTACAGTTTTCCAAATGCAGTTACTACAAAAAAATACTCGAAGAGCTGGAGGCAATGTGTAAAGATCAGAAAATACAGGGAACAACAATTAAAGGAGTTCCATATTCCACTCCTTTTCTTCATCAACTCAAGTGGCTGTCCAGGCGCACCTTTAAAAATTTGATAGGCAATCCACAAAATTCCACAGCGCAGGTAAACAAAGTGACCACCACCACCACCACCACCTCCTCCTCCTCCTCCTTGATATATTATGAAATAAACTGTTTATATCATTTAAGTGGTTTTTGAAATAGCTAATTTGTGTCAGATCTAAAATTACTGCATTTAAGCTTATTTGAGGGATACAAATGTGAGTCCTTAGAATCCTTGGTGCTCTCTTGGCTTGGTTGCTTGCAGACATTTCATTACCCAACTAAAGTAATTATAAATCATGAAGAAGTCTGGGAATGATGTTGCAAAATAAAATCAAACCATGGCTTCCTTCTCTAGTCATCTATTGGTTAATGAAACCACCTTCAAGCATTAATATATCCTATTTAGGAATTAATAGAATCAGCTTAATAGGATATATTAATGAGATAAATCCTCTGATCAGTGCTTGATAATGTTTCCCAAATGTACTAGAAGGAAACTTTAATGGTTGTAATAGGTGCTCACATGCAGAGATTAAAAAAATTCAGATGGTGTCTGGGACAGTGTTCAAAACATCACATCCATCACCATCCATCACCAAAATGGAGCAGGGCTTTGATAGCAGGATTGTGGCTGCCATCTTAATATTTTTGACAACCACTCCACATGCAGTGTACACTTTTGGATTGTAACTAGTGTCAAACTGAAGTGTATTTTGTGATTTAGATGCAGCCTTAAATGTTTGAGGGCAAGACTAGATAAAAACAGGCTAAGATATCATTTAACAGATTCCTTGTTGTTCAGTGGTTGGTTAGGATTCACCATCAGTCAATTGCAAAAGGCAGCTTTACTTGGAACCAGCTTATATATTGTTAGGGTTCTTTGTAATCCACCCAATGTGTTCTGGTTATTAGGTGGACTAGAATTAGAATTAAATAAAAATAAATGACATAAGCCTTTCCTTCGCTCGTTTCGCCGGGACCTGAAAACTTGGTTATTTGAACTTTCTGGCCTGGACTGAGGGGGTTTTAATTTAATTTTAAATTTTAATTTGTTTTAATTGTGGGCTAGTCTTTTTTTTATTTAAAAAGTTTTACAGTACATTTTAACTTTATCAATCCCCCCCTCCCCCACCCCTATCTAACCCTCCCTATCCCTCTCCCCCATTCCCCCCTCCCCCCCCCGACTTCCCAGAGCTAAATACAGGGTATAAAAACAAAAAACAAACATAAGCATCCATATGCTATCTACAATAAACTATTAATTCTATCACCCTCTAGCTCATATAAAATGATTACAAACAATATTAATATTACGGATAAGAAAAATAAGAAGAAAAACAGAAGAAGGAGCTTTACTCAAATACAAAATAAAATTTCTTAGTCCCATATTATCATATTAATTTTTAAAAGAAAAAAACTTTCATCTACTATTTACCTCTAATTTCTAAACAAATTCTCAATTACGCGCCAAAAGCGCCTATCTCTATTAACCTTATTAATCTCCCACCAAACTGAACTATGATCAAAAATAGTTCTTGCATATATCACACCAAATGTCTCACAATTCCAGATCATCCTTGAATTCAAATAAAAAGAAAATTTAGGCAATCTAGCATAACTCATAACACACTTAAAAAAAAAAGTTTTTTTCCCTTTTTTTTTCCTAAAATTTTTTATAATCCAATTAAGTACCCTTTATGTATAGTAAGTTAAAAAAAGTCAACTTATTGTTAATTAGGAGCTTGCGTACCCAATCTTAAATTCAGAAAATACTTTTGATCCATAACCCTAATATACATTTCTTGCAACCAAAAACATCAGTCTTAAATTGTTTTAAATATTGAAAGACTTTCTTTCTCCTCTATGATGAATTTAATCCACTGAGATTCTAAATTAGAGATTTAGTCACCAATCTTGATGCCCCAAAGCTTTTGGAGCATGTCTGAAATGGCCCTTGTGACTTCTTTAGACCACGCCCCTTCCACAGCTTCACTGTAAGTACGCTTTGGAGATTCCATAACTTTCTGCTGGTCTTGCTCTTGCTCTCGTCTCGCTCGTCTTAAGGCGGCACGCGACATCCTCTGCTCTCCAACAGCAACCGATGAAACTGTAACTTGATCCCCTCCAACACCATTCTCCTCTGTCTGTCCATCTGCAACATCTTGAGGTTTTCCCTCGCCATATCCTTTTGCAGCTTCCAGAAGTGATAGGGGGGTTGCTTTTAACATGTTGCTATAAAAATCACGTGCCTGGGCCACAGTAGCCAGACGATGTCTTTTACCTTCATGCATCACCACCAGTCCAACTGGAATCTCCCATCTGAACTTGATATCACATTTCTTAAGTTCCTGTGTAAGAAATGCAAAATCTTTCCTTCTCCTTAAAATCTTTGAAGGAATCTCTTTTAAAACCAAAACTTCTTGCTCGGCAACTACCAATTTAGTATCATAAACAGCTTGAATAACTTCATCTCTAATTACTCTCTTTGTAAAATAGACCACCACATCTCTGGGTAACTTCCTCTGTCCTGCAATCCATGAATTTACACGAAAATTTTTATCCATGGGCTAGTCTTAATTTAATTCTATTTTAATTGTATTTATTTGTATTGTTTTAATTCGCCCTGTAAACCGCCCTGAGTCCTTCAGGAATAGGGCGGTATATAAAATCACATACATAAATAAATAAATAAATAAATAAATAAATAAATAAATAAATAAATAAAAATAGGGCGGTATATAAAATCACATAAATAAATAAATAAATAAATAAATAAATAAATAAATAAATAAATAAATAAATAAATAAATAAATAAATAAATAAATAAATAAATAAATAAATAAATAAAAATATCCTGCAACGCTATCTGTGACACCATCAAACATCCACATCTGCCTATCCCAGGTCCTTGGGAAGGACAAAAATGCCAAATCCAGTCTGAACATCTGGCTGACTGCCCGATGAACCATAATAGTAATATATTTACTAGTTGTACATTTAACTTGTTCTCAGGATAGCCTTGAGATCTGATTTCAGGAAGGTGGTTTGGAATTTGTGCAACATGTAGCATGTGTCTCCAACTCATTTAAAGAGTTGCAAAGCAGTGGTACATTCAGCTCCAAAGTTCAATTTTGGAATTGAATATGCAGCACTACATAATGTATAATATTCTTCAATTTTTAACACAATTTTTTAACACAATATTTTAACACAATTTTTAACAATTTTTAATAGCCCTATGAAACAGTATTGTCTCAGATGTAGTGATTGTTGCATATATATCCATTAATCCATTAAATATCCATTAATTTTCTATAACTGACTCGACTTCAGCTTGGTTCTCTTTAGTTGTGGTCTAACATCTTAATGTTAATAAACTAAGGTGGGTCTTTAAACATATGTTAAAATTGGGACATGAATTTGGAAAGACTGAAATTTTGGCGGATTCAAAGGATGTCTTTCAGGTCTTCTGTATGAAAGGCTTTGAATGTTTTCCTTTATATAGCCTCTCTGCCTCTTTTAGTGTGATTTTTGGTTCCAGCTAATGTTCTTGCAAAATTGTCAAGTGGTAAAAAAAAAGTACATAGTAATTGTTAAATTTTCTAGGAAGAAAGGCCATGCAGTTAAAAAGTTTTGTTATGTGTGTGCTGGTCTTATGTGGACCTTATAAATTACTTTCTAAAAATTTGACCTTGTGACAGGAATTGTGATTTTAGGAGATTACAATTTTTCCTCAGCTAAGAGCCCTGACTTTTTTTTTTCTCTCACAATCATTTCTATCTCCCTAACCTCATTACAGATGGATTTTTGAAGGCATTTTTCCAAAAGCCCTTGCATTTCATGGAATTAATCCCTTTTGTTAATCCTCTTAAATGGGTCTAGCTATGATCCTTGTTTCCCACTGTAATTGTTTAGTGGTAGAACGAGTGGAGTGCTGGTATTTTGATCTTTTTTGGCAGTTCTCTTGAGCCTAGGGCCACATTTAAGAGCTTGTCATTTTGATTGAGGCAATCTTTCCTGTCTAACACTTCAGAGCAGCCTGTTACCATCACCTTAGCTGAGATTTTAATTATGTGTGTGTTTATTCTTAAAAATAAAAAGACACCTAATACATTAGATATCTGTTAGTTTGATTATTATAATTGGTGCCTAGGCATATTTATGTAAGGGTAATCCCCATTAACTGAATAGTAATTCTGAGCAGACATTAGAATTACTTGGTTAACACATTCAAGCATAGATAACTTTATTTTTAGTACCCTCATCCCTAAAAACTGCTGCTGTACAATGCTGGCAGTCCATAGAGTTCCCAGACAGGAATTCTGAACTAATGGACATACTGATTAAAATTACAGAAGCTAAAGACTCTAGATCAAATGATTTGTTTGTTAGGCCAAAACCAACCCAACCCAACTCAACCTATTGTAACCCAAGCCAAGCCAAGCCAAGCCAAGCCAAACCACAACTTAGTATGTTTTCAAAACTTGGATAAGTAGTAGTGACTGGATTTACACATATGAAAAATTTGCTTTCATTATGGAATATTGGGTTATAGAAATCCAATCAACTGTATTTTAGTCAATGGACTGTGGCTAAGAGATATGTACCATTGGTCAGCACAATGTAGGATACCTATCTCCCCAGCCAAGACCACCAGGTCTAGGGTACAAAAAATGGAGTTTTCTTTAACTCTTTGATTCCATTTAGTGGCCCACTAGATTTTTTTCAGCTTAGATCACCCTCCCAGTTGTAAAAGCAGGGTGTTTCCTATCCCTATTTTTCCTATCCTTTCCTGATCGTTGGAATGGAATATTTGTCGTATCATTTAAATTGGAGACCTACAGAAAATGGGTATATATTTTTCCTAAGCTCATTAATTTGTCAAAAACATTTAATACCTGTTTCATCCTAACATTGATAATTTGAAGTACCCTTTCTTCCTAGATAGCTATTATCACCGTCATGGGAATAATTACTGGAGCTGTTTTTTCTGGCATTAAAAATGATGCAACTGGAATTCAAAATAGGTTAGTTAATGTAAGAAACATGCTTCTAAACCAAATGCACCTTTCTCAATTAATAGTTTAACTTTTGAGATTAGCAGGGCGTAAAACAATTGTATATATAAAAAAATAATGTTAGTATCACAATCGTCAATATTGTTTTATTTGCATGCTTCTTTGCCTGTAGAGCAGGGAAGAATAATTTCCTAGGAAATAACTTCATTTTGATTACTTGATCAAAGCATTGTGCTTTGTTTTTGTTTTATTTTCAGAAAAATTAGTCAATTTCCACTGGGAGGTCCCTAGGGAGATCAACAGCATCAAAATGGTGGGCATGACTGGGCAATAGAAACTTTTATTCATTTTGATATTTTAGTTATTTTTTTGCAGATGTTTCATTACCAAACTAGGTAATCCCAACAGTTCACCAAGGACCCCAAAGTTCAACCTTGAGCTACAAATATACAAAATACTTCTATTGATATATTATGCTCTTTCATGAGCTTATATTGCATGCCTATAAAGATTCAATCACTGCTAAGCTTGTAAGCCGCCCTGAGTCTTCGGAGAAGGGCAGGATATAAATGAAAAATAAAAAATAAAAAATAAAAAAATAAAAAAAGTTGTATACCCAAGTCCTTGATGCTTCTGGTTTCCTGTAAGTGCATCTATTTCTGATTGGCAGAAGCCACTACATTCAGGGTGTCTCTTATGTCCCCACTATCTGAATTTCAGGAGAGACGGGACTTCCTGGTTGCTGTGTTGTATGAGGCAGTGACCAGCTACTATATTTGGGTTCCAGATGATCTCTAGACAGAAGCAAAGTCTTACGTTTTCTCTATTTTTTTGCTATCATCTAATAGTCATCTGGTAAATTACAACTTATATAACATACAGTATGTATCTCATGTAAAATTCTGTGAATAAAACATGATGATAGAGGCCTCATTTGGAGGCACCCTTGATTTTCTTACATTGTGATCTTATCATGCTCTGTTTCATTAGTGCTTCATATGTGTTTTCCTTTTCTAATTTGAAAATTCTTGGGTTTTCTTGTAGAATTGGTGCTTTGTTCTTTTTGGCAACGAATCAGGTCTTGAACAGTATTACAACCGTTGAACTTTTTATCACAGAAAAAAGGATATTTATGTAGGTAAATCTGCATGGAATGGAACATCAAGTTTTTTCTTACAATTAATAATTGCACTTGTTTACTCTTTAGTTAATCATTTGTTGGTTTCTTTTCTGACCTACAGTTTTCACCAAACTATAGTCAATCTCCTCCCCCCCCCACACACACACCCATCTAGTGGAAAAGCTGCCATGTAGGACTTTAAAGGTCACATCCAACACCTTGATTTGGACTTGGAAGCAAACTGGCACCCAGTGCAGCTTGCGTAGCAAAGCTGTTACATGCTCCATTCTTTTGATGCCCAAGGTTGTCCAGATAGCCACACTCTGTACAAGCTGAAGTTTCCAGATACTTTTCAATGGTAGCTCCATGTATATAGCACATTACAACAACCAGGGGTAAGGCAACCTTGGCTCATTATGACTCATGGACTTCAACTCCCAGAATTCCTGAGTCAGCATAGCATAGTCATAAAGTCATAAAAGTCCATGAGTCATAAAAGAGCCAAGTTTGCCTACCCCTGCAATAGACCAAATGGGAGATGACCAGGGCATAAATAACCGGTCGGAGCGCCTCGCTATCCAGGAAAGAGGATAGCTGGAACTCAAGTTGAGCAAAACCCTTCCTAGCCAAGGCCGCCACCTGCTGTTCGAGCAGGAGATGTGAATCCCGGAGGAACCCCAGATTACTCACTGGGCCGGTCTGGAGTAGAGCAACCCCATCCAAGAACAAAGATGATAAACTCCTAGAGGCAGAAGGGCCCACCCACAGCTCCTCGATCTTACCGGGGTTCAGCTGAAATTGTTGTTCCTCATCCAGGCTCCCACAGTCTCCTGGCACCACAAAAGTACATCCATGGTATCACTCACTTCACCCAGGGTGATGAAGAGATCTAAATGGTGAATACAAAATGTAGCTAAAAAGACTATTTAATGTTTAACTGAACATTTAAGATAACTGAAGAAAATCCAGTAAATTCCCAACCTGAAACCCATTGCATGCATTTATTTGACTGTTCCAGGTTTAAGTATGGATATATGTGTTGTTTTTTTTCTTGCAGACATGAATATATAAGTGGCTACTATAGAGTGTCCGCATATTTCTTCTCAAAAATAATAGCTGACATGTTGCCCATGAGGACTTTGCCAGGCATCATCCTCACCAGCTTGAATTATTTCACAATAGGCAAGTAAATTCAGTCCTACACCCTTTTTGTGGTACAGAGAAATCATATAGATTTAGGCTGCTATATCTGGGCTGCAAAAATCCACCCACTAAGGGGTATCAGAAGGATATAGAAAATTCCAACTCTTGCTGCCCTTTTAGGATTGTCTGAATGCTTTGCAACTCAAATATGGAAGCCTTAATAAAATTATTTTCAACTGACTTGTCCACACAAAATACAAGCAACAGGACAATAGCAAATAAAAGCAAATTCTGATACATGGCGGTGAGCACTGATTGCATTTAGCGGGACTTCCTTCTAAGTGGACATGCAGAAGGTTGATTGCATGGCTGAAGTACAGGTGGTCCTCGTCTTGCGACCATAACTGAGCCCAAAATCTCTGTGGCTAAGCAAGACAGTTAAGTGAATTTTGCCCCATTTTACAACTTTTCTTACACAATGAGTCACAGCAGTTAAGTCAGTAACCCAGTTGGTAAGTGAATCTGGCTTCCCCACTGACTGTGCTTGTCAGAAGGTTGTAAAAACAGGACATTGCAACCCTCATAAATACAAGCTAGTTGCCAAACACCCAAATTTCGTTCACATGACTCTGCGGATGCTGCAATGATCATGAAGTGTGAAAAATGGCCATGAGTCACTTTTTTCCAATGCCATTATAATTTGGAACCTGTATACGACTCTGTTAAGGTTGATACTAAGTGTGTATGTGGATTGGTATACACCCAGTTTATGTGTATTTATTCGTTCCTTACAGGTTTCAAGCCAGCTTTGGAGTCATTCTTTATCATGATGTTTACTATTATATTAATTGCATATGCCTCTAGTTCTCTTGCTATGGCAGTTGCAACAGGGCAAAACGTCACATCGGTTGCGAACCTCCTCATAAATATTTGCTTTGTATTTATGATTGTGAGTGTTGCCTTTTCATATTTATTTGTTATACGTAGCTAGCCTACCTTTAAAAAGCTAGGATTTGACATTCCCTTCATTGGCTTAAATGCTGGCAATTTCCTCTATGTCAGGGGTGTCAAACTCAATTTCATTGAGGGCCGCATCAGCATTGCGGTTGCCCTCGGGGGGGCAGGGGGGCAAGGCCTACTGGGTGGGTGTGGCTAAAGTGCGTATGGCCTACTGGGTGGGCGTGGCCAGCTCTACATGGTTTGCATCAAGGGTGCCTATGGGGGCCTGGGCAGGAGTGGGACAGATCTGAGGGTCTCTGGCAGGAGGAGGGTCTCTGGGCCAGGGCCAAGGCAGTGGGGGCCGTTCCCTCACTGTTTCCAGGATGGCTTCGCGGGCCACATGAAACCACTTCGCGGGCCGGATCCAGCCCCCAGGCCTTGTGTTTGACATGTCTGCTCTATGTGCAGAATCAGAATCAGAACTGGAAGAATGGATTCCGATGTGTGTTTTATTTGTAATGGTGGTGGGTGTCAGCGCTGGGTCAAACGGTGGTGTAGTCAGGACAGGAATTTAGAAAAGGATCCCTGAGATCCTTTCAACAGGACAAATGTCCATTATAAGAAGAGTAAATTCCCTGTGATCCATTGTGTGTCGTGACATCACTGTCAAAGGACAAATTTGTGGAATGATGTCATCCTTGGCCCCATTGTTCCAGAGGTTTCCCAAAGACCTGGCTTGCCACATTTCAAAATACTTCAACATATTTCTGTTTTAAAGGGGGAGCCTGAAAATATCACTTGAGTTCAGAGCCTAGAAATATATTAGCTGATTTACTGGCCTCAGAAGTGATCCCAGCTAAACCAGTCAACTAAAAAGGTTGACTGACTCTTGTACGCTAGAGAAAAAGCAGGGCTGATGCCTGAAGCTCTTTTGATGTGCCACTCCACACGCTGGCTCCTTCCTTATTAGGAGAGTTATTAGGAGATAATTACTATTTAGTAAAAGGGAGACAGCGTGGTGGCTCAGTGGTTAAGACGCTGGGTTTTTTCGTATGGAACACTAGCAGCCCAGGTTCGAGACCCAAGCTCCACGTGATGGGGTGAGCTCCCGTCCTGGCCCCAGCTCTTGCAAACCTAGCAGCTCGAAAGCATATAAATGCAAGTAAATACTGTAGGTGCTACTTCAGTGGGGAGATAACAGTGCTTTGTGACAGCAGGCTGGCCACATGACCGTGGAAAAGTCTTTGGACAGTGCTGGCTCAGTGGCCTTGAAATGGAGATGAATACCGGTCCAAGTTAATTATGACCTAGGTTAAGTGTTTTGTTCCCCCCACCCCTCAAATATGTGGGCATGAGCTCCCAGAACTCTCTAACCAACTGGATCATTCTCCAGTTTGGCAAAAAGTAGCCAAAGGAAATCTTACACCATATCCTCAGCCCTAAGGAAATCAGGCCAATATAATATGCATGAGATAGTATTCTGAGTAACTTACTTCAGATATGTATATTTGTAACACAGGATAAGTTCATGAATCTGATTAGCTCAATTTAGACTAAATTAACCATAGTCATAAAAGGTTCAGTCTTAAAAGTGTAATAACACACTTCATTGATTTTTCTAGTTTTCTAACCGGGTTATCAACAGGATAGATAACCTGTATACATGAAACTTGACACATATTTTGGCTCTGTCATCCAGTAATTTGGAAGGAAGTCAAGTGATCAGGTGTGATTGGGATCAGAGGCAATAGAGGCAGGATCAGGGATAGCGGATTTCTTTTTGGATTGTTTTCTTACAGGCCAGGGATGAGTGGCTACTGCTACGAATTGGTAGTGCAGAAAGGCCAGTGACTTTCAATTTGCTGGCAAGAGAGAGCTTGTGCGTTTCCAAAGACAATATTCTTTCCAAATAGGCCTACAATATGAATCATAAATAAACGAATTGCAGGAACTTTGTTTCTCAGGAAATGTGAAAGTCACAAATTACCTGTGTACAGTGTATGTGCAGTGGCAATTATTGATGGAAGAACGAATCCTGGATATAAATGTGAAATTATTTATGGAGCCCTGGACAAAATTCTATGCTATAACAGATGTCTCTCACCCCCTCCCCTTTTTTTTCTTGCAGGTTTTTTCTGGTGTGCTGGTAAATCTCACAACCATTACACCTTCGTTATTGTGGCTGGAGTACCTCAGTATCCCTCGCTATGGCCTAAATGTAAATATTATTACTAGTATTATTTGTTAAACTATTTGTAAAACAACTTATCTCCCAGTACTCTCAAGTTGGTAGAACTGACTTGTTTTCCTTGGCACGACTTCATGTGGTCTCTTAGGATTAAAGTGGACATGTTGCTGTTTAGGAATATTCTGAGTTAGGCCATTGTCTTACCTGCTTCCAGGATGTCAGAACATTCAGCAGTTCCCAGAGATTCATGGAGGTTCTGCCATCCCCAAAGAAGTTGGGGTGTGAATTCCAAACATTTTCCCTCCAAAGGTTGTCCTTCTCCATACAGACATGTCCTCTTTTCTATATGCTAGAACAGGGGTGGGGAACTAAGGACCTTTTATGACTTGTGGACTTCAACTCCTAGAATACCTGAACCGGCATGGTGGGCTTAGGAATTCTGGCATTTGAAGTCTATAAAGGCAGCGTAGTTCTCCACCTCTGCACTAAAAGGAGATTCTGTATTTGGTTTAAGGCAGGTTTGGGGAGAATCTGTTCCTTTTTAAAAAGAGAAGTGTGTGTGTGTGTTTCTACAGTCTTGCTTGAACCAAGCCCCCACTTTTCAGAAGCAGCAGTTGCAGAAGTGTTAGAGAACCATTCAAGCACCTTTTCTGTTGTAATGATGCCCTCAACGTGATGTACCGCTGCCTGGAAGCAGTACGAATCTGGATGGGGAAGAACAGGCTCCAGCTCAACCCAGCCAAGACTGAGTGGCTCTACGTACCGGCATCTTGTTTAGTCCAAGAGGTTCCGTTTTTGGTTACGGGAGGAGAGGTGTTACCTCCCATTGATAGGGCACGCAACTTAGGCGTCCTCCTGGATACACGACTCAGTTTTGAAGATCATATAGGAGTTGTGGCCAGGGGGGCATTTGCCCAGGTTCGCCTGGTGCGCCATTGCGCCCCTATCTGGACCGAGATGCTCTACGTACGGTCACTCATGCACTCGTTACCTCCCGTATAGATTACTGTAATGCTCTCTACATGGGGCTGCCCTTGAAGACCACCCGGAGGCTCCAGCTGGTGCAGAATGCGGCCGCGCAGGTTGTGATGGGAGCATCCCGATACTCCCATATTACACCCCTCCTGCGTGAGCTACATTGGTTACCGGTTGTCCTCCGGGTGAGATTTAAGGTGCTGGTTCTTACCTATAAAGCCCTACATGGCTTAGGCCCGGGATATTTGCAGGACCGTCTGCTGCCAGGAACGACCTCCCATCGCCCGGTGCGCTCACACAGGGAGGGCCTCCTCAGGGTGCCGTCGGCAAGACAATGTCGGCTGGCTACCCCCAGGGGGAGGGCCTTCTCTGTGGGAGCGCCGGCCCTGTGGAATCAACTTCCCCTTGAGCTCCGGTCCTTTCGTTGCAGCCTTAAAACATTTCTCTTCCATCAGGCTGACCTGGACTGACGATAGGGATTTTTAAATAGAATATTTTTATCATTTTATCATTGGGGCTTGTTAGTTTAATCTTTTTTAACATTTGTATTATTGTGTTTTATTGTTGTTAGCCACCCTGAGTCCTTCGGGAGATAGGGCGGCATATAAGTCCCAAAAATAAATAAATAAATAAATAAATAATGCTTGTCCTCTTCATTGGCGTCACCACTAGGAGTCAGCCGGCTCGCGCCACTTCGGCAGAACCAAAGCTAATTTTTTTGTTGCCCAGGCCCAGAATGGACTTCCGGAAGCGGCATCCACACAGAGAACCGGTTGTTCACATATTTGAATCCCACCAGTGCCCACATTCTACACATTTGCACAAGAGACTCCTTTGGGGAAAACATTGTTAATCTGCCTGTTATTCTGCTTTTATTCTTTCATTATTCATTGTTATTCTGCCTGCTAAGGAATTCTAACACATCTGCTATAGAACCATTTGAGGGATTGTGGAATATGTTCTGCACTGCATCCATTGTCCAGATAGATATTTTTTGCTCTACTTCTATTGTTTCCTGTGAGTCAGCTGTGTATTCTCCCGTATTACTTACGGGAGCACCTGCTGCCGGCATCAACTTCCCTTTGTCCAGTGCGCTCCCACAGAGAGGGCCTCCTTAGGGTGCCGTCGGTCAAAGAGTGTCGACTGGCGACCTCCAGGGGGAGGGTGTTCTCTGTGGGCGCGCCAGACCTTTGGAACTGCTTACCGGTTGAGCTCCGGATGGCTCCTGACCTTCGCTCCTTCCGCCGTGACCTAAAAACATACTTATTTGAACAAGCCGGCCTAGTCTGATGGGTTTGGGGTATTTTAATATTATTGTATTAATTTTATTGTAATTGGGCTGCATTATTTAATTCTTTTTTAACTTTTGTACACTGTATTTTTACTGTATTTGCCCTGTACACCGCCCTGAGTCCTTCGGGAGAAGGGCGGTATAGAAATTAAATTATTATTATTATTATTATTATTATTATTATTATTATTATTATTATTATTATTATTATTATTATTATTATTATTATTATTATTATTCAAGCAACCTAATCTTTATAATTAAATGAAGGACTTACAGTGGTGAACCAACTGCTTTCATGAAAGCCGTTTAGCAAATGTTCTTCTTCTACAGAGCCAAGTTCAAGGAAGGGCAATCTTTTGAAGTTACAAACTGGAAAAAAAATCTAATAATTGACATCTAGTGGTTCATTTTGAGAACTTGGTGTGATTTCCGCTTTAGAAGAAACAATTCTATCCTACATAAGTAGCTCCTACATAGTGGCAAAAAAAATTAATCTGGATTCATAACACATTATTTAATTATTAATTTATTATGGGCATTGTTTAATTACTTTTTAATAATTTTTAATTTTTGTATCTTGTTTTTATGTATTGCCCTGTTCACCGCCCTGAGTCCTTCGGGAAAAGGGCGGTATATAAATTAAATAAATAAATAAATAAATAAATTAAAAATGTAAGATACCAGAAATCTGGCTTAAGGGTAATCTGCATCTGCACAGCCAACCTGTCCTCTCGCCACTTTACCCCAATTTAAATCTTTTATCAGCCTAGCCCAGGGGTAGGCAACCTCGGCTCTTTTATGTTTATGTTTATTGGACTTATATACCGCCCTTCTCCCGTAGGACTCAGGGCAGTTCACAAGGTATTTAAAATAACAATACAAATTACAAAAGTTAAGAACAATTAAAATAATTAAATTTAGTCCTTGAATAAAATAAAACCCGTTAAACTCCAATTAAAACCCAATTAAAATAAAATTACAATTAAAATTCTCAGTCCTGGCCAGAAAGCTCAAAGAGCCAAGTCTTCAGGTCCCGGCGGAATGAACGAAGGTCAGGGGCAGTCCTGAGCTCTACGGGCAGCTGGTTCCAAAGGGCAGGCGCACCCACAGAGAAGGCCTTCCCCCTGGGTGTTACCCGCCGGCAATCTTTTGCCGGCGGCACTCTGAGAAGGCCCTTCCTGTGGGAGCGCACAGGACGAAGGGAGCTTGATGCCGGCAGCAGGTGTTCCCTCAAATATCCCGGACCCAAGCCATTTTATGACTCATGGACTTCAACTCCCAGAATTCCTGAGTCAGCTATGCTGTATGAATCTGATGAAGCGACTTGTAGCTCACAAAAGCTTATGTCATTTGATACGATTTGGAAATTGGGGAAAAAAATGATTTTTTTTTTGCTACAATAACTAACACGGCTGTCCTCCTCTACACGGGGCTATGATATTGAGATGTGCCAAGGAGCTTGAAAAGTGCACTTCCAGCTCTGTAGTTTTTGAACAGGCAGTGTCTGCGACTACAGGGTGAATATCCAGATGGATCTACCGGTTTTGATGCCCTGTTGCAGTGCCTCTTAAGAGGCTTAGAAAGAGGCATGGATTCACACCACACATTAAAACATCTGGCTTTATTTGGTTTGGCTTTGGTTAGGTTTGCTGTGGGAACCATTCTGGCTTGAAAACCATCGTTTATGGCCTAGTGCAGGGGTAGGCAACCTCGGCTCTTTTATGACTCATGGACTATGAGTCAGCTATGCTGACTCAGGAATTCTGGGAGTTGAAGTCCATGAGTCATAAAAGAGCCGAGGTTGCCTACCCCTGGCCTAGTGTGTTATGTACGTGTACTTCACATTTCTGTTTTCAGTGGGAACTAGAATAGGCAGTGAAGATTTGCATTGCTAGAGTAGAAGTGGGTGAAGCGACACACGAGTCAATTTTTCCTACTGCTAGAGAAAGGGTAACCAGATACAGGTAGTCTTTGACTTAACAACGGTTCATTTAGCGACTGTTCAAAGTTACAACACCACTGGGGAAAAAAATGACAAGACCATTTCTCACTTAGGACCGTTGCAGCATCCCCACGGTCATGTGTTCAAAATTCAGATGCTTGGCAACTGATTCATATTTATGACGGTTGCAGTGTCCCGGGGTGATGTGATCCACTTTTGTGATCTTCTGACAAGCAAGTCAATGGGGAAGCCAGATTCACTTAACAACCATGTTACTAACTTAACTGCAGTGATTCATTTAGCAACTGTACCAAGAAAGGTCATAAAGCAGGGCAAAACTCACTTGAAAACAAATGTCTGTCTTAGCAACAGAAATTTTAGGCTCGTAAGTCGAGGACTACCTATACTACCTACAGGAAATCCTGTGTCTTAGAAACGTGAAGGGGAGCCAGAATCTATTGAAGTGAGTCCTCATCTTATTCTCTATATGTGACTTCTACAGCTCATCCAAAAATTGTTGTCAACTTATACATTTGAGCTGGATACTACATGGGAGAGCACAATAATTGAATTAGAGCAACAACTTAATGGGAGCTCAACATATCCCTACCTATTAAGAATAAAACAAATCTGTTGTTGCTTTAATTTTTAGCAAAGCACTCTCATTTCTGTCATTTTGTTGCCTTTTAGGTCCAACTGCAGGGGAAACCTTTCAGATAATATAAGCAAGTAATTCCATTATCTGTCTGTTTTTCAAAGGCTTTGCAAATCAACGAATTTACTGGACTCAGATTTTGCAATGATACCCCAGAAGGGGTCAACGTAACATGTGTTTCTACTGCTGCATTTACAGTGTAAGCATCTGTCACCTGGCAAATTGTTGGCACCATCTAGAAAAGTACAACAAACAACAGTGCCCAGGTTTCTTTAATTATTACTCCTGCTTTTTTTTTTAATATTCAGGGCTGCACTAGTTAAAAAGATATGGAACTGTTTCCAACTTAACATTGGGAAAGGTGGCTTGCAAAGGGTATTGTAGCAAAAGCACTTTTCCTTAAGGTTGCCGCATCCTTGTGGAGGCTGATGTTTTTGACAGTTGAATCTAAAGGTATATATGCGCCACACTTCTGCTGGGGCTTCCAGAAAAGCAAAGCAAGCACACATGAAAACAACCTGGGAAGCATTCTTATCACGTTTCGTTGTTATTCGCCAAAATTTAAAATTTAAAAATATGATGTTTTTGCCAAAAACTTGCTATTCGTTTCAGGTTTTCAGCCAAAACCTGCCATAGGGAACAATGAGATTCCTTAACGATTGTTCTCTTAATGGATGTGGCCTTCACCTTATGAGTGCTGGGTTTGCTTAATGACGTGAAAAGGGTTCCAAAATTATGGGCTGGCTGTATTATGGTCATAAGCAGAGGACTATCTGTACGAATTTACAGCAATAAATAAATAAAAAAGGTAAAATTAAGAATTGCATTGTTCTAACACAATTTTTTTTAACCCATGTTTGTAGATGCACTGGAGAAGACTATTTGGAAATGCAAGGCATTGGCACAACTGCTTGGGACTTGTGGCAGAATCACGTTGCGCTTATATGTATGACATTGATTTTTCTGACATTTGCATATCTGAAATTGAAATTTCTGAAGAAGTATACTTAGCAAGAGGCTATCCTTATTTAACGCAGCATTGTACTTTTATAATAAACACTTAGTTCTTGTAACATATGGTTATACAGTTCTTTAAATACCTTTCTGATTTATATTTAATGATAATTATGGAATTGCAATTGTTGTACAGCTATTGTCTTCAAACTGAGGCCCAGCTTAAGTATATCGTTTTGCGTGAAAAATAAGAGAACATGAAACCTCTCAAAATTCCATCTGAGGTGTCTATGCTACACCAGCCAGATATCTGATCTCTTGCAGTCCAAAAAATGGACACGGAGGCAAACTGGATGGGAAGATGGTGTCCCCACAGCAGACTTAATTGGCCAATAGGAGCAGGGCAGATCTTGGCTCCTGACTGTATTGTTGGTATCATTAATGAGGCACTACAGAATCTCTGTAGTTAAGATTTATATTGGGAAAGGAAAAATGCCACATAACTGTGAGACAACTGAAGATAATTAGATTGTCTCAACAACAGATAATACCATAAAGATGTGTGTCCCTTAAAATCAGGTATCAAGGTATTAGTGGTAAATGGAATGCAAAGACAAGCCCTATAATAATACTAATTCGTTTTATTCATTGAATTGGGGATGTGCAAAATATTTTGCAGAGTATTCCGATCTTGAAGCCATACCTGTTTTAAGTTTTGTTTTGGGCTCTGAACTTGAAAATAAAACTTTTTTTAAAAAAAAACCCAACATTTTAATTCCTTTGTATTTTGCTGATAGTGAATTTCAGGATGCATTTTAAAATGCAAAGCCTCTACATTGAACTGGGGTGATTAATTCTGTTTTTTGTGTTCAAGCTTTGGTGTGTCTCAAGTGCCTTTTATGATCTGAAGAGTGAAAAATCTCTATTGCTTTAAATGCTCAATGTATTTTGCTTTTTTTTTCCCCTCGTGCAGGGCTAGGTTTCCGTTTAATCTGTTAATTTAGCTCCGGCTGTGATTTAATTCATGATTAAATTTACTTTTTAAATCATGATTTAATTTTAATTCAGCTCTGCCTCTGTTCTGTGAGCTCCAGAATATATTTTGCTTCCTTGTGGTAGAACCAGGTCTGGGGCAATACTATACAGATAGTCTTCAACTTACAACTGACTGCATAGTGACCATTAAAAGTTCTGATGGACCTATCCGTAGGATACTTATGACACTTCCTCCAGTCACATGACCACAGTTATGACCACAAATAAAAAGACATGATTATAAATCTTTTATTTCACAAACAGTTAATTGGATGGCACTTAAGAGCAGAGTAAAAAAATATCCAATCCTTTGAAATGAATGCAAAGGCCACTTCCGCCTTTTCACAAACAACTTCAAAACACACAAAATTGGCCAGGAAGTTGTTCACTGGTACATTTTTACCGTTATGTGAAATGTTGAAAAATTAACATTTATATTCCTTTCTAAGGCAATATTATCCTAGAAATATATTGGCACTTTGGAAGCATATATATATGTATCTATGTATGTATGTATGTGTGTGTGTATGTATGTGTATATATATATATATATATATATATATATATATATATATATATATATATATATATATATATATATATATATATATATATATATATATATATATATATATATATATATATATATATATATATATATACATACATACACATATACACAGTGTGCAAAATAGCAGATACTCAAGCTTCTTTGCTGTCATACTTTAAATGTATGTGTACATTGTCAACGCACATGGCTATCCCATGTAATCTTAATGCACTTCAAAATGAAGTTTGTTATGAAGTAACAACATGTTACAGAAATGTAAGCTATTACGATATGAATGCAAACCTTTGGTTTTCATAGTATTCCTTTATGTGAAACTCTATTGTTCTGAGGGTTGTTAAAGAGAACAGGAAGATATACTGTATCTTAAAAACAAGCATAGTAAGCCATGCAAACAGTTTCCCACTCTACCTCAATACCCAAAGCATGGGTGATTCAGGAGTTAAAAGACACAAGTGTTTTTACAAAGCTATGCTTGGCACTGTTTTGAGTAAGGAATGCTCTTTCCTTTCCTGCCATGAACACTAAAACAACATAAGATGAAGCATCTACAGCAGGGGTCTTCAAACTTGGCCCTTTTATGACTTGTGGACTTCAACTCCCAGAATTCCTCAGCCAGCGTGCCTGGCTGAGGAATTCTGGGAGTTGAAGTCCACAAGTCATAAAAGAGCCAAGTTTGGAGACCCCTGATCTACAGTATAGAATAGGGGTTTCAAAGTTAGCAACTTTAAGGCTTGTGGACTTCAATTTCCCAGAATTCCCCAGCCAGCACAGCTGGCTGGGGAATTCTGGGAAGTTGAAGTCCACAAGCCTTAATGTTGCCAAATTTGGAGACCTCTGGGATAGAACATACCTGGTTCCCACTGCCAGAGGCAATCTAATCACCAGATGTCATACATGCATGTTACATTTTGAAATATGTTACATGCAATTCTACATCTCAATCTGACCTGCGCTGCTTCTACACCATCCACCAACCTCTCTGGCTTTGACTTATAAGCGATGAAATACAAGAATATAAACCTTGCAGAAGCTCCCCCATTAAATACTATTCGTTTCGCTGTCCAGTTTTCTTTAGAACAGCTTATTTAACTTAGTGCTTTTATTTACTTTACTTTTACTGAAACTACTTTCATAAATGCTTTCAGAATATATTTAATCAGATCCCTGTTTTATGGGCTTATGAAGATTATGCTCCAGAGAATGCTTTTTCCAGAACCTAATTTTACAAGGACAATTGTAAATGGCCCGTTCAGAACAATATGCTATTAAGGGGAAAATTTTCCTATAATCATGCATTTTCATCTGTGAGATAATTAATGTTGCTAAATTGTGTCGTACATTTTTTCTCAAAGGAGCTTTGAGAATAATGAAGGTTATCCTCCCAATAACCATGTGAAATAGGCTTTGACAGAATAGGAATTCCTTTTTGGTAAGCTTAAATCCTAAAGATTAAAAGACAAATCTATCATACTGAAATGATGATAATCTAATTCACGCAGCCAAACACTGATATTACTTCTGTATGTATTGTTTTGCAGAGAATGTATTACAGACTGCCTGTTTCAATTAAAAAAGGGAAGAGAAAATCATATAGACTTGATTACTCCACATGAAACAGCTACTTATAGGGTAATTTATGTACATTTTTTTAAGGAAGTATGTCTCAGGTTCCAATATATCTTATTGCCAGGTAAATGTGCAAAGCACTCTCACCTTAAGTTCTACAACTGGAAAATAAATTTACTAGCTTACCTATTTTCTCCTAGCTGGTCGAGAAGTGTGCACCTTTTTAATCAAAGCTGTTGGAAAGGAAACCAAGGGCATTTAAACAAGAAGCTCTGGTTTTTAAAAGCCAGACCAGATCACAACATGATAGGTTTCCTATATCTTACCCTATAAAATCACAGCCCTGTCCCAAGGCATTTTGTCATTTAGTTAACTCATGATTTGTGGAAAATAAGTTTCAGCAAATACAAATGCTACTAGACGTGGATGTTGCTCCCTCTATTTCCTCCCCCTCCTCCTCCTCCATCAATGCCCTCTGTGGACTGTGAGGAAGAAGGGCGCGAATTCCTGGTCCGTCCGTGGCTGTTGAATCCCACCGGGGTTCCCAATCGCTGGCTTACTTGGGATGCAGCATCATCCGATTCCCAGTGTTCCAGTTCTTCTCGTACAAGTCTCTCCATCTGATCTCTGCGCGCCTCATTGTCACAACCCAGCCTTTCATCCTAAGCAGAAATGCCACAATCTCTGATCGTGCTCAAATGGCTAAACTCACTTTCAGTGCAAAGATATAAACGCATTTTAAAATCATTTTTAATAATTTGAACAACCGGTAGTGCTCAATTTACAACTTACAACTGGGAGCAGAATTTCCATGGCTAAGCGTGGCGGTTGTTAAGTGAATTGTGCCCGATGCTATGACCTTTTTAGCCATGGCAGTCAAGAGAGTTGTTAAGTGAATTGTGTAGTCACTGAGCGAATCTAGCTTTTGTTGGAAACCGGATGGGAAGGCTGAAGATGGCAATCGTATGAGCCCCAGGATGCTGCAATATGAGCCTTGGTGGAGCAGTGGGCTAATGCCTCCTTAAGTAACACCAGCTGCCTGCAATTAGTGCAGGTTCGCATCCCACCAGGCTCAAGGTTGACAGCCTTCCATCCTTCCGAGGTAGGTAAAATGAGGACCCAGATTGTTGGGGGCAATTAAGCTGACTTTGTAATAATGCCGCTTGGGGTGTGTGTGAAAGCCCTAATAAGCAGGCATATACATAGAATGAAGGCTACTGCTAAGCTTGTAAGCCGCTCTGAGTCTTCGGAGAAGGGCGGGATATAAATGGAATTAAAATAAAAAATAAATAAAAAAAACTATTGTAAATACAGGCCAGGTATCAAGTGCCCAAATTTTGATCATTTGACTTGGGGATGCTACTAACAGTTATGTGAGCATCAGTTCTAAGGCACTTTTTTCAGTGCCGTTTTAACTTCGGTCAGTAAACGAATGGTTGTAAGTCGAGGACTATCTATAGTCAGAATGGTATAATTCTGATAAAATACCCTGCTTCCTGACCATTAGAACAATTAGTCAGTGGAACAACCTGCCTCCAGAAGCTGTGAATGCTCCAACACTGGAAGTTTTCAAGAAGAGACTGGACAGCCATTTGCCTGAAATGGTATAGGGTTTCCTGCCTGAGTAGGGGTTGGACTAGAAGACCTCCAAGGTCCCTTCCAACTTTATTATATTACTATTACTATTATTATTATATTATAAAACTTTTATTCATAAAACATGAAACTCAGTCAACTGAACACTCAAATTGACTGGCACTGATGGTTGACACAGGTTGCTACCAGCATCCTAGGTATCAACCAGGTATCTCCTTAAAATGTAAGATGTTCCGAGTAGCACAGTTTTTTGTAGCTTTGCTGGAGTTATTGGAGGAAGCTGCAATTTCTTGATTTAATTTAATTTTAATTTAATTTATTAATATTTCTATACCGCCCTTCTCCCGAAGGACTCAGGGCGGTGTACAGGGCAAGAATAAAAACACAGAATTACAAAAGTTAAAAAGTAATTAAATACATGCCCACTAAAAAACAATTACCGTATATACTTGAGTATAAGCCGACTCGAGTATAAGCCGAGACCCCTAATTTTACCCCCCAAAACTGGAAAAAGTTCTTGACTCAAGTATAAGCCGAGGCTGGGATCCGCCGTTCTGCAAGCCTCGGCTCGATCCGCCGTTCTGCAAGCCTCCACTGCCCCATTCTCTCAATGGGAGGCTTGCTTCGGCTGCTTTTCTTTTGGCAGAGCCATCCATACTGGAGGTGGATGGGGGCAGGGCTGGTGCACATTTTGCCTCTCTCGCCCGGTGGAGAAAAGGGGGCAGCGGGAGCCTCTGGGTGCCCAAGCCACGTCGGAGGGTCTCCAACCTGTGTGTGTGTGTGGCGGGGGGGGGGGGGAAATCAAATTGGATCTTTTTATTGATGTATCGTACTTTTATTCGGTATTAGGTTTTTATGGATCAATTATGAACACCCGGGGTCCCTCTGCGACTTACGGGCGGAATATCTAACTTCAGAGCCGTCCTCTCCGGCTGCGGTGGCCTGGGGGAGGGCAGCGCGGGGCTCTAGGAGGTACTCAAGATAGTTGGGGGGGATCCAACCTGCCGCAGGGGGTGGGAGTGGGACTTTAGTCATGGACGGCGAGAGGAACCTTCGGAAGGGGAAGCGGGAACGAAGAGAAGATGAGGGTGGAGCGATCGGGGAGCCGGTAACTCAAGTTCCCCGAGTGGCTTTCAGCACTGGAGAAAATGCAAAATCGCTCGAGACCAAACTCGAAGGAATCAGCTGCCGGTGGGAGCGAGGCGATCCGTGCGGTGGCGTGACAGCCAGTCGGGCAAGCAACGCGAAGAGCGGCAGGGCTTTATTTTTGCACCGTGGAGCTCCCCCTCCCCCTCCTCCCAAACTCCCCCTCTCTCCCCCTTCCCCCCACTTCCCAGAGCTGAATACAGGGTATTAACCGGCGGCGGAGGCTTGTAGAACGGCGGATCGAGCCTCTGTCGGCGGCGGAGGCTGGATCTGCGCTCCGCAAGCCTCTGCCGCCGGCGGAGGCTGGATCCGCGCTCCGCAAGCCTCTGCCGCCGGCTGGATCCGCGCTCCGCAAGCCTCTGCCGCCGGCGGAGGCTGGATCCGCGCTCCGCAAGCCTCTGCCGCCGGCGGAGGCTGGATCCGCGTTCCGCAAGCCTCTGCCGCCGGCTGGCTCCGCGCTCCGCAAGCCTCTGCCGCCGGCTGGATCCGCGCTCCGCAAGCCTCTGCCGCCGGCGGAGGCTGGATCCGCGCTCCGCAAGCCTCTGCCGCCGGCTGGATCCGCGCTCCGCAAGCCTCTGCCGCCGGCGGAGGCTGGATCCGCGCTCCGCAAGCCTCTGCCGCCGGCTGGATCCGCGCTCCGCAAGCCTCTGCCGCCGGCGGAGGCTGGATCCGTGCTCCGCAAGCCTCTGCCGCCGACGGAGGCTGGATCCGCGCTCCGCAAGCCTCTGCCGCCGGCGGAGGCTGGATCCGCGCTCCGCAAGCCTCTGCCGCCGGCGGAGGCTGGATCCGCGCTCCGCAAGCCTCTGCCTCCTCTTCTCCAAAAAGGCCTGTTGGAAAACTGCACAGAGCAGAAGCGGCAGCCAGGAGCCCACCATCTCTCCTCTGCCGCTCGCTCTCGCCGCTCCAGCCCTGGCGAGCCAAAGAGACGAAAGGCCCCGAGCAATAGGAAGGGGATCTCTGCCCTAGAGCGGGAGGGGGGAGGGAAAGGGGGGGGAGGAAAGGCCCGATCGCTTTGTGTTGAGCTGGTTCAGCTCAGCCGGACTAGGCGGGGCTGCGGCTCCCAGCTGAGGCCGCTGCCGCCATCCAAGTCCGGCCGGCAAGAACTTTTTTTCTCCCCGCCCCTCAGCGACGAGTAAAGTGCGACTTACTTCCTCCTCCGTGCCCACGTCGCCTTCTCGCCCAACAATCCCAAGTAAGGGGCGGCCTCGGAAAGGGGCTCTAACTTTCTCCCGCCTCCTTCCCATAACGGCCTCTACCTACCGGACGGCGCCTCAGCTCCCCGTGTCCGCCGCCGCCCCCTTCCTAGCCAGCCCTCAGCCGCTTCACAAGCACCCGTTTCCGGCCCAATTCTATCAGACCCGCGCGGCGTCGCACGTACTCCGTTTACACGGCCCCCGTACTTCCCCCACACGTCCCTTCTCCCGCCTCCTTCCCATAACGGCCTCTACCTACCGGACGGCGCCTCAGCTCCCCGCGTCCGCCGCCGCCGCCCCCTTCCTAGCCAGCCCTCAGCTGCTTCACAAGCACCCGTTTCCGGCCCAGTTCTATCAGACCCGCGCGGCGCCGCACGTACTCCGTTTACACGGCCCCCGTACTTCCCCCACACGTCCCTTCTCCCGCCTCCTTCCCATAACGGCCTCTACCTACCGGACGGCGCCTCAGCTCCCCGCGTCCGCCGCCGCCCCCTTCCTAGCCAGCCCTCAGCCGCTTCACAAGCACCCGTTTCCGGCCCAGTTCTATCAGACCCGCACGGCGCCGCACGTACTCCGTTTACACGGCCCCCGTACTTCCCCCACACGTCCCTTCTCCCGCCTCCTTCCCATAACGGCCTCTACCTACCGGACGGCGCCTCAGCTCCCCGCATCCGCCGCTGCCGCCCCCTTCCTAGCCAGCCCTCAGCTGTTTCACAAGCACCCGTTGCCGGCCCAGTTCTATCAGACCCGCGCGGCGCCGCACGTACTCCGTTTACACGGCCCCCGTACTTCCCCCACACGTCCCTTCTCCCGCCTCCTTCCCATAACGGCCTCTACCTACCGGACGGCGCCTCAGCTCCCCGCGTCCGCCGCCGCCCCCTTCCTAGCCAGCCCTCAGCCGCTTCACAAGCACCCGTTTCCGGCCCAGTTCTATCAGACCCGCGCGGCGCCGCACGTACTCCGTTTACACGGCCCCCATACTTCCCCCACACGTCCCTTCTCCCGCCTCCTTCCCATAACGGCCTCTACCTACCGGACGGCACCTCAACTCCCCGCGTCCGCCGCCGCCGCCACCCTGACCAAACCCTCTCTGCCTGCGCGCGCCCTCCCTCCCTCCTCTCTGTCTCTAGCTGGGCGAGGCTTCCAGCCGTCGCCGTGACGCTGCACGCCCAGCTTCTCTCTGATTTCCCTGGCCCAGTCCAGTGATGCTTGAGAGGAAAAAAAAAGCGAGCGGGCGGGCGAGGGGGGGAGGGAAAGGCGAGAATGACCGCTTTGTGTTACCTGCCGTGAAACCAGTCCTTGCAGGCGTCGCACTCTATCATGAAGCGGGTTACATCGTAGGGCAGCCAGGCAGCGGAAAGAAGCAGGCAGGCAGGGCGCGGAGGTCCGGAGACCTGCCGACGTTTGGGGAGGTTTGGGGAGGTGCGCGCGCACCTCCCCAAACCTCCCCAAACTTCGGCAGGTCTCCGGACGGCGGCGGCTTGGGAGAGGTGCGCGCGATCCCGGAAGCACCGAAGCCTCAGCCGCGCGCAAGTCCTCGGTAAGTTCTTTTTTTTTGTTCACTGGAGTATAAGCCGAAGTGGATTTTTCAGCCCAAAAAGTGGGCTGAAAAATTCGGCTTATACTCAAGTATATACGGTAATACATAGTAAAAACCCCAATAAAATGACAGTAAAAACCCCACCATCCCCCCTCAGGCCAGGCCGGCTTGTTCGAACAAGTATGTTTTTAGATCGCGGTGAAAGGAGCGAAGATCGGGCGCCGTCCGGAGCTCAACTGGTAACTGGTTCCATAGTTCCGGGGCGCCCACAGAGAAGGATCTCCCCCTGGGGGCCACCAATCTACATTCTCTGACCAGTGGCACCCTGAGGAGGCCCTCTCTGTGGGAACGCACAGGGCGGAGGGAAGTTGATGCCGGCAGCAGGTGTTCCCTAAGGTACTCCGGACCCCTGCCATGTAGGGCTTTAAACACCATTACTAGTACCTTGAATCTCACCCGGAAGACAACTGGTAACCAATGCAGCTCACGGAGCAGAGGTGTAACATGGGAGTATCGAGAGACTCCCAACACAACTCTCGCGGCTGCATTCTGTACCAGTTGGAGCCTCCGGGTGGTCCTCAAGGGAAGCCCCATGTAGAGAGCGTTGATGTATTTTGCAAAGGTTTTGGACATAGTTCCCAGTGCCCCGATGACAATGGGTATCACTGTTACACTTTTCATCCATAATTGCGCAGTTTCGATGGTCAGGTCACGGTATTATTATTATTATATTATTATTATTATTATTATTATTATTATTATTATTATTATTATTATTATTATTATTATTATTATTATTATTATTATATTTTGTGAAAGCTATGGATTCATTTGCAATGGAGATGGGTGCCCCACTGGAAGAACTGAAAGCTCAGTTTAGAGACACGATGATTGTGACGAAAATCTACCCACGTGCTCGCTAAGATTTTGTTACACAATCCAGTAGCAACATCCTTTCATCTGAAGAAATTAAATACAAAATAGTGACGCTTGCAAAATAAATACTAAATGTTTTGCCAGCGTTAAGTAAATTTACCTCTGCCACTCCGTCAAGCAGCCTGCGCAGCACCTCTTTCCTCTTCAGTTTAACTCTCTCCATAGTTTCCAGCTTGACTATGACGGCATCAATCTTAGATACAATGCTGCCTATGGAATGTTCCATGCGATCCACTCGGCGGACCAAGCTGAACGGAAAATGCATTCGGATACAGTTAGGATTTCAAGAACAGTAGGGACAACACATTCTCTTTCAAATCTCTGTCCCAAAGATGGGTAGAATGACAGTTAAAATAATCTTTCAGGATCCAATCTGGGTCAGTCACCGGAAGTTTTTGCCCACCCTCAGGGAATTTCTCTCTAGCAGTGTGTGCGCTTTGGATTACACTGTGTGTGGTATTTATAGAGTGCCTGTTGTAAATACCACACAGAGAACAGCCCAAAGCACACACTCTACTATGGAGAAGTTACCCAAGGGTGGGTTCCCGCATAGGTCCAAAAGTTCGGAAGACAAACTCTGGTTCCAGATTGGATCCTGCCGCATTATCCTGGGACACGTTTATTCGCCTTCATTCATGAGGAAATAATATTTCATCTACTACTTTCGTTAGGAACATCCATGTCTATGGGTCTAGTGGCCTCTTGGATAAGAAAGTCTGAAGTAGCCTCTGATCTATTCTGGAGAGCTGCTTTCAGCCGGGTGCACTTGGAAATCAGATTTGTATGGAAAGAGAGTTCTTGACATGGATTCTGTACTTTAGAATTAATGAAGTGAGATTTGACAGGAAAAAAACCATAACACGAACACTTGAAACTCTTCATATGAAACGCCACTTGAGCTGCTGCCTCTTCTTCTGGAGCTGTGTCCACTGTCGTCGTCGTCATCCTCTTCCGAATCATCAAGGCTTCGTGGAAAGCTACGGCCACTGAGTGGACGGTTTAGAGAACTTCTGTCTAGCTCTAAGTCCTCCTTAGTGAAAACAAACACAACTGTTAGAACTTGACTCTTTCTTACTCCTACAATCAAGTGTGTCCTATTTGCAGGCAATGGAAACCTGCTTGACCAACCGAGAAGGTTTTTGCGATTCTTTCAAGGTGAATAGTAGATTGCCCAGCCCAATCTATGGTACTGCAATTCAGGATGAGCAAAACATTTCCCATCCAAAACTAATACCGTTAGTCCTCAACGTACAACAGTTCATTTAGTGACTGCTCAAAGTTACAACGGCACAGAAAAAAGTGACTTATGACCGTTTTTGTTACAACCTTTGAAGGCCCCCCATGGTAAAGTGGTCAAAATTCAGACGCTTGGCAACTGGTTCATACTTAATGACCGTTGCTGTGTCCCAAGGTCATGCAACCTTCTGACAAGCAAAGTCAATGGGGAAGTCAGTTTCACTTAGCCACCAGGTTACTGACTTATCAATTGTAGTGATTCACAGTTGTGGCAAGCAAGGTCGTAAAATGGGGCAAAACTCACTTAACAAATGTCTCACTTAACAACAGAAACGTTGGGCTCAATTGTGTTCATACAGTACGTCGAGGACTACCTGTATGCTATTTTGTTGCCTCATCATTCAACATTCAGCAGCCAGAGATCTTCACCAGCAATAAAATGAGATTGTACAAAGTTAGTAAACAGGACTAGGTAAAAGTGCTTCTCTGAAATCAAAAAGCAAATTTCCCAAGAAATGAAATTCCAGAATTCTTTACTGCATTAATAGCCATAAAGATTTCTTTCTGGTACAATAGCAGTGCAGGCTAACAAAAAACCTCCCACATTTTTCAAGGATGCGACCACACCAAACCAATGTAAAGCTCACCCTCTCTTTCTCTAAATCATCTCTCATTTGCTGATGCTCCAACTCGGTCAATTCTTGATCTCCATCTTGGTCATATTTTGTAAAGATGGCTTCAATTTCAGCATCAGTGCGTCCCTTTCTGGAAGTAAAGGCTAGGTTTTTAAATCTGATTGCTTTAAATATTTTAGGTTAAAAAATTATTTTCTGGTGCTAGCAATAAATCAGGGGCCTTCACAGAGTCATTCTGCATTCAGCAACTTAATTATATTATTGGTTTGGGAGAACTGTCATATAATTAGCAGGGTCGCTAAATGTAACCAGAAGTGTTACTTTGTATAAAAAGTATGCCTTGAAAAAAGAACTATTGTGAAGTAATCATATCTTTACTTTAAGCCAGTAAATATACAAGGAGACAGACACCTTCTTGTAACTTAGTTTATTGAGATAAGAGTGCTATATGATGGAAGTAAAATATGTTTTATGGATACCTATTAAGAAATGCTTGTGATTAGAAGAATGGACAGGTATTTTCATATGGAGATGATACAAAGAAATTCATTGGGACAGTCTGACTTACAGAAAGAGTAAACCAGGAGTAAGTAAGGATCCATTCACCAACATAAAGGGAGGTGAATATGCTGACAGGAAGGAAACGACCAAAGAAATCATGATCTGACAGAACTGATGAGAATCTGAAAACGAGATGTGAGAAATTAAAGGAACAAAAGGCAATGGATAGGATACAAAGAAGACTAGTTTGCAAGGACAGAAAGATATGGAGAGAAATTGCAAACGGTTGCATGGTAAACTGTGTTTAATTTCCTTTCCTTTCTTTCTTCTTATCTAATTCCTTGGCTTACTATTTCTTTACTCCATTGCTGAGCTGCGGAAAACAGCGCCACTCCTGAAAGGAACTGTGTGATCATTTATTTGTTATTTAATCCCTGTACAAAAGGGAAAAAAACGGTGCAAAGTTACCCCTTTAGGTTTTGCCGCAGTTCATCAAAATTTAATTTGCCTCCACATTGGCGCAGACTCTCTGAAATGTCATCGACTGGTGTTTTTTTCAACTTTAATTTCACCATGGCTTTGGTGTATCCCTGAAAAAGGAGAGCAATATATTCCTTATGTGGATACAACTGTTAGGCAAGCAATGCAATGAAGCGCCTTGAAGTTCCCAATGGAAGCTAATGAATTACCAGTTACAGATTTGCATAGTGTAATATCTGTTTGGCTGATTTAGAAGTACTTGTTAAAATAATTGATTTACTGATTATCCTTAAAACTTCTATATCAATGTTTTTCAACCTTGGGAACTTTAAGATGTGTAGATTTGAACACCAAGAATTCCCTAGTCAGCTGGGGAATTCTGGGAGTTGAAGTCCACACGTCTTAAAAGCTGTCAAGTTTGAAAACCAGTTATAAATCATGCACAGATTCTGTTATATACAGGTATGTTAGCTGATTGTCAGATGAGGTTCTGGTAGCAACAGACTGTATCCGGAATATATTCTAGTCTCTTTCATTTTAAAATATTTGAATGAAATGATAGTTTTCCTCCCCAATCTCCCACTACCAGATGGAAACAACTCATTTATCATCTTTATCTTGATAAGGGGGGGGGGTTAACTCCAGTCTGGTCAAAAATGGAATTATAAACAATTTGTTACAACAGAACAAAACAACTAAATAAACTATCCTGTGATGGAAACAGGCATCATAAGCCCTGATTTTAATAAGAGTCAGCCCTCTAAACATTAATGAGTTCAAGTCCCGCCTCAACTCTGAAAGCCAGCTGCGTGATCTG
Organism: Vipera berus; assembly: GCF_964194415.1. Taxonomy (NCBI): domain Eukaryota; kingdom Metazoa; phylum Chordata; class Lepidosauria; order Squamata; family Viperidae; genus Vipera; species Vipera berus. The sequence continues at coordinate 13,720,755 of NC_138209.1, read as the reverse complement.
GAGCCAGTCACCGGGAGACTGGGAGTTCTAGATTACCTTTTTAATAAGATCTGAAAGTTCCATTTCCGACTTCTGCTGTATCATATCAGTTTTGACTTCTGAATATGTGTCGTTGATGATGGCCAAAAACATGTTCTGTTTAAGAAAAGCATTTTAGAAATATATATATATATATATTTTAAAAAAACAAAAAACAAAAATGCTGACCAAGGATCCCAGTACAAAGAGAGTTATTTTTCAATATCTCTAGCAATTAAGATTGGCAACTGCAAGCATAAAACAATATTTTTTCTGGTCCGTTTAAACTGATTTAATGTATCTTACCAGAGTAGTCATTAGAAAAAACAAAAATTAAATCATTTATGCGGCATGTGGACAGTGCAGAAGGAAATAGAGCAGGACACACCCTTAGGTCCAGTGGTGGGATTCAAATATGTGAACAACCGGTTCTCTGTGTGGATGCCACTTCCGGAAGTCCATTCTGGGCCTGGGCAACAAAAAATTACCTACCAGTTCTGCCAAAGTGGTGCGAACTGGCTGAATCCCACCACTTCTTAGGTCTCATGGAAAGTAGATATTACATTGCCACTTGTATTAATGCCTCTTCGTATATTCAGAAAATGAAGCAGCTTCATCACTTGCTAGCATAGGACACCTGTGAGACTTTAGACCAGCATTCCATGAATGCCCATGTGAACCATGTTGATTTTGATTTTGACAGGAACTTGGCAGGTGATCAGAGACAGAATGGGACAATTCGCCACAGCCAATTCATCACAGCCAACTTGCCATGGCTAGTTCACCACAGGACAACTCGCCATGGCCAACTCACCGTGGGACAACTTGGCACAGGACAAGTCAACAATTCCATTTAATTATTCAAACTAATTAAAAAAATATTTTACTTTTTGTCAAGGAAATAGATTAATACTGCTAAGCTTGTAAGCCGCCCTGAGTCTTCGGAGAAGGGCGGGATATAAATGGAATTAAAATAAAAATAAATAAAAAAATAAAATAATAGCTAAACAGCTGCCTTATGTAATGTAACATAAGGTGGATGATGCAATGATAGAATTACTCAGCAGGGTCTGTGTCTGTATCCCTTTAAGAGCCTGTGTATAAAAGGGAAGGCTTTTGCTAGGGTGTCAAACTCAATTTCATTGATGGCCGCATCAGCATTGTGGTTGCCCTCAGGGGGCTGGGTGGGTGTGGCCTGGGTGGGCATGGCCTACTGGGTGGGCGTGGCTAGAGTGTGTATGGCCTACTGGGTAGGCATGGCCAGCTCTACATCGTTCGCATCAAGGGTGCCTATGGGGGCCTGGGCAGGAGTGGGACAGATCTGAGGGTCTCTGGCAGGAGGAGGGTCTCTGGGCCAGTGCCAAGGCAGTGGGGGCCATTCCCTCACTATTTCCAGGATGGCTTCGTGGGCCGCATGAAACCACTTCGCGGGCCGGATCTGGCCCCCGGGCCTTGTGTTTGACATGTCTGTGCTAGAGTATCTCTTAGTCGTCCATTTTCCTGCTGTAATTGCTGTGTGTTGGAGTTTGCTGTATTACCAGGTGTATGTATATTGTTCCTGGTGTATATTGTAGATACTGTATGATAAACCACCATTTAATACAAACCACTGTTTACTGTATTTACTCCTGGGTTACCTCAGCGCAAAAAGACTGTGCGTGCTCTGACATTGTCATTCATATTTCATTTTGTCCTCCTTCGGCAACCTTTCTTTATTGATTCTATTCTACCATTTCTTTGATATTACTGTAATTCTTGTTCCGTGGCAAATTGTCCCATGGCAATTTGGCTGAGGCACGTTATTCTAGACCCAGGGTAGGCAATCTTGGCTCTTTTATGACTCATGGACTTCAACTCCCAGAATTCCAAAGCCAGCATGGCTGGATCAGGAATTCTGGGAGTTGAAATCCATGAGTCATAAAAGAGCCAAGGTTGCCTATCCCTGTCCTAGACCCAATAGAGAAGCAGAGGAATCTATACCTTTTTGATTTTATGTTTATGAAACCTGCCCACTTTTTAGTATAGTAATGCAATAGTGAGATTCTCCCATTACACAGTAATGATTTGGAAGGTGCATGCTTTTGGGGAGATTTAGTCATTTGTTGTTGTTGTTGTTGTTCTGATACACAGATACATAGCATAAAACTGGTATTAGTTGTAGTGAAAAATAATAATGCAAAATAAACTTCAATTTGAAAAAGATGACCAGCAACAAAAACATCAAGGAACAAAAAAAAAGTTACATACCAAAAGAATGAAGAGCATAAAGAACACAAATGAAGTGAAATAAACTGGTCCTAAAATTCTGTTAGCTTCTTCAACCTCTGTAAAGTCAAAATCTCCCAGCAGGATGCGGAACTGAGTAAAGCTTTAAAGAGAATAACACACATATAGCCAACAGTTAAGGCACTGTGTGGAACTGGAATTTTCTTTACCAATTAACTTTAACCTTTCAGGATATTTCTAGTGCAAAATCAGGTGTTTGAAAGCTTTCTGTAGCTGAGAGGCTGAAGTAAGCTGAATACAACGGAAAGAGGGTATTGAAGAAGTGTGTGCTAAAACAATCAAACAAACAAAGGTTCAAGAATGTATGGGTGAAAGTGGATTCAATTCAGATTGACCAGGATGAAAGAATTTCACTCAGATTTTGCATGATCACAAGTTCGTGTAAGAAAGCTATTGTTGGATGGGTTTCGTAAGATGCTGATGAAGGGATAGTCTAAGGTAGGGGTTCCCAATCCCCCGTCCATGGACCAGTACCAGCCCGTGGCATGCCAGCAACCAGTCCGCACAAACAAAGCCCCATCCACACGATGCAGGCAACACACAAAACCACGCACCCTCCAGTCCACGGAAAAACCTCTCTCCATTCAACTGGTCCCCAGTGCCCAAAAGGTTGGGGACCTCTGGTCTAAAGGACAAAGGTTGGAAGAGTGTATGGATATGGTGTAAGCAAGGAGGATTTGCAAATATACAGTTGATTTTCATTTTTATATCTCATGTCTTTTAATCTCTCCGATTTCTCTTTCTTACTCTTTTTTTCCACCTTGCAATATGATTGGGATGTACATATGTAAGTAATATCTCCAAGCTAATCCACTGAATCAGACAACATTTTAAGTCTGTAAGACATTTACTAATTCACTAAGGGCTTTTGAATCACATTATCTTACAGTTTAATCCCTTGAATGAGGACCACTGAAATGTACTCTCCATTTGGCTGACCTTGAAGAGTTCTCAAAAGCTACAGATGGTTCCAAATGCAGCAGTATAAACAGTTGTGAGCATGCCTTAGGGTGCCCAGATAACACATCTGTTGTGTGAACTGTGCTGGTTACCAGCAAACCTCAGGGTATAATTCAGGTTTCTGATTGTGATCCACTAAGCTCTTATTATGGCATAGGACTGGTTATTTGAGGAACTGCTTTTTCCCCCCTATCACCTCTGCCCTTCTCATAACCCGTGACAGCGTGGGCATGCTTCATCTCCTATCTACTGAGTAATGCCTTGTGATGGGACCAAGGAAGCATGATTTGTCTGTCACCATGCCTGTCTTCTGGGATGCATGTAGTGTATTACAGGTAAGTCCTTGACTTATGACCATAACTGAGCCCAAAATTTCTGTTGCCGAGTGAGGCAGTTGTTAAGTGAATTTTGCCCTATCTGATTACCTTTCTTGCCACAGTTGTTAAGTGAATCACTGCAGTTATTAAGTTAGTAACACAATTGTTAAGTGAATCTGGGTTCCCCACTGACTTTGCTTGTCAGAAGGTCACAAAAGAGGATTACATGACCCTGGGACAATACAACCATCATAAGTATGAGCCAGTTGCCAAGTATCCAAATTTTAATCACATGACCATGGAGATACAATAGTTGTAAGTGTGAAAAATGGTCACAAGTCACTTTTTTCAATGCTGTTGCAACTTTGAACAGTCACTAAATGAACTTTTGTAAGTTGAGGGCAACCTGTATGTTCTTCTTTTATTTTCTCCAGTTTAATGAATTTATGCACCAACCATAATTGTTGAGTTGGACAGCTTTAGAAATCTAAACTATAACATATAAACAAAGAGTTCATTCTACTTACACACTATCCTGGAAAGTACTGAAGTCATTAACTTGTGTCCCAAACACAAGGTAAGCTAGCTGAGCATAGGCTAAGAAGATGATGAAAAACATAATTGCAAAGCCAAGAATATCTTTGGCACATCTTGACATGGTTGTGGACAACTGGTTCATGGTTCGGTTGAAGCTGATAAATTTGAAAAGCTGATGAAGAAGAGAAAATGGTTTAAAACAAGGAGCCAACAGTAGCTAAAAGAATTGAGCTACTGACCAGAAAGAATTGCAGTGAACACATTCCATACCAAATAGTTAAGTAGGATACTTTGATTTCATGTTTATATGTTCACCGAGCTGTGGTTTGTGATACAAAAGTGAAGGAAAACCAGAGTTTATATGGAAATAACATCTTAATTATTAAGAAACGTAACGTCAAGGACCAGGGCTTTTTTTCTCATAGAACGCTCAGAACGGAGTTCCGGCACCTTTTTTGGATGGAACCTTGTAGGGTAGGCAAGGTGGGTTGTATGACATGTGTGAGTTCCGGCACCTTTTTCTTTTACAAAAAAAAGCACTGTCAAGGACTATTCCAATGGCTGCTTTTTTGACAGATCAAGATATATACAAAGTAAATACGTTAAAGGTTTAAATTGTGCCCTTATTTTCACTTTTGGTGTTCATTTGCCTACCTTGATGCTTAGATGTTTTCAGCTGAAACACTGAATGTACTATCTCAGTTGTATATTATTAGAGCAGACAAAAAAAGAAAATCATTCTTGGGGGCAGGATATACTGCAATATTATTATTATTATTATTATTATTATTATTATTATTATTATTATTATTATTATTATTATTATTATTATTATTATTATTATTATTACATTTATATACCGCCCTTTCCCTGAGGACTCAGGGCGGTTTACAGGGAATTAAAAACCAAAAATACAAAAGTTAAAACCAGTTAAATTTAACCCTGTGCACCTAAAACCCCAATTAAAATAAATTAATCCTCAGCCTGGGCCAGAGAGCTCGAAGAGCCAGGTCTTCAGGCCCCGGCGGAATGAACGGAGGTCGGGTGAGGTCCTCAGCTCCACTGGCAGCTGGTTCCAGAGGGCAGGCGCCCCCACTGAGAAGGCCCTATCCCTGGGCGTTACCCGCCGGCAATCTCTTACCGGTGGGACCCTGAGCAGACCCTCCCTGTGGGAGCGCACTGGACGAAGGGCACTTGATGCTGGCAGCAGGTGTTCCCTCAAGTACCCCGGACCCAAGCCATGTAGGGCTTTATAGGTAATGACCAGCACCTTGAATTTCACCCGGAGGGCAACCGGAAGCCAATGCAGCTCGCGGAGTAGAGGTGTTACATGGGAGTATCGGGAGACCCCCATTACAACTCGAGCGGCCGCATTCTGCACCAGTTGAAGCCTCCGAGTGGTCCTCAAGGGCAGCCCCATGTAGAGAGCATTGCAGTAGTCCAAACGGGAGGTCACGAGCGCATGAGTAACTGTGCGTAGGGCATCTCGGTCCAGATAGGGATATCATATTAAGTAGCATCAAGTATATAAAAAAGGGGTGGGGCTTTGATTGTACGATGTAATGAGCCCTTAGAATAACCTTGAAGAAGAGGAGGAACAGCTACAGCTCTGGTAACAATTAGAATAGGAGCGGAATTTGAGAATTCCCCTCCTTTCCTTTACTCTTCCTAGTTCTTTGTAGGATAAAGGCAAAATCCCAGGGCTGGTATCAGCCCTTTGTGGTAAACCAGATATGAACACTAAAGTCATGAATACTGAAACTACAGGTTTCAACTTATGTCCACGATTGAGCTCCAATTTTTTGTTATTAGGCAAGACAGTTGTTAAGTTTTGCCCCTTTTAAGACCTTTCTTGACACAGCTGTTAAGTCAATCATGTTAGTAACATGGTGGTTAAGTGAATCTGGCTTCCCCATTGTCAGAAGGTCGCCAACGATCCTGGGACATTGCAACTGTCACAAATACCAGTCAGTTGCTAAGTGGTTGAATTTTGATCATGTGACCCTGGGGATGCTGTAGCGGGCCTTATGTGCGAAAGATGGCCACAAATCCCCTTTTTCAGTGCTGTTGTAACTTTGAAAGGTCGCTAAATGAGCTGTTACAAGTCAAGGTCTACTTGTATTTCATTGCAGAGTTACAGTAACAGAATTTTGTTAATTCCAAATGGCCCTCTCCCTTCCCAGCTTTTTTCCTAGAGAGAACTAGAGAGGGTCTGAGATACTTTCTCAAATTCCATTCCTGCTCTGGACTCATATTTCCCTTATCTGATTTTTGCCTTGGCTGCAACTCTTCCTCCTCTTCTTCAGAACCCATCCCGTAAATTCATACTGCCATCTTGACTTTTTTTTTATCCTCCTCCTCCTCGTTGGACCTCCTGGATTGGAGACAGCATGTAATTCATCCCTTTCATGGCTCTCTCTCTCTCTCCCTCACCCCATCACCACCAATGACTCGGACAAGACAACTATCTCTTTTTTTGTTTTCATTTGGGAAGAGAAAGCTAAGGTGCAAAATGGTTGCCTTAAGCCCTGTGGAAGCTTAAAATGTCTATTTCATGTCTTATCAGGGGTGTCAAACTCAATTTCATTGAGGGCCGCATCAGCATTGCGGTTACCCTCAGGGGGCCGGGTGGGTATGGCCAGGGTGGGCATGGCCTACGAGGTGGGCATGGCTAGAGTGCGTATGGCCTACTGGGTGGGTGTGGCCAGCTCTAAATCATTCGCATCAAGGGGGCCTGGGCAGGAGTGGGACAGATCTGAGGGTCTCTGGCAGGAGGAGGGTCTCTGGGCCAGGGCCAAGGCAACGGGGACCGTTCCCTCACTGTTTCCAGGATGGCTTCACGGGCCACATGAAACCACTTCGCGGGCCGGATCTGGCCCCCGGGCCTTGTGTTTGACATGTCTGGCTTAAATACTCCACAAAACTATCCTGACTTGGTCATCTTTAGAGGGCGACCTCTGTCCAGTGGACATATTTATGATGATGGAAGCTTTGCATTACTCTAGACACGATCTGCATGGCACAAGAGACAGAACTGTTTTAGACCTAAAGAGTTCTCCTACCTATTATTCTTCTGCAAGGCTAGAAGGTCTTCAATACCCTTTAATTTTGCCTTTAGTGAAATCCAAATAAATACTACGACTGTGATTTAGAATCATGTGGATTGTCTCAAAGCAAATCAATTGAAAACCATTTTCATTTTCAGTGAATTTTATTATTACATTTCTGCTGTGTAAGATGGAAAGTGTTACTGTGGGGGTAATGGTGGGCCTACATTTCCCCCCCCCCCCACAAACCGTGATTTATCACAGCATGTGAACTGAGCCACCCCTTTAAGCAGAAATATTGTTAGGAGCTACTTTTTAATTCTCTATACAACCACATAATACACATTTAATTACTAAATTGTATTTTTAATTCTGCAATTATGGCAAAAACTAACTTGGATTGGGCTTTCTGCTCCTTTTTAGAAAAAGCTCTTGTTAGTCAACCAAAGCTTTTAAAATAATTTTTATATGCCATGTCAGAAAGCAGTAAAAAAAAACACCACTTAACTGCAAGAGTTTTATTTATTGCAGTACATTGTTCTATGTTCCTGACTTTTAGGATAGATAGACATTTAAAAGAACAAAAGAGAGGAAGACCTTGAATGCAAATTGATTTTCCTCACTCCCAAATTATAACTATTCAGTTTTTCAAAAGAAAAAAAAACAATTTTCTTATAAAGTGTCCTGATTTACTTTAATTATCTCAGTAAAATTTGAATTACCTTTATCCAGACGAAAAACATGGTAACAGCTGCAACATTATTGAACTGGGTTTGCCAGTATGCTAAAGGTTCAAAATTGGGAAAGCTATTTTGATCTTCCAGCAGTTTCTTCAGTAGCTTATTCACAGTAGATATTTGATAGATATTCAATCCAATAGCTGCCAATGATAGCTGAGAATAGGAAGAAAAAAAAGAAAAAACATACACAAAGTTTAGTGGACTAACTTTATTGCTCCTGCATAATACTGTAATCCTGTCAATACAGACGTCACTGTACTTTTAACTTCTGGTTTACACCTAGTACCACCAAAAGAAAACATTCTGGGTATCCTTAGTACCATAAGTACATATTTGGAGTATTGAGGAAAAGAGTATTGAAAAGAGATTCAAAAAGATTGTCCACATAGTTGGAGACCACTCTGAAATTTGTGGCCCATCCATTTGGACCCTTCATAATGTCTTGAAAACATGGCTTTATGCTTAAGCCTGGGGCCCATCTTAGAGAACCATTTCCTGATTGCATGTATGATGGATTAAGGGGATGCCCGGCTATTCATTTTTATTTTATGTGTCTTTATCCATTTATTGTAAGCCTCCTAGCATCGCATAAGTCAAATGGACACCTACATAAATAAAGTAGATAATACAGTATAAAATGCTTTGTAGTACAAGCATATGGTTTCCTGTTCCACTGATTTGGCTACTGATTCATCAAAGATGGGAAGGCTGCTGTTTATTTCAAATTATTATTATTTTTCTAGCAGCATCAGAAAGGAAGGCATCCCTAGCAGTTATGGTACAGAAGGGGCAAACAAGGAGGGATCTATCTCTTTTGTTCATCAGAAACTTGAGAGTTGACAACTCCCTACAAAGTTTCTGGAATATTTCAAATTAGCCCAGTATTTAAATGGGTTTACTTACTGTGATTATGAGAACATCGAGACAGTTCCAAAGACTCCTAAAATAGAACAACCTGTGAATGTGAATTTCCAGGATTTCTTCCACCACGTAATAAATAATAAAGAGGCAAAACACAAGTTCACAAGCAGCCAAGAAAAAGTCAAAAGTGGAAATGTAGTGGATTAACTTCACTGGCTGGAATTGCCAGGATGTCAGGAGGCCTCCGGTGGGTGGGAATTCCACCAATAGCCTGCATTTAAAAATAAAAGTTATCTTGTCATAGATTATCCTTTTGTTGCTCAGCTGATATTAAATATCTTTTTTTAACCCAAGGGTGGACAATTAAGATGTTAAAGTGATAAGTAATACCTATGAAAATCCTATGCTTGTAACTATTTTATTAAAAGATTTTAATTAAAATTATTTTTAACTTCCCACAAAATATATATTTTTTATAATTTGCAAGTATTGGATTATTTCACTTACGCTTACTAACCTATGTTTGAAATAAATATACAGGGTTTTTATTTATGACCCTTGGTTTGGTGTGGTGGTTAAGGCTCCAGACAAGAAACTGGGAGACAATGAGTCTTAAACCTGCCTTAAGTACAAAGCCAGCGAGATGACTTTGGGCCAGTCACTTTGTCTCAGCCATAGGAAGGAGGCAATGGCAAACCATTTCCATAACTGGTGCCAGGAAGACTTGTTCATGTAGTTGCTAGGAGTCAAGTCTGACTTGAAAGGATTCCCCCACTCCCAAAAGAAAAAGAAATATTTGCAATATCATAATGAACAAAAACACTATATAATCAATATATAATTGAGGCTGGCAATAATACCACACATTCTCAGCACAAAATGGGCTCATCTCGGTCCAGCTCAAGGGAGGGGGGGAAACCAGATGTTTGTGGCTTTGCAAAAGGCCAAAAGAGTTGAGGCCATTGGTGTGTGTGTGTGTGTGTGTGTGTGGTCATAGCAACAAAGAACTCTGTTATTTTCTAGAGTATGCCTGCTACATTTTTCTCTAAATTATCATTCTTCTTTTTATTGGGAAACGGCCTAGAAAACACTGCCTGTTGCAGTATAATTTTATTTCAGGTTAGGGTTTTAAAAATATAAAATCATGTCTGGTGCTATAAAACTGTAAACTGGATCAAACCCTTCTCTTCCCTACGATGTATCCATAAGCATGCTTGATGTAGGAAGCTAAATGTTAATGTGGTTTGGTTCTGGCCATCTCAAGAGTTGAACTTTATAGACTTCCTAGGTCAATATGGGCCCTCCTTGACTTACTACCCAAAATTGGGATCAGGGTTTCCATTACTAAGCTATTGAAGTTAAGCGAGTCAGACCCAATTTTGCCAGGGTTGTTAAGCAAATCACTTCCAAGCTAAGTGAATCACGTGGTTCTAAGCAAATTTGGGAAGGTTGCAAATGTGATCACATGATCTCAGGATGTTGCAACCATCACATGTACATGCCAGCTGCCAGGTGCCCAAGTTCTGATCACACACCAGCAGGGATGCTGCAACAATGGTAAGTGTGAGAACCGGTCATAAGTCAATTTTTTCAGTGCCATTGTAATTATGAGCAGTCGCTAAATGAAAAGTCAAGGACTGTCTGTAATTAAACTTTTACCTAAATGTTTATGGAGATTCTCAGTCATCCAGATCATGGTTGTCCCAAAGGTGTTTGTTTTTTCACGAGGCAACTGGACTTTCTTGCTTTTCTTTGAAGACGTTTCACTTCTCATCCAAGAAGCTTCTTCAGCTCTGACTGGACGGTGGGGAATGGAAGGATTTATATTCCTTGCAGACAGCTGGTCATTTGCATTCTTTTATTGAGTCATTGAGGCCACTTGGAGGTTTATCTGTGTCCTCAAGGTCACCCATCTGCACTACTCAGGTGAGCCTGAGGTCACCGGTAAACCTCCAAAGAGATCAACGACTCTCTAAAAGAATGCAAATGACCAGCTGTCTGCAAGGAGTATAAATCCTTCCATTCCCCACCATCCAGTCAGAGCTGAAGAAGCTTCTTGGATGAGAAGCGAAACTGTCTTCAAAAAAAAAAAGTACTTTTGTAACTTTTACCTGCATGCTATTATTCTTACAAAAAATACCCCAAATCGACGTTAACTATAGCCTCGTGAGAGAAAAAAACACATTATGGGTAGCATGGCCTTCCTGTTGAGTATAATGGAGATGAAACCCACATGCACCAGAAGGTGGCTTCACAAATCAAGAGTTAATGCTCAGTTAATAGTCAAACAGTCCATGCTCACCTGACAATGAAGAATAGATTGATATTTGCATTGTAGACGGAAAAGTCGATAAATACTGCCCTTGTGCCTCTGTCAAGCCACAAGTTGTTCTTAAGGACAGCAATCAAGGCAGAGGTGTCTTCTTTGCTTTTTGAGAGCTCCTGGTAATAGCCAGCTCCACTGTATGTGGCGATCAACCCCCAGTGGCTGCTCCCATTCAAGTCTTTTTCACTGCTGTACGTCCATCTAAAACACAACACTAGAATCATGAGAATTACTAGAATCCCACCTCCGTTACCGTCATCGTGAACACTTATGAAACAAATTATCCCTAAGCGCTTTTTTTCCCCATCAGAAGTAAAACATGATGACAAAATATTTGAATATCCGTTGAATCTGCGGTATGCGCCATACATTGAATATTTTTCCTAGTAGGTGGGGTGGCAGCAACAGGATAGTAACTTGCAGGGGCCATCTCCAGAATAGTTTATCAGCTGTCTTAGTAGCACTGAAAAGCATGAGCATACTTGGTATAAAATTAGGTATGGGTTGCTCATGTAGCATGCCCCATTACTGTAGTCAAACATCAAAAATGGAGTACTGTCCTATTGGTAGGGCATACCGATAGTATGGGTAATGTAAGGGCTGATAATGTACTCTACACCTCCTCTGCCTTATTCAAATGCACTATTAAGTCTTCATCAATAAAAGTTTCATAGCTGGCTCATCTGGTAAGCATATAGAGGTTTGGTTTCCAGAACATAAGAAGAATAAACTTTAAATAGAATGAATGAATGAATGAATGAATGAATGAATGAATGAATGAGCTAACAAATAAATGAAGAAATGCAGTTGTTATCTGATGCTATGGATGTGGTTGTTTAAAGGCCTTAGAAGCTTTAAGTCCTGTTAAATAGCTAAGACATCTATGTATATTGGGATGGGCAACTATGGCAACTTTATGACCTGTGGACTGCAACTCCCAGAATTCCTGAGCCAACATGGAGTTGAAGTCCACAGATCATAAAGTTGCCACAGTTACCCACGCCTGGTCTATACGAATGTGAATAAATACATACGCTGTCCCATTCCGGAGCCCAAACGGAGCAGTGTCCTCATTAGCCACCGAGTAAACATCGTAACAGTCTTTTATTTCATCTTTTAAATCTTCAGGTATCGAACATGAGGCATTCCTCACTTTCAGCTGCCGGATACGAGGCACTCCTAAAAGTAGATTCTCGTGGTAGATGAAACTTCTGTTCTCTGCCACTGTTTTATTATTGTACCACATCTCCCAGTACAGTCCATCCAACAACGGCCCCTCAGTGAACTGAAAGATTAAGCAAACTGTTTTAGATTGAGAATCAGCGATGTGCTGCCTCTGATGCTACTTGCTGGACTCTACTAAATTTCAGCCATTAAAAAATGTTTTAAAAAAGAAATATTTTTAATTCATATTAAAGTTAATAAGCTGCCTTGAGGATCACTGTCCCCTCACATAAGATTTCTTGTCATTTGGTCATTTAATTTAATTTTTAAATATCCCTTTTATCAGATAGATAGATAGATAGATAGATAGATAGATAGATAGATAGATAGATAGATAGATAAAGACAGACAGACAGGCAGGCAGGCAGACAGACAGATGATAGATATAGTAGACCACCTTGGCCAATGGATCTCAACGGAAGGTGATACAATAAAGGAAATTTAACAGCATGTTAAATGTGGTTGGCAGGCATTCAGCAAACTAATAATAATTTTCAAGAATAACCTCCACCTATGGCTGAAGAGAAATGTTTTTGATCAGTGTGTGTTACCTGCTCTAACATAAGCCAGTGAAACATGGACACTAAGCTCACAATCGATAGAAAAGCAACGAATGTCATAAAGAGCCATGGAAAGATACATGTTCGACATTAAAAGACAAGATAGAAAGACCTGCACATGGATTAGAGCAGAGTTCCCCAACCTTTCCACCTTTGCGGAACAGCATGGGGGGGGGAGAGGTGATGGTTCAGCATGAGCTGCGGGTGTGTGCATATGTGCAGCTCCATTTGCGTGAGCGGTGGGCATGAGTGCTTGCCGCTTGTGCAAATGGAGCACGTATGCACGGGCTCACCTGGTGCTCATACACGTGCGTGTGCGTGCTTGCTGCATTGGGCCTTCTGGTTTTGAACAGCTCACGGCCTGTTAGTGGTCCGTGGCCTGGGGGCTGGGGATCCCATGATTAGAGAACAATCAAAAGTATACGATATCATGAAGAGAGTAAAAGGATTGAAATGGAAATGAGCTGGTCACATAAGGAAGAAGAATTGGTGGCAGGTGGACCAAGGCAGTCCTAGAATGGATCCCACTTGATAAAAAGAATCCATGAAAGAGACCTAAAACAAAGTGGATCATCAACATCAGCAAGTATTGTGGGCCCAATTGGCAAAAGAAAGCTCAGAACCATCTTGCGGAAGAGGCCTTCATCCTGCAGTGGATAGAAAGTGTGTGTGTGTGTGTGTGTGTGTGTGTGTGTGTGTGTGTGTGTGTAAGTCTGAGTCAACCTTGAGAGCTGGTGAGAATCGAACTCCTGGAGTCAGCAGAATTAGCCTGCAATACTGCATTCTAACACCAGTGCCCACCAGGGCTCTCATAATTTATGTTAAATCTGAGTGATATGCATATAGCTTAACGATATCAAGAATCACATTTCAATTAGTACCTTCCAGAAGTCTTCCATAGTAGACAAAGATCTGAAATTGGTTTTCTCCATCTTTGATACTGGTGTATCGAGAAACAGCTGGGACATTACTCTTGTGTAGTAGTAAACGTTAGAATTCACCATTCCGTAAGATACTGTAAACATGAATTTGGAAATAATATGTATTTCAGATAGAAATTTATTAATCACCATCTTCATCTGTAACATGTAAGCAAGCAAGTAATATTTTATCTGCTATATTATCAAGAATTATCTCACATGGGGCTCTTTAGGATGAGCCTAGATGCCAGAGATTGTCTATGTTTAATGCTAAATGCACAAGAAGTATTCATATTATGTATGAATGTTCCCAACATCAACCAAAAAGTAAATATAGTTCTTCCGAATTCTGTTCAACAGATCCTTCATACGTTTCCAGAAACTCTTGTGTTGAAGGAACCCAGGACAATGGGGAACCTGTAGCCATCTAAAACAATAAGATGGATTGATGTATATGCATATTTGCTGTTTATTTTTTTCTTTCTTTTCCTTTTGTTTTATTTGCTGGCTAAATGCTGTAATAAAACTGAATTGAAACTGAAATTATCTAGATTCAGTTTCTGAAGAAAACGTACACTGGAGGCAGTCCTCTTATCCAATCATTAGGACACGGACTAGTTTCTAATACTAAACCTATTTGTTTATATTTAATATCTGAAAAAAGCAAAAAGCAAAAACATAAAAAAGGTACATGCATTTCTAATTTATTTGTCTTGGTGTCCGGAAAAGCATCTGCAGTGAAGTTGGTTTTCTTAGTGAAGCACTTAACTGGAGCTACATTCAGTTAATCGCCTGCCCAATTATATTCTCTAGCAGAAATAAAACTCCGCAGGAGACTGCATTGCAGACAAAAGGCAGAGCTCTTTCAATATTTTATGTATCCCTAAAATGTTCTAAGAGCCAGTTTGATGTGCTTGTTAAAACCACCAAGCTGGACATCAAAAGACTGTGAGTTCTAACCCTGCCTGAAGCAGGATTACGAAGCTTGCCAGGGGATCTTGGATCAGTTATTCCCTCAGTCCTAGGAAGAACGAAATGGCAAATTATTTTAAAAAAAAATATTACCAAGGCTTTGTGCATGTACTGTAATTGGCAAGAGTCAAGACTGACTCAAAGGGACAAAAAAAATAAATCCCATAATTGAAGAGAGAACGGCTCTTTTAATATCATCAATACACGGACCCATCGTGATTTCGAATTGTGGTATTGGAGAAGACTCTTCAGCGGCGGTGAGATTCAGCTGGTTTGCACCAATTCAGCAGAACCGGTAGCTAATTTTTTGTTGCCCAGGTCCAGAATGGACTTCTGGAAGTGGCATCCACACAGAGAACCGGTTGTTCACCTACCGTATTTTCCGGCGTATAAGACGACTTTTTAACCCATGAAAATCGTCTCAAAAGTTGGGGGTCGTCTTATACGCCGGGTCGTCTTATACGCCGGAAAATACTATTCACCTCTCTGATCTGCAGTCCCCGGCAACGCGCTCCGAAGCCGCCTCCCAGCCAGCATGTCGCCACCAAACTTCCCAGCCCACACTGCGTCTAGGCACTGCAGCCCGGATGGGTCCGGTCCCGGTCAAGGACGCCGCGGAGCCTGCTGGCACCGGGCGAGACCCAGCAGCTGGCCAGCTGCTGGGCGTCGGTGTGTCAATCACTCATCGGATCGGGGGAGGGGACGGAACGGCTTGGAGCTGAGCTGCTGCTGTTGCCGTCGCCACCGGGGTTCGGACGGGAGGGAGAAGCCTCCTCTTCGCGAGCCTCCCCTGCCTCCGAGCCAGGCCGGCGATCGCTTGAGGGACGGACGCGGTGTCGGACGGTCGGAAGCAGCCGACACGCGAAAGGCAGGCTCACGACGAGTCGAAGTGGGCCTGCGTCTGTGGCATGCAGGGATGGCGGGGGTGGCTCCCGTAGCGAGGGAGGTGCGTCCATGGGGAGATGGGTGAGGCCCGTGCGGCGTGCTGCAAAGAGGGGCCCCGCTGAATGTCACACCCGTAGGCCGCGACAGACAGTAGGAAGGGAACACCTTTGCTCCTGCCGAGGCACCGCCTGACCTGCGCCGACTGGAAGAATCGCTTGCCTGGTCACGGAGTGCGGAACAGCGGTACTTGGCGCCCCTCTTGCCCACAGAACATGCAGCGGCCCTCGCCAGCCGGCCTCGGCATGGCCGCCCCAAGCCCAGCTCTCCAGCGCGTCTTCCGGGCCCGCCTGGCCAACCGTCTCCTGGGCGGGGCATGGCTCCAGACGCGGCAGCTGCTCTGTCTGCAAATGCTGTCTCAAAGCCGAATCGCGCTTGGCTGTGCAGGCTGCCGAAAGGCGGGGCTTCTGGCGTGCTGTTTGCAGAGTCTGGCCTGGAAGAGCGCATGGCTTTGCACCATTTGCATCAGACGGGGCTGAATCTGAATCGGGCTTGTGTCGGACACTTGGCAACGGGCATGTAAGTATTTTCCGGCGTATAAGACGAAAAACCTTGAAAATCTTCTCAAAAGTCAGGGGTCGTCTTATACGCCGGAAAATACGGTATTTGAATCCCACCACTGCTCTTAAGCGCCTGTGGACTGCAGGGGAAGATCAAATCAGTCAGTCCTAAAGGAAATCAACCCTCTCGGTTCTTTGGAAGAACAGATACTGAAGATGAAATACTTTGGCCACTAAATGAGAAGAGAGGAGTCATTGGAAAACATCCTGATGTTGGGAAAGAAGGAAGGCAAAAGGAAAAGGACACAGCAGAGGATAAGATGGATAGACAGTGTCATCAATGCAGTGAACATGAATTTGGGCAAACTCCAGGAGACAATACAGAACAGGGAAGCCTGGCATGCTATGGTCCATGGAGTTGCGAAAAGTCGGACTTAGCAACTGAACAACAACAATATCATGTTGGTTTTGTAATGAAAAGAACAAGGCCACAATCTCCCTTTATTGTTAATAAAGGTTGTATTTGTAATATTTAATATTTTATATGTCTACATTTATTTATAAGATATTATTTTGCAAATTAATCATCAATTTTAAAAATAACAACAGAGTGGGAATACAGACACACTTATTTGTATCCCATATTTATTATTTTTTATAAATAACTCAAGAGGGCAAGCATACAGCATCTAATATTCTGCCTGTTATTTTCCCCACAATACCAACCCAGTGAGATGGGTTCAGCTGAGAGAAAGTGGCTGGACCACAACAGCTGGCTTTATAAAGGAAATATAACTTGAATACAATATGTGCAGAGGACTATGGAAATAGCCTTGAAGAAAATATGCAGCAGCGGTTAGGAAACATGAACGTAGCCCAGGAAAACATGAACGTGTGAGAAGAAAACTCAAGATAATGTCAATTTGAGACTCTTTGGTATAGGCCAGGGGTCTTCAAACTTGGCCTTTTTTTGACTTGTGGACTACAACTCCCAGAATTCCTCAGCCAGTGTGCCTGGCTGAGGAATTCTGGGAGTTGAAGTCCACAACTCATAAAAGGGCCAAGTTTGAAAACCCCTGGTATAGACAGACAGAGGGAAGGAGAAAGGCTGCAGGTTCTGATATTATAGCTTATAGTAAGTAATATGTTTTTTTGTGTGTGTCTGTGTGTGACTGTTTCCTGATCTGCTCTACCTTGTAAAACTAATAGTATTGTATTTATTGTTTTACGGCAGTAGAAGTCTACCTAACTGATATATCCACTATAGCTGATTTTGTAAAATCTCAGACTATACATTTTTTCTTCTTATTTTTAAATTGTAGACTGAAATTGTACTATACTTTTAGAATTATCTTCTTCAAACTGTTTTCCCTAGATCTTGAATCAATCTACAGCCATAAGAATTAAAGAACAGGTTTGGGAAGTTATTATAGCCTATATGAATTAGCAATTTTCTGAACATCAGATTTGACTGGATAAGCAATAACCATGGCCTCAAATTAAGAAATCTTTCAGACTCTATTCCATTATGTATTAAATATCAGTTTACCATCACATTAAAATATCAGCAAAGACTACTTACAGATTGATAGGACCACAAGAAAAATCAAATATGTTATTAGCTCACGCAAAACGCTTTTCAAGTATTTCTCTCGAGTTGTAGCTTCTTCCATGAGCCGAGTACCCCACAGACCTTAAAAAGAATAACCAGGAATCCGTAAGAAATACGACGTATTGGTATATGAAAGGCATCAGTATAAACTAGCACTAGTTTGGCATTGTTTAGTCTGATGTATAAGTTTGGGCATTTATTTCCACCTTACAAGATTAATATAAGACTTACTTTGTACAATAGGTTTAATTTAATTTAATAATTTAATAATTTGATTTCTATACCGCCCTTCTCCCGAAGGACTCAGGGCGGTGAACAGGGCAATACACAATAAAAATCGAATACAAAAATTAAAAAACCATTAAACATCATGCCCATAAAATCAATACATATTAAAGTTAAACTAGTTTTAAAAACCCAACCCCATCCCATCAGACCAGGCCAGCTTGTTCGAAAAAGAATGTTTTGAGATCGCGCCGGAAGGAGCGAAGGTCGGGGGCTTTTATGGTTATTAAATTAACAATGATTCACTTAAAAACTGTGGTGAGGCAAGTCGTAAAATGGGGCAAAACTCACTATCAACATAAATTTTGGGCTAAAGTATGGTTGTAGATTGAGGACTACCTCTATATGTGAACCAGCATGAACTAAAATGTAGCCTGTCCTAAGTTTACTTTAGTTTGTTCCTGAGAAGCTAGGGATATTTTGAGTATCCTAAGACAAAATGCAGGGGGACTTTTGAAGCAAGCAGAGTAAGGCTGGTGCCTTGCCCTTATCTCCAGCTTTTTCTGCTAGATGTTCTCTAACCCAAGAATTTCAGTGGCCTCCTTTCTCAGTCTGTTCTTATGCTGCACTAGACATCAAGGAGATTGATTGGTAACAGAGAAGCAATAATAGAAATCCCTGGGAAGATTGGGGCCGGGAGTGGTGGTATGGGATGTCTTGTCCTAGAAGTAAGAACTCTAGTGGCAGTAGTAATGGTTGTCCAACAAGACTGTTTCTCCTGTTCTGCTGCTTATTTCCCCGTAGATCAGGGTATCAAACTGCCGGCTCGCAGGCCAGATGTGTCACGCAGAAGCCACGCCCACCCCATTGCCGGCAATGGCAAAACAGTGCAGATACATCGCGCGACGTCACGGGTTTGACATGTCTGTCTTAGATTCACTATCTACTGTTGCTGTCCTTGGCTTTTGCCTACTCCCCACTATATATCCAGATCCTGTTTGTTCCAGACCAGGGGTCAGCAACCTGAAACAGTGAAAGAGCCACTCGGAACCGGTTCCCTCACAAAAGGAAAAAACTGTGAGCCGCAAAAAATGTGTGCACATGCGCAGAACAGGGTTTGACTGAAGAGTGGAGCCAAGGCGAGATATGCACCTACCCTGCATATTTGAATTGATTGGTTGAACTTTTTTAGTCCCACTTTTTTTTTTTGGACTGCACATGGCAGAAGACTGGGAGCCGCAGGAGACGGCTGAAAGAGCCGCATGCGGCTCCGGAGCCGCGGGTTGCAGACCTGTGTTCCAGACCCACATGCATGTATGTTTATCTAGATATGGGCCACAGAAATTAACAGTTTGTGCACAGGAAACCTCGCACATCATTTGCTTTATGGGGAGGAAAAGGAACATGAAGCCTCCCAAAGACAAATTGCTTCTTTCTCTATCCTTAGAAAGCTCCAACTCTTCCCTCCTGCAGTGAATTGCTGTTTTGGGGATTAAGCTGTTTTGGAGGGGGGTGGGCATAACATAAATTTGCCTTTCAGAAGTTCCCACTTCCATTTCCCCTTAAAATCCGGGGGGGGGGGAAGTCAGCAGAATAAGCAAGTTTGGTGGGGAGCTTGAAGGTGGAAATGGGCAGCTTACCTTTCTACCAAATACAGCTTTTGAGCATTTAGGTATGTAGGAAGGAGCCAGTTTAAAGTCTCTGGAAGAAGTGAGGTCCATATGAGATAATAGGTGCCCTCCTCCCAATCCTCTGGTTTGGGAGGAGCCATCCTTTTGCTAGTTTCTGTGCCTCGAATTTTATATAAAATCAGGAATACTGAGTTAGAAGATCAAAGGCTATTTAAGCTGAAGGCCATTGTCTAATGATCGGACCATTCTGGATTTAGATAATAAGATGATGGCTTAATTAACTCTGCAGGGGCATATCCTGAAGGTCTCTTCCTATTATGGATAGCAAGTGTAATGTTCACCTGGAAATGTATGGTTTTTCAATTGTGTTGAATAGAGCACTAATTAGGGAGACTTTACTGATTCTTCCAAATTACATCCAAATTGTGCAATTGTTACTTAGGGACAGTTTCACGTTCTGATATCTTTATGCAGATACATATGATGATGATGATGATGAATTTCAAGAGGCAATTAGGCGAAGTCTTGAGGAAAAGTGAAGATGTCCAAAGATGGGTGTACCAAAATATCTACCTGACTTCAAAGAAATTGAAATTTGTTCACCGTTTTATAAAAACACTAAAAATGTACTGGTTATTATTTCAGTGTTTCAGTGGCATTGTAAAAGCTGAGCTCTATCATCAAGCAGTAGCAGAGTTCAGAACCTGTTGTAAAATTTAACTAATGGGATTTCAGTCATCCCTTCTCATGACTTAAGCAGTAAACAGTTTTAAAATGTGATATGGTCAAGCTTACTTTAAAAATACAAGAACATGGCAAATCTGCTGAGTCATAAGATCCATTAACTATTTTTTTTCTAATGACTGACCCGAAAACTGCTTTTTTTGCTGCTTTTTCCCCCAAAACTGTTCTTTTCTGGATTTTAATATTTTACTTCTCCTGTTGACTTTATCTTGTAGTAGATACAGGTATTAATCCAGAATGTCTAGAGTGTCTTTTCTTGAGGTCCAAGAACTAGTTGCTTTCTGTTACCTGTCTCTTCATTCTTATGTACATGTTTTAATGTGGAGAATGAATACAATGCCAAATAGACTGAGTGTATTTGTATATTTTGTTTCCTGTTATTAATACTGCATCAAAGTATTTTCCTGTTTGTTTTTAATAATATTTAAATGTAACTTCAGGAAGCTGAAGTCTTTCTTTGATTTTCTGTTTTAACTTATTTGCATTTCTCAGAGCATAATATTAACCAAAAAAACAAGGAAATAAACTAGAAAGGGATGAAAGATTGCTACCTAAGGTGTAATAACTGAATGCAGATAGTCCTTGACTTACAACCATTCATTTAGTGACTGAAGTTACAACGGCACTGAAAAAGTGACCACTTTTCATATTTACAACTATTGTGGCATCCTTCTGGCCACATGCTCAAAATTCGGATGCTTGGCAACTGGTTCATATTGATGACAGTTGAAGTATCCCAGGGTCATGGATCCCCTTTTGTGACCTTCTGACAAGCAAAGTCAGTGAGGAAGTCAGATTCATTTAACAACCATGTTATTAACAACTACAGGATTCACTTAACAACTGTGGCCAGAAAGGTCGTAAAATGGGGCAAAATTCACTTAACAACTGTCTTGCTTAGCAATGGACTTTGGGGCTCAAATGTGGTTATAAATTGAGGACTACCTGTATATCATTTGCATCAATATTACATCACTGCAGTTCTAAGTACTACCAAGATAGCTCAAGCAGAAGACCACTGATAAGACTAACCAAGTTAGAATGGCAAACCATGGCCAGCAAAAAGCACCTTGTGCAATTTTTACTGGAAAATATGGAAATAGTTTTTGCAGGCAAAAAAATAATAATCCAAAAAAACACATATTCAAATTTAGTGAAACAGCACTTGGCTCTAGGTAAGGAAATACGTTTATCTTTGTCTTATTGGCAGTTAACAACTTTTCTCTCAAGACCAACACAGTAACAATGAAACCAATGGCAACAGCATATAAATACATTGCAAAGATGATGCACTATTTACAAACACTGCTAAATTGATGTTTTAAAAAGCAATACTCCACTAATGCAGTTTATTGAAAAGGTTCTTCTACAACATGCTCTGTAAGAAATCATCAAAAAGGATTTAAAGATTTTAAACATCCCAAATAGGCCAAAACAGTTACTCAGTCTCTTCTGGAAGGCAGCCAGACCAGAAAGCTCAAAATGTGTGTTAACAGCCAGCAAAGTAACAAAAAGAACTATAAAGTTCTACATTATTGAAAGTCCACTGAAGCTAGGCCAGTGATGGCGAACCTTTTAGAGACCGAGTGCCCAAACTGCAACCCAAAACCCACTTATGTATCGTCGGGTGCCGGGTGGGCGTGGCCCATTGGCTGAATGTGGCCGATTGGGTGGGCATGGCCCATTGGGTGGGTGTGGCTGCAGTGGTAACGGCAGACTGGGTGGGACTAAAAAGTTCAATCAATCAATTCCAACTTGGCGAGATCTTTTTTTTCCCCACAAGAAGTTGAAATTGATTGATTGATTGAACCTTTTTTTTTTTGCACATGGCGATGGAGTCCTAAAGCGAAAAGGTTCTTTAAAATCCAGCTGAAGGCCTAGGACTGGGGTGACGGTACGTGTGCCCACAGAGAGGGCTCTGCGTGCCACCTGTGCCATAGGTTCACCACCACGGAGCTAGGCTGTTCTGTATCCGTTTATTAAACTTGTGTGTAATTTGTACAAAATTTGTAAGATGTATTTGCATGCTGTTACACATCCCACTTGCCTGAGAAACAGGCACCCTCACAAATGATAAATTGACAGAGTTTTGTAGAAGTTTGCACATTACCTAGTACCAATTACCACCCACTTGAACAACAGGAGAAAAAATTAGGACAGTGAAGATATTTTTGGTCTCAACTTTCACCAGTTCTGGCTAATGGCAAAGAATTTCAATCCAAAACTTCTGAAGGATATCAGATTGCCAACCTCTACTCTTTAAGGATCAGGGATTTGTCTTAGTATCTGAACAGATGTGTCACGTTATAGTGCAAAGGAAAGTACTCTAAACATGTCCCACTTTTTTAAAAACAACAACAAGCTATGTTAAACCGCATCAGTTTTGTATTAGACCAACAATGAAGATCAATCCCTGTCCTGTAACAGTGGATCATGACATAAGAACTAAACGGTGCATGTTGCCAAAAACAGTACATCAAATCAGTATATAGATCAAAACAGTAGTTGTACAAAATGTGCTCATTTCATCATACCAAAGGCATGTTACTAAAAATAACAGCATGAGCTATCCACAGAAGGAATTGCAATGCAAGAAAAAGGGCATAACTTAGGTATTTTATGCCCAGTGAGTAAGCTTGCAAATATAGCTTAGGTCTTTTTAGTTGTTAACATCTGTCTCAAATAATTATCACTTGTGGGAGGTTTTTTAAATTAACTTTTAAGATATATGCTACTTTGTAGCAGGATTTTCTCTCTCTTCTATTCTGTGAACCATCCTGCATATAAATAAATTACAAGCAAACAATATTATATGAAAAGAAGCGAGTGAGCCTTGGTGGAGCAGTGGGCTAATGCCTCCTTAAGTAACCCCAGCTGCCTGCAATTAGTGCAGGTTCGCATCCCACCAGGCTCAAGGTTGACTCAGCCTTCCATCCTTCCGAGGTAGGTAAAATGAGGACCCAGATTGTTGGGGGCAATAAGCTGACTTTGTAATAATGCTGCTGGGGGGGGGGGAAAGCCCTAATAAGCAGGCATATACATAGAATGAAGGCTACTGCTAATCTTGTAAGCCGCCCTGAGTCTTCGGAGAAGGGCGGGATATAAATGGAATTAAAATTAAAAAAAATTAACGGCTTACAGTACAAAGCTGAAAGTAGCTGCAGTTATGCTTGTTTGTTTTTTACTTCTAAGGATTAATATGGCTACCCTTCTGGAATTTGTAACTAACTAGGTGGCTATCCTGAACTGGAACAAATGAGCAAAGGCTGGTTGGCCAGGCAACAGAAAGTTTGAAATGCACTCTGAATGGATTGGAGTTTGCAACACTTGGCAAAGAAATATTTTATTTTTGGGAAAAAAAGAAGCATAGCTTAAAAAATAGATAGTCTATGAATTCTGCCTGGTGCCCAGGGTAAAAGTTTCATATTTTTTCAGGAAAGGAAAAGGCTTAAAGCTTTTCTTTAAGACCTTTCATTTTGTAAATGTTTTTGCTCATACAGGCGAAGATCACCTCAGCTTGCCTTGGCCAGGGCCTTCAGAGACAAGGTGAAAGTGATGTCAACGAGATAAAGCAGAAAGATGTTGTCAAGATACGTTCGTACTTTGCTTAGGAGCAAATGGGGACAGGCCTCAAAGCATGCGAATAAATTGCAGTGAAGTTGGCAAATTATGTAATATTGTCTGAATACCCGCATCTGCAGCACGGTAACAACAAATCTGAATTCAGAAGAAAAATCATGTGATTTCAGGAAAAACAAAATCAAGTTTTCAAACACACACACACACACACACAGAGACTTTGAAATAGTGACAGTGGATTGCCCTTCAAATACATATGACCAGTTCCACATTATAACTGAATAGATTTGCATTACCTACTACATTTTTTATAAAAACTGCTAGGTTCCACCAATGTGTATTAAATTTAGATAGCAAGGGTTAGTATTCAGGAATATTTTAACTGTTATAGTAGAAATAGTCAACCACAATCTCCTTGGGTTATTGTTTCGAAGATATCTCCTTACCAGATTTCTCAATGTTTTCAACAGTGGCAGAGCTTCTAAGGTACAGGTGGTCCTCAACTTATGACCACAATTGAGCCCAAAATTTCTGTTGCTAAGTAAGACATTTGTTAAGTGAGTTTTGTCCCATTTTACAACCTCTCTTGCCACAGTTGTTAAATGAATCAATAGAGTTGTTAAGTTAGTAATATGGTTGTTAAGTGAATTTGGTCTCTCCATTGACTTTGCTTGTCAGGTCACAAAAAGTGATCACATGACCCCAGGATATTGCAAATATGAGTCAGTTTTATCAAGCGTCTGGATTTTGATCATGTGACCATCAGGATGTTGCAGTAGTCATAAGCCACTTTTTTCAGTGCCGTTGTAACTGCAAACAGTCTCTATATGAACTGTTCTAAGTTGAGGACTACCTGTACTTCAAAAGTTCTTAAAAATTCAAATAGATATTCAGAGATGTATGTATCTGCCTTGAAAGTAGCTCACATTTACACTGTATAGTACAGTTAGACATCAGCAGTTGACCACAGGAAATGTTTTATAACCATATCATAAAAGTTGGAAGGGACCTTGGAGGTCTTCTAGTCTAACCCCTTGCTCCGTAACATTTTTTATGTCATAAAGTGCTTTATAGAATTCACCAATTCAATTCCATAGGATTTCAGATTTAGGATGCACTCTGTACAGTAGCCCATTAAAGGTATTTTGGCTGAAAACGTTTTGTCTTACGATACACTATTTCATCCAGTTAAAGGCTATAGGCACCATGTAATTTTTGTCATGAGATCATCTGGATATTCTTAAGGCCAAAATGAGAACATCACATTACGTTTGGGGCTATAAAGAAAGCCCTAAACTTTTTATTCACAATCATTTTTTCTCCAATTAGAAAACCACAGACTACAATTTAAAATCAAAATCAAACCCATCTGGAGGATATCAATTTGGAAAAAGTCGAGCCACCCATCAAAGGAATAAAATACATATCACAATTATTGGAAATATGGAAAAAGTTCAGAGAAGAGCAACTAAGATGATACAAGGCCTGGAGACTAAAACATATGAAGAATAGCTGCAGGATATGGATTTGGCTAGTCTAAAGAAAAGAAGAAATAGGGATGACACGATAGCAGTATTCTACTATTTGAGGGGCTGACACAAAGAAGAAGGGGTCAAACTATTCTCCAAAGCACCAGAGGGAAGGATGAGAAACGATGGTTGGAAACTGATCAGAGAGAGAAGCAACCTAGAATTAAGGAGAAAGTTCCTAACAGTGAGGACCATTAATCAGCGGAACAGCTTGCCTTCAGAAAAAGTGGGTGCTCCATCACCGGAGGTTTTTAAGAAGAGATTGGACAGTCACTTGTCTGAGATGGTATAGGTTCTCCTGCTTGAGTTGGGGGCTGGACAAGACCTCCAAGGTTCTGTTCCATTCCATTCCATTCCATATATTCTATTCTATTCTATTCTATTCTATTCTATTCTATTCTATTCTATTCTATTCTATTCTATTCTATTCTATTCTATTCTACTCTACTCTACTCATTCTAATTCTAATTCTAATTCTATTGCAAGTTAATAAATAAATAAAAAACCTTGAAGTTAACGGAAGTACCAAAAATACACAGTAACCCCTCCCTCTTTATTACTAAAATTCAGTGCCTTTTGAGCTAGGGCAGTTGTTTTGGTAAACATTATGGAAGTTATTGGCTATTGCCTTCTGGAACTTTTTTTTGGGGGGGGGGGAGTTTTCAGGCTCATTGATAATCTTGGGGCTCTCCTGGTGGTCTCCCATCCTGCTTTACGGTTTTGGGTGGGGTTTTTTTGAGCTGAACTCTATCCCCTTCAGGTCCCAGTCCTCCTGGCAGCCACAGGTAGATGCATCCGCCAAGGACTGCCCTTCCTTCCAGGAGCAGGAAAGCCGCGTCCGAGAGCAGCTGGGCGAGGGGCGGGGAGGCGAGGCTGCCCCGGACGGCCGCTCAACTCACCTCGCAGTCGGCTGGCCAGTCCTTTGGCCCAGGCGACCCGGTGCGGCGGGGGCTCCGCAGCCTCGCCGTTGCCCTCTTCGGGAGCGAAGCGGGCGGGCAGGGCGTCTCCCGCTCCTGCGGGGAAGGGATGGCCCCGCTCCCCTCCGTCCTCCTCCTCCTCTTCCTCGCCCCGCCGCCTGCGCCGCCGCTGCCTCCCTTGCGCGGCGTCTCCGCTTCGAGCGCCGGGCCCGCCGGAGGTCGGCGAGGCCGCGTGGCCCCGGCCCCACTCCACGTCCATCCTCAGCACCGGCCCCGCCACCGCCGTCGCCACCCTGGCCGGGTCTTCCTCCTCGGGCTCAAAGACCGGGTTGTCCCGGCTCCAGGCCTGCCTCGAGCAAGAGGAAAGCGGCGGCGAGGGCGAGCCAGCGGGCTGGCCGAGCTGGCCCAGCTCCAGCTGCTCAAGACCGCCCGGGGAGCAAAGTCCAGCGCGGCCGCCGCTGCCTCCCCCCGCTCCCGCCATTGTCCCTTTGCAAGCCCCGCCGCCTCGAGAGCTTCCCCGCAACCCCGCCGAGTAACGGGGCGGGAAATGAGCGCCCTCGCCCTCTTTCCTCCCCATCCCCGCCCACAGCGCCTCGGCGGCCAGGCCGGCCGAGCCAACAGCCTCCTCGGGACGGGCTGAGAAGGGAAAAGAAGCGAGCTCCTGAGCTCCCGGTGGAAAGTGGCGCTGCTGGGGAAATCTCTCGGCCGATTTTCCCCCAGGAGTCAAAATCTCCCCCGAGTTTCCTTGGAGTCGTTTCCAAGGATGGAGGCGGAGGCGGGAGCAAGCAGGTCGTGGAAGGATTCAGTGCTAAAGGCAGGCCGAGGTTGGATCGGAGAGGGCTGAGCCCTCCTTCGTCGGGGTCTGGATGTGGAAAGGCCGAAAGGTCCAGTCGATCATCCGGGAGAAGCTGCAGGGTCCCCTTGCAGCAGCAGCAGCAGCAGCAGCAGCAGCAGCAGCAGCAGCAGCAGCAGCAGCAGCAGCAGCAGCAGCAGCAGCAGCAGCAGCAGCATCCTATTGTTTGTGAAAACACAGTGGAGCAGCTCACTAGACCAGGGCTTGTCAACATTTTCACCCATTGTACCGCATTGATTGATTGATTGATTGATTGGACTTATATGCCACCCTATCTCCCGAAGGACTCAGGGCGGCAGGGCGGCTAACAACAATAAAAACAACAATACAAAAGTTAAAAGAAATTAAATAAACAGCCCCAAAATAAATTAACTAAACAATTAAAAATTAAAACATTTTTAAAAACCCGTCGTCAATCCAGGTCAGCCTGATGAAAAAGGAAAGTTTTGAGGTCGCGGCGAAAGGACTGGAGATCCGGGGCCATCCGGAGCTCAAGGGGGAGTTGGTTCCACAGGGCCGGCGCTCCCACAGAGGAGGCCCTCCCCCTGGGGGTTGCCAGCCGACATTGTCTAGCCGACGGCACCCTGAGGAGGCCCTCTCTGTGTGAGTGTACTGGGCGATGGGAAGTCGTCCCTGGCAGCAGACGGTCTTGCAAATATCCCGGGCCTAGGCCATGTAGGGCTTTAAAGGTAAGTACCAGCACCTTAAATCTCACCCGGAAGACAACCGGTAACCAATGCAGCTCACGCAGGAGGGGTGTAATATGGGAGTATCGGGATGCTCCCATCACTACCTGCGCGGCCACATTCTGCACCAGCTGGAGCCTCTGGGTGGTCTTCAAGGGCAGCCCCATGTAGAGAGCATTGCAGTAATCTATCCGAGAGGTAACAAGTGCATGAGTGACCGTACATAGGGCAGATAGGGGCGCAACTGGTGCACCAGGAGAACCTGGGCAAATGCCCCCCTGGCCACGACTCCAATATGATCTTCAAAACTGAGTCATGAGTCCAGGAGGACGCCTAAATTGCGTGCCCTATCAACGGGAGATAACACCTCTCCTCCCATAACCAAAGATGGAACCTCTTGGGCAAGTTGAGATGCCGGTACGTAAAGCCACTCAGTTTGGCCGGGTTGAGCTGGAGCCTGTTCTTCCCCATCCAAATCCGTACCGCTTCCTGGCAACGGGACATCACATCGAGGGCATCGCTGGGTTGGTTCGGGGTGGAAATAAAAAGCTGGGTATCATCAGCATATTGATGATACCTCACCCCGAAACCACGGGGTGGTTTTTAGGACAGGGCAACATCTGAGTACCACCAGTTGCCTAGCAAGGTGTCAAAAACTTGACCAAAAAAAGAAAAAAAAAGAAAAAAGTGATGGAAGTACAGGTAGTCCTCGACTTACAACAGTTCGCTTAGTGACTGTTTGAAGTTACAATGGCACTGAAAAAAGTGCCCCCCAAGCCACAGCTTGGGGGTGGGGGTGTTTGTTTTTTATTCTCTCTCTCTCTCCCCCCCCCGGTCTGCTGGGTGGTTGCAGCAAGTTTTGGTCACTTCACATGACCCTGGGACACTGTGACCGTCATAAATATGAATCATTTGCCAAGCATCTGAATGTAGATCACAAGACCCTGGAAATGCTACAACATTCCAGCTGACCGACGCTTGTTCTGGGCTCAGAAGCACCAGGATCAGTGCCAAGCTCCAGCTGGAGCCTGGCGCTGATCCTGGCGCTTTCGCTGAGCCCTGAAAAGCCCTGCAGCTCCAGCCATCTCTTGCTCAGGCTTGTGCAGTGTTGCCACTGGTTCAGCTCATTCCCCTCCCCTGCTACCACATTTCCAGGATGGTCGCATGTACCACAGGTGGTACCTGTACCACTGGTTGAAAAGCCCTGCACTAGGCCCGGATACAAAAAGAGGTGCTTTTATTAAGTATGACCTAAAAAAACACATGACTATAGTAAGTCCTGGGCTTACCACCGCAGTTGAGCCCAAATTTCTGTTGTTAAGTGAAACAGTTGTTAAGTGAGTTTCGCCCAATTTTACGACCTCTTTTTGCCACAATTGTTAAGTGGATCTGTTCAGTCAATCTAGCTTCCCCATTGACTTGTTAGAAGGATGCAAAAGGTGATCACATGACCCCGGGACGCAGCAAGCATCATAAATATGAGTCATTGCCAAGTGTCTGAATTTCAATCACGTGACCATGGGGATGCTGTAATAATGGTTATAAGTGTGAAAAATGATGATAAGTCCCTTTTTCCAGTGCAGTTTTAACTTCGAACAGTCATTAAACAAAAGGTTGTAAATTGAAGACTATCTGTACTCTTTTCTGTTAGAAAGCATTTACCTGATCTTGACTGTGCTGGGTTGCCCTGATGAGGACTTGGGAAGAAAAAGAAAAACTGACGGGCTGAATAGCAACCTATTCACAGGGTTGTTTTTATTAACCTAAAGTCTGCTGGAATGTACGGTACATATTTTGTGAGTAACATGTAACGGCCTTGCTAACTGACATCTTTAGTCTTTGTATTAAAATGATTGAACTATGTTATTTAAAATAATTAGTGCTCCATGAATAATCAATTTTTTTCCTCTTCTCTCAATAAAATAAAGTGAAACACCATAGGAATTGTTAAAAAAGAGAGACATTTCAATAGGAAACAAGATTGCTAATGGTAGAGTTTTGCTTATGAAGAAATCTGCGAACTTTGACTTTATGATCTGAAATCGGAGTCATTACTCCAATTTGTTGAAAATAAATACTGATGTAACTCAGAATAATGACACAGTTGATTTATGCTGCAGTTTAAATTTTATTAGGAAATTTGGAGTCATTCTGACAACCATTGTATAAGTTGTATAAGTTCCCTATTCTTCTTTCTGTAGTTCACTTTCTTGAGGTGTATCATTATAGATAGCCTCTAAAGCTTCCTCTGAAAACATCATTGCCTCAGGGTCCTGCAAAAAAAGGCATTGTCAATAGGGCCTACTACAAATTCATCTTTAAACAAAACAAATTGAGGATTTGTTTTAATAATAATTTGTTGTAAATTCTATTTCCCACTTGTATCGTGAAAATGAAATGATAGCTATTTTGACTACGAAAATTCTTGGAACCAGTTCCAAAATGATACAAGACAGTATTCAAAATGAAGTTAAGTTTCTGAAATTCACTGTTCTTAATATTTTGTCATTTCTTCCCATTCCTTCCACTTGACATAATTTACTATAAAAAACGAGGCAGGTGAACATTAAAACGTGTAACCTAGAATATTATGCTTAGAAGTAGTACAGTTATGCATCTTTGGCATTAAACCCTTGTTCAAACTATATTTTATTATTTCTTAGTTGTTATTTATCTGGCAGGAATGGGATGGGGAAGATGTATCTCTTAACCACCATGATCTGGACATTCCTATATTTTCCTGTTTGATGTGCCTCAGAAGCGTTACACAAAATGGTTGTCCATTTTGCCAGAAGAAGAATCAATATTTTTCTTGCTGTTTCTCTTACATCGGCATCACTTTTGCTGCTTTTTAAGTGTCTGGTCTATATAAATCTCCTACCTCGTTGTCACTTAATAGAAGTATCTTGCCAGAAATGTATCTTTTGGGGAAAGTATCTATTTTTTAATTGAATAATTTAATTGTTCAGTGAAATTCAGAATGTACAAGGTTTATTTTATATAGCGCTATGCAAAGTAAGTTTACAATAACTTGATTTCTGCTGTAGATTTTCTTTTTGGAGGAGTTGGGGAGGAGTCATTACTGACTACTAGAAACTGCCTGGACAAGTTCATGCCGTGTCCTTCACAAGTTTTTGTCAGAAGTGGTTTGCCATTGCCTCCTTCCTAGGACTGAGAGAGAGTGACTGGCCCAAAACTACTCAGCTGACTTAGTGCCTAAGGCTGAACTAGAGCTCACGTTCTTCTGATTCCTAATCTGATGTCTTACACTGTTCTAATTATTATTAATATTATTATTATGTTCTTAATGATTTAATTCCAGGTACCTTTGATTAAACAATGACATCTGATGGTACACAGAAAACACGTTTCAGTCTGCCCTATGGAAGACCATACCCTCTTAGATCTGGATGGCTTTGGCCCTGTGACTTTCTGAAGACATTAACACCACCAACCCACCACCCCGGTCTTAGGTTAAAAAATTAAGTGAACCCTTGTGTGGAATTGTGGAGGTGGGTTGTCTTGGATCGCTGTACTGCCCCAGGCTTGATAAGCTTCTGAATTTTTGTTAATTATTTACCAATTTAAAAAGGTTATTTGTTCTTTTAATTTATTTGTTACTGATCACGGTATTACGTACAAATCCATTGAATCAAAACAAATAAACACTCTTTAGTGCAGGGGTGGGGAATCATGGCCCTTTTATGACATGTGGACTTCAAGTCCCAGAATTCCTGAGCCAGCACTTGTGGACTTCAACTGAGCATGACTGGCTAAGGAATTTTGGGAGTTGAAGTCCACAAGTCACGAAGGTGCCCATCCTTCTCCCCCTCTGCTGTAGTGCTTAATGCACTGAAAGTATTGCTTCTACCTGCTGTTCCTGGAAATCTTCCTGGCTCATATCTAAAGGAACAAAGTCAACAGCGGGGAGTTTCTGAAGATAAGATGGTGCTGTAGGATCCTTTAAAGCGAGTGCTGGTGCTGTGGGATCCTTTAAATGGAGTGCTGGCCTTGTAGCTTCCTCTAAAGCGAGCGCTGGCGTTGTGGGATCATTTAAAAGGTGTTCTGGCTTTGTAGCTTCCTCTAAAGCGAGTGCTGGCGCTGTGGGATCATTGAAAAGGTGTTCTGGCCTTGTAGCTTCCTGTAAAGCGAGCGCTGGCGCTGTGGGATCATTGAAAAGGTGTTCTGCCCTTGTAGCTTCCTGTAAAGCGAGCGCTGGCGCTGTGGGATCATTGAAAAGGTGTTCTGGCCTTGTAGCTTCCTGTAAAGCGAGCGCTGGCGCTGTGGGATCATTGAAAAGGTGTTCTGGCCTTGTAGCTTCCTCTAAAGCGAGCGCTGGCGCTGTGGGATCATTGAAAAGGTGTTCTGGCCTTGTAGCTTCCTGTAAAGCGAGCGCTGGCTCTGTGGGATCATTGAAAAGGTGTTCTGCCCTTGTAGCTTCCTCTAAAGCGAGCGCTGGCGCTGTGGGATCATTTAAAAGGTGTTCTGGCCTTGTAGCTTCCTCTAAAGCGAGCGCTGGCGCTGTGGGATCATTTAAAAGGTGTTCTGGCCTTGAAGCTTCCTCTAAAGCGAGTGCTGGCGCTGTGGGATCTTTCAAAAGAAGTGCTGATCTTGAAGGATCCATTAAAAGGAGTGTTGGTGCTGTAGGATCCTTTAAAGGGAATTTAAATATTATGAAGCAAATTAAAAGAATTTTATGCAAACAGGTTTCAAGATCAATAAACAGAAGACAAAGATGTTAATCAAAATCATAAGAACAGAAGATCAAACAGAACTGATAAAATGAGTTTTAAGTTTGAGTAGAAAGTAAAATATCTGGATGTCACTATGACAAACATGAATTATATGTTATTTCAAAGTAACAATAGAATGAGGTTTAAAAAGATAGGGGAGAAATTACTGTGGGGAGAATATCTGATAAAATGAATATCTTGCATAGAATATGTTTTTGTATCGGACGCTATCTGTTTTGATAATTGTTGCACCATTGAAACAGCGGCAAAAGGATTTATCTAAATTTGTATGGTAAGGAACAATCTATAAAATAAATATAAGATGCAAAGGAAAGAGGAGGATCAGGTTTATCTGACTTGAAATTGTATTTTGCAGCTTGCAGTTACTTGGTTTGGATGAAGGAGTGTTGCTGAGAAGTAAAAGGCGTTTTTGAAGTTAGAGGAACACAGCCTGAGATTTGAAGGGCATGGATATCTGTGGTACAACAAAATCAAGGTTAATGTGGATTTTATTGTTGAGAGGACACCCTTTATAGACGTTTTGTGTGAAACAGAAAAAATGATTTTTATGATTTATGGTTTTGATGATTAGACAGGTGAGATTATAGAAAGAAGAAAGTTATGTTGTAAGCATAGACTAAGCAGTACATTTATAGTTACACTTAATAACTGCAGTAAAGAATGGAAGCTCTTCTTTTATCCTTGTTTTTCTTTTCTATTTTTTTATATTTTCCTTTCTTGCATTTTTAGCTTTCTCTTTGATTTCTTTGTTTTTCTCCAGGTAGTCCTCAACGCACGACCACAATTGAGCCCAAATTTCTGTTGTTAAGTGAGACATTTGTTAAGTGAGTTTTGTCCCATTTTACAACCTTTTTGCCTCAGTTATTAAGTGAATCACGACAGTTGATAAGTTAGTAACCCGGTTGTTAAGTGAATCTGACTTCTCCATTGACTTTACTTGTCAGAAGGTTGCAAAAGGGGAATCACATGATCCCGGGACACTGCAAATGTCATAAGTATGAATCAGTTGCTAAGCATCTGAATTTTGATCACGTGATCATGGGGATGCTGCAATGGTCATAAGTGTGAAAAATGGTCATAAATCACTTTTTCCAGAGTAGCTGTAACTTTGAATGATCACTAAATGAACTGTTGTAAGTTGAGGACCACCTGTATTAGCTTGTATTAGCTTTTATCTTGAAGGAGAAGAAGGAGGAGGAGGAGGAGGAGGAGAGGAGAAGGAAATATTGAAATGGACAGACTTTTCACCATGAAATATTTTGCAACCTTTATTATTTCTTCCAAAAGAACGATGGAAATAATGTTTGACCTACCTCCTTTGCTTCTACCAGTTCCAAAACATTGTCTGGCAGTGGATGAGCGACCTTGGGAAAAGACAAAGCAGAAGAGGGATGGTGAAAAAGGATTTCATTTCCTACTACCAATGCAAATATATAACGTCCTTGGTTTGTTTTTTTTTTTAAATGGCAATGTACTTACTGCTAAAGCAAAGATGACGATGGAAAGACAGCAGATTCTCTCAGTGCTTTTCATTGTGACTGATCCCCTGTAGAGTATTTAATAAGAGGATAAATGTTCAAAAATGAAGACAGAAGGTTACAAAGATTTTAACCCTTGCTTTTTTTGTTGTTGTTGCCCTCTTTCTCTTGAATTGTCTGTTCAGTGGTTTTTGTGGCTGACCAAATTACTGGTTTGGTCACCTGATTTCAGATCAAGGTTGAAGCACTACCAACAAAAGTACAGAAGTCGGAAAGATGGAAAGGGAACTAACGTGAGCTTCCCATGAATAACATTATATAGCAGTGTTTCTCGACTTTGGCAGCTTGAAGATATCTGGACCAACTCCAGAATTCCCCAGCCAGCTATGTTGTATAGGAATGGCTGCATTATATTCAACATATTATTGTTGCAGCCAGTAAATATATTTTAGAGCAGGGAGCGGTCCCTGTAAGTTTTCACAATATCTGAAAATCCTAAATGATCCGAGATAAAAGTGGGATAAAAATGCATTCCTATATATCCACCAAAGAGCAAAGGTGCCAAAAAGTACCTAACTGGGAAGCTTGAAGTATGCTTGCTGTAACAGTTTTGACATTTAGCCACAATATTTTGAAATTTAACCTCAGGAGTTCTTTGTTGTGGTTGCGTCATTGAATAGCCACAGGAAGACTAGTCTCACTATACAAATCACCAAAAAGTGCCATGAAAACCATTCACCTTTTGTTCCCAGTGGTTGCGTTTTTATAATACGCTTGTTTATATAATATTATTTTTTTTTCTGGGTTTGTACAACACACTGAACAAGAAGCTGTTTGTGTTGTCTGAGTTGGCACAACAAGCTAATTTAAAGGTGATGGACTCTTATCAAACAACAACATCTGCCTATCCTAGGTTGTGGGAAGGGGCTTGATAGGGAGATGAATATGCCAAATCCAGTCTAAAGATTTGGCTGACTGTGCAATCCACTGTAATAATAAGACTGAAACAAAAGGAAGCAAAGACAGCACCAATAGTGATAGGCTCCTTGGGTACCATTCCAAAATGTCTGGAGCACTACTGAACACCATTGGCGTTGAATTTTCAAAATGAAAAAAGTCCTGGACATTATTTGGATATTTGAACTGGAGGTTGACAAACTGTCAGTCAATTGTAAAAGGTAGCTTTGCCTGGAACTGTCATTAAATTCTGGGTGGAAACTTTTCGCACCACCAATTCATTTAATAAATGAATAAGCTAGCTGTTGATTGCTTGGGTTTAGTAGCTATGCCAATAGCTCATAAAAAATGAACTATTGATCACCCAGTGATTAAATTCTTTATCCAGAACGTACAATAATACAGGATAGAAGTGAAACATAGGCCTACAGCACTATCACAAACTGGAAGAGAGCTTGGATGTCTTCTTGGAGACATTCATAGAGTGGAGTTTACTGATTGTTTATACATAGTAGCTTGCCCTGCCAATCTTGGTTGGAACGTGGTATCCTTGATGGTTTCTTGACTAAGCTATTGTTTCTTCCCTGACTATCCTATTTCTTCCCTTTTTCTTATCTGGATGTTGGGTGTTGCAAAGGTTGGGTTCTAGGGAGGCTGTGCTCTGTGCTTGCTCCCTAACTCAACTTGAATCTTTCACTTGTCTGTTTAGAGACAGAACTAAATTTTAAAAAGAGATGTGAAATAAAAGTTATATTTAAAGGCAGGAAAGAGAATCTACGAATAGGAGCAACTGCTTTAAGTTGCCTATTTGCATAAATTAATAAACAGTGTAGTGTGACATAGTAGCATAGAAATATTCTTGATCTATACCAGGGTTAGGTAACCTTGGCTCTTTGATGACTCTGATCATTGACATTGACAGTGAACTTCAATACCCAGAATTCCTGAACCAGCTATGCCTATCCCTGATCTATACAATACCTAGATCTTAACAGCAACTCTGGCTATCTTAGGGAAGCTTAGAACTTCTTAGAACGTCAGTAATTTAAGGATAGCAACATTTGTTTTGCTTACAAAGTTCTTTTTATATATTGCTCTAGATATTCTAAAATAGTATGTGATCATCTCATTACCTGGATCTGAAGAGTAAATTCTCCAAAGGCGGCCAACCACTTAGAATGGATTCCAATGTAGTGTTGGACTTCTGATTCAGAAGAGACTTTTATCCCTGCTGCTCTGTTGCCTACAACCCCTGGGAATTTTAATCCTGCCCAAGGATCAACCCACAGTTTCATGAGGTCAGACTTACATAAGTTTCCTTATTGCTTCCTTTTTGCTTGCCCCCTTTTTCTTCTTTTGGTGGCTGGAAAAACAAAGATATTGTTAAGATTGTACTGGTTAAGGCATTTCTTATCATGATCTAGCATTTGCATCAAAGACTGAGTGGGAGATCTAAAAAGAGGTACAAAGTATTTCCTTCAATTCAACGTAGGAGTTCTGAAGAACATGTCATGGCCTTTTTATGATGTTGGCAATTGATTTCCTTCAGTCATTAACTTATCATTCCTTAGATTTCATGTGGATAGAAGTATTTTAATGAAGGTATGCCTTAGTGGTTAAATAAAATTATACAGTAATAATTCACTGAAAAGTGGAGAGTTTCTGCCTTTGAAGTTTAAATATCAACAGTAAATAAAAAAAAATCAATCAAGACCAATGCTTTGATAGGTTAACAATAAGGGCTTTGGAAAAGGTATTCAAATGTTGTGGTGTATCTATAGCTTGCAAAAGGCAGAATTCTGCAAGCAGTGTCAGTCCTCTGAAGTAGACCAGATCAGAAAACTGACTTCACAGGAAGACTGGAACTATAGTTTATTGAAATAGGCTACATTTGTAGAATTTTGCAAGTATCACTATTACAATAGCCACCAATGGACTGCAGATTTCAATCTATGACTATCTTTATACAGACTCTTGGCATGATGCCATTGTCTAGGTTCCATGGGGAAAAGGCAGGTAAAAGTTCAGATGGATTCTGGAGCTATTCTGGTAGCATAAATGGAAAAGTAGAGAAACATATTCAGTGATCTGTAAAGCCCTATACCCACGTGAATTAATTTTTAAAGAAAAACGTGGAAAAATTGGGGGAAGTATTATATCTATTATCTGATACTGTCACAGAATGCTACTTGGCATTTTTTCATAATTACCGTCTGTACTGATTAGTGCCCTGGCACTGAATTCAAAGGATGTGCAACAAGTAAATATTTTAAAAATGCTATATTTAGTTACTGAAATCAAAAAGCCCATATGCCTATTTCCCTCTTCTGGTCACTCAATTATAAATCAAAATATAAATCCAGATGTCTGGAACTTCTGGTCAGTTCCGGTGCCAGGTAAATGAGCACAGGATGCCTGCTTGAAGTGGAGGTAGAATTTATTTGGCAGCAGGACAGTCAAACGGGGCCACGTTTAAAAAGTTTTGGAAATATTTGCACAGAAATCTAAGGTTTTGTTAGTACAGTGGGCATGACTTGCCGTGAGGGTTTGCACTGAGTCTGGGAGGCAATGACGTCTTCTCACCCTGAAGGGTGAGACAATCTTTTTATATTTTGTATATGTTGGTATCTGCCATGGGTGATGGGTTCAGATTTGGAGAGTCTTTAATGTGTGTATAAAGGATTTTAATGTTTTGAGGAGCTTTTTTAGGGTTTGATTTGTGTTGCTGGTATTGGCTCATTTCAATAAGGTAAGGTAAGGTAAGGTAAGATAGGACAGGACAGGGCAAGGCAAGACAAGACAAGACAAGACAAGACAAGACAAGACAAGACAAGACAAGACAAGACAAGACAAGACAAGGCAAGTTTGAGAGTTCACAAGATTAATACTGTATGGAACAAAATTGTGACTGAATCTGGATGTTCTGCTTCGGATACCCCGAAGCTTACTCCCAGAAGGTAACAAACAGGTTGTGAAGAGGATGTGTCGTGTCCCAGACAATCCTGTGGACCCTGCTCAAGCAGCGCTTATATGCCATGTCTGGATAGAAGGGAGTGAACTGCCAATAATCTTTTCTGCTATCCTCACCACTCTCTGCACCGCCTTCCTGTCTGAAGCAGGACTGCAATGCAATATGATAGGATGCTCTCGATCGTCCCTCTATAAATATTGGTAAGAACAGTGGAAGAAAGATGTACTTTTCTCATGCGATGCAGAAAATGCAGGCACTGCTATGTCCACTTCACCAGTGTCTCACTGTTGAGCGACCAAGCCAGCCTACTTGTTAGCTGCACACCCAGAAATTTGATGCTGCTAACCATCTCCACAGATGAATCATTAATACATAGAGGAGTGTAGCTGTGCCTGCCTTTTCTGAAATCGACAATGATTTACGGTAGTTTTCCTTTTTTTTATTAAAGAGTTTTACAAAAACAAAATTTTACAATATATCCCCAAATCCCTCCCACCCCAAACCCACCCACTTCCCCCCCCCACTTCCCAGAGCTAAATACAGGATTATAGTTACAATAATCATATTCTAAATAAAAATTATGCATAATATACAATTAACCAAATTCATAATGCGCTTTAACTCTCTTTAAACATGACTCAGCCTTCCATCCTTCCGAGGTAGGTAAAATGAGGACCCAGATTGTTGGGGGCAATTAAGCTGACTTTGTAATAATGCCGCTTGGGGTGTGTGTGAAAGCCCTAATAAGCAGGCATATACATAGAATGAAGGCTACTGCTAAGCACATTGATTTGTGCTTTAGATTGTAAGCCGCCCTGAGTCTTCAGAGAAGGGCAGGATATAAATGGGATTAAAAAAAAACAACAGTCATGGGTCAACAGGGTGAACAGCAGGGGACTTAGGACACAACTGTGAGGAGAACCTGTGCTCAAGAAAATGGTGTTAGAAATATTAGTCCCAACTCGCACATACTCCATACCCAGATCTCCAGTCCTTTCGCCGTGGCCTCAAAACACTCCTTTTCCATCAGGCTGACCTGGACTGACAGGGATTTTAATTATGTTTTAAATTTTTAACTTTATTTTTTAACTTATTTTAATTTTAATTTATTCTACAGGGCCATTAATTTAATTTTTCTTTTAACTTCTGTATTATTGTATGTTATTGTTGTTAGCCGCCCTGAGTCCTTCGGGAGATAGGGCGGCATATAAATCCCAATAATAAATAAATAAATAATAAATACTGGGGCCGATCAATAAGAAAATCAGGAATCCTGTCGCACAAAGGAGCATTAAAGCCTAAAAGGCTCAATCTGTCTGCTAGATGCTGAGGAATGATTATACAGTATTAAATGTCGAACTGAGGGTGACAGACATGAGTATTTCTTTCCTCTAAGTGCTCCAAGCTTAGATGGAGAACAGGTAAGACATGTTTAATCAATTTCAGCCCAAGTTTCAATCAGAGGAAAAAGCTTAAGCTGTGCTTTTGTATTTCTGTCTAGGGTTTATTGAAGGTCAGGGATGGCTGCCATCAATGTGTGATCTGTCTAGCAGGAATGTCAGGGATGTTTTTACCTTTTAACAGTAGTTTTCTGCCTACCGTATATCAAAGATAATTTCTCCAAGCTGAAGCTGCTCTGTTCAGATGTTTGAGGCTATGTCTTCCAGGCTTAGGTAATTGGCATGTCAGATACAAATCTGGGAATTCAATTTAACAGAATAACAGAGTTGAAAGGGACCTTGGAGGTCTTCTAGTCCAACTCCCTGCTCAAGCAAGAGACCTTATACCATTTTAGACAAATGGCTGTCAAGTCTCATCTTAAAAGTCTGCAGTGTTGGAGCACCCATAACTTCTGAAATCATTAGTTGTTCTGTCAGGAAATTTCTGTTCTAGGTTGGTTCTCTCCTTCGTTAGTTTCCATCCGTTGCAGGAATCAGTACAGGCATTTGTCTGTTGTGATTCAGGGTCAGCCTGTGGGTTCGGCAGTTGGGTCGGACGACTCAGAGGAGGAGGGGGGTGTTGAAGAGCTTGCTGAGGGGGTTGAAGATCTTGCTGATGATAGCCCTCAGGCAGGCCCCTCCCACTTGGTCACCATGGAGAGCCAGCTGTGT
The DNA here is from genome assembly GCF_964194415.1 of Vipera berus. Lineage (NCBI taxonomy): Eukaryota > Metazoa > Chordata > Lepidosauria > Squamata > Viperidae > Vipera > Vipera berus. Next base: position 13,680,498 of record NC_138209.1, on the reverse strand, counting down.
GAGCCTGACAGTGTGGATGAAGATGACCCACAGCTGGCCCTGTTCAAGGACGCCCGACGCAGGAGGCAGTCAAGTAGGAGTAAACAGAGGAAGGCAATGGGGCTTCTCGGAAGGAGGCAGAGAGAAGCCACGCCCTGAACTCTTTATAAGGGGAATGTGTGGGGAGGGCTGGTTTGCTGAAAGCAACCGCTCGGATAGTGTTTCAAAGCTCCTGTATCTTGGTTCGTGTCTTGTTTGTTTTTGTAGTAATAAATGTGGCAGACGTTATTCCAGCCTCTTGCCGTTTGTAAAGGGGTTGCCTTTTCTGCAGGGCCGGTAGCAGGCTGGTACAGAACATTGTCTTCAATTCCTCTTATTTTTGTTGTTGTTAACAGTTCTATGCCGTCAACATTAATCCTCTGACTCAAAGATTTTAAAAAAGGACTTTTCTATGAAAATAATACTCAATTACTCACTTTCCGTTTTTAAATTTATTCTAGCCCTCTATACCTATATCCTAGCGTGGTATCCAGAATGAAACAGCAGGTGTGTGAATGAGTGTATGAATAAAAGATGGGGGGAAATGAGATACATGGAATGTGAACATTCTGCTTTCTGCTCATAGGTGTAATTCATTTTACACTGAAACTGCCACAACAGCACATTCAGATGTCTTAATCTAGAATGTTTGTTAATGGGACTTGTACTCCTGCATATGTGAAAATCCGAGGTTGAAGAAAGATGAAGATAGGTTTACCAGCAGAATTGACCCACAAACGGCTGATTTAATCAAAAATTATTGAATACCTAACTGGTTGGGTTTACACCAAATGGCTCAGTTTGTTGTAATAATCAGAGCAGAGATTCCTTAACACTTGCAGGGCCTTAGTTGTGCAGAGCAACAGAATAAATCACAGATTTTGAGAAATTATATCTGATCAGAGAGGCTACTGAACAAACTGGTATTAATTACTGTGCTTCTTTTATAGCAGTGGCCCTCAATCTTTTGGGCACCGGGGACCGGTTCCGTTAGAGAGAGATTTTTCAGTGGACCGTATGTTTTTCAGTGGACCGCGTGCTGCCTGCATCCCACAGATGGGGCTTCACTTATTTGCGTGAACCGGTTTCTGGCATGCTATGGAGTGGGGCCGATCCACGGACTGGGGGTTGGGGACCCCTGCTTTACATGTAGTCGCTAACTTACAGCCATTCATTTCGTGATTGTTAGAAGTTTACAGTGGTATTCAGTGAAGTGACTTCTGACTAGTCCTTCACTTAATGCAGCATTCCCATGGTCACATGATCAGAATTTGGGCACTGGGCAACCAGCATGTATTTACAATGGTTGCAGTGTCCAGGGGTTACGTGATTGCCATTTTCGACCTTTCCAGCTAGCTGGCCACGTGATTCACTTCATGTAAGAGCTGCGTTGATTTGCTTAACCATAGCAAAAAGGGTCATAAAATTGCACGTGACTCAGTTAAGCCTTGCTTAGGAACAGAAATTCTGGTCCCAATTGTGTTTGTAAGTCAAGGACTACCTACCTGTATTGTCCTGATCAATTTAAAAGCACTCACTTCAGCCACTAGAGGTCGCACATACAACCAACCCAAGAGTCTATCAAGACAACTACAGAAACATATAAAGTTTTGTCACTTTATTTAACTCACAACTGTCAACAAAATATACACTGCAATATTAAACATTTCAGAAGTACAGCATTGTAAGATACACAAAAATCAGTGGGAATGTAAAACTAGATTTTCCCAAGCATTTTTCTCTCTCCTTCAGAGCAAGCTACCGTGAGACAGAGCAGGACTTACGCACCAAGAAGGGCTTAATATTCTCTAATCAACCTGACTACTATTATCGTTCGTTTAACACTAATATCCTAAGCATGTTTATTTGGAGCAAATTCTGCTGAAGATCTATCAGATTGGCTCCCAAATAAGCATGAAGAGGATCAGGCAGCATATTTACATTCGCTGCTAGTTATCATCGCTACGGCTTGAAATCCGAATTACGTCTATATAATTGGGAACAAACATTCAAGTCAAAGTTGCGTTGCCCTTCTCACTCTTTTTTTCTTTTCTTTTTGCAACTCAGCAAAACTAAAACACTGGTGATGGAGTTGGGCTTTGGTCTTAGTTGGGCCCATACATGCAAAAAGTCTGGAGAGCTCTCTCAGGTAATAAGTACTGGCCTATCTTGCTCTACCCTTTAGAGGATGACCTCATTGTCCTCAACACTATCGTGGTGTTCAACACTGTGGTGATCTTCAACGCTCTGGTGATTCTCGGCGCTTTCCAAAGTTTGGTTGCTGACGTCATCAGGATCACTGTCTAACTGTTGGAGTTCCTCGCTGTGATCTTTTTTCTGCTCTCCGCTTTCAGTGCTTTCTAGGGAAAGGGCTACTTTGCTGTGGTCATGGCTGTCCTCTACGCTCTCAGTTTTCTCTGGGCTGTGGTCTTCTAGACTTGTGTCACGAGATGCACTGTGGACTTCATTGCTGTCCCTCAGGTTACTTTTGTCATCTCCCTCATGGCTTTCCAGAGAACGTGCCTTAGCATATTCATGGCTCTCATCATCTGGGGTGCTGTCCACTTCATCTGAAACATCTTGAGAATCAAACTGAAAAAGTCCACAAGAGAAACAATCAAAGGCTACTCCACTTTCGTGAGAAATTTTATTTTATTTTATTTATTTTAGTTCCATTTATATCCCGCCCTTCTCTGAAGGACTCAGGGCGGCTTACAAACTTAGCAGTAGCCTTCATTCTATGTATATGCCTGCTTATTAGGGCTTTCACACACACACCCAAGCGGCATTATTACAAAGTCAGCTTAATTGCCCCCAACAATCTGGGTCCTCATTTTACCTACCTCGGAAGGATGGAAGGCTGAGTCAACCTTGAGCCTGGTGGGACTCGAACCTGCACTAATTGCAGGCAGCTGGTGTTACTTAAGGAGGCATTAGCCCACTGCTCCACCAATACCTTCAGTGCTGCCATACAAGATTAACAACGCTTTTCCTTTCTTTGTGGAATGTTACACAGGGCTGGGGGGAGTCTCTTCTTAAAAACCTCCAGTGTTGGAGCATTCACCACCTCTGGAGGCAGGTTGTTCCACTGGTTAATTGTTCTAACTGTCAGGAAGTTTCTCCTTATTTAGAAATAACTCAGAGTGGCAAATATATCCCCACAACAACAATTGTGTGAGGTGGGATGGGCTGAGAAAGAGTGACTTTCATGCCTAAGGATCTGGCTTTCATGCCTCATGTTTCCAGTTTTCCAGCCTGGTGCCTTAACCTCTAGCCAAAATGGCTCTGGGACCCCACTTCTTCCACAAAGAATATCACAGTGCATTACAAATAAAGCGCAAAATAGATTATAAAGTACAAAGAAGACTTAAATAATATACTGCCTCAGGTATATACAGTAGTAATTTCAACAACCTGTATTATTTGTATATTTGTTGTTTGTTATTTTTATTTGTTGTTTTATTTATTTATTTTTTTGTGATAATGCTTCTGTGTTTTTCATGTGTTCAAAATAAGCTTTCTTAATATGGGAAGTGATTAATAAATCGGTTACTCATGTCCTTTTACACCAACGATAATTCTCATGTTTTTCTAAAAGAATTATATTGATGTAAAACATAAAATAGCATAATATTTTCCACACACCTTTTTATGGCTACAACAAAGTCAGAAAACTTAATGCAAATGTTATTTTTTAAAAAAATCTAAGTGTCTGAAATGTAGATGTTTAAAAATGAAAGTGAAGTATGTTTATGTCAACTAGTTGTTAAAACAAGGGAGCTCTTGTGTTTTTTGTCTCTCCCACCCCAAGCTTTGCAATTTTTACTTTGTGGGACTTCTATAGCATGAGTGCAGCAGGTTTTTCTAAGCCAACGAATTTGCTCAAAAGATGCTTCCTCCTGCTCGTTCTTATACTTATTACAGGTGATGTCTTTACATTACAGGAGTCTTCAAACTTGGCCCTTTTATGACTTGTGGACTTCAACTCCCAGAATTCCTCAGCCAGCATGCCTGGCTGAGGAATTCTGGGAGTTGAAGTCCACAAGTCATAAAAGGGCCAAGTTTGAAGACCCCTGCTTTACAGCAACCACAAACAGTGTTGTCCAAGTATGTAACATTTGAATATCCAACTATCAAACACTGCTGTTGACAAGTGGTGTTTTAATGGTGGCCTTGCCAATCACCACAGGAGGAGGAGGAGGAGGAGGAGGAGTTGGCTGAAATGTTAAAGTGAAGCAACAACCTCAGACATTATTTTACATAATTACCCAGAGCTACTAAACATTGGCAGTTGCAGACCAAAATCCTCCAGGCAAAAATATTGTGTGTGTAAATTGCAACTTAAAAGATGGACTGTGTGATTCCACATAGATTATCCTGTTCCTTGAAATCAAACATTTAAATCACTGGATTTAAAGTGGATGATGATAATAACCACATGCAGCTAAAGGTGCTTCTCGTAGGAGCTGCTTTTGGGCCATCCCAAGTTCTCCCCCCACTTATGTGAGTACAACAATAAAAAGAAAGCAATCAATTGGCATTTACCTGTCCAGACCTCCCCAAACTCATCTGGTCATCTTCTGCCCTGAATCCATAAGGTGCGACGTCTCCTCTCTGTGTGATGTAATCAAAAGTAACAGGAGCCTCGGTGGGAGAGTCAGTGAAGGTTTCATGAGACTCATCTGATTCATCTGAATCTGGATGATCGTCGTCTTTGGAAACATCACTATGGTTATCATCGTCTTCATTACTTTTGCTGGAAGATGCCAAAAGGGTCTGCAAGAAAACCAATGCAGCTTGGTTATACCCCGTGCACAAGGACATACTTTGTTTTAGGTTTGGACATATCTTGTGAAGATACTACACAAACTCAAGAAATTGAAACTGGACAGAAGCTAGTTTTCAGTGCCAAACATCTGGATGAGAACCCTGGAAACAAGATAATACCCCAGACAAAATGCAGAAGTCTTTTGTTCACTACTGGGCAGCAACAAGAATCTGAGGACTATACTCTCAAGGCTTAAGTTTTAGATAAATGAAATAATATGAAGGCTAGGAGCATGGTGGCTCATGTGATTAGGACGCTGGGCTGATAAGTAGTAAGCCCACATTCGAGACCCAAGTACTGCTATGGGACGGGGTGAGTTCCCATCCTTCGCTCCAGCTCCTGCCTCCAACTTGGTGTCCCCTAGGCAACAGTGATGTCATCAGCTAATCTTTTCAACCTGGAAGCATCCTTGGTGCTTCCGACAGAAGTGTGGTGCAAACTGCGGGCTTTCTAAAGGATCTCTATTTGGATTACTTAGAAACATCCAGAAGCATTAACTAGTATAAAATTCAACATGTAGGATTCTAGTCAGTATGCAAAATCATCCCAAGGGATGTTTGGCTTGGGAGGGTAATTCATAGCTCTTTTAAGATATCACCAAATCCTTTAAGCATGCAAATTCATGCACAGGCACTTCAAGAAGGCATACTGAACTTTCAGGGAGATGGACCAGGCACAGTCCTCGGAATGGTTTTGTACAGCCCTAACACAAATCCTGTGACACCACACTGAAATAACTGCCTTGGTTACCAGTTGTTTTTTTGGATCGTGCATTGGTTTTGGTTTCAAAATTCAAACTTGTAATAGCTTAGGATATACATAAGAATCTGACTCACTATGGATCTGTTTGCCTGTTATTAAGATCTGCGAATGACACTCATCTTAAAGACATTGCTGCTCAGTTGTACACTCAGGTGTTACTTTTTACAATGCCAATGAAATCTATGGATCTTCCTTTTTCTGCACAATTATCAAAGGTGAATGAGTTTTGTCTCCTTTTTCACTGGATCCAAAGGTGGCCACAGTTGTAGTCAAGTTGGTTGTCTCAATAGGGTGATCAAAGCTTGGTCTGGTTTGGTGTTTTGTTTTGTTGTTGCATATAAAGACTAGTTTTGACTGTTTTGATCAAACCCTGCAGACACCACCAATGGGGGATCAGCGACTACTGGGGAGAGTGGCTGATGCGAAATACGCTTGCACTCATTATCTTCTGTGGGTGGGACATGTTGAGTTAAACTGACCTGTTGCTCAGTGATCTCATCACGATCTTCCAGAGACTGAGAGTTCTGTAAATGAAATAAAAGGGCTATGAAAACTAGCAGTGGATTTGGAACAGATAACATAAAAGGCAATCTGCCCAAGTTAAAATTATAGAATTCATTGCAATGGGTGGTTGTTGACTTACAACAATTCATTTGGTAACCGTTCGAAGTTACAACAGCACTGAAAAGGGTGACTTATGACCATTTTTCACACTTACGTCCGTTGCAGCATCTCCATGGTCAGGTGATCAAAATTCAGACCCTTGGCAACTGACTCATATTTATGACAGTTGCAGTGCCCTCTGGTCATGTGATCACTTTTTGCCACCTTCTGACAGTCAAAGTCAATGGGGAAGCCAGATCCACTTAATAACCATGTTACTAACTTAACAGTGCAGTGATTCACTTAACAACTCTGGCAAGAATGATTGTAAAATGGGACAAAACGTACTTAACAATTGTCTTGCTTAGCAGCAGAAATTTTGGGCTCAACTGTGGTTATAGGTCAAGGACTATCTTGTCTTCATAGCTGGAGAAAAGATCAGTTCATGAATGGTGGATATATTAACAACCATTAATCATAATTAATGATTAGCCTTAGCAGCAATTAACATTGATGAACATTGATTACTGGGGAGAAACAGAGAAGGAAGGGTATTCTCTTAAAGCTCAGCTGGTAAGCCTCCCAGAAGCAGTTGGTTTATTACCGATGGAGATGCTGAATCAGTTGGATCCAGCTGAGGCTTTCCAGAGTTTCCTTTTTATTCAAGGAATAATGGGAACTAGGGCCTGGATTGAATTGAAAGGAAATAGGGCTGGTGGGAGGAGAATGATGGATAGGGAAACTAGTTAAATAGAATAATGGGTAAAATTCCTTGCACTAAATCTAACACTGCCATCTCATTGGGCCTAGTTTGGCCATGACTAGGCCCAACTGACAGCTAATTTGTGTCCCATTTTCGCTTGCTCCTCTCACCCCAACTGTTCTTTGTACTATGTTGCTTTTCGGGGGGGGGCTCTTCTCACTCTAGAGCAGGGGTGTCAAACTCAGTTTCATTGAGGGCCGCATCAGCATTGTGGTTGCCCTCAGGGGGCCGGGTGGGTGTGGCCTGGGTGGGCGTGGCCTACCGGGTGGGCGTGGCTAGAGTGCGTATGGCCTACTGGGTGGGCGTGGCCAACTCTACATCGTTGGCATCAAGGGTGCCAATGGGGGCCTGGGCAGGAGTGGGACAGATTTGAGGGTCTCTGGTGGAAGGAGGGTCTCTGGGCCAGGGCCAAGGCAGTGGGGGCCGTTCCCTCACTGTTTCCAGGATGGCTTCGCGGGCCACATGAAACCACTTCGCGGGCCGCATCCGGCCTCCGGGCCTTGTGTTTGACATGTCTGGGCTAGGGGGAGGGTTAGAGTTAGGCTAAACCAGGGGTAGGCAACCTTGGCTCTTTTAGGACTTGTGGACTTCAACTCCCAGAATTCCTGAGCAAGTCATAAAAGAGCCAAGGTTGTGTTTGACAAGTCTGCTCTAGAGCTTTCCAAGCGTATTGGACTTGCAGCTGCATGATCCCCAGATAGCACCATCTCAAACCATGCCGTCTAGGTTTATACACTTGAAGTCAGGCACATCTAGAAGCTGCCAGGTTGAGGAGAGCTCCCAACCATTCATTAAAGGAGGTGAGATGCATACCAATTGAGAAGATGCATGTTCTGGTGACTCTTGACTGTGTTCATGGCTGTTTCCGTGCTCTTGACTGTGTTCGTGGCTGTGTGAATTGTGATGGTGGTGGTGTGCGTGTGCTTCGTTTTCTCTGGAGTCCTACAACAATACAAAAACATTAGAATTTAGCATGCAACATTTCAGTGCCTGGTCACCACCAAAGGCGAGGACCCTACAACAGAGAGGAAATAGTTAGGAGCATCTAACTGCCATGCTATCTAACTTCATTCTCATTCTCATACTTTTGTGACAAAAGTAAAGAATAATTAGAAAAGATATCTGAAAACAATACAGAAAGTGCCTGTTAGCAAGTGAAATGAATCTTAATACTATTTTGTGATAAATTCACAAAATTCAGGTAGTGTATGTTGTAGCTTTTTTTTTTTACATTTTGGAAAGATATAAAAAGGACAGCCATAGTAACCAAGAAATAGACACCTTGAAGTTTGGGGAGAGGATTATGGGGTGGTAAAAAGGGAGGGTTTTTTTTTAAGTTGGGGAGAAGTATGGCCCAAATAAATGCATTTAATAAAAGGATTACAGTCCTTTTAGCAGTAGGACCTTTTTTTGAAAAAATGAAAAGGTATTGTCAGTTGTTTCACTCAATGAAATTGATGCCTGGTGGATTAGAACTGAAAAGATGCTGTGTGTTTACACACAGATGTAAATAGGAAATAATTGAGGATGCTGTATTTTTTTCCTATATGCATTTAGGCTTAATTCTAGGAAGTAGAAAATGTGAAGAAGGAAATACTACATGACAGTAAAATATTAAGATTTGAAGCAAGACAATGGTCCAGTTCTTGATTGCTTTCTCCCTGAGATGAGAAGCTTTTTATTGTTAAAATTTACTAAGTATACCTTAAAAAGGTAAAGGTAAAGTTTCCCCCACACATGTGTGCTAGTCGTTTCCGACTCTAGGGGCCGGTGCTCATCTTCGTTTCAAAGCCGAAGAGCCAGCGCTTGTCCGAGGACGTCTCCGTGGTCATGTGGCCGGCATGACTAGACGCCAAAGGCGCACGGAACGCTGTTACCTTCCCACCGTAGTGGTCCCTATTTTTCTACTTGCATTTTTATGTGCTTTTGAACTGCTAGATTGGCAGAAGCTGGGATGAGTAACGGGCGCTCACTCTGTTACGCGGCACTTGGGATTCGACCCGCCAAACTGCCGACCTTCTGATCGACAAGCTCAGTGTCTTAACCCACTGAGCCACCGCGTCCCTTAAGTATACCTTACAAACCCCATTTTTTAAAAAGATAGGAAACATAGAAAATCTGGATCCACTTGAACTGAATGGGGTTCAGTAAACAATAAAAGCAAGTCTGCACATGTACAATACACACTTACATGTTTTCTTTCTGCACTCCTAGAATCGTCATGATGTCTCGATTTGCTGATCTTTAAGAAGAAGGGAAAAATAGATAGTATTGATTCCTTTTTGCTACACTAAGGAAGTCTTGATTGATTTGTTCAATGCATGGGGTACTTACTGGTAAGGCAAAGGCAACGGTGAAAAGACACACAATAAGCACAGCAATTTTCATGATGACCGATCCTTGCAATCACTTGCTAAGATTCCTGTTCCAAAACAACAACAACAATAACAGTTCATTGGCCCTGTGTTTTAAAAACAGTCTACATATATGTAAACAGTACCTCCAGACTCTCATGATGGATTGATCACTAATGAACTGCACAGTCTACAACAGAGGCCCCCAACCTTTTGGGCACCAGGGACCGGTTCCATGGAGAAAGGTTTTTCCACAGACCAGAGAGTGTGTGGTTTTGTGTGCTGCCTGCATCCCACGGATGGGGCTTTGCTTGTCTGTGCAGATCGGTTGCTGGCATGCTGTGGCCCGGTACCCGTCCACGGACCAGGGGTTGTGTACCCCTGGTCTCCAATGTCGATAAACCTTTTCTAGATGGTAACTTCTTAACAACATAAAAAGTAATTGTCCATCTAAAAAGTGGACTGTTGCTGCCTTCCAGTTCTCTATATATTTATCACCTCACCTGAGATTTAAAGAAACACAAATAAAAAGGATGAAAACAGAGATGAAAGGCTTTCCTTATTCCATCATATTATATAGGCCTATGAAACTTTGCGACCTGGTTTATAAAACCCACCAAGCCATAAGGTGGTGTGTTTGCTTTTCATTTAACATGAAGTGGGAACTTGCTCAGTATGCCACAACATTGTGTGCAAAGTAGGCCACTGCAGCTGGTTCAACCAGCCATGGTTTGAAACATTCTAGCAAAGTATATATTATATTTGAATGCAGATTAGTTTGATGAAAATGCATGCATTTCTATAACATTGCATACATGCAATGACACAGGGTTTTTTTTGCTTAATGTTATTGCTTTAGAACACAAAAAAGATAAGGGAAAAAATAGAAAATGCCAGCAAATATAGTAATACAGTACATATAGAAAAAAACTCAGTTTCTAAACATAATATTAAATCTTGGCCACTCAGAATAATCTTGGCTAATCTTTTCATTAAATTGCTAAATAGTATGTTCATGAGCAGACAGGCCAACACATCTCTGCTTATGAGCACACTAATATCATAGGACTAAATAATGTTCTTATTTGCAGCATAAACATTCTCTGAAATATCCAATAGCTGTGAAAGAAATATTTTTTGATTTAATAATCTAATCTTAAAATTGTAAGAAACACAAATATTTTTAAAGATGCTTAGGTATTTATTTGTTAATGTGGGATATGGCAACCCCTTACTTATTGCTAATAATATTCAGTTTAACAATTCTATTCTCTGCTCATAAAAAGAGAACAATTTGAAAAAGGAGGAAAAGTGAGAGCATATTATTATAAAATAATTCAAAGGCAGATATTTCAAAACTTAATGGAAATTCTGGGAAAGAAGGTTACAACAAATTGGTATTTCTTTGGTTTCTGGTTGCATGACATATGTAGATGGATAGAAATTTAATTCAAGCATACATGTAATGCTGAGCAGCAATACCATCTAATTGATTGGGTCCTTTCTTCTAAAGCATTTTGAAAATCCAACCTAACATTTCCAAACCGGATAGGATTACACTGCTGCCTGTAACACTTTGGAAAAAGCTGATGAATCAGGACTCAAGGGATATATGAGAAATTGATGAATCATGATGGAAGACTGTATTAGGAGCCAGGCTGATGGGGGAGCTGGCATCCTTCCTTATGCATTGCCCTTCCTCTTACAAGGTTAATGAGCACTTGTGCTAAAAGCAAAAATCAATGTGAAAACACTGCACCAAATTACATCTGAGTAATACTCCTAAAGATCCAATTTAGCAGTATTGGAGGATAGAGAGCCGATAATTTTCTGAAGATTAAATGCAACAATTTTAGCCAGAACTACTTTGCTAAATAAATAGATGCTGTATAAGAAATGGGGGCTGGCAAGAATTTGAACCCTATTTGGATGGAGCTGTGAGGGTTTAACTTACAATCTGGGTCCACCAGTGCTCTGATATCGGGATATTTCAGATAACCAAATATTCTTGCACATAAACACTACATGATTTCTCCAGATCACTACATTATATTAATGTGATGGCTATTTTTGCTTTTAACAGCAGAGCAAGAAGCAAGTATGAGGCTGCAAGAGATTTCTCTGCAAGAAGCTACTGTTTAAGGACCCCTGGTAAATACAGCAGTTGATAATCCTAGTTACCCAAAACATGGTAAATTTATGCCTTATCTTTCTCTTCCAACTTACTTTAACACCTTCCCATGTTACTTCTACAACAGTCTTGTGAGGTAGATGAAGTAAGACACCCAGAGAATGAGCATTTGGACTCTGCCAGCATCCCAACCCTGGTGCAATCTGGTCTAGTCATAACCTACCCTCCTCTGCAATTTAGCACTGACACAGAGATAGCAGAATGCAGATCATAAGCCACTTTGAGCCAAAAGTATGCAGCAATTTGATCCCCTCCCCACCTCACAGGGATAATTCTAAGAAAGAGCCATTGTTTCCTCCCTCCCCACCCCCCAAATGGCAATTTCCATTTGGCAGCACTTGCTCTTACAAACCACATCATCCCCGTATCTTTAAATCTGCTCCCAGAAGCCATGCAAACCACCCTGTTGTTGGAACTGAATCTTATTTCGGGCAAAATGACCCCCCTCTCAAGTGGAAGCAGTCCCTAGCATACTGCTGTGGCGCTTTTCCCTTAATAAATTATGGCACAGCTCGAAAGTAACAGGTAAGAAAGAAAGGCAATAGGTACCTGGTGTGGTGCTTTAGATCCTCAGGGCAGCAGTCTGCAGCTATGTGGTGAAGCTCAGAGCAATGCTTGAGTCACTTCAGCTAGTTCCACTCATTCACTCTTTCTCCTTCTCTTCTGTTTTCCATCTGCAGACCTCTGAATTTAAACTGTAGACCAGATCCCAGCCGACCAATCTGCGCCAGGCGGAAAAGATGAGGTCATGGGTTTCCTGGTCTCAGTCCTCCCACCATTCTGCTACGTTTCCTTTCAGGGGGTTTTTGTGGCTTTCCGAGCAAACAAGGAGCTGTCCCAGAGTTAAAACATTACTTATGTAAAGTCTGATTAACTGGTGTTTTAGATCAACTCTCTGCACTCAGTCTGGAGGGAGAGGATTTTAATAAGCAGGGAAGCTATTAGCATTTATGGGGAGAACTACATTAAATTGCATCATCTTCTTTTTTTATATAAAGGTATATAGGCAGCTTCTGCTAGGAATGGTGGAATATAAATAACCCCTTGCAAAGTATAAATCTTGGGGCACTTACGACTTAGAAACTTTATGTTTTGACATTTGGATGAAGAGAAAACATCCTTTTTTTACATAATCTCTTTTTCTAGTAGCAATGTTTGCAATGTAGTCTGGCATCTTAAATATTATTCACAAGTCCATCTGAACCCAAGTCAGAAGCCCACAACTCCTCTCATTCACACTGGGTGAGTTTGCACATTATACTAAGCCATAAATCATTTGAAGCTCTTTCCCCCCCCAAAATGCCGGATTGAAAGGCTAACTAGCTTTTTTTTCCAGATAGAAGTAGCCTTAAGTTTTCTTTTTCCTCATCATTAATAATGTTTTGAGATATTTTTTCTCTTTCCAAAAGATCTTTCTTACAATCAGCCTACATTCTGTATGTATGTTATCTAGAGGAAATTGATTGGCCCTACAAAGCTGTACTTGAAAACATCTGGATAGAATGTTTTGTCTCTGATAGACTGTTCATACGACATCTTTAACTTTATTGAATTAACCCATTTTCTAAGTTTGCCCAATACATTAAACCATAAATTAACTGAAAATACTGCACTCATTAAACTCATGAAAGACATACAAAACAAAGTTAATACAGGTAGTCCTTGCCTTAGGACCACAACATTTCTGTGGCTGTGAGACACTTGTTAAGTGAATTTTGTCCCATTTTATGACCTTTCTTGCCACACTTGTTAAGTGAATCACTGCTATTAAGTTAGTAACACAATTGCTAAGTGAATCTGACTTCTCCATTGACTTTGCTTGTCAGAAGGTTGCAAAAGGTGATCACATGACCCTGGGACTGTCATAAATATGAGTCAGTTGCCAAGCACCTGAATTTTGATCATGTGACCATGGGGATGCTGCAATGGTCATAAGTGTGAAAAATGGTCATAAGTCACATTTAAGTCCAGGACTACCTGTATTGATCAAGCTACAGATCCAAAGTGCCTAAGCAGATTAAATTTATTGTGCGTGCACAGTTTCACTGTGGTATAATAATTATAGTCATGAGTATCTGAGAAAGAATAATGACATGCATAAGTGTCCATGGGGAAAGGAGGTAAGTGACAAATATGCATTATGACATCATAATGCAAACACTATGACTTTTATACTCAAAGAAAGAACATATTTGTATGGTTGTACGCTCCCCAGAGTTACCCTGGGGTAAGATGGGTGGCCAATAAATTTTATAAATAAATATACTGTCACATCACCATTACTTTTTTGTTATTGTGGCTAGTAGTGGAACCCGTTATAGTGTGATTTCAGAGGTTATTGTGCAAATTACATACATGCACAGTGATATGATATTCTGATGTCATCATGGCTTGTATTGGATGTCTATGATTACAATTTTGGAATAGAATTGGAGAGAGCCCTGGGTTTAAGTCCACACAGTTACCGTATATAGATCACAATTTCTCAGCCTGACTTTCCTTGTAGGATTCTCAGGAGAATAAATGGCAAGCTGGAGAGTAACCCACGCGGAAGGAAAATGGAATGTGAATGTAACGAAATAAGCAACATCTTTTGATCAAAGTGAGCAGCAGTTCTCCTGAAGATCATCTGCAAACTGCAGAGATCTTTGATGAATGAGCTTTTTGGGACTGTGAGTGTGTTGGGATGTGCTTATGTGTGTATGTGCAGGTAGTCCTCAACAATAGTTCATTTAATGACTATTCGAAGTTACAACAGAACTGAAAAAAGTGACCAATGAATAATTTTTCACACTGAACGACAGTGGTAGCATCCCCATGGTCCTGTGAACAAAATTCAGATACTTGGCAACCAATTCATATTTATGATGGTTGCAGTGTCCCGGGGTCATGTGACCACCTCTTGTGACCCCTCTGGCAAGCAAAGTCAGTGGGGAAGCCAGATTCACTTAACAACCAAGTTACTAACTTAAGAACTGCAGTGATTCACTTAACAATTGTGGCAAGAAAGGTTGTAAAATGGGGACAAAATTCACTTAACAACTGTCTTGCTTAGTAACAGAAACGTTGGGCTCAGTTATGGTTGTAAGTCAAGGACTGCCTGTATGTAGTATCACATGTGCAAAGTACTAGAAGTCATGGCATCATGTGGGTATCTGATTTTTTTTAAAAAAAAAAGTTAATATTTTACGATCGATACTATGAAATTTTCCACGTTAGTTTTCTGGATGCTACAGTCCTAGTCTATTAGTCTGACACAGACTATCTGTACCTTTCTTATCAGAGCAAGAGGAGGTGAAGGACAATGACAAAGCTTTTTAAGCAGTTTCACTCAATTACAAAATGTTTTTTTTTTCTGGAAGACTTGCCTAGGAACAATATCACTGTCATTTAGGCTCCGGGAGAAAATCTTTTTGTATGCCCAAGCATTTTAAGCAGCTTTGCTTTTAATCTGTGCCCTTTGTATGTCATTCTCTTGGTTCTGTTGTACCCTTACTACATTTCAGAATTGTCCCTTATGTTATTGATCTTTCATTCTTCTTCAAAAGTCTTCATCAATGAAACAAGCAAAGGCATGGCAAGAATTGCAAGTGTTTTCTCTCCCCCTTGACCCAACCGGAACTGTTGCCCAAGAGAGAAATGTTCTGCCCCATTAAGTTAATGATCAGAGCACTTTCTGGATGAGAATAGATGCAGGCTTGGATTAACTGCAGGGAAACTAATGACCGAAACGAAGGTGGAAATTCTTGGAGGGGAAAACCCATTTTGAAGCAAGATCGCCCCAAAGGCTAATTGCATTCTTCTGACATGAGAGGGAGAAAATCCTGTAAGAACCTCTCCCCTTGCTTGGTAAGGCAAAATAAATAATAATAAATGAAATGGTCATTTGTTGGATGTGATCTATCAGACCAGCTGTCTGGGACTGTTATCCCATGAAGTCTGATGGAAAGCTTGTCTTTGGAACACTTGTGGAAGACACAGCCTGAAGATCCACTGCCTTTCCTTGAGGTTATGGTTCACATCTCTTGGTGAATTGAGATGGAGACCTTTGTGTGTGTGTGTGTGTGTGTGTGTGTGTGTGTATGTGTATGTGTGTGTGTGAAGTTCTGTCATTGGAAAGTTGTGTGCAGAAATGGTATTGCCTCAGAAAGACTTTTTCATTTTTCAGTAGACCGTAAAGTATGGTCTGCTTCTATGATCTTGTCAGCTTTACACCTCATTTCTAACAGAACTCTATTGTGGCTGTCCTAAGGTTTTGATTTATTTAATGTATTTTATTCATTCTTTCAGAATAAAAATCTTCCCACAGCAGCGTGCACAACAGAATAATTTTTAAAAATCAATAGAAGTGGCTTACAGTACAAAATACTGGACAATAACACTTAAGGGTGAAACTTAAAAGGAGTAATGTAAAGTGAATCAACAAAAATGGTCATGGATGATTTTGATGATCAGGACAAGTATCTAAGGACCAGTTCAAATTAATTGATGAAGCCTCTCCCCCAAGACTAACTTCCAAATTGTAATGTTTTCAAGCTACTTTAAGAGCAAAAGTACTGGGGAAGATATCATGTACACAAACAAGCACACAAATGTTTGACATTTTTATGGGTTCAGCTAGTGTAGGAGTGTCCAACCTTGGCAACTTTATGACTTCTGGATCAGCTCCTAGAAATCCCCAGCCTGTCCTGGGAGTTGAAGTCAACAAGTCTTGTTGTTGCCAAGGTTAGACACCCCTGATCTAGTGGGATATGGTAGTATTGTAATTGTTCTAAAGAAAGTTTGGTTGAAATCTATGTCAGTTATGGAAACTCAGAGGAAACTTTGGGCTAGGATCATACCTCCCATTTGGATTGTTGTTATGGGAGTAATTGGAGGATGAGCAGATATATATGCTGACTTGTCTTCCTGGATGAAAACCAGACTAGAAACCTAAGTACTGTAATAATGAAGGAGGGACTCAAATGCATGCATCTTTGTGAAACAGGCATATATGGAGGGGTACTAGAATAGTGCTTGACAGTCTAACCTTGATAAGCTACCCTCACCCATCTACCACATGAAATAGTATGGCAGGTCCAATTTGTATCCATCATGGTAAGATCACACACACTCCTTTCAGTACCAAAAATCTCTTTCAGACCATGAAAATCTTTTGCAATATTTTTCATATCATCAAATCTCAGGGGGGAAATGGTTGAGCCCAGAAGAGTTAAAGCCTCATATGTGGGACAGCCATTAATCAAGCAATAAGTAATTTCCACTTAAACTTTGAAAGAGCTCAGCCTTTCTACATGAGCGATTTCTTGACTGTAATTATAATTGTACTTCGTAGCTGCAGAACAACTCACAAGCCACCAGAGGGCTCTTTGAGACATTCCTGTGGACCATACCATCTTTTCAATGATAGGATACTTGTGAGCAGAAAAAGAAATTGATTGGTAGAGAAAAATCAATTAGAGAGTCTGTGTTCCTAGTCTGGGTTATGACAACTAATATCTTTTAAACGGGTGGAAAAGATATCAGTGCATTATCATTGGAAAGCAATGAAAACAAAGTCAACCCAAAATTAAAATCTGGATTAAAAAGTTTTTTTAAAAAGTTTTTATTGAATTTTATTAGGTTAGGGAGGGGATATAACCAGGGTAGGGATCAGGGTTTGGGATAGGGTTAGGATCGGGATTGGGGTGGGAACAGGGTTGGGAACAACGTTAGGGTTGCCCCCCAATAACATTTTCAAGCTTTAGCAAACAGACTATTGTTCAGGTACATATGTTCAGTTAACGCTAATTAATCTAACAGTAAATAGCTGTAATATATTTGCTAAAGTCACTCATGCGCTCGTGACCTCTCGGTTAGACTACTGCAACGCTCTCTACATGGGGCTGCCCTTGAGGACCACTCGGAGGCTCCAACTGGTGCAGAATGCAGCCGCGAGAGTCGTGTTGGGGGTCTCCCGATACTCTCATGTTACACCTCTGCTCCGTGAGCTGCATTGGCTTCCAGTTGCCTTCCGGGTGAGATTCAAGGTGCTAGTAATGACCTTTAAAGCCCTACGTGGCATGGGTCCGGAGTACCTTAGGGAGCACCTGCGGCCGGCATCAACTTCCCTCTGCCCAGTGCGCTCCCACAGAGAGGGCCTCCTCAGGGTGCCACCGGTCAGAGAGTGCCGACTGGTGACCCCAGGGGGAGGGCGTTCTCTGTGGGTGCGCCTGATCTGTGGAACCGTTTACCGGTTGAGCTCCGGATGGCTCCCGACCTTCGCTCCTTCCGACGTGATCTAAAGACCTATTTGTTTGAACAAGCCGGCCTGGTCTGATGG
The DNA here is from genome assembly GCF_964194415.1 of Vipera berus. NCBI lineage: Eukaryota > Metazoa > Chordata > Lepidosauria > Squamata > Viperidae > Vipera > Vipera berus. The sequence goes on along the minus strand of NC_138209.1, from coordinate 13,662,657 downwards.
GTTTGGGTTTTATCACTGTTTTTATGTAATTTATTTGTTGCATTGGGCATTGGTTTAATCTCTTCTTAATTTTTGTATTTCTGTATTTTAGTATTTATTGCCCTGAGTCCTTTGGGAGAAGGGCGGTATACAAATAAATTTAAATAAATAAATAAATAAATAAATAAATAAATAAATAAATAAATAAATAAATAAACGATAATCATAAACAATATCAGTTAGTCAATGTATATCATTCTCCTTACTAATATAGATTCAAAATCACATATATTCATTTCTCGCTAGTTCGTTTTCCCAACTATTGGTAAAATTTATCCCATGTTTTAAAATAAATTGAATCCTCTTTCTCTTTAATCTCTAAAGTTAATCTGTCCAGTTCAGTTGGCATCCACCATGTCTATACAGTAGCTGTGGTTACAACTTTCCAAAACAAGACAGGCTCAGAAATAAAAAGGTTACATAAAAAAACAAAAAACAAAAAAACAGGAAAATAAAAACCCACCAAGATTATTACTATGAATTTATTTTGATGGCAGGGAAGCAGAATTTAACATAAATGGCTCATGTCATAGACCATCTGATAAAATCCAGAAAGAAATTCTGTTCAGTTGAATTACATGCTTTTATTTCAATCAGGAGGAATAAAATGGGCTATTGTCAGTTGAAAATAGGGAATGCAATCACTTCAGGCTACTAAAATTTATCTGCAGATATTATTCTGTGTATAACAGATGAGGATCTGAAAAAATCAGTGCTATTCAAGTGTAGCTAAGGTAAAGGTAAAGGTTCCCCCGCACATGCGTGCTAGTCGTTTCTGACTCTAGGGGCCGGTGCTCATCTCCGTTTCAAAGCCGAGCCACCGCTTGTCCGAGGACGTCTCTGTGGTCATGTGGCCAGCATGACTAGACGCCAAAGGTGCACAGAATGCTGTTACCTTCCCACCGTAGTGGTCCCTATTTTTCTACTTGCATTTTTACGTGCTTTCGAACTGCTAGGTTGGCAGAAGCTGGGACGAGTAACAGGCGCTCACTCTGTTACGCGGCACTTGGGATTCGACCCGCCAAACTGCCGACCTTCTGATCGACAAGCTCAGTGTCCTAACCCACTGAGCCACCGCGTCCCTTTCAAGTGTAGCTATCAGGCTAAAAAACCAAGAAAGACGTGTGATGATTCTTCCAAGCTGAATTCTTTATTGACCTGTACCTATAGACAGAATCTTGCCAAACTGAAGCACTCTGCTATCTGCATCTATCATATTCTCTGAGAACTATTAGGGAGGGCCTATCTTCGCCCTCTTTCTCTCACACAAAATATCTGAACTGAACTACCTCTGATTCCTCTGGAATGTACCGCGTCCTTTCTGGGAATCCAGCCTATTGCGTTTCATCACAGTAACCAATCAGATGGCGTATGGATTTCTTGGTCTACAACCCTCTATCAATCCAACAATCCAGTCAAATGGAAAGAGCTTGTGGATGTTGGGGTTCAAATAATTTGAGAGAACCTTGTTTTTTTTCCACCTATGTCAGCATTTTCATATACTGCATGGATTTTAAAATAGCAATAGTCTTGTTCATGAAATTAGATCTATCACATCCATATTTTTCCTCAGAACTCTTAGTTTTTCACCTTGACTGATTTCATAATGGAACTTTTGAGTCAAAGCTTTTTCCAGGTGATGTTGAAAATAATTAGCATCACTACTATATTATTGTATCATCATGGAAGTGGTTTCTGAGCATAGCTGTGTGCTGGATGACATCCTCCCAAATTTGTTTGTGCACTACAGTATAACATAATTTTTATGGAAGATAGTTGGGTGATGAAATTCATTCTGGAGTACAGTTGAATTAGCTACCGAGCAAATGGTTTCCTGGAATATCAATATCACAAATGGACTACTTTCCGGGAAGAGAAAAATTTATAAAATATCCAGATAATTGAACACACAAAATGGGACAGGTTTCTAAGGAAAATCCATATGGGAAAAGATATGTTAATATCACAAGGCCACATTGTGTATAAATGACAGCTTCTGATCATATATTAATAGAAGAGCATTATTTATCTCTCTCAAGTAAGATACTTGAAATGTACCACACAGAATATCAAGAATGAACTAACACGCACAATTCTTTTGTTTTCAGTGTTCCAAGTTAAAATAATCTGTTTGTACTATTTGTATAGTATCATGCCTAGGGATTGTAGAAACTTTAGTTTCACATTTTTCCCCCCACTCTTTTTTTTCTAGGGGGGAACAACAAATCAATGAGCGGGGTGTGTGGTTACTGTGATGGGCAGAAAATTGGGAAGAAAAAAAAATATGGAAGGACATCCGGTGTCCTGAACAAGAGATATTACGTGCTGTGAAGTTGTGTCACGGGGTCCACTTGTACTGAAAGCTTAACAGTCTGCTTTGACATATTGTGTCTGCGATATTTTTACCATCATCTTCTGAGGAGCAGACGAGTTATAGACAGACAAGTTATGAAAGCAGATCCTTAGGACTGCAAACATAGTTTACAAGTTGTTAACTACAAAGATAATGGTTTCAGTTACCGACATCCTGGCATATAATTTGATGTTATAGGAAGATTATTGGCTAAGGACATGGATATGTGTTTGGCAGAAGCAAAGCAGAAGCAAATTGTGGATGGCTGCTTATGTGGACAAGGAGATTACGTTGTAGAGTATATATTACAGAGAGGAAGGGAAAGCTTTCAATTCTGAACCAGGCCACAAAAAGAGGTCAGAAATGCCACTTAAGGAAAGTAGTGAAAACGTCTCTCTGTCTCTCATAACTTTTATTTTTCTTGCAGCATACATTAACTCAGGCCAGCTCATCACAATAACTTCACCCAATGCTTTTTGGGTTCCAGAAATTAAAGTTCCCAATGCATTTGGAAGCTGCCCAGTTGAGAAACGCTTCTCTAAAGGAATAAACTACATTTGAGTACTTGATGTAAGTAAAGCTAAAATGGTCAGGAAATTCAAGATTCAGTTTTTATCGGGTCAGCTGCATTCTAAGTAAGCCAGACATGTCAAACACAAGGCCTGGGGGCTGGATCCGGCCCACGAAGTGGTTTCATGTGGCCCGCGAAGCCATCCTGGAAACAGTGAGGGAACGGCCCCCACTGCCTTGGCCCTGGCCCAGAGACCCTCCTTCTGCCAGAGACCCCCAGATCTGTCCCACTCCTGCCCAGGCCCCCATAGGCACCCTTGATGCGAACGATGTAGAGCTGGCCACGCCCACCCAGTAGGCCACGCCCACCCAGGCCATACCCACCCGGCCCCCTGAGGGCAACCGCAATGCTGATGTGGCCCTCAATGAAATTGAGTTTGACACCCCTGAAGTAAGCAAATCTTTACTGGTGCCTTTTACGGATAAAGCATATTCAGGACAGTAGTTACAAAAACAGTATTGCTGCTCTTTAGGCACATGACAAATATTGTAATATAATATGAGCTGGCCTAATTATTATGCTCGTTATAACAGAAGCATAACCATATCCACAGGTTCCGGAGGAACCCATGTGCTTTTGGCAGCCCATAACACTACAATTCCCAATTCTGCTTGCTGTTCTCTATATCCAATATTTTCCGTTTTAATTTTCTAATGTTAATCTGCTCAGGCCCAAAATACTATGCCTTTTTCCCCTGTGCATTTGATAGAGGAACTGCCTCCGATCAGTTGCACAGATTGGTTTAAAACCCTTGGACAGTTCCTTTCAATCTAACCAGTAGAGCTATTCCAATACAGGTAGTCCTCAACTTACAACAGTTTGTTTAGTGACCTTTCAAAGTTACAACAGCACTGAAATGATGGCTGCAATGTCCTGGGGTCATGTGATCGGTTTTTGCGACCTTCTGACAAGCAAAGTCAATGGGGAAGCCAGATTCACTTAACAACTGTGTTACTAATGTAACAACTGTAGTGATTTACTTAACAACCGGGGCAAGAAAAGTCGTAAAATGGGACAAAACTCACTTAACAAATGTCTCACTTAGTAACATAAATTTTGGGCTCAATTGTGGCTGTAAGTCAAGGATGACCTATATTGATTCCTTTATCCTATTGGCTACCTTATGATAATTGTTTTGAGACCTTTCACCTGATACTTTGCTTAAATAATTAACAAATGCTACTTCCCTAGAAGCAGCGGAGAAATGAAGCTGATAATTCTGCTGACTTGAACTGCGTCCTTGGTCGTGGCAAAGGTCCCCCAAAGCATTCTCAAAGTAGCCAGTGCTGAATTAAGGAAGTATATTTTAACTGTGACTGAATCTCATGTAGCCTATTTTAGTCAAGTGACTTTTCATTATTCATGGAAAATGTATATGGCAAGAGTTGCAAGCAATCTGTAGCTCTGCAGGGGTGGTATCTGTAATGGAAAAAAATATCATGAAAAATGATTTCATTCTGAGGACCGTATATCACACAATATAAGACATGTGTTACTTAAGTTAAAACTGGAATCCCAAATCAGAAAGACAGAACTGCTAGTAGAAAATGTTGGACTGAAATTCCAAAGGAGAAAAAAGCACTGTGGAAAGCATTTGTTCCTTCCACTACAAAGAGCAGCAGATTGTGTCTTAACATAAAGCTTTCCTAATGATTTTATCATCACATGTAAAACTGCTCCAGGGCTGTATCACTCTAGACTTCAAGTGGAGAAATTACATGAATAATATAAAAGCTAGCAAAATCGCTTTCTGCACATAGAAAATGGGTTGCAGAGAAAGGGTTGTAGATCAGTTTTCCTTCAGTTGACATTCTCCTTGGATTTCCCTCAATTTAGCATCTTAAGATAACACTGAACACTAGTTCCTCACTTGCAGCCTAAACAGAGTTTTTCCATGGCACTAAGGCCAAATGCATTGGCCAATTACTCTCTAAGATCCCATCAACATTTCTGTCTGTCTGTCTGTCTGTCTGTCTGTCTATCTATCTATCTATCTATCTATCTATCTATCTATCTATCTATCTATCTATCTATCTATCATCTATCTATCTATCTATCATTTATCTATATCTGACTTTATACTACCACCCAACTCAGGCAATGCTAGTTTAGTTGGCTTGCAAGAAAACAGGTATGACAAAGAGCCAATATGGTCTAGTAATGGTTAACGCACCAGATTATAAAGGGGGAGACTGTGAGTTCTAATCCCATTTTAGCCATGAAAGTTGGCTGGGTGACCTTGGGCTAGTCATTCTCTCTCAGCCCAATCCACCTCACAGGGTGACCGTTGTGGAGAAAATAGGAGGAGGAAGGAATATTGATTATTTTTGTCGCTTTGAATCATTTGTAAAAAATAATTAAAGCGGGAAACAAACAAACAAACAAACAAATCTGTCAGCAATCAGCAACAATAAAGATAGGCAGTCTCACTGATATTCATATCGTCTCCCAATAGGAAACTGCTCATCACATCTCCAGTGCTAAAAAATGAATACCTGATAGTCACATCTTGAAGCCTTTTCTAAAGATCAGCAGGCCAGGGCTGGATAAACATCGGCAAATGAGGGTTCAAGATTGGACAAAGCTAGTTAAGAACATCTGAAAATGACCAGATATGGATTGTGTTCCATTATGCCCCCAAATTGTCATCTCTTACACCAAGGTTCAAAGGGATCAATATTCCTCCTGTCCTTTTTTCCTAAAGTCAAACTTTTTTTCCATAGAGTGTCACAGCAAATACCAAAGCCTGCTTGATTCTGATCTTTGTAGGTATAGACTCATCACAGCATTTGAATATCTTTTCCAAGGCCTTTATAGCTGCTGTACTGGGGGCTAGTCCGAAATGTATTTTTTCGTTGGTTGTTCACTGAGTTTCATTAAATGGGGAGTGAAATTCTCATTGAGGCATAGTAATAAATCTATATCTGAACAGTTTCACTTGAGACCACAGGATGAACTAATGCAAATAGACAGTTCTTCGTAGCACACAGAGGGGGAAAAAAATCCTGAAGATTCAAAAGTCCTCAGGGAACACTATCTTTTTTTATTGACCTACAAGTTTTCCCCCTAAGGAAAAAGTGGGTGGAGGGGGATGTAATTTTATGAAGCATTCAGTTATGTTGTCTTTGCAGTGATCTGACCCAGACATGCATTTATCATTTCAGAACTAATGAGTCTTGAAGGTTCAAAATATATTCAATTGATTTGAAACTAATCCAAGGTCTATGATGTAGGGCTGGGGTGTCAAACTGCCAGCCCACGGGCCGGACGCATCATCCGGAAGCCACGCCCACCCCATTGCCAGCAATGGCGAAAAGGCTCCGATACATTGCGGGACGTCACATGATGTCGTGAGTTTGACATGCCTGATATAGGGGGAAAAAACCTGCATACTGAACCAACATACTAAACCAAAACTAATGACATTATGGCTGAGAATTAGCTTCCATGTTTATATATTTAAATTTATACTCCAACCTTTTCTTCAACAAATACTCAAAAGAGCTAATCCAAGTTGGCTTCACTTGCAGTGAAATTGGGTATCTACTGTATAATCTTAACAGATATATCCGGTTTTATCTTTTCAGAGTTAGTACAGGGAGTCCTTGACTTACCACCACAAATGTGCCCAAAATTTATGTTGCTAAGTGAGACATTTGTTAAGTGAGTTTTGCCCCATTTTTACAACATTTCTGGTTGTTAAGTGAATCACCGCAGTTGTTAACTTAATTACCTGGTTGTTAAGTGAATCTGGCTCCCTCATTGACTTCGTTTGACAGAAGATCACAAAAGTTGGTCACAAGACCCTGGGATAGAGCAGCCATCATAAATATATGAATTTAGACCATGTGACCAAATATATGAATTTAGACCATGTGACCATGAGGATGCTTGCTGCAACTGTTGTAAGTGTGAAAAACAGCCATAAGTCACTTTTTCCAGTGCTGTTGAAACTTTGAACGTTCCCTAAATGAACTGTTGCAAGTTGAGGACTACCTGGATGTATTTTGCATTCATAAATATAACTCTCGGCAGTCAACAACAAGTATGACTAGTTTTCCAGCAATTGTAGAACAGGAGATGTATATCATATTCCTAATGTTTTTTTCAGCCATTTAACGGAAATGCATACCAAGGGTCCTTTTGGAATTTATATGGGAATGGAAACATGTTGCGCATAGAAAAGTCTGAATAGCTAGCATAAAAATAAACCTGTGATTTCACTGGAACATCCTAGCTGACACTTGCCCACAAGGTAAACATGGCATCTAAAACTTTCAGCGGAAGTTATGGCTGCAAAGATTTTCAGAAACTGTTTTTAATAGACTTCACAAGAATTGCAAGAATCAACAAAAAGAACATCCCACTGAATTACGTGAGCAACTGTTTCCTTAATGAATGTGAAACCAGGATCCGACAAAAAGATTTTTATATAGGTTTTTTATTATATTATATTACAAAGTATTAGACTATACTAATGGAAACCCATGGGGTTCATATTTACTCCCAGATAAATATGGATAGGATTGCTTCAACTATAATATGCTTAAAATACAAATTATAAAATAAATATGCTTATCTTGCAAAAAATATTTAATATCATCTGGATCATTTCTATTCAGTTCCACAAAAAGAAAACTTTAAGAAGTCCACGGGGTAACTTTGATAATCTGCTGTAAATCCAAACAAGGAAGACTCCTGTATCACTTTAAAATGTTGCAGTAAATGTTTTTGTGGATAAATACTAATGCATAATTAAAGGGAGAAATAGCAGTTTATCTTAGGTATAGTTCAATTTTATGTAGAATAGACCACAGAAAGAAGAACTATAGTCTAGATGCCAGTCTGGTATATAGCCTTAAAAGTACCATCTATCTCTTAATTATCACTCTGTTCTTTTTTTTACGATGTAAAAAATCATATTTTTTAATTACGATTTTTTTTGAACACTGAAATGAATAATGCTTGTTTTCCTTTTATTGTTTATTAGGTTAGGTTATATCCTGCTTGTTGTGGCTGGAAAGTACCATTCATACATTCTTTTTGTATCTCCATATGTTTGCTGTTGTGACAAATAATTAATCTTTTCAATCCTTATGTTAGGAGCCAGTTCATAACTATAATATTTTGTTTGATGTCCTTAGTCATCCTGGAATAATAAAATTACTAAGGCGAGAGCTCAGAATCACCTTGGCTTAATCTAGAGTTCAGGTGGAGAGAAATAGTTGCTTTTCTGTGCTTTGCTGGGACATGCACCCCCCTCCCCAAAATAGCAGGTGGGGTCAGCGATTAATTAAAATTAAATATGATTCATATAATTATTCTAAATATGTTTAGTTATTTTTCTATTCCATCACATTAAAATTTACAGTTTGGTAACAGGTTAAAAAATCTCTGGGACCAAAACCTAGGCCTCAGTTTTAAAGATTGAGCATTATTTTAAAAAGCAGCAGCATGATGGTGTCACTGAATGGTAAAGGGGCTATTTAGGCCAGGGGTCCCCAACCCCTGGTCTGTGGACCGGCAGCGGTCTGCAACATGCCAGAAACAGGGCTGCACAAACAAGTGAAACCCCATTCACAGGATGGAGGCAGCATAAGAAACCATGCCTTCTTGGATGCGCGGAAAAACCTCTCCCCACAGAAATGGTCCCTGGTGCCCAAAAGGTTGGAGGCTGCTGATTTAGGCCATTCTGCTAACCTTATGTTCATTGCTGTGATCCAAGTTAAAGTTTCCATGATTGATAACTGTCCAGTTTTTACTTGACCACATCCAATGAAGGAGAGCTTTCCACTTCTCTGGATAATTTGTTTCTCTGTTCTTACTGTTAAGTTTTCCTGTCCCCTGCTCCAGCTTTCAGTTTCATTTTGCCTTCCCAAAACTTAAAAGCCATTACCTTGTCTTTGCATCCTGGAATGATGAAGAACAGAATTTGATGTTCTCCAGTGTGCTGCCATTCAGATATCTGAAGAGTGCTATTATATTACTGTCTTCTCTCAAAGCTAAGCATCCCTACTTCAGTTGTGCGATTTGTTGTCTAGTTAAAATGAAATCACAAGCCAAAACTTCCAAGAGAAAACAATGGTAATTTATTTGTACTCCTTTACAAAGGGGGTGCTCCTTATGCATGCAAAGCACACAGTGGACACACCCCAAATCTACAATATTCATTCTTTATATCCTCCATTGCTGTTACAAATTTACCTCCCACCTCTTCTTCATTGGCTTAGTAATCATCCTGTAATCATGTCGTCACAACCTATCCAAAGCTTCTAAAGTGAATACATTATCTCCGCCCCGATTACATCTCCCACTACTCTAAATTTTATCACCCCCTTCTCTTATTTACAAATTAACTTTTATAGTTGTTAATTCCTAGGGGTTGTCTCTAAAATTGCTGTCACATCAGTAAGTTCTGGTTAGGACCGGTTTTCAGCGTAGCAGAGACCTTCCTAGATACAATTCTCAAGCTTCAAGCTAGGCTCATGAGATTAAAATATATACAGTGTATTTGCTTCACAGGCTAGCATGTCTTCTATGGCTTATGTAAAAACAGTAAGCACTTTTCCCCACACCTTCAATCTCTGGGGCAGGTGTTGAAAGAAAAATCAGGTACAGTTCCAAGCCAGGAATAAAAAAATGGAGGTTGACTGCTTAGGAAAGAAGGTTCTTGTTTATTGGTGATGAACAGCATGCAGTTCTAGGACAGCTGACCAAATGGACTTGAGGTTAGGTTGGTTTTTATACATTCTTTGGGGCTGTGTATTTGAAATGCCTGTTGTGAAATGTACTTTGACCTGTGCTTGAGTGTGCCCTTTTGGTATTCTAATTATTGTTGCCTGACTCCCATTATGGTTTGGTCTCCGTGTCCTGTCCTTGGAGTTGGGTGGGGAATGTAGATTTTAGGAGTCTTTGTTTTTCTAATCCCATCAGCTCCAGCCTGTACTATCTCCATCTTGGTTCTGCTACAGATCTTCTATAAGTGTGACTAAATCCAAACCCAGACTAGAACAGGTATAGATAGTGCTGCTGATATTTTTATTTAAAATTTAAAAATAGTAGGATATGTGAGGATGGCTCCCTTCCTTCCTTCCTTCCTTCCTTCCTTCCTTCCTTCCTTCCTTCCTTCCTTCCTTCCTTCCTTCCTTCCTTCCTTCCTTCCTTCCTTCCTTCCTTCCTCTAAAAGTCTGATAGGGTTTGGATTATTAATAATTATGGGAAGAAGACTATTCTATATGGTAGGTGCCAAGACAGAGAAGGCATACCTAGAAATCAATACTGCATATGCAGTGGTGGGATTCAGCCAATTCGCACCACTTCAGCAGAACTGGTGCCAAGGCCCAGAATGGACTTCTGGAAGTGGCATCCAGACAGAGAACCAGTTGTTCACATATTTGAATCCCACCACTGTGCATACAATAAGAGATTAACAGTTAACAAATTGAAGGTCTAAGGGGTTTTAGTTTCTTACAGTGCAACATTCTCCTTTCACTCTTTACCCATAATTTGTGTTATATACTGAAAACTTACAGATAGATCTCTTCGATATTTTCCCCACTTTAAAATGCCTGATTCTTTTAGGTAGTCGATCAACACACCATTCGGAGATTATGAGTCTTGGAAGTCTGCAAAGATCTGAGGATACCACATTAAAATTAGGCTGCACATCTGTTTGAGTTGATTTGATTTTGTGGGCCAGCCCCAAGCTTTGTTGATTAAAAAAAATCCATGGCTTTTAATTTCTGCCTGGAATGCTATAGATAGTAGAGACACATTATGAGCCCTCAAAGACTCTAATGCTGTACATGCATGGGAAGAAGCCAACAAAGCAACAATGAAGCACTATATTATGTCATCCTTAATTCTGTTTGCATTGTTCTTGTTTTTACTGAAACGATTTACAGTCACAGTGAAGCTCAAAGTAAAAAAAAACAAGGAGAGACATGTTGAATAAATAAAAGTATGCTAACCATATAATTGCATTCTAGACATGCAGGGTTTTTAATTACCATTGTTGTTACGGAAAATCCTATCTTTGAGGTATAAGTGGGCAAGTGAGATTAGGTTATATTTGTGACCAAATGCACACAGACATAAACACAAGAACCACAGTTTGTAATCTACAAGTATCTAAGTTCACTGCATACAATTGCTAATCTTGAACAGACATGAGACAATACTTCTATTGAGTTCCACCAAGCCCTCATCCACACGTAGTTTCCTGCTTGTTTACTCAAATCTTTATGTCCCACTTGGTTGTTGTTTTTTTCCATTAACAGTTGATAAGTAAGAAAAAAGTCTGGATTGTGGGCGTGGCAATATCTGGAGAGAGCAAAATGGAAGAGAAAGAGCTGGAGAAGTAGCAAAATACAAAGACCTGCAAATAGAAATAGAATAACTGTGGCAAAAAAGAAGCAAAGGTAGTAGGAATAGTAATAGATGCCTTGGGTGCAATCCTAAAACAAATGGAGCACCACTTGAATACCATCGGCATTGACAAACTCACCATCAGTCAATTGCAAAAGGCAGCTTTATTTGGAACAGCTTACATCCCGTGGTGATATCTTTAATACTATTAAACATCAACATCTGCCTATCCCAGGTCCTTGGGAAGGACAAAAATGCTGAATCCAGTCTAAAGATTTGGCTGATAGTGCGACAAACAAAAAAAAAAATAAAAGTACTGTAATAAATAATTCAAAAAAGTAGTAAAAAATGAGCAGCTTAAAAGGTTGTGGGATGCCTGCATACAAACTGATAGTCTTGGCTTATCATTTATCAGATTTAACTGTGGTTGAAAAGAAGAAAGTGTGAATAATTGATGTGGCAATACCAGGGAATGGTAGAATACAAGACAAAGAATTGGAGAATATCACAATATTTAGTGTGATTAAGCATTAAGATCTGAAAACCAAAGTTAAAAGATGACATGAACCAGCAGTGGTGGCTCCAGTGGTTATTGGCACACTGGATGCCATGCTCAACATCTTGGACTATAGTTGTCAGCCAATAGCACCTAAACAAGTTATTTCAGATTGTTGTGTATATAATGATAACACAATAATAATAGATGTGGAGAGAATGAGTTGAAAAGTCAAGTTAAGACTCAGAAAGATAGGGAAGATTTAGGAAGGATGAGGAAAACTTGATCTAAAGAAGCAACTAGTGGACCATGACTTAAATATTAGCCAGTAGTGTGCTGCAGCTGCCAAAAAAGCCAAACAAACGTAGGCTGTATTAACAGAGGGATAGAATCAAGATCATATGAAGTGTTAGTACCACTTTATAATGCTTTGGTAAGACCACACTTGGAATACTGCATCAAGTTTTGGTTGACACAATATAAAAAAAGATGTTGAGATTCTAGAAAAGAGTGCAGAGAAGAACAATACACATGATTAGGGGAGTGGAGGCTAAAACATGAAGAACAGTTGCTGGAATTGGGTAAGCTTGTTTAATGAAAAGAAGCACCAGGGGTGACATGATAGCAGTCTTTCAATATCTAAGGCAGAGTTCCCCAACCTTTCCAGCTTTGTGGATTTGGGGGGGAGGGGATGGTTCCCTATGAGTGTCTGGTAAGCGTGCGCAATAACACAGCTCCATTTGCACAAGCAGCGGGCACATGCACCTGCTGCTCACACAAATGGAACATGCATGCATGCACTCGCCCTCTGCTTGCACAAGTGGGGATTCATGCATTTCTGCTGCCCAGGTGCAAACAGCTCACGGCCCACTAGCAACTCATGGCGCAGAGACTGGGGACCCTTGATCTCAGGGTCTGCCATAAAGAAGGGAGTCAAGCTATTCTCCAAAGCACCTGAAGGTGGGACAAGAAATGGATGGAAACGAATCAAGGAGAGAACCAACCTAGAACTAAGGAGAAATTTCCTGAGAATTAGAACAATTAATCAGTGGAATGAAGGGTGCTCCAACACTGGAGGTTTTCAAGAAGACATTGGACAACCATTTGTCTGACGTGGTATAGGGTTTTCTGCTTGAGTAGCAGGTTGGACTAGAAGACCTCCCAGGTCCCTTCCAATTCTGTTATTCTGTTTCAAGAACAATCAAGCAATGCCTGATAATGAGCCATAAGACTGAAATGATTTCGGATAAATTGACAGAGAAAGAAAAAGAGGAAAATGTATCTCTAAATTCAAGAAGTCAGTTGGGACAGAGGTCAGAATGTATTTTGAATTCCTTCTCATATTTAAGAAAGCACAGTAAGAAGATGTGTTTCTTTGGTGGAATGTAATTGACATGGCTTTCTTCCTGTTTTGAACTGTAATTCAGCAAGTAAATTGAAGCATATGAATGAGGTTATATCCCTAGCTATAGTTTATGCATTTCAAATAATCTATAAGCGTGGATTTGTAACGAAAGAAAGGAGGGGAAGGAATGCCCAGCAGACGTCTCTTTCCCTTCCTGCTGAAGTCTATATTCAGCAAAGGAGAGATGCAGCCTCTAATGACAGTCGGCTAACTGGAAGAAATTGGTTTCTCCCTCAGTCTATAAATGTAATTTTAGGGAGGTTAAACGAGAGACCACAACATGCATAGGCCTTGTGTTGTGATCATTGGCCTGACATGAATTGGTAACCTAAACTATGATTGTGTATAATTGCAATGCTTCTACCAAAAGCTTGATTGATTTAGAAATACATCTGCCCTGTTCCTGAAAACTTACTTCGTTCCAGTTTGCATGTATAGCAGGAAAAAAAAAGAAAATATGGGTCAGGGAAGGCCTGGTTAGAGTTAGATAAGGGTAAATGTTACTCAAGGGGTGGATTATATTACTTCAATTATGTCTAGATAGGGGTTCTAGTCATGCCGGCCACATGACCACGGAGACGTCCTCGGACAAGCGCTGGCTCTTCGGCTTTGAAACGGAGATGAGCACCGGCCCCTAGAGTCGGAAACGACTAGCTCACATGTGCGGGGGAACCTTTACCTCTAGGGTGATCCCTCTTTTCATTCCATCCCCAAGTTCTGCCATTCCTTGTCCTATAAGTATGACCTCTTTGCTTTTTCATACATCTTGGGACTATACCCAGCTATGTAGAACTTTGCTGAGGTAAGGGCAAGCAGGCTATTTCAAGGACAAGTAGAATAAACAATCTGCTTTTAAAAAATGCACAAAACTAAGAAGAAAGTAAAATTGGATATATAATAACTCTCCCTGATTCCAGGAGTAGTTGGATCAATAATATAGACCTCAAAATATGCCTTAATGGTGCTTCAAGAATGCTTAAATGGTGTTCAAACTATTGTTTGATCTAAAACAAAAAAAAGGGGAGATGGTAGAAATTTGGTGCCATATCTTTTGAAATTTTACTGTTTTTGTAGTAAGATGTAACAAAATCTGGGTGAAATTATTTAAATCTTATGAGAGTTCAGGTACTCTTTGAAAAGTTTGTAGTTTTTTTCAGACACAGCACTTGAAAAAGGATTTGGGTTAGGTTAACCTGCCTTTTACCAAATTAGTGATCTACTGTAATGAAGTTATTAACATGTGTTGATATTGTCTGTATTTAAATTAGGGAGGCATTTTTTATTAGTTTATAATATAACATACAAAAACACGAAAGCAAATAATAGGAAAAGTAGGAGAGGAAAAAGGGAAAAGTGTAGAGAAGAAGAGAAAAAGAAAGAAAAGGCATTACTTCAACTCCCTTTGGTGCAGTAGAATAAACCTCTCAAATTTTTACTTTTACATAATAGCATAAACTAGCCATTTCTATAACAACAGATCTAACTAATCAGTAAAACCCAAAATCAAAGTTTCATTTTTCCCCCCACCTCAAGCACAAATTCCAGAAGTGGTTTCCAAGTCGAAACAAAAGTACTTGTGGTTTTTTTCCTTTTACCAAAGCAGTCAGTTTAGTCATCTCTGCTAACTCCATCAGCTTTTGCAACCATTCATCCATTGTTAAATGAGCTTTCCCCCATTTTACATTCTTTCTTACCCTAGTTGTTAAGTGAATCACTGCAATTGTTAGGTTAGTAACATGGTTGTTAAGTGAATCTGGGTTCCCCACTGACTTTTCTTGTCAGAAGGTTACAAAAAGGTGATCACATGACCCAGGGACATTGCAACTGTCATAAATATGAACCAACTGTCAAGCACGTGACCATGGGGATGCTGCAATGGTCGTGAGAAACGGTCATAAGTCACTTTTTTCAGTGTCGTTGAAACTTTGAATGGTCACTAAATGGACGTAAATTGAGGACTACCTGTATTTATATCTACCGTTGCTTAAAAAACTTTATTGCATTGGAATAGTGCAGTCAAATGCTAACCCGTTTCATAATCAATCAGTTTACAACTCAGCTTTGCTGGAAATATGTGTGTGTGGTGGGGAAGAGTGTAAAAAAAAAACCAAGATGGTGATTGTGGCAGAATGAATTGCAATTCTATGTCTTGTTTGAGTATAACAGAACAACAGAGTTGGAAGGGACCTTGGAGGTCTTCTAGTCCAACCCCTGCTCAAGCAGGAAACCCTATACCATTTTGGACAAATGGCTCTTCAGTCTCTTCTTTAAAAGCTTCCAGTGTTGGAGCATTCACAACTTCTGGAGGCAGGTTGTTCTGCTGATTAATTGTTCTCACTGTCAGGAAGTTTCTCCTTAGTTCTAGGTTGCTTCTCTCCTTGACTAGTTTCCATCCGTTGCTTCTTATCCTACCTTCAGGTGCTTTGGAGAATAGGTTGATCCTCTCTTCTTTGTGGCAGCCCCTGAGATATTGGAACACTCCTATCATGTCACCCCTAGTCCTTCTCTTCATTAAACTAAAGCTTCTTTAGTTGTACTTTCATACTCTAAGGTAAATGTAAAGGTACCCCTGCACATGCAGGGGCCGGTGCTCATCTCCGTTTCAAAGCCGAAGAGCCGGTGCTTGTCCGAGGACGTCTCCGTGGTCATGTGGCCAGCATGACTAGACGCCAAAGGCGCACGGAACACTGTTACCTTCCCACCGTAGTGGTCCCTATTTTTCTACTTGCATTTTTACGTCCTTACTCTACTAGAGGCTATTTTATTTTTACCCTGTTTTTATTATTTTTATAATTAAGCCAAGGTGATGAACGTAGCTCCTCCTCCTCCTCCTCCCTAGTCCTATTTTTCCCACCACAACAACCCTGTGAGACTAGCTGGGCTGAGAGGGAGTGACTGGCCTAAGGTCACCCAGCTGGTTTTCATTCCTAAGGCAGGACTAGAACTCACATACTCTAATTTCTAGCCTGGTGCCTTAACTATTAGACCAAATTGGTATTCTGGCTTTTCTCTGCACCTAGAAATCAAGACCTAATAGCAAGTGGAGGCAGGTGTTGATGTTGCACTCACATCAGAGGGATCAGGTTTTAATCATATGCTACAAAAATGCATCTTTTTAAATTATTTTTTATAACAAATATTTTATTATTTACCATTATTTTCCGTATTTTATTCCACCTGTACTATGGATTGGCCCAAGGTCATCTAGCTGGCTTATGTTTTCAATTTTGTATAAAAACATATGTTTTTCCTAGAGATGCATGTAATATGTGTACCACAGGAAAAAATGGACTAAGGAAAGAAGATGGGTGTTCTAGCTTTTTCCTTTTCAACTGGTTGTACAATAAGACTTTGACATGTCTCCCCCTCCCCTCCCCCGTCCTCTTGCCCTAATTTCAGTAGAGTCAGAGACTGTCCTAACCTTGAGAATGTGTTGATGGATTTATTTATTTATTTACTGGCTGTGCTTTGTTGATTTACCGGTGGCCAAGAAACTATTGCGGTGCTATCGGGATAATTAAGAATGACAAGCTTATAATGATTTCTGGAAGTAAATCACCAAGGTATACTAGTAAGAGCTGTCTGTAAACATCAATGTTAAACTGCTCTAGACTAGTTGATGTTGGCATCCGTTAACTGGATGGAAAGTGAAGCAGACAGGAGTGTAATCCAAATTCCTGGACAGGTTGATGGTTTGGGGTGGTTATCTGAACGTCCTCCAAGCTTTCAAGATGCAGATGAACCACAAGTCCATAAACAACAAGAGACGTCCTATGTGTCATTGACAAAGATTGCCCACCTGTGTTTGCAGCTAATCCTTCTGGAAGCTTCATTAATTAACCACAAACTATCTAAGCACCTTGAAGATGAGGTGCTGGCAGCCTTGTCTTCAGCCACTGTCAGTTTTGTTATATACTGGAGTTCTTTATTCAGACAGAGTCTAGAGCATTTCTGCCAACTAAACCCAGAGATTTATTATTCTTAATTACAGTATTCCACATTAGTATTGTCTAACAATGTGAGCTTCTTTCTAGGTCTATGAAACTTGAGCAAAGTTGCTGATTAATTGCATTACTAACTGTATATAGTGCTGATAATATAAGGGTTAGGAAATGAGCCAGCTTGTCTAAATCTGAAAGAATGTATTTTTCAAGTTTTCTTTCTTTTTTCTTTCTCAGAAGGGAGAGAATTCAAAACTCAGCCTTCCCAAAATGGGAAAAATCACCATAAACTAGCAAAGGGCTTTTCAACCAGTGGTATGGGTACCACCTGTGGTACATTGGCACCTGGCAGGTGGTATGCAACCGTCCTAGAAAAGTGGTAGAGGAGGAGGGGAATGAGCTGTACCAGTGGCAGCACCGCACAAGCCTGAGTGAGAGACGGCTGGAGCTGCAGGGCTGTCAGGGCTCAGCGGAAGCGCCAGGATCAGCGCCAGGCTCCAGCTTGAGCTCAGCGCTGATCCTGGTGCTTCTGCTGAGCCCAGAAGAAGCACCAATCAGCTGGAATGTTGCAGCATCTCCAGGGTCTTGTGCTTGGCAACTGATTCATATTTATTCTGCAACCAAATAAAATAATAATAATAATAATAATAATAATAATAATAATAATAATAATAATAATAATAATAATATATCCTTTTTACATGTGCTTGACCTTGATCTCTAATTTGCTTTACCAAGTTTTCATCAGTCATCGAAAAACCAGTTTTCTGATCCTCTTTCCATCTAGCCTGTAATTGCCCATACTGGAACCAAGTTTGTACAATCTTTTCTTCTTTTAAAATATTATATGGCTTTAATTGCCATACATTCCTTTCTAAACTTAAGATTTCCTTATATGTAGTCTCATCCAAATCTGTTTTTTTATTTATCCTTTAGCTTTGTATGTTTTTTTGATGTATGAAGGATAAAAGACTCAGCTGTTATAATTCTACATTCCTTATTTACAGAAGTCATATCAAAAGTTACAATGAAATCCACTGGAATCCATCTCGCATAGGGCAATGCTTATTGATAAAAGAGAATATTTGTAGCTCAGGGTTGAACTGTGGGGCCCTTGGTGCTCTCTGAGCTTGTGGATGTTTCATTATCTAACTAGGTAACTAGGGAGTGGAGTTTGCTCTTAATTTTATATACCAGTGGCTTGCCCTGTCAGTCTTGATCAGTTGCTTCACAAAAAGGGTTTATTTTGATTGGTGTCTCTATTGCCTCAGGTAGAGAAAGGCTATTCTGCACCCCTCACTCAAATGTTCTTTAAAATACAGAGCTTCCCAGCATTCCTTGAGGAGCCTCCAGCATGCAAACTGTGGTTACTCATCCTAAAATGAATCCTCTTTACCTGGAGCTTCAGAATTTGCTGTCTGCTGGAAAGCTGTGTAGCTAAAAGTCAGTCTACATCTGACTCTGGGGATATTTCTTCATTGGGTGGAGCTTTGAAGAGATTTAATGTGAGATTTAATTGGATAGCTTATATTAATGCTATCTAATATAATAATAATAATAATAATAATAATAATAATAATAATAATAATAATAATAATAATAATAATAATAATAATAATAAAAGTGGAAGGGACCTTGGAGGTCATCTAGTCCAACCCCCTACTCAGGCAGGAAACCCTATACCATACTGGAGATCACCACTGCATACAGTAGAATATTTCACTAGCATTCCATAATCAGTGAAATTGTACCGATTATAGTGCAGCTGTGGTGGCAGCCATGGTGGTGCAGTGGTTAGAATGCAGTACTGCAGGCTAATTCTGCTGACTGCGAGCAGTTTGATCCTGACCGGTTCAAGGTTGACTCAGCCTTCCATCCTTCCAAGGTCGGTAAAATGAGGACCCAGATTGTTGGGGGCAATGTGCTGACTCTGTAAACTGCTTAGAGAGGGCTGTAAAGTACCATGAAGCAGTATGTAAATATAAGTACTATTGCTAATTGGTATTATTATCCATTCAATGGCTATTCAAAAACTTAGTTTCTTAGGAAGCAAAAAAAAAGTGAAGGCTACAAGGGAAACTATAAAATGGCAAAAAATACAGATAAAATACAAGGAAGTTGTGGTGTAGCTGATGCAGACAGTTCTTCATCCCTTGTGACTGAATCTTGGTAATTCATAATACTCTGTGACCTCTTTGGATCAAGTTGCACCAGGCTTGGCTAACAGCCAGTGAGTATTTTAGGATTTTAAGTGACTGTGAATTGAGAGGTTACAGCCATTAAGGTGAATAGGACAGTCTGTGTTGAGCAGGCTAGATTAAACAATCTAAGCCAACATGCAGACTAACAGGGATTTGTGAGCCAGAATCCATCTCTCCTTTGGCAGGAAACTCTACTGCAGGGGTGTCAAACTCAATTTCATTGAGGGCCACATCAGCATTGTGATTGACCTCGGGGGGCCGAGTGGGTATGGCCAGGGTGGGTGCGGCCTAGTGGGTGGGTGTGGCTAGAGTGCGTATGGCCTGCTGGGTGGGCGTGGCCAGCTCTACATCGTTCGCATCAAGGGTGCCTATGGGGGCCTGGGCAGGAGTGGGACAGATCTGGGGGTCTCTGGCAGAAGGAGAGGCTCTGGGCCAGGGCCAAGGTAGCAGGGACCATTCCCTCACTGTTTCCAGGATGGCTTAAGGGGCCACATGAAACCACTTCATGGGCCGGATCTGGCCCCCGGGCCTTGTGTTTGACATGTCTGCTCTACTGGCATGAAATTTGCTGCTCCGTTTTTCAGTCCTGATCTGCTTTCATTGCACCTCTCCCAATGGGGCTGCCCTGATTTCCGTTTGTGATGGTTGATTCCTCTGGTTTTGCTGCCCCCTCTCTTCAGAGCCAGTGGGGGAAAACTCCTCCATAAGGAATATGCCAGGCTTGTCTTTCATCCTGTACCCCATTCTGTCATAGCCCAAAATGAATAATGAAGAAACATACAAATCAGAGTCTTGGAAGAAGCTGAGTCATAAACTTTACTTTGATATAGGATTTACTTCCGTTTCCTTTCTTTACATAGGTAACAAATATTGAATTCCAGAATCTTCCAATTGGCCTGGCTGGAGTTGAAGGGCAGGTTGATCGCATTATTAAGAATTTCATCTTAATTGGCAAGGCTCATACCATGAATGCACCTCCAGTTCAAGTGACTGCCCAATCTACTGCAATCGTATGATTCTCATAAGTCATTGTTTATCTACACTACCTGTAGTTATGTATACCTGTGGAAAGTTGCAATCTGCATGCCCCTGAATGGAAGTCAGAGGAATACACAGACATGCAGGTCTACACTCTGTGTAAATGTGAAAGTCCCTTTACATTGTGCTGCCAGGGCTTTTATTGTCATAGAACGCTCAGAACAGAGTTCCAGCACCTTTTTTGGATGGAACTTTGTAGGGTAGGCAAGGCGGGTTGTATGACATGTGTGAGTTCTGGCACCTTTTTCTTTTACAAAAAAAGCACTGTGTGCTGCTATAATATGTCCAGCTGGTTTCGGAATGAAGATCACAGCAAGGTTTAAGTCAGTGAAGACTGGATTGACTTAGAAAGTTAGTCGAATGGATGAATGAATAAATGGATGAATAAAGAAGATTAGCATTGAAAGGGAGCATAATGAAAGGACAGTGTGAAAAAGTCAGAAACTGTCTCTCTGATCACTTGATCTTGACTCTTATACAGTATAGGTAGCCCTCTCTAATGACCACAACTGATCCTAACGTGTAGAAAGAAATAATACTTACAGAATTTCTTTCCTAGGCCAGTAGCACCCTTTAACAACAAAGTATGGATTAATTGTTAGGTTCTAGCCCTATTATACAGGTGATCCCCAACAGTTATTTTAGTGACCACTCAAAATTACAACGGCACTGAAAAAGTGACTTTAGACTGTTTTTCACACTTTCGACCAATGCAGCATCCCCATGGTAAAGTGGTCAAAATTCAGGCACTTGGCAAAGGACTCATATTTATGACAGTTGCAGTGTTCCGGAGTCATGTGATCACACTATGCAATCTTATGACAAGCAAAGTCAGTGGGGAAGCCAGATTCACTTTACAACCATGTTACTAACTTAACAACTGCAGTAATTCACTTAACTGCTTTGGCAAGCAGTGTCGTTAAATGGTGAAAATTCACTTAGAAATTGTCTCGCTTAGCAGGAAAAATTTGGGCTTAATTGTGATCAGAAGTTGAGGACTACCTGTATCATCTTACGCCACTTTATGCATTTTATAAGTTGATCAGTCAGTTAATATATAGTTTATATTGTTTGTACCAGCTTTTGATTTTAATTCATTTGGTTCTGCTTCTGTATTATATTACATTCAAAAACAAGATAACCACATGAAATGTGTAAATGTAAATATATTTTTAAAATGTATTTTAATTTTTGTCTCAAAGTATGCCAAAAACTGCACTCCAGAATTGTTCTGTACCAGCCTGCTACCGGCCCTGCAGAAAAGGCAGGGACAACCCCTTTTACAAGAAGGCAAGAGGCTGGAACTAAGCCTGCCAAATTTATGGATACAAAAGCAAACAGAACAAGACACGAACCAAGAAACAGGAGCTATTCAAGCGGTTGCCTTCAGCAAACCAGCCCTCCCACGCATTCCCCTTTCATACAGTTCAGGGCGTGGCTTCTCTCTGCCTCCTTCCGAGGTGCCCCATTGCCTTCCTCTGTTTACTCCTGATTGACTGCCACCTGCGTCGGGCGTCCTTGAACAGGGCCAGCTGTGGGTCATCTTCATCCATGCTGTCAGGCTCACACAGCTGGGTCTGCGTCGTGACCAGGTGGGAGGGGCCTGGATGAGGGCTCTCATCAGCAAGCTCTCCAACCCCCTCAGCAAGCTCTTCAACACCCCCCTCCTCCTCTAAGTCGTCCGACTCTGAGTCGTCCGACCCAACTGCCGAACCCACAGGCTGACCCTGAATCACAACAAGAATTTGGAAACACTGAGGGATAATATGGTTTGGACCCATAGTCTGGATGATAAAAGATACCCCTTAAGTAACCTTGCTCCATTCGCGATCTCTGATTCACAAGAGAATTGGGACATCACTCAGACCACAAGGGCCCAAGTCTGCTTGGGAGTATGACCTCAATATGTTTTATCACTTGGTTTCTCAGCCCTTGAAGTTCCTTTTTGAAATTACTACAGTTGTGTTCTGCTTCCAGGTTAAAAGGATTGAAGCAGTTCCAGGTTTAAAGGATTGAATGGTGACATCACTGTTGCCTGGGGAAGACCCAGTTGGGGCTCCTTTCATGTTCCTGTTAAGTTGCCCGCCAAAGTGGTACCCATTTATCTACTTGCAGTTGCCTGCTTTTGAACTGCTGCGTTGGGGGGAGCTGGAGCTTATGACAGGAGCTCACCCCATCCCAGGGCAGCAACTGGGCCTCGAACATGAGCCTGCCGATTGTCAGCTCAACGTCCTAACCTCATGAGCCACTGCGCCCCCTCCTCTTTGAAAGACACGATAGATGACAAGATGCCCCTTCATTCAAGTGAATCCCCATCAGCTTCCCAGGAATAACAAAATCAGATTCTCCTTCTGAGGTTGGAAAGCTCCAGCCTCAGAAAAAGAAATCTTATATTGGTTCCTCCTTCCTGGCCTTTATGGAAATGCCAACACCCCCTTCTTCTTGATGCTGGACTTCCATGAATCAGAATCACAGAATTAATAGGATAAGGAAACATCTGAATCTGAAGAATTCTAAGCCCTGTACCTTGCTTCTAGTGGAGAGAAAAAGTGAGAAACTCCCTTTTGTCAGGATAGTATTTCTACCTGTACCTTTTTGTTGCCTGCTTGGGCTTTTTGCAGCTTAAATATGGTACCCCTGTAATAGGGAAATTAGTATAGATCTGGGGGGTGTCTTCAAACGTGGCCCTTTTATGACTTGTGGACTTCAACTCCCAGAATTCCTCAGCCAACCACGCTGGTAGGGACCCCTGGTATAGATGGTAGAAATGAATGACAGGAATGAATGATAGCTGCCCATTGTCTCAGTGAAATAGGCAGCTTACAAAATGATATATAAACAAACAAACAAATGTCACTTGTTCTTGAGGAGCTTAGCAACCATACAACTTTTTAAACCAAACTTTGGAGCGCTCTGGATTGCAGAATAAACAAAGTGCCAAGAGAATTTCCCAAAGGAATGAATTCCAAGAGTAGCTCTGGAGACATCACCTGGTTTTTCAGCTGAAAAAGCTCAGAGAATAACTTACAGATCTGCCCAACAAGGAAGAACACGAGAAAGGGAGGGAAAACAAAAGAGCCCCTTAAACAATGGTTAGTGTGAATAAAAAGTAAAGGTAAAGGTTCCCCCGCACATGTGTGCTACTCGTTTCCAACTCTAGGGGCCGGTGCTCATCTCCGTTTCAAAGCCAAAGAGCCAGCGCTTGTCCGAGGACGTCTCCGTGGTCATGTGGCCGGCATGACTAGACGCCAAAGGCGCACGGAACACTGTTACCTTCCCACCGTAGTGGTCCCTATTTTTCTACTTGCATTTTTACGTGCTTTTGAACTGCTAGGTTGGCAGAAGCTGGGACGAGTAACAGGCGCTCACTCTGTTACGCGGCACTCGGGATTCGACCCACCAAACTGCCGACCTTCTGATCAACAAGCTCAGCGTCCTAACCCACTGAGCCACCGCGTCCCTTTTACTGTGAATACTGAAAGCCATTTAGCAAGAGAGCAAGGCAGATGTATTTCACACTTGGCCCAGTGGTGGGATTCAGCTGGTTTGCACAGTTCAGCAGAACTGGTAGCCAGTGCTTTTTTTGTAAAAGAAAAAGGTGCCGGAACTCACACATGTCATACAACCTACCTTGCCTACCCTACAAGGTTCCATCCGAAAAAGGTGCCGGAATTCTGTTCTGAGCGTTCTATGATTAAAAAAGCCCTGCCGGTAGCTAATTTTTTGTTGCCCAGGCCCAGAATGGACTTCCGGAAGCAGCATCTACACAGAGAACTGGCTGTTCACATATTTGAATCCCACCACTGGCATGGCCCCATTTTTCATCTCTCCCTGATTGGGGCCAAGAGTGAGACGAGGAAGAACTGGAGGTTGTTGGTATTTTAAAAAAAAACTTTAGAATGGCTCTTTCCCTTTTGCTCTGTAACCTGCAGACTAGTTGCAGTTCAGCAAGAGAAATGGAGCTAAGGGTGTTGCTAGGATATCATTCACAAAATTTCCTAGCAATCTTTTTGGTTAAGCTGTCTGATGCTGACTTAGATAGGGCTGAAAATCCCTATGCTGGTCATTCTGAGAAAATTCAACGTCCATCTCTTTACATTTGCATCTTCTTCATACTGTTTGACTCCAACATTGTGTTTCCTTTCTCTTCCAATTCTAACACGCTTAACCTCATCCTCACCATTGGAGACTCCAGGCTAATCTCCAACTCACCACAACCACTTGGACTTCTTCATCTCAAACTAAACTGAGTAAGACAGGCAATACTCCAACTTGGATCTGTGAACAACCAAGCTCATAATAGCGAAGATGGACAAGGACTGAAACTACATGTGGTGACCTAAACATATCTTAAAATCTCAGAAACTGAAAAAAATTATCCCCTACATTATGACACAATCAGTGTTCTGGATCTCTCCCTTGATACTGCGGCTAGTGTAGCATCAAACTCTACATGGATATGAGTAATTGACAGTTGATGGAATAATTGCCAAACCGAGTACTTCACAGTTTGACATTGTTCAAGTAGATGATAACTTTAGCTTCCAATGGAAAAGAACCATTTAACCCCTTTTCTTCCCTGTTGTTTCTTCTTTGCTACATATGTAGATCAATATTGTATTTCAAGTTTTCAACGTTTGGACCATCTGGCCTGTAGCAGTCATAATCATTTGATCACTCAAAGGTGCTCCAAGGAGCAAAAGACCTTCTAGTTGCCCAAGAGATCATTTATGGAAATTATGTTGATGACCCTTTCCACGTTCAATTTAAATATAATGAAAAAGTAGTCCCATGACAGAAAGATCACGGAACCACCCTCAGCCCCGATGGCCTTTTCTTGACCTGGTTGCAGAAATCTGGCCCAAGGAATGATCTGCTCTATGAGTTAGATTATTAATGAATAATATCCTAAGCTGAACTTGTTAGAGAAGATCTCGGCTTGGGTGAAGCTTCTCCTAGGGATGCCAGGGCTGGTGGTAGTTATCTGATCCTTCTGTTCTGGAGACCTGGCAAAGAAAGTTTACAACAGTTCTAGCAACCGAGTGTAGAGGAAGTGCTGGCAAAGAGAAGATTGTGAGGGTTCTTGGAGGCAAGTACAACAGAAGAACAGCTGGAATAGCAAAAAAAAGTAGCCTTGGCATGTCGGTTTTGACATAGATCCAGAGTTGGGACCCTTAGACAAGAGCTGTTTGCTGCTTTAAAATTCCTGTGATAAATAGGAACAATTAACAATAACTTTTAAGTTGTTATGCGAGTAGACTGGGTGTGACAGAAGCCAATCTCATAAAGTTATGGCTGAAAAGGTGATGACCAGGGCATGTTTGTGGCAGAGGAATAGATCTGAGAGATGCTGTTTTAATTAGCTGTAATTCTGTTGCACTGGTACACACTCGCTCAGACGATGGCAATTCCATTAAAGCTGTTAGGGTCCTTTCCCATAGGACTAAATGGAGTCATGCAAAATGGGGTCCACCAAAAGGCATTTGTTGAGGCCCCTTGCGACTTAGAGAGGAGCCTGTATTGGACAACTTTGTGGAATAAGCCTTCTGGAACTACTGTCAAAATGCTGTGAAGAGCAAGACTGCTCTGATTCATCCTACCACTCCTGGTACAGGCTATGGTCTGGTGAGGAACCACACTGGGTTACCAGCAAACAAACATCTAAGGGAGAAGAAGAAAAAATGCATTCCTCGCTCTGAACAAATTGTTTTTCCTTTAAGTGTGCCTATACGTAACCACACTGCTTACAGCTCAGCTTTTGGATTTATGCAGACAGACAAAAGTCAACATCAATTTGTTGGTAGGGGGAAAGGAGGGTGTGCATATTGTAAAATAAATGAATCTTCAGCCAAGTCAACACATCTTACTAGAGTAGGGCAGTGGAGTTTGTGGTAAAAGTAAAAACTACGTTATTCCCCCCCCCCCCCACCTTCAGTAGAGCCTTTAATGTTCCACAAAGCCAGTAAGAAAAATAAAAACAGTCTGTCTGGGTCTAAAACCATGAGTGTCATCTGTAACTCTATCCACTCATGGATGTGGTCCTTCTGCTTAGGAAACAGCAGGATTATATGTAAGAATTCTAACATGCTCCACTCTCAGAAACCTGTTCAAAATAGTTCATACATCTGGCAGATGTCTTACGCAATTTTAACATGGATATGTTGACTCTAACCTGAAATTTTTAAACTTTGTGAATTCATGCTTCATAAAAAGCCAGGCTATATTTTGTTGTGTCAACCATATGACTGACATATGATAAAGAACCAGTTCGGTCTAGTGGTTAAGGAACCAGATTAGAAACCAGAAGACTATGAGTTCTAGTGCCATTTTAGGCATCAACCTACCTCACAACCAGCTGTTGATGTGGGGAAGATAGGAGGAGCAAGGAGTGTTAGGTATGTTCGCCGCCTTGAGCTGTTTCTACAAAATTAATCAAACTGGGTTAATAAACAAACAAATGCTTCTAACACAGGTGTGAGGGATTTGTAGTAGGCAAGAGTAGCACTTTTTCATTGTTTGCTGTTGTACTGTGAGCCTTTGTTTCATTCCTGGTATTGTAACATAAGAGGATATATTTCTTTCTTTCTGTTAAACATTGGAGAACCTCAGTTGGAAGAACCCAGTTTGAAACATCTACATCTCAAGTCCCACGAAAGGATATGAGCAACATTCAGAAGCAAGATTTTCCTGCACATGTCCCAGTTCCAATGAATAGGGTCTGTTCATAAATAGCTTAGTCCCACTACTCAAAACCAACAGATTTTTGAAATTAGATGTAATATTTAAGGAGGCAAACATCAAACTATATGGAGAAAGAACTGAGTTCAAATCTCTGTCTCTCCATTGATGCTCATCCGTTACTTTGGTCCTATCACATCTCTGGACAAAAGTCATTTTTGAAAGATAATGTGTGCTCCAGAAAAGAATCAAAATAGTTCCCAAGGCTCAAGAGAAGTATAAGGTGACTGAAAGGATCTCATATATTTTGGATACTTACCGAACACTTGACCATTGGTCATAGAGCATGATCATCCAAAATGTTAGGAGACCACTTGTTTATCTTCTCCCGATTTAGGATATGTTGCATCTCAAGCTTAGCCAAATAAGGTTGTCACTGTTCAAAGGTCACCTTGCTACCAGTACAGATCCATCTTTCCATGTTTCCTTAAAAAAATAAAAAAAATCCATCAGTCACAAAATTAGAACCTTGCTAATAGAAATTAGCACATTTGTTTTTTTAAAAAATGCAGACTGATGGGAAAAAAGAGCAGAAAAGATGCATGGCTGAATACATGTGAAACTGATATGAACTGGGAAAAAAAAGACTGATTCAGCTATCCATACTCTTGTGCATTTTTAAAATAGCTGGACCAAGACCATGACACCACTTCCTCCCACCAGTGGCCTGATTAAAATTCTGTCCCTGTCTCTGTTTTTATTTTTATTAGGAGAAATACTAATGCAGTTTGAGTCTAGTAGGCCATGCTGGCAAACAACAAGCCTCCTTTGAAGTTTTTGATGATAGATTTTCAAAAGGAAAAAAAAATCCATAGCTTAGCTGAGATTTGGATTTCCTGGCTTCTTTTACTCTCTTTTCTTCTTGTTTATTTCTTATGCTTCTAGTTGGGGATGGGGTGCAGCGTTTGGGATAGGCATTAAATTAAGAACTAGACTACAATGACTTAAGATCAGCTGGTGTTGGCCCAAAGCATGAGGCTGAGATCCTGCTGAGATTCTTTTCCATTAAGTGGGATTAAGTAAACATTTCATCATCTTTGTCTGTTTATGGCTGATTTATTAGTACATTCCATACTTGCTCGAGGTCTTGAAACCAGCACAATGCATAAACTTGCCGTTTCTTGAACATTAATGATGTTAAAGAGGACTGCATTGCCCCTCATTAAAACATGACACATTACATTGTCAAACTGTGGCTCCTGGTATAATTCATTCAGATTGCAACACATGTCTGTCCTTGCTCAACCATTTGCAGCCAGAATCTCCTCTGTAAAAAGTTTAAGAAAATTGGATGGAAAGGTAGGAAGGAAATGAGACTGTTCGGGGTTGCCAACTGGTTAAAAATGCAAACCAGAAGTGGAATTCAGGAGGAGAGGCGGTTGATAAAGTTAGTTGGTCGTGTGCATCAGATAAAATCTAATTCAATACCAAAAAGCTACTATTGATCATCCCTTTTTAATGTCCTATATGCAGCTATACATCTATTGCATCAGTCCAATGATTAAAATTGCCCCCAGTTAATCAAAAACAGCTCTCCTGCTTGGTCTATTGATCAAGCCAACTACATCTATAGGTAACTGAGAATTAAGCTGATGTTGTTCTAAAATAAACTACTGTTCTTAACATCATTCTTGAACTCAGTGGGGCTTAGTCCTGGATAAGGCATCTGGACTCCTTGAAAGGAGAGCAACATTTGGCATACCCCAGTTAAATCCTGGAACATTGTGCCTTCCCGGTTTACTCCATCTTAGATCCAGCCTAAGGAGATCTGGGTGACTACAGGTAGTCCCAGTGGTGGGATTCAAATATGTAAGCAACCGGTTCTCTATGTGGATGCCACTTCCGGAGGTCCATTCTGGACTACTGGTTCTGCCGAAGTGGTGCGAACTGGCTGAATCCCACCACTGGGTAGTCCTCAAATTACAACTGTAACTGAGGCTGCAGTTTCAGTCGTAAGTCACGATGATCATAAAGCAGGTCACCACATGACCATGCCTGATTTTACAATTTTTTTGTGGTGGTCATTAAGTGAATGTTATGCTGGTCAAGCAAACCTATTCTTCTTTATGAGGCTTTCTTTTTGCAGGAAAACAGAAGTAAATACCACTTTCAAGCAAAAAAATGTATTGTAAATGTCAGCAAGTGACTGTGGGGTGCGGCACACAGCTATAAATGTGACTCATTGCTGAGCACCCAAAATGCAGTCATATGACTACTAAGTGTGTAATAAGCAGTGCTTTTTTTGTAAAAGAAAAAGGTGCCGGAACTCACACATGTCATACAACCCGCCTTGCCTACCCTACAAGGTTCCATCCAAAAAAGGTGCCGGAACTCCGTTCTGAGTGTTCTATGAGAAAAAAAGCCCTGGTAATAAGTCGAGGACTACTTGTAAATGCAGGAAAGAAAGCAGATCAGAAAAGCAACGGAGACTGCTTTCAGATTAAGTGTTGGGGTGAGCAACAATCATTCACAGAATTTCCCAGGGAGGGTAATCGTAGTCATAATTTTATTTAGTTTGAATTAATTTGTCCAGGTTTTAAAATTGTTTGAGGGATAAAAAGATGTATCAATTCGTCTCAATCAGGCCAATTTTATTCTTTCCATTATAGCAAAACTGTCTTCCCAGCGGTGAACGAGGGAGCATCATGCTCTCTGTTAGACATGTCAAAGATTTTTGCTGCAGATGTTACAGTTAAAACTTTATTTTTTCACTCTCAGCACACTGAGGCAGGGCGAATGCTAGCAGAGATGAAGTCTGGCTATGTAATCCTTTAAATTACATTCATGTTATTGACAATATGAAAAAGACTTAATTCTTTTCAATTGTAATGCTTTGGGAGTGTCTAGCGCTTCCTGGAATCCGCACAGAAAAATGCAAGTGCCTCCATCACGTGGAACATCTTAAACACATATCAGCTTTCCCTCTGTCCTTAAATAAAACATCACATTTATCTCTCAATATTTAAACTCTATTTTTAATGTTTCTACAATTCTCAAATTATGTTTAGCTTTAACCCACCTGTCCTTTTCTTTTCTTAGTGGGGTCTAACAAGGAGAAAAGAAAATTTCTGCAATTATTTGTGGCAAAGATTTGGGCTGTCATCCAGGAAAATATTATTTTTATATCCAGGCTAATATCCAGGAATGATTCTTAGATTCTGAAACAATAATAAATAATAACTTAGTATTAAAAGCTTAAACATTATAGATCTGAGGCATGGACTACATATAAACATACACTTACAGTTTTATGAATGTAAATATTTTTGTAAATATTTTATCCCATCAGGAATCAGAGAACTTGTAGGATTGTAACTGATCTACTATTGTCCACTGTTCATCCTTAATTTGTGTTGTCAATTTACAAACTTGGATCCTAAATTTGTCAGACTTAGAATAGACATCTAGAAATGAATGGGATGTTAGTCACAAATACCTCTTAATCTCACTGGGTCCATTATAAGCAAGGCAAAATAGCAAAAAGAAAACACACATTTTTATTTAGCTGTTGCATAAATTACTATGATAGCTGTAGACTGATGGTGCCAAGTTATTTAGTGTTTCATGTTACATTGCTCATGACTGCTGTCTGTTTTTTCCACCAGCACTTTCCCCATCTCAGCGTGGGCAGGATTTAATGATTACCCAGGAACACAAAATAGCATCACTTCACCTTGGCATGGTGTGTGTGGGAAGAAGGAGGAGGCGAACGAGGAAACAAATGAGGGCTGTTCATTGACACAAACCTATCTGTTAAATACACTCAAGGTTAAAACTGGTGACTGGGACGGTACTGATGCAATAGCAGTATGGAGGAAAGAAGCATGGGTGGCTGCATTTATGTGCAATTTATTGCTTTTGAGCAGAAAACACCAGCGTAAAATCCATCTAATTCAAAATAAAGATATTGCTGTTCCAATGAATTGCTTCTAGACTTACCCATTAACATTATGTGTGGTATGAAGCAATAGATTAGCATCAGGTTAGTAACCTAGCAATAGGCTAGCATTAGTGTTAGTGTCTCTGAAAAAATATAGTTTAGTAAGCTGGGCGTATTGGGAATAATGTGCCTAGCACCAATGAAACATAGGAAGTCCTCAAATTACAGCTACTTGTTTAGTGACTGCTTGAAGTTACAATGGCACTGGAAAAAGTGACTTATGACTGTTTTTCATACTTACGACTGTTGCAGCATCCCCATCGTTGCGTGATCAAATTGTGGGTGCTTGACAACTGGCATTTATGACAGATGTAGCCTCCTGGGTTCACCTTTTGTGACTTTCTAGCAAGCAAAGGCAATGGGGAAGCCAGATTCACTTAACAACCGTGTAACTAACTTAACAACTGCAGTGATTCACTTAACAACTGTGACAAGAAAGGTCGTAAAATGGGGCAAAACTCAATTAACCCCTGATCTTGCTTAGCAATGGAAATTTTGGGCTCAATTGTGGTCATAAGTCAAGGACTACCTGGAGTAAGCTTTGCTAATTGGGAATAATACACATAGCAACCATGAAATTATTTTCATCGACTGCTAGCCAACTGCTCCGAGTTTTAATAATTTGTTTCCCAAAATTGATCACAGTATGGCTTTGCTGGGCAATTCCAGGAGATGAATGGATGAATATTGCTTCCAGTGTAATGAGGCAGTGTTAGGCCCACCACGTTTCTTTTCACTTGATAACAAATAGCATGGTGCATTAGCACTTGTGACATAAACTTCATCATTATTCTGGCCTACCATTCTGTTTTTTCTGAGGGGAAACCACTGCTATTGAATATTTCAAAATCGCTTGTAAAAATAAACAATAGATAACTGAATTTTATCTTTCTCCCCCAAGCTTTTAAATAGGAACTATTCAATTTACTGACATCAGAACAAACTCATGGCCCATGAGTTCTTAGTCAACTCAAGCATAAGACTTTAGTCCTATGACTTTGATGGAAAACCTGTTCTTTTCCTTGCTCTAAATATAGAGCATGTATTTGCTCAAGTCTTGGAAAAAGAAGAGCAAAATTAGCTTTAAATTGAAATCGCTTGATCTAAGCTACAACACTGAAGTTATTTGCATTGGAATTGCCATTAGCCCTGTATGGAAAAAATATCACACTGTATATATTTTATCATTGATGAAATATTTATTTGTCTCAATTCTCATTCAGTTTGATGACATAATGTAACTTTTAAATTTCTTTCTCAAAGAACCAAGAATAGCACGTGGAGTCACTTCTGAATAGTTACTTTACTGTTGTTCACTTACAAACAGAGTCTTGCCAGACTAAACCAATTATCTGCAATAACTATAGACATACTCTGTGAATTGCTAGAGGGGGTCTGACCTTGCTCTCTTCCTGTTTACCAGACACTCCTAGCTCCACAGCTCTCCCCTCTCTGGGAAACAATCTTTCTCTCCTGTAACTCCAACTATATTCCACCACAGATTCTAATGAATATCCTTGCATCCCTTAACAACCGGGTTACTAATTTAACAGCTGCAGTGATTCACTTAACACTTGTGGCAAGAAAGATCGTAAAATGGGACAAAATTCACTTAACAACTGTCTCGCTTAGCAACAGAAATTTTTGGCTCAGTAGTGGTCATAAGTCAAGGACTATCTTTGTACCTGTGACCTGCCTATGTGTGAATGTTTTGTCTCTTAAAACATATCCTAGAGATAATGCTATCAAAATTTGCTTGCATGTTGGTTAAATTTTGGCAGTGGGATTTCAGCCCATTTTCTTTTTAAAAGTAACTTAAAATTTAAAATGATTTTAAAATGTACAACTATTTACAGTTATAAATCTCAATCTAGACCACTGACTTGCCAGTTTGTGATTTTTTTGTATTTTTTTTTATATGTGTTCTACATACATCTTAAGCAGCAGAGGTTGAAAAACACTGCTCTGACACGTACAAAAAATAACAATAATAAAGTCCCAAACACCAACAAGCAAAATGTGAAGGAAATTCCAAAGCATTCTGAAAATTAGGTTAAAAAAAATTTCCAAAGTTTATTTTGTAGAAGAAAACAATTGAGAAACTGCAAGGCAGCACTCAGCATTCTGTATTCAGACTGTAAAAAGAATGGAGTGAGTAGCTAAGATGTAAAATCCTGCTGACTCCTGTAAATCTGTAGCTCTGTCTGTGCTCATAATTTTCATTCAAGGACTGTGAATTAGGTACTAATGCTTCTGGTATGGTAGAAAGATTTGAGAGGTCAGTAGAGAAATACCAGTATGATTCCCAATGGGAGACTGTAAATGTTGACAGTGCTTTCTAATTAAACTATTGGCAGCTAAATCTCTTCCACTAGGTTTCAGGGAAGGGTAGAAAACCTGGGCAATTTACATATTGTGCATAATACAAAGAACATGGTATATCAAGGGATATACAATTTAGTCTAGTGGCTAAGGCCCCAAGCTACCGTATTTTCCGGCGTATAAGACGACCCGGCGTATAAGACGACCCGGCGTATAAGACGACCCCCGACTTTTAAGAAGATTTTCAAGGTTTTTCGTCTTATACGTCGGAAAATACTTACATGCCCTGCCCTCCCTGTCCGTCGCAGAGGAGGCGAAGGCCCGACTGGCCCCGCTGGCCCTCCCGCTGCTCCCGCGCTTCTGCCGGTCCCCGAGGCGCAGCGTTTCCCGGGCGGCAGGCAGCGCCGGAGGGCAGCTGCCACCCCGCCACGGCTGGTGCCCCTCCTGCTTCCCCCACCAGGCCTTGAACTTCTTCCATTGGGCGCAGGGCGGGGCAGCTCCGCCCGCAGCCTCTTTTTTAGAACTCGTGCCGCTTCCCTCTCACTGTCGGCTGAGGCGTGCTCGGCCCGAGCTCCTGGTCCCTCTTCCCGGCCGGCTTCCCGCCCTGCCCCTCATGGAGCTGGACTGGACGTGCAGCCTCTCGGTGTGGCTGCTTTTCCTGGGCAGCCTGGCGGTGCGGCTCCTGCGCTCGGACCTGTTGCTGAGCCGGCGGCTGCTGCTGCGCGTGGGGCTGCTGGCCGTCCTGCAGGCGCTGGGCCAGGCCGTCCTGATGCTGCCTCTCAGTGCCGTGCTCATGGCGGCTGCCTGCTGGCTCGTCTCGGTTGCGCTGATGCGCCCGAGCGGCTGCTTCTCCCGTCCTCGGCGGCTCGCACTCCTAGTTGCAGCGCATTGGAGTAAGCGCCGGCAGAGGCTGCTCTTCGGTCACCCACTGGGAAACTTGCCAAACCGGGAGAGCGACTGCCGCGCCCACGCCCCGCCTGGGATGCCGCGCCTGCCTCCCTCTTAAAGTGCCCACCCTGCATCCCTCTGGCCAAGGCAAAGGCGGCTGATGAGGACACTGACCTTGCTCCACGGGCGGCGGGAAGAGCTGCCATGTCTGGGGACTCCTCCTCCTCCTCCTCCTTCCCCCCCTCCCGCCACCCTCTCGCCTCACGAAACGGCCTCTTAGTCCGGCGCGCAGCTCCGATCCCGGCCACCAGGCTGGCTCGTCTCCGACAGCACCGCCTGGCGGAAGCGCATCCCCGCAGGGGGGAGAGCGGTGCTGATGACAGGTGAGTCTGGCGGGCGTGAGGCCCTCCCCTCAGGCCAAGAGCGAACGGGCAGTGCCGCCTTCGCGTGGGGAGAGCCGCCCGACGCTCCCGCCCAGCCATGTCCCGGAGCCGCGCCGGAGTTAGCTCAGTTGCGCGGGGCGGCCTGGCTTTGCAAGAACGGGGACACTCGACTGATTTGTTTTTTTTCCCGGCGTATAAGACGACCCGGCGTATAAGACGACCCCCCAACTTTTGAGAAAATTTTCATGGGTCTTATACGCCGGAAAATACGGTAGAAACTGGGAGACTGTGAGTTCTAGTTCCACCTTGGGCAGGAAAGCTAGCTTTGGTGACTTTGGGCCAGTGACTCTTTCCCAGCCCAATTCACCTCACAAGACTGTTGTTGTGGGGAAAACAGGAGGAGGAAGCAATATGTTCGCCTCCTTGAGTTTTTTTGTAAAAATAGTAAAGGCAGGATTTTAAAAAGTCTAAATAAATAAATAATGATATCATTGGAAGGGCACCATATGCAACATCTCTGTTTTCACTCCAGGAAGCCGTGAAAACTCCTTGGGTTCTTGGGTTGACTGTGGGCCTATTTAGCAATAGATTGCCAAGATAATGGATTGATCCTTTATGTAGATTTAAGATATGACATCCTTTCAGTGCTCGTATAACACTGATGATTTCATATAAAAAGAGCATTTGCTTTGTAAGCAAAAAGTCATGGGTCTAGTCCTCAGCATTTCCCAGGGGGAACAATTAGTTTTAGACCCTTCAGAGCTACTGAATCATCTGTGCAAGCAGACTATTATTATGCAGGCCATTATTCATATCAGAGAGGCAAAACTGGATGAAAGTCTGTTCCTATACATGCAGTTTCCTATGTTACATGACAGGAGGTGACATTTTTAAAATATATAGTAGCTGATGCCCCTATATTTCATTTTGAGTCCCATTAATGGTCCGCCACTCCTAGATTTCTGCACAGAGAACCAGAACTAGCATGGTTTAAAGTGTGGTGTATTCTGAAGAAAACCAGGAAGAGCCACATTCTGGTTCATCTCAGCCATGAAAGCTCGCCAAATAACTTTGAGTGGGTCACTATGGGTCAACCTTTCTCATCAAAATGGTGGTGCAAGAAAAAATGAGAGAGGAAAACACGTGTATATTACCTTAAGCTTCTAGACTGAAGGAGAGAAATAAATCAGATAAAAACATTATTCATATATATTTATTTATTTATTTATTTTATTTTATTACATTTATATACCACCCTTTCCCGAAGGACTCAGGGCGGTTTACAGGGTAATTAAAACCAAAAATACAAAAGTTAAAAACCAAGTTTAAAAAAGATTAAATTTATCCCTGTATAAATAAAACCCCAATTAAAATAAATCAATCCACCACATACACTTCCCACCCCTTTTCGTTGGGCAAGAGAGGGACCCTAACACAGAATTATCTGCAAAATAATAATTACCACCAATTCCTTATGAAGATATTTTAGTATAGAAATCAGTAGTATTATATTGTAGCTGCAAAACAGTATTATTTTCCTCTACTTTAAAATATTAAAGAAGAAAACAAAAACATCCATAAAATGCTTACGGAGTCTGTGAACTTATTCAACTTGACACATCAGCCAGATGTCCTGGATTATACTTCCCACAACACTTAGTGAAGATGGGTGCTGCAAGCCAGCATCTCTGGAGGGGACAAATTTTGGCAGCAATATCATGGAACTTTTCAAAATTTGCTAACCACTTGGGAAAGGGAAGAAGGAAAATAGGAAGCGAAACCCTCTAAGGAGGATGTGGTTTGAAGACCTGACCCAAGACAAACGTTGTGAGATATGAAATCCGGTCATTGCCACACAGTCACTGTCCACAACAGCAGCCCAAGTCTCTTGCCAAAGTTCATTATAGGCTTTTGCTTCAGCGTCTTGTATAGTGCGTCTTTGAGTGGCTTTAAAGAGAGCCTTTTCTTCCAGTAAATTACTGCTTACAGTTGGGTTTGAAGCAAGTTGGTAAACTTGTGTTTTCGTATAGTCTGGCTCCTGGTTTCTGCCTAAACACTGAATGTACACAAGGCTGGAGCATATAGCAAGGTGATTTGCTGGTAGGAAAACAAACATATGGATTTCTTTGTCAACAAGGAGCAACAACTTACTAAGAAGAATAATAGGGACAGAAGAGTTTGCTACTGAATCATCTGTGCAAGCAGAGTATTATTATGCAGGCCATTATTCAATTCAAACTCATCAGCCC
Organism: Vipera berus; assembly: GCF_964194415.1. Lineage (NCBI taxonomy): Eukaryota > Metazoa > Chordata > Lepidosauria > Squamata > Viperidae > Vipera > Vipera berus. The sequence continues at coordinate 13,625,726 of NC_138209.1, read as the reverse complement.
CACATTCCGTAAAAGTTAAACATTAAACTTGGAAAAAGGGAAAATGTTAACATAGAAAAAAATGTCTATTAGCATAGAAAAGCAACAGGATAAGATTCAAGTACAAGTCCAGTGATACGGCCTTTCACCTATCGGGTCATTACTATCAACACTATTCCTTTCCTTTCCAGATATATTAGAAATGCAAATTCCAGAATTCCTAGACCAATGGGCTAGGTTCATTATTAGCTGGAATTCTGAAGGTCCAAACACATTTAGAGATCAGCAGATATAGAAGATACAGGGTACTCCACCTCAGTGGTGGGATTCAGCCAGTTCACACTAGTTCCTGGTGGACAATCACTGAAATATGAGTCAGCAGTGTGCTGCAGCTGCCAAAAAAAGCCAACACAGTGCTAGGTTGCATTAACAGAGGGATAGAATCAAGATCACGTGAAGTATTAATACCACTTTACAATGCCTTGGTAAGGCCACACCTGGAATACTGCATCCAGTTTTGGTCACCACGATGTAAAAAAGATGTCGAGACTCTAGAAAGAGTACAGAGAAGAGCAACAAAGATGATTGGGGGACTGGAGGCTAAAACATATAGGGAACGGTTGCTGGAATTGGGTATGTGTAGTTTAATGAAGAGAAGGGTGAGGGGTGACATGATAGCAGTGTTCCAATATCTCAGGGGCTGCCACAAAGAAGAGGGAGTCAAGCTATTCTCCAAAGCACCTGAAAGCAGGACAAGAAGCAACGGATGGAAACTAGTCAAGGAGAGAAGCAACCTAGAACTAAGGAGAAACTTCCTGACAGTTAGAACAACTAACCAGTGGAACAACCTGCCTCCAGAAGTGGTGAATGCTCCAACACTGGAAGTTTTTAAGAAGAGACTGGCCAGCCATTTGTCTGAAATGGTATAGGGTTTCCTGCCTGAGCAGGGGGTTGGACTAGATGACCTCCCTTCCATGTATTATTATTGTTGCTGTTGTTGTTGTTGTTGTTTGGCAGAACTGGTAGCTAATTTTTTGTTGCCCAGGCCCAGAATGGGCTTCTGGAAGCGGCATCCACACAGAGAACATATTTGTTCACAGATTTGAATCCCACCGCTGGTCCAACTCCCAGTCTGCATAATTTCCTCCAGTTCAGATTTTTGCGTTTCTCAAGAAGGAATCCTATTACATTTTAGTATTTTTTTTAAATTCCATTTATATCCCGCCCTTCTCCGAAGACTCAGGGCGGCTTACAAGCTTAGCAGTAGCCTTCATTCTATGTATATGCCTGCTTATCACACACACCCCAAGCGGCATTATTACAAAGTCAGCTTAATTGCCCCCAACAATCTGGGTCCTCATTTACCTACCTCGGAAGGATGGAAGGCTGAGTCAACCTTGAGCCTGGTGGGATGCGAACCTGCACTAATTGCAGGCAGCTGGTGTTACTTAAGGAGGCATTAGCCCACTGCTCCACCAAGGCTGTATGTACAGCTTCTGTGGAGAGGGATAATGAAACCTACTAATCTGCAAACTTTTTGTATCTGTGTTGAAAGTAACCTATTTATCAGCGTAACCTGTTTGAACCCAAGTTGTTATTAATCAGCATTAATATCTTAAATGAAAACAAGGGTTCGGTTTCAGGGTACAATTCTGCCTCTAACACTTCACTATTTCTTCTCTTCCCCAGCCTAACTTAAGATACAAAACAATCACAACATTTTCTCTTCTTATATAGCCCACTTACCATTTGAAATTCTAAGATTTTCCAGGTAAACACCGCCATCATCATTGTAAATTTGTCGCTTTCATTAGCTATGAAATTTGGTAGTTAATGAACTACTAATATGCGGAAAAGGTTGCTTGATCACCACTGGCCAAAGTTTTTCCCAGAATTTAGCAAAAGTTCGCCCAACCACTAGATGTATATACTGTATTTTTGAACCATTTAATTAATGACCATTTAGATTACTAGTTAAGTGAGCCAAGAGCATTTTAGAAAGCCTCAAAAAGAGAGGGGGAGTGTTTCATGATGAGAATAAAAACAGTAGCTTGTATTTCTGGAACATAAGGTGAGATTTTATTTTTTTTAAAAAAACAAGTGACCATGAATTGACAACATTTTAAAGGCATCTGGGTTTGTTATGTTTTATTTGTAATTATTGACAATTATATGAGTAGGTTGTGCAGTTGTGACGATATTTCTTCTTGGACTACCAACAATTCGATTACAGAAAACAGGATGTTGTATAATTACACCCAGGCAATGTTTTAATTTATAATTTATAGACAGGTTATAGATACAGTATCTATTAATATTTATCAGTTTCATTTTGAGGAGGAAAAAATTCTTTTTTTTCCTCAGGGAATGAGTGTCTCAAATAAAATCTAGCAGATTCCTGAAAAACATCCATTTCTGGCTTATGTATTAATAATATTAATGTGAAGGTGGATTTACACTGTGTTATGACTTAAGAGAGATTTTTTTTTAAAAAAAATGATAAAGTTTTAAGCACATGATTCCAGAAAAAATGTCTAAAATGTTTAGGAATACTTCAAATTTATGTTGGCATTGTGGACAACAGGAAGGATCATTTTATCATGCCTGGTGGACTTGCAAAAACATCAGTATTTCTTACAGTAATCTTGCCAGCTTCTCTGTGGACTTCAACTCCCAGAATTCCCCAGCCACACATCTTCAGGTTGCTAGGTTTGAAAAACATTGAAGTAGAGGTTAAACCATAACAGTTTGAGAAATGACAGGGATATTTGTGTTAGAAGGAACCAAAAGTCTGGACTAGAAGTACATTGCTCAATAATTCATGAATGGATTTAAGAAGATATTTCTGAACTGTCTTTCATCCCCATATTACACAATTCTAAGGCAACTTGTAATTTAAAGCTTTACAACCATATAAAAAAATCAAAGGAGCAGGTACACAAAGGCAGAAGAAACATCCTAAGGAAAGGAGAGTCATTTGAAATCATTTCAAAGAGCACAAACAATAACGAGCAAAGTTTTAGCAGCCTACTCCAAATTAAACGTAAGTGCTTCTAATCTTGGAATATGGAAATCAGTGGTAAGGTGTAAGTGCAATGGAGAAACCAATTGGCTCGTTGTTCATTAGCTCACACTCAAATTACATGTGAATGAACTTCAACCCACTTTACATTTTACAGGTAAAAGCAACTGAGCATTATTAAACTTAAGTTTATAGTAAAAACTACGCAGGGTTACTGGACAGGATTGGCTAAACAAAACCAGAAGGTACCAGTATGGGGAAAAACAAATCATAACCATTAAATAAGGGCCACCTTTACCACCAGTGAGAAAGGATATTCATTTCCCTGTCAAAGCATCATAGTTTTATGGCTGATGAATCACTTTGTTGGCTGACTGATTCCAAATTCATCAGATGATTGTTTTCCTTAGCTTGCATAACATAATTTCCAACACGTAGAGCAGCATTTGTACATTCCAGGCCAATAGGGCTTCCTTAACAAGGCATGTTGTGTTCCATACAAGAATACTGGATAACATTCATATCGGAAACTGTAATCGATGGTGGTAGAATATTCACTTCCCCCCCTCTTCTCTCTTTAGTATATTTATTACTTTAAAGCTCCTAAATAATAGAATAACAAGAATTTGTATATTTGTATAAATATATTTGTATTAAAATAACATATTGTACCAAACCTGAGAAGATAGAGTAATAGATAATTTATATAGCTAGATTTAATAATATGTTAGGAGACTGAGCAAGTTCTATGCTAACATTTTATGGAAATATTTTTAGTTTCTACAAATATCACTCATTTATTCATTATTCTACATATTCTGTTCTGATTTTCTTAGCCCTATTACATCTTAGGTTGCATTTTATCATATTTTCTGGTTGTTATGGATAATACATATATGTTACCGGCAATGTGTGAAAAGCTGGCATGGTATAGAATGCCTAGGAAATCTATAGAACGCATGATGCTTTTAGGCAAAGTATAAAGTGTCTGGGTTATTTTAGTACGCTATATATTTTCCCTAGGCATTGTATACAATACCTAGACATTATGCAGAATTATAAGAACTGTTTAGGCAAAGTATAAAAAGAGATAATGAAAAAGGTGAGTGTGCGGGTAAAGGCTAGGGCAGGGGTGTCAAACTCAATTTCATTGAGGGCCGCATCAGCATTGCGGTTGCTCTCAGGGGGCTGGGTGGGCGTGGCCAGGGTGGGTGTGGCCTACTGGTTGGGCATGGCTAGAGTGCGTATGGCCTACTGGGTGGGCATGGCCAGCTCTACATCGTTCGCATCAAGGGTGCCTATGGGGGCCTGGGCAGGAGTGGGACAGATCTGAGGGTCTCTGGCAGGAGGAGGGTCTCTGGGCCAGGGCCAAGGTAGTGGGGGCCGTTCCCTCACTGTTTCCAGGATGGCTTCGTGGGCCACATGAAACCACTTCACGGGCCGCATCCGGCCCCCGGGCCTTGTGTTTGACATGTCTGGGCTAGGGGGAGGGTTAGAGTTAGGCTAAACCAGGGGTAGGCAACCTTGGCTCTTTTAGGACTTGTGGACTTCAACTCCCAGAATTCCTGAGCAAGTCATAAATGAGCCAAGGTTGCCTACCCTGGGCTAACCCTAACCTTCAGTCTCACCCTAACTCTAGCTCTAACCGTCACCGTCACCCTAACTCTTCATTGAAAAGACATTTATGAAAATGAAAGAAGAAATACAAAACAAAACACAGGCCTTTCTTACAGGAAAAAAAACCCAAGAGAAAAAGACCAGTATTGACTTACTTGTTGTTGCAACTAGAAAGTGTAGAATGGCATTTTAATGGGAATATTTTATCCTTTGCCAGTTTGTCTTTTGGCATTCTGTAGAATGTTTAGGAAATGTGTGAAATATTAAGCATTTCATACTTGGTTATCCTATTTTTGGCATTCTATAGATTTCCTAGGCATTCTATAAAATGACTGATTTCACACATTGACGGTAACACACACACACACACACACACACACACACACACACACACAAAAGAAAAAAACAAAAGTGCTGACCTAAAATAATATGTCTGGAATGAACCCTGAGGAAAGTTTACAAGACCAAAAGCATGAAACCATCCCCAGACACCTCCGTCCTTAGAGGAAATGAAATGTGGCATGATCCAAAGCCACATATGAAAGCCCTTTAGAGTGTGTGTGTGTGTGTGTGTGTGTGTGTGTGTGTGTGTGAGAGAGAGAGAGAGAGAGAGAGAGAGAGAGAGAGAGAGAGAGAGAGAGAGTGAGAGAGAGAGAGAGAGAGAAACTGTCTAAGAACAAGTTGGCAGTGTTTATCTAGACATCCCCGTCATAGGAATGTTTTTGCTGTTGCTTTTAAAATTAAATTTAGGATGAACCGTTTTCCCTGATCTTAGTGAACTGATAAACATCATTGTCCTTTCCAAAGTCTGCCATCATCTGTTTGTTGCTAAGATGGATGAAAATTCTTCATCAGTCCCAAAAAAGATATTCAGACAGGGCATCTTTAGTTTAAATGAGTACATCCAAATATCTAGTTTTAAGGATCTACAAAAATATGAGTTCAGAACACCAAGAACTTGTCAGCCCTTAAGATAGTAACAAGCACCCTGAAAGGTTATTTTCTTTTTAGTTTTAGGAAATATCTCAGTGGCAAAAGTTGTCACAACCAGTTTGACATTTGCAGCAAGGTTATCTTGGGTTATTTTAGACTTTTGCCAAACCAAACTCTGCATAAGACAGCAGCATAAACAAGAAACTAAGGATGGGAGGTTTAATTAAGGCCTGTATTCTGAAACACAATTTAGAGTTCTGGGTAGAACTTTAAATTATTATTTTAGCCTTCAACCTCAATCCAAATCTAGCAGGGTAGGGGAATTTGTACAATTGAATACCATATTTGGCCAAGTGTGATGAGACACACAAGGAATTTGTTTCCAGTATGGAAGCACTCAGAGTATATTCAAAGCAACAGAATAATAATACCAATGAAACGGGAAGTAAAGAAGATAATTGTCAGGACCCACCCCAATCCACGCTTAGGAGAACAAAAACTAGAGTCAGCTCTAGTCCAAAAGGAATTTTTACTAGGACGTGTTTGGTTGTAGAAATACAAGGCAGGATCTGGTATTGTTTTACAGATTGAAACTTTATAAAGAGTTCCCAGTTCAATCCCCCTTCCTTCAACCCCATTTGGTCAGCCCCCCATCATTTACTTCGTGTCATCCCTTTCGTGGGAAAAAGGGAACTTTGGATCTTTACGGTTATTGCCTTCTTTCTTTACAGATTCAAATGGAGACACAGGCCAGATGCCTTCTTCCCTAACCCTCCCCTTTGTTCCCCCAGTTCAAAAGGTTTCCCTTGGTCTTTGAAATAATCTAAGGCAGACTAAGGCAGGCTGAATCCACATCCGCTCCTCCTTCCTCGGGAGATGGCAGAATCCAGGGGGGGGAATACATAATGTTTTAAACATACATTTATGAATGTGATATAAATGGATTCTGACAATAATAAAAATGATAAATAATAATACTACGGTTGCACTAGATGGGTTAATAGAGATTAGGCAGCATTGAATTAGGCGTTTAGCAGAGTGATGGCATGAGGGATAAAAAACACCTGTCCCTGGGTTGCACTGTCCTGAGGGAAGGAGTTGAAACAATTGATGTCCAGGATGTGAGGGGGGTCCAAAATACTGTTGGAGTGAAGTACTGTACACTGTGACACTGTGACAATTGTAATCAAGTGTGGGCTAGCTCAGGGGTGTCAAACTGCCAGCTTGCAGGCCAGATGCATCATAGTGAAACTGTGCCCATCCCATTGCCGGCGATGGCAAAAAAGTTGCGGTACTTCGTGACACGTCACGTGATGTTGCGGGTTTGACACCCCTGGGCTAGCTGGAGAAAGAGCTGGCTTGAAATTCATACTGAAAGAACAAACCTGAAGGAAATGTGAGTGGAGTGCCACAAAGTTCAGACCTGTGTGCAAAGTGTTTTGCAGATGAGACAAAATGAATGCAGTAGCTAATGGGTCAGAATTAAAATTCAAAACAGTTATGGAATATTAAAGGAATCAGTTGAACAGAAGAGAATGATTTATTGATTGGATGTGTGTAACAGAGACAAAGGCAAAATTATTCATAAAACTCAAATGTATAGGTAGGGAAGATAAGGATTCCCTGACCTGGTAGTAGTTGTTTCCCAGTGTCATATAATATATGTGGGTATATGCAAAATTATTTATTTATTTATGTATGTATGTATGCATGTATGTATGTATGTATGTATGTATGTCATATTTATGTTGTGTATATTAGAGGTGGTGACTCTTTGAGAGCTGTATGCAACGAAATTTCATTTTAATGTATGCTGATTAGTGTACATTCAAAGTGACAATGAAGTTATTATTCTATTCTATTCTATTCTATTCTATTCTATTCTATTCTATTCTATTCTATTCTATTCTATTCTATTCTATTCTATTCTATTCTATTCTATTCTATTCTACTACATATTAAAATAATAGAATAATAGTGAACTGGAAGCTACATATGATTGAGCAGCTTGCAGTTAGCTGCATTAACAGAAGTATAACTTATTTTTAAATAATAATATTAGTAGGCACCTTGGGTGCAATCTCTGAACAACTGGCGCACCAGTTGAACACCATCGTCATTGACAAACTCACCATCACTCAATTGCAAAAGGCAGCTTTACTCAGAACAGCTTATATTTTACGATGATGTCTTTAATAACCATCAAACATCCACATCTGCCTATCCCAGGTCCTTGGGAAGGATTTGACAGATGGACAAAAAATGCCCAAACCAGTCTGAACATCTGGCCGACTGTGTGATGAACCAATAAATTAACAATAAAAATAAATAACAATAATAATTTATTCTGTTTTAAGTTGGTTGTTCAGTTCTTACTCCACACTTCAAGAAGGATTCAGACAATTGGCATATATTTGAAGAAGAGGAATGAGGTTGATCACGAACAGAAGCTAAATCCAATGAATAGATTAAAGAAACTAAAAGTGTTTACGTTTGAGAAGATAAAGGAGGAACGTAACAGCATTTTTCAAGTATGTCAAGAATGTCATACAAAAGGCCAAGACTGGTAGCAGGACTTACACTAATGATCCTATGAAACAGGGAGATAGATTCAGATTGAATTTTAACTTTGTAAGTGTAAAAACACTTTGACAGAGGAGACCATTAAAACGTGGTGAACTTTACTGAATATATTCAAGTTGTGGTTGGACAGCTAACTGGCAAGCATGCTTTGATCTGATTCTGTTAATAGATTCTGGTACTGAACAATGAATTGGACAGGATGGCATAATGAGTCCCTTCTAATTTCATGGTTCTATTTTTCTTCTCTGAAATGTCCATAGATAGAGATTTGTAAATTACTCAAAGTTCTCCACTAAAAATGCAAATCACTGAGGTCAAGGGGAGTATAGTGACCCAAAAATTCAGGTTATGCATCTTATGAGAAGACCTTAACTTCAGCTTTGCTTAACTTAAACATGGGTTAGTAACTCTCAAGCTGAATTCAGGTTTTGGTGACTGCATGAATGCAACATTGTAGAAAGGGTTCACTCCAAATCTACTGTATAAAATAGCCACTGTACAATAAACTCTCATATTCATTTAGTTCAGACCCTTCCTTGGTGCAGGATGTGCTAAAGAATTGGCTTAGAACATCTAGTTCGCTGTGCCTACTTCAGTGCTTACATAGAGGAGTAATAGCCATTCCTAGCTGTAGAAAAACATGGAAGGCTTTTGGTCTAAATATCAGTGAACATCTGGGCTGGCTAAATGCACATTAGTGACCAGCTAATTAGAAACCTCAGCAACTTCTTTAGATCTGACTGTGTGTCTCTGCCATTTCTTAGAATTTCAGTGGCTGTTAGGCCGTTGCTAGGATGTTCTTCAATTAATTAAGGTAAGAAAATTGGCTTGATGAAAAACCCTTTCATAAAGTACACCGCTTGCAATTTGATCTTGGCCTGTATGTAATTATAGTCAGGTTTGTACAACTGCTATACTGTAAGAGCTATGTACTCTTTAAATAATTTTGAATTGTACTTTGTTATTCAGAGTCCTAGTGGATTGAAGAGTGTATTAGTCAATTACATGATTTATTCCATCAATCCAAAGGAAAGTTGTGTCAAGAGCTGCTAGCTATAATTCATGTCTTCTATCCTTTTTCCTCAAGAAACAGCAATTTGTTAGGGCTTTACAAAAGCCTTGCAGGAAAACGTCCCTTCAGTTGAGGTTTCCACAATTCACTTCTTTATTATGGCTTCATAAAGTGACCTGGTGCTTTGATTCTACATAATGCACCAAAGGGAACACTTAACTTGCCTTCAAGGGATTTTTAAGCATGAGGTTGCAGGACACATTTTCCCCAAAACAAAGGGGAGAAAAGCAGTCTCATGATATCCAAAGAAGATATTCAGTCAGAGTCCATTGCTTGTCTGAAATTTCACCATGAAGTAATTACCTCCAGCAATCAGAACTGAGGTGGATCTTCTTGCACAGCGTTATTGTTACTTAATATAGTTTATTTAACAACTACTTAATATATTTTATTCAATTTCAATGAACATGGATAAAAACAGGATATGCCTGCCCTCTAGTGGAGAATTAAATTGCATTGATTTATTTCAATAGTTCTCAACTCATTGCTGCTTCAATGAATGACTTGTCCATGAATATGTAATTATGCATTCTCTGCCTGGCACCATAGGAATTGGATGATTTTGCTGAATTCTACAAGAATGAGCTTTCCCACCAGTCCCAGAAAGATCCTGATTTAACAAAATACACAACTTTTAAAGCAAGGTGTTCCAGGTGTGATCTTGGCATTTCCAGATAGGACTGAGAAAGAAGCCCCTAGGCCAGGGGTAGGCAACCTCAGCTCTTTTATGACTCATGGACTTCATGTGGATGTTTGATGGTTATTAGAGACATCATCATAAAATATAAGCTGTTCCAAGTAAAGCTGCCTTTTGCAATTGAGTGATGGTGAATTTGTCAATGATGATGGTGTTCAACTGGTGCTTCAGTTGTTCAGAGATTGCACCCAAGGTGCCTACTAATATTATTATTTAAGAATAAGTTCTACTTCTGTTAATGCAGTTAACTGCAAGCTGCTCAATCATATGTAGCTTTCAGTTCACTATTATTCTATGATTTTAATATGTAGTAGAATATGTACTTTGAAATGGAGATGAGCACTGGCCCCTAGAGTTGGAAACGACTAGCACGCATGTGCGGGGGAACCTTTACCTTTAGAATATGTAGACGCGGTGGCTCAGTGGGTTAGGACGCAGAGCTTGTCGATCAGAAGGTCGGCAGTTTGGCAGGTCGAATCCCAAGTGCTGCGTAGCAGAGTGAGCGCCTGTTACTCGTCCCAACTTCTGCCAACCTAGCAGTTCGAAAGCACGTAAAAATGCAAGTAGAAAAATAGGGACCACTATGGTGGGAAGGTAACAGCGTTCCGTGTGCCTTTGGTGTCTAGTCATGCCGGCCACATGACCACAGAGACGTCCATGAGTCATAAAAGAGCCGAGGTTGCCTACCCCTGCCCTAGGCAGATTGTGTTGATATCCCTGAACTATCATGACTGTAGGTCTAGCTTGGTCCTTGCTCTAAGGCAGGGGACTCCAAACCTGGCCACTTTAAGCTTTGTGGACTTCAATTCCCAGAAATCCTCAGCCAGCCAAGCTTTAAACTTGGGGTCCCCTCTGTAGCATAAAGAGAAACCATGTGCCATGAATCCCCTTGGTTACCCACTAAACACCTTAACCTACACAATTCTTCATTTTTTTAGGGGGGGGGGGAAGAATCAGCCTCTAGCATTGCCTTGATTTTCAGATATGTCTTTGAGAACTAAATGGGCCATCTACTTAATGTTGGGGCACTCATGATCCATCCTTTTACGTACGTGCCCACCTACTCAGCAAAAGAAAAGCAAAGGGAGGAGGTTTGGGAGGCAAACAGCTTAGTAAAACTGAACATGTTCAGCAGGCTGTGTTAGATACTGGGTTCGTGGCTTCAATGACGAGACGAGGCGAGTGAGTTCAGCAAAGATCATTGTTTATTGCTTGCAGGAACTGAACTGAGAAACAGGGCTGCGAATGCAGCAATTTATACCCTGGCCTCTAGGCGGCGGCCAATAGGTTTAAAGCAACCTATTGCCGCCCTAGAGGCAGCCAATGGCGGCGCTGGAGACGGGTTGTCTGAAGAGCTGGGAGCTGTTAGTCAGCTTCCCTGCTCAAACAACCTACCAGCAATTAACCCACGTGATGTTCCTTTAACAAGACAAAGCCCAATACATTACACCCCTCCCCCCTAGAATGTACAAACGTTATAACAACAATGAGAATGATTACAGCAATAAGAGTTTATAGAGGTACAACAGTAATGTGCAATATACACGTTTTTCCATACTGGCTAATACAGAGGGTCTCCTAGCTAGCAGCACAGTAATGATACAGACATCATCATAGCTCATTTATTTCAGAACAAAATGTTGTAAATATGCAGGAGGCTTGCGAACCCTCGTGGAACGCCTGGGAGACCCAGGCACTTCCTGGCCTACCAGCTTGCCCGCTGGGCTGGGTAGACCAGTGTCTGTAAGTTCAAGCAAGTCTGGTTGACTCGGAATTCTCTGGCTGGCCCTTGCAGGACGGCCCACCCCAGAGTCCAATTGCTCCACAGAGTTAGCACAGCAGCTGTAGTGTTCTGGTTGGCTTTCTCCATCAGGGGCCCCATGTTGCACTCCTGGGCTTTCCTCCCCTAAGGCCACCTCCCCGTTGCTCTGACTGCTTGGTGCCTCAGAGCCTATGGATTGATCGGCCTGGCTGCCGGTTTGCGGTCCGTGAATGGGACCTGGGATGAAGTCCTTGCTTTGTGACCGTTCTGGGAAATGCTTTCTAAGCTGATTGATATGGTGACGGACGACTCACCCGCCCTCTAGGCCCACTTCGTATGAGAGAGGGCCTGACGTTTTGGTGATTTTCCCTAGCACCCACAAGTTCCAATGCCCATAGCTCCTGGCCCATACCCCGTCACCCACTTGCAGCTGAAAGGGCCCAGCAAAGTGTATATGAATCCTTGACCAGGTTGTGTGTGTCTCCTCCCACTTGTGAATGGAAGCATGTGGCATTTCAGGCCTCAATTGCTGGCATGTATAACACCCATTGAAGCCTTTGAACTATGGTGCTGGAGAAGACTCCTGCGAGTCCCTTGGACTGCAAGGCGATCAAACCGGTCAGTCCTAGAGGAGATCAACCCTGACTGCTCTTTAGAAGGCCAGATCTTGAAGCTAAAACTCAAATACTTTGGCCACCTAATGAGAAGGAAGGACTCACTGGAGAAGAGCCTAATGCTGGGAAAGATTGAGGGCAATAGAAGAAGGGGACGACAGAGAATGAGGTGGCTGGATGGAGTCACTGAAGCAGTAGGCGTGAGCTTAAATGGACTCCAGAAGATGGTAGAGGACAGGAAGGCCTGGAGGAACATTGTCCATAGGGTCACGATGGGTTGGACACGACTTCGCAACTAACAACAACAACAACAACAACAATAACACCCATGCACTTGAGCCTCAATGGCTTTATCTAATCCTGGCCACCATAAATAGCTTCTTGCCAAAGCTTTCATGTGGACAATACCCGGATGACCTTCATGAAGTGATTGCAAAACCCTGTCCCATAATGAGGTGGAAACTATGGCCCTGTTCCCCCAAAGAATACAACACTTATGAGCTGAGAGCTCATGTCTCCTTGTGAAATAGCTCTGAAACTCAGGACCTGGGCTTTTATCTAACCACCCCGTGTGTACCCAAGATAGCACTCTGCTTAGATTCTTATCTGCTGCTGTTTCAGCAGCTATGTCCCCTGTGTGGAGGGGAAACTCCAGCAAGTCCTGAATGGACAAAACGTGGGCCAATGGGGCCAGATCTGGTTCGATTTGCAGCAGTGGAAGCCTGTGCAGGCCATAAAAAAAAATCTGCATGGCCCATATCCTTGCTGAGTTTGTGAATTAGCTTAAAGCTGTAAGCCGATAAAAAAATGGACCATCTTAGCATCCTAGGGGATAAGATGTGGGGTGTCTGTCTGTCTGTAGTGAATAACCCCAATAGCAGTTTATGGTCTGTGAAGACCATGAAGTCCCTGTTATATAAGTAGTTGTGCAATTTTTTTACTCCAGCTACTATAGCCAGTGCCTCTTTGTTAATTTGAGCATAATTACGCTCGGCGGAGTACAGTGTCCTCGAATAAAAAGCAATTGGAACTTGAGTTCCATCTCTCTCTAAGTGACTTAGGACTGCCCCCACCCCATATGGAGATGCATCACACGCTAGGCATACTGGCATTGATTCCTTGAAATGAGTGATCATGGAACTGACTGACAGAAGAGCCTTCAGTTCCTGAAAACTTTTTTCTGAACACTAGTCCACTTCCATGCAGTATTTTTGTCCAAGAGCTGGTATAACGGCTCTGCCACTGCGGCCTTGTTAGGAAGGAATGCGTGGTAAAAATTTAGGAGGCCTAGGAATGCCTGCAGCTCTCCCTTCGTTTTGGGGCTGGGCTCCATCTGAATGGCTTTTACTTTAGACTCGGCAGGATGGATGCCGTCAGCATCTATATGGAAACTCAAGAACTCAGTTGAAGGGACTCCAATACTGCACTTATTCTTTTTAACCTTGAGGCCTGCTTTGCGCAGCCTTTGAAGGATGGCTCGGAGCCTCCTTGCAAGCACCTCAGTGGATTCACCAGCGATGAGCACGTCATCAAAATAGGGGCAACCCCCCGGAATGCCCTTGAGTTTCCATTCCATAATGCCCTGAAAAATGCCGGGGGCTACACTGACCCCAAATTGCAGGTGCTTTACTTTAAACGCCCCCTTGTGGGTTACAATTGTCTGTGCCATGGCTGTGGCCTCATCAACAGGGAGCTGTTGGTAGGCCTGAGCCAAATCTAATTTTGCAAAAATGGTACCACCTTGCAAAGATGCCAGGATGTTGCTTACTACTGGCACCGGGTATGCATGCTATTTGAGTGCATAATTAATTGTGCATTTGTAATCGGCACAGATCCTGACCTCCCCATTGGCTTTTAGTGGTGTTACGATTGGGTCTCCCATTCACCCCCATCTACTGGCTGCCCTGTTCAACAAGTTTATCTAACTCAGCGTCTATCTTGTGTTTAAGAGCAAATGGCAACCTACGAGGTTTAATCCTGACTGGCACTACAGTAGGATCTAGTTTAAATGTTATTGGCGGGCCCGTGTATGTCCCCAGAGCTGAATCAAACACATCTGTGAATTCCTCGCATACTGTCGCTAGACTCGTGACTTGGGTATGGTTGATTCTGGTTACTTGGATGCCTAGTGCATCAAACCAATCAAGCCCGATCAGGCTCGTTTGCTGACCCCCTACCACGACAACGTCCAGGTGCCCAGAAAACCCCTTAAGTTTAACGGCTAGTGTGGCCTCACCCTTGACTGCGACTCTGGCATTCTGGAACTCAGTTAGTATAATGTCAGAAGGCCTCAGCTTGGTCCATCTCTTACTGCAATTACAGACAAAATTAAATGTCTCTAGTGAAATAATAGATACGGTGGAGCCCGTGTCCAGCTCCATCTTGCAGGGGACCCCTTGCAACTCCACCTGAAGTCTAATCTTTGGCTTAATGGTGAGGCGAGCTCCTGTATGGCAAATGCTTCTGCGGCTGGAACAAAACCCCACACTACACTGTCCCAGGGCCCCGGTACTTCTCCTGGTTGGGATATCCAACTGGCAATTTGATGGCCGGTCCCTCTGGAGACCTCTGCAGACAGACACGATGTGGCCAGTCTTTCCGCAGGCCTGGCACGTGGCTGAGTGTTGGTGGCGGCCGCCACACCCTGGGCACCTAAGAAAGGGATCTGCCTTGTAAGTCACCCCTTGTTGCTTGTCGCTGTGATGCTGTTGGTCATTGTGTCTTTGTAGCTTGTTGGCTTCTGTGTTGTCATCGGGGTCTTCTGTGTGTTCGGCGTCCTCGTGGTGGATGGCTTCTGCGAGTTGAGCTGTTTTGGCAGGCCGCATGGCTCGTATGGCCCCGCTGGCGGCTTCGTCCACCATGATTTCTTTCAGCGCATCTGGGAATGACAGAGTCTCTTTAGTGAAGACTTTTGGCTGTAACTCTCAATTCTGGAGACTGCAGACAAGCCGGTCTCATAGCCTCTCCTTGACATCGGAGAACTGGCACAGGTGTGTGGCCTGCCTCAATGCCGCGATGAATTCAGACGCTGTTTCACCTGGCTGCTGAATTCTCTGCTCGAATACATAGCGCCAAGCGATTGCTGACAGCTTGGGTTGAAAGTGGTCTCTGAGCTTCTTCAAGTCTGTGAACGTTACGGACTCCAATGGTGTTGGCGTGTACAGGTTCTCTGCAATGTCGAACATGACTGGGACGCACACACACAGAAGTGTGGTGGTCTTCAGGCCGTCCTCGGCAACTTGATTCGCGCGAAGATAGTTCTTGACCCTGGATAGATACGAGGAGCATCTTTCTGGGTCAGTTATGTCGAATTCTTCCAGCTTTCCGACCTTGGCCATTTCTGCTGGTCTTTGTGGCTGAGGCTCGATGTCTTCACATCCTGCTCCTCCGTTGTGCAGGAACTGGTCCTCTGTGCGCATGGTCGCTAGTGTGGCTGTGCTAGGCTGACCATGGGGGGAATTGCTTTTCATGCCAGGCACTGCTCGGCCTCTCCTCTAGTGACTTTTCAGCTCAGTTGGAGGAGCAGGATCCCACCCTCTTCGCCAGTGTTAGATACTGGGTTCTTGGCTTCAATGACGAGATGAAGCGAGTGAGTTCAGCAAAGATTATTGTTTATTGCTTGCAGGAACTTAACTGAGAAACAGGGCTGCGAATGCAGCAATTTATACCCTGGCCTCTAGGTGGCGGCCAATAGGTTTAAAGTAACCTATTGCCACCCTAGAGGCAGCCAATGGTGGCGCTGGAGACGGGTTGTCTGAGGAGCTGGGAGCCGTTAGCCAGCTTCCCTGCTCAAACAACCTACCAGCAATTAACCCACGTGATGTTCCTTTAACAAGACAAAGCCCAATACATTACAGGCTGATTGGACTGAAATTCGTTGCTTTTCTCTCTTAGATTGGTAGAAATTAACTAAAATTATCTTCCCTTGGTTTAATACTGAAAGGTGGTACAGTACAACAGGTACAGAAACTGAAGTACGATGAGTATAGAAACTCAAGTAGGAAGCCTGCATTTCAAATCTCTTTCGTGTAATGAAAGTTCATGTGTCAAAGTGACAACTTTCCAGCAGGGGGAGCAAGACTGAAATACAAAAGCTAGCAATAGCACTCAGACTTATATACCGCTCCATAGTGTTTTACACAGCACTCTCTGGGTAGTTTACAATGTCAGCATATTGCCCCCAGTAATTTGGGCCCTCATTTTACTGACCTGGGAAGGATGGAAGGCTGAGTCAATCTCAAACCACATCAGGATCGAATAACAGGCTGTGGACAGAGTTAGCCTGCAGTACAGCAATCTAACCACTGTGCCACCAGGGCACTTAAAGCTGATATATAGTTACTAAATTCCATCCTATCATCAGAAAACTGAATAACAAAATTTTCATACCAAAGCTGCTAGAATGACTCTGTCTGTCTATAGTCCTTGACTTTAAACCAGGGCTCTTTTCAAACTTGGCTCTTTTTATGACTTGTGGACTTCAACTCGCAGAATTCTTCAGCCAGCATGTCCACAAGTCATAAAAGGGCCAAGTTTGAAGACCCCTGCTATAAACCATTCATTTAGCAACTGTTTGAAGTTACCACAGTGCTGAAAAAAGTGGTTTATGATTGGTCCTCAAACGTACCACCAGTCCTCACACATCTCCATAGCTTCCCTCTAGTCACATGACACTTGGCAACCAGGATGTATTTATGATAGTTGCAGCATCCTGGGGCCACATGATTGCCATTTGTAGCCTTCCCCTCAGCTATTGACAAGCAAAGTCAACGAGAAGAAGCCAGATATGCTTAATGACTGCTGTAAAAAGAGATTGTAAAGTCAGGTGCTATCATGAGATGATCCTCTTAACAACCAAATCACTGAGTGATGGAGGTTCTCAATTGTGATCGTAAGTTAAGGACTTACCTGTGTTGCTGAACTTCCAAAGAGCAGCACAATTGGACACTTGTGATTAAGCTCCGAAGTTATTTAAAAATCTTTAGAAGGGACCCCCTTGTTCAATTGTTATTTTGAGGTTGGATGGAGAGACATCCAAGTATCTTCTTCATAAATAAGATATGTATTTACAACCCAGAAAATCAAAATAAAGGTTCCTTCCCTGCCAATCAACAAGGAGTAACAGCCAACAACGCATTTTTAAGGGGCACAAAATGGATGTGATGGAACATTCCAACAGGGAAAGAAGGAATTCTTCTTCATCAATGTAACATAAAAATATATGCCTAATTATGAGCGGAAAAGGTTTGCTTATGATACTGCCTTGAAAATTATTTGAAGGGGTACCGTACCCATTAAGGTTACTTCTTAGTGCAGGGGTGTCAAACTCATAATGTCACGTGATGTGTTGTGACTATTGCAACTTTTTGCCATTGCCGGCAATGGGGAGGACGCAGTTTCGCTATGATGCATCTGGCCTGCAGGCTGGCAGTTTGACATCCCTGAGCTAGCCCATACTTGATTACAATTGTTACAGTGTCAGAGTGTACAGTACTTCACTTCACAGAGTGTACAGTATTTTGGAGGGCTGGCAGTTTGACACCCCTGTCTTAGTGTGTCTATTTTGTCTTTTCATAGCCACATGTGATTCTCTGGATTGATTCATACAGCATGACCATAGGACATTCTGTTGAAGTCAATTGAAAAATGCAACTTGAGGGTATATTATTATTTTTAAAAATGACAAAAAGCTGGTATTCTTAAACACTTTATTGGTATGCAACATCACTGAAGTATCATTTGTTAAGAAATCTAGTGTATTGACAGATGTCTAATATTTCATAATAATAGTTTTATTGGTAGAAAAGTAGAATAGGAAAATGTATGTTTTATGTTTAAGATTACTTTGGTATCCTAATATCAAATTAAAAATTAATACTTCCAGTCAAAGAATATAAATACCACAGCAATTTTAATATATTTACAGGTTGATATCATTCACGGTTGGTGGAATAGAAATGCTTCAACTGGACACATATTTGTTTTTTCAAGCAGTCATTTCTCCTGGTTGACTATTTGGTTAGCAATCTATATCCATCCACACACTTGTCAATTTTTTCCCATCCTGGATGATGGGAATCTGCTGGGGATGGAATTTCTAAGATGATGATCATGGCCTTATGGTCTAAACTCCACCTCTTTTGTAATGACATGGGTCAGCTTATACGAAAAAGCCGACAGGTTTTTTTTGAGTCTCCTTCCTTCAACCAATCCCTATTTTATTTTATTTTTAAAAAAGGCATCACGGTAAATATTTATAAGTCTTAATAATGGCTTATAGGCACCCATCATATACATCCCAACCTGGGAGACAGGCCCATTGTACTCAATAGGGAAACTATGTCTGGGATAGCATTGTAAGTTTGACAATCTATAATAAATGGACTCAGTGGTTGGATTCAGACAGTTTGCACCAGTTCGGCAGAACCGGTAGCTAATTTTTTTGTTGCCCAGGCCCAGAATGGACTTCCAGAAGCGGCATCCACACAGAGACACCAGTTGTTCAAATATTTGAATCCCACCACTGGATGGACTGATTATGTGCAGTCAAGTTTGAGTTGACTGTTAGTGACCATAAAATAGACCTTGTCCAGATGTTCTATCCCCAACCTGAACTTTTATGCCAATGGTGCACCCATCATAACTGTAATTGAATCTTCGGTATATGCACCAGTGCTCAGCACCTGGCAAACTTGGCCTGATGTTAAAAAGCTTAGTGCTATGAGACTTGGGTAGTCCTCGGGTAGGAGATTAATTCATTAAGTTTATTAAGTTTATTTGCTGCTGATCTGACCACAAAGATAGATATATATTTATCAGTTATAATTGTTTTTTTTTTTACAAAAAAAACCAAATTTAATCGGTACTTTTGAGCTCCTTGGAATTTTCTTGAGAGGCAGTCATTGATTCTTCCACATGGCTCCGATCGTCACTCAGATTCCTCTCAGCAGACAAGTCAGTTTCAACACTTTCAGATGACCGGTAACTATCAAGCTGGTCATTCTGATAATCTTTGGACTGGCGACTGTCATTCCGGCTATTTTCTTTACTCTCAGAGGATTGGCTGCTATCACTTATATGGGCTTTCTTCCCTGATGGCTGCTTTTTGTTATGCTGGCTGTTCTTTCTCCTCAAAATGTCGTGTCTGTGATGCTGCTTAGCTGCATAGCGTTTGTATGCTCCAGGACTAACTTCAGCAGATTTTTTGCCTGTGTTTGGAACTTTTTTCTTCACAGTAGACAAAAAATGTCCTCGAGCTTCAAGGTGACCATTTTTTGGAATATGAGCAGCATGTGGTATATTGTTATGAGATCCGTGAGATAAAGAAAGGGCATTTTTGTACTCAACAGCTTTTTCACCATGATATTCTACCTTTGTCTTGGAAGATTCTATAGTATTACTCTTCTTGAGTTCTGCAACTATTCCAGTACCTACCTGGAAATTTGTATATTCTTTGTTATCAATGTCTTGAAATATAACACCAAATCTCTTTTGGCTTTTCTTGTTCACCTCAGGATCATTCAGTGAAACTCCATAATTTTTTTGCTTGAACTTGTCATGACTGGCAAGTTCTTTTTGAATAGTTTTGGTGAAACCAACATCTTCTTTAGACTTTTCATTGGTGAAATCAACCTTAAGGGTACTCTTCTTGCTTTGCTCTTGTGCATTAGGATCTGCTCTTCCATTGTCAGAAATTCTTGTAAGGAAAGTAACTTGTCCCTTTAGAGGTGGTTTGGTAACCTGAAACCTACCCACAAGACTGTTAAGCTTTCCATTCAATGTAACTTGATTTTTGTTTGTTTTATCAGGATTAACCTCTTGATTTATTAGCCTTCCTTTGATATCAACTATCCCATAATCTTTCTTATGTTTTCTGGAAGGAATGGCTATTTCCATATGCTTGTTGGACTGCCCCCTAATTACATCTTCGGTTGTTCCATCTTTCTTATGTTCCTTGTTAACATTAGTTTCTTGCACATGGCTGTTACTAATGATATTGATGTCCACTTCAAGCTGGTCACGGGGCTTGCTAATTTTAGATGTATTCATTGGCCTAGTCAATTTACTAACGATCAGAGTGTATTCATCTCCCTCTTTCTTGTACACTGTTGCATTGCTAATGCTTTTTTCATTAGGTACTTTAATTCCACTAGACTTTGAAATACTAGTGTAATTGTTTCCAGTTCTTATAGGTTCAATTTTCTCCGGGAGCTCGGTAGAAAGATTGCTTCGTACGTAAAGACGGCTAGCTAATTTGAAAGTTTCTCTATCATTTTTGCCCTTGTGTAATAGATCAATGGAACTGTCCTTCGTTTTCTTAGGCAAGAAAATCTCTGCTTCCGGAGAGATTCTGACATCATTTTCTTTTACTCCAATTTTGACATCGCTATGTTTTATTGACTTGTTATTATTGGCTATCTCAGAATGAATATCTTTCTCTTTCACCATGACTTCGTAGTTTTTATCTTCCTCATGGTCCTTATTACCCATAGTGTCAGCATGATGGAAGTCAACTTGATCGGGGAAATGATGCCCACTTCCTTCTGTTTCGCCAGTAATATATCCAGTAGAAAATTCATTACTTCTTTTATCTTCAAAAAATTCGGCAGGATGCTGGTCCAAATCCCAGTTTCTAATGTTCCCATGTTGTCCAATCAAATTCTGATTATTTTCAGGAGTTCTTTTCAAGCTGTCTTTTCCCATTTCAGTTAATTTCTTTTGTTCATCATTTGTCGCAGTTTCAGTAAGACTGTCAATCACACCTCTGGATTCCAGAATAGGATTGGAAATATGCACATTGTCTTCCTTCTAAATTGCATTTCCCCCAAAAAAGTAAAAAACAACAACAATCTGGTTATTTTGGCAAGAGCATGTCATTATTTGGCTGAATGTTAACAGTGAACAAAGACGTTATTAATCATTGAGGCTAAGATGAAGTATAAGGAACAGAGTGCTGAAATTACTACTTCTAGTTATTTCCAGGGAAATAGTTCAACCTGGATATAAATGAATGAATGAATGAATGAATGAATGAATGAATGAATGAATGAATACTCTAAATGGCAATACCTTTGCTAGGGTGTGGTGTTTCTGTCTTTCCTTCCTTTTTCCTTCCAAATACTATAAAACTAACAATTGTTTTGATCCAGAATCTAACTCTAGAACCCTTCAGTCCATTGCACAAAACCAAAAAGCTGTTCAAACTTTTGAGGGCTACTGCATTGTGAATTAAAAGCTACTCATTTCAATTTCTCATGCTTCTAATTTCTCCTCTAGCTTGCTAATTGCCTGTGTACAGAAGAATGTGTACAGAGAAAATGTTGGTTTAGGCATGTGAATCTCTGGCCTGCAGGCTAAATGTGGATTTGGACAAAGACCCATTCAGTCTGCCAAAAGCTGATCAGCTGCTTTCCTGCTCTACCTAAACCAGAAAATCAGGAACTTGATCACAAATTATAATGGTATGTGAAAATCACTTTGGGAGACCTAGCAAAGAGATGCTGCCTGGTGAATGGTCAGATAAGTGCGAGCATAACTCCCAGGTGCACAGTGGGCAGAACGAGACTCTCAGGAGACCCTCCCTAAGTTCTCAGACTGTAAAGATGCTGGTGAGGAATTGTAACAAAATAACAGAGTTTGATGGGACCTTGGAGGTCTTCTAGACCAGCCCCCTGCTCAGGCAGGAAACCCTATACCATTTCAGACAAATGGTTGTCTTCTTAAAAACTTCCAGTGTTGGAGAATTCACAACCTCTGGAGGCAGGTTGTTCCACTGGTTAATTGTTCTAACTGTCAGGAAGTTTCTCCTTATTTCTAGGTTGCTTCTGTCCTTGACTAGTTTCCATCCGTTGCTTCTTGTCCTGCTTTCAGGTGCTTTGGAGAATAGCTTGACTCCCTCTTCTTTGTGGCAGCCCCTGAGATATTGGAACACTGCTATCATGTCACCCCTCACCCTTCTCTTTGTTAAACTATACATACCCAATTCCAGCAACCGTTTTTATATGATTTAGCCTTCAGTCCCCTGATCATCCTTGTTGCTCTTCTCTGTACTCTTTCTAGAGTCTCAACATCTTTTTTACATCATGGTGACCAAAACTGGATGTGTGGCCTTACCAAGGCATTGTAAAGTGGTATTAACACTTCACATGATCTTGATTCTATCCTTCTGTTAATGCAGCCTAGCATTGTGTTGGCTTTTTTTGGCAGCTGCAGCACACTGCTGGCTCATATTTGTACTTTCAGACTTGCACGATTCTGCTAATGAAGCTTTGCAGTAAAGTAGAATGATACGTCACCTAGTTATGTTTCCTGCCTGATCTATCTGGGAAGGCTGACATCAGACTGAAAATTCCCTTTGCCCAGTTCACCCTGTCTCCCAGGGCCATTCCCACACAACATTATAGCAATGGATAATAGCTTCTTTCCACTCCTGACTCCAAAGTTCCCAAGAGACTTTTTAAAAATCCTGAATGCAACACGAGGATGTGATAGCAGTGGGAAGCACCGCTGGGAAGTAAAAGCATTACCTACCCTTATTAAATTAGATAAGCCTTTTTTAAAAAAAATATCATCTCTCTGCTGGGGTCAGCTTTTAAAATATTTTCCCTGCAAGATTTTAAACTTTAGAAGAAACTATTGTACCTTGCCAGTCAAGCCTGCTACAGGTGAATATATTTTACAGGTAGCAAATGTAGCAGCTACTGTACATAGAAATTCTTGAATGAAATTATACAGCCTTGGCATAAGCGTAATGATAAAGATGGAGACATAGAAAAAGTGTACAAATAAAAATATTATATTACCTTAATCTGTGTTTGATTGTTTGGCTTTGAGGAGGAATACATATAATTGAATATGTAAAACCCATGCTTGGAATGACGACTTTTGACTGTTATCTGGGGACAAGAGAAATCAAGCATTAGAAGCATTTTTTTTTTACCTTTTAAGTAAAGAAGAGATCAACCGTGTAATGCCGAACAATACTTTGGACTAGAAAGCATCAAGTCACTTTTCCTTGCCTGGATTTCTATTTATTTCAGCTTTGGGAAGGAGAAAAATAAATCAGAAATCAAAGATATCAATTGTATTATTGTCAGTACTGATCACAGATAAGCACATTCAAGTTTCAACACAAAGATAGTAGTTTTTACTATTTGTTTATGAATTTAACTTTTCTCTGATTTTTCTGGAAATTATTAGAACCACTAGAGGGCATACTGTACGTCATCTTTTTTTCCTTCCCAGCCTTGGTTTTGTTGTTTTAGAAATTTGTAAAATAGTGGAAGCACCAAAATATTTTTGTTTAAATGCTTAAATTTCAGGAGTTTATCAAATCTGATAAGATTTTAGTGAACTGGATTAAGATAATCTCAGATTTTAGGAAAGAACACAAAGTAAACATTACAGGTGGCCCCTGACCTATGGCCACAAATGAGCCCAAAATTTCTGTTGTTAAGTGAGACCTTTGTTAAGTGACGTTTGCTCCATTTTATGACATTTCTTGCCACAGTTGTTAAGTGAATCACTGCAGTTGATAAGTTAGTAACCTGGTTGTTAAGTGAATCTGGCTTCCCCATTGATTTTGCTTGTCAGAAGTTTGCAAAAGCTGATCACATGACTCTGGGATACTGTGACTGTCATAAATGTGAGCCAGTTGCCAAGCATCTGAATTTTGATCACATGATCATGGGGATGCTGCAAAGGTCATAACTGTGGAAAACAGCCATAAGTCACTTTTTTCATTGCCGCTGTAACCTTGAATAGTCACTAAAGGAATGATTGTAAGTTGAGGACTACCCGTATTGCTGTTTTTATTATATCCTCATGGTTTCATTAAAATAAATAAATGTTTAAAAATCCAAGAAACTTGCAAATAAACATGCAATGCATTGTTAGAACCACTTGAAATGGTTGAAATAAATCTCGAACTCTTCAACTTTCCAGCTGCCACAGTAGCAAAACTGCTTCTTCATTGGAGAAGACCTGGCATCACTTTCTCCATTGCTGAAAATCTATTTTCATTGAGATAACTCAGAAGAGATACACACATGATTCCATCTTGACGTGGTGGTGCAGTGGTTAGAATGCAACATTGCAAGCTAACTCTGCTCACTGTCAGGAGTTTGATCCTAACCGGCTCAAGGTTGACTCAGCCTTCCATCCTTCTGAGGTCGGTAAAATTTCCAGATTCTTGGGGGCAAATATACTGACTCTGTAAACTGCTTACAGAGGGCTGTAAAGTGTAAGTGCTATTGCTAAGTGCCATTCACATGGAATTCGCTTAAATGCATTGAGTGAATTTGCTTTTAATGAACTGAGATTCAGAAACTGGGACAAAGTGTTGAAATGTATATTTTTCTTTCTCTCTTGTTTGCCTGTACAGACTCGTGCAGTTGTATGGAAGTTACAGCAGACCTCCAAAAGCTACTTTTGACTCTGTCCTGAAGTCACGGCTGCTGCAGCATCCCAGTAGACATTCACCCTTATAACCTACTGCAACGATGCTGCAGTGCCCCCCGTCTCCCACCCCATCCCTCTCTAATGGGTCTCCACAGGCATTAGACCTGTTTTCCATTCCACTAGGCTCCACACCCTCCTCTTCACTTAATTTTCATAGATCTCTGAATCTCTGGGGGAGGGGAAAACCTGCGGGGGGGGGCAATGTGGGGAAAAGGAGGTCCAAGGGCTATGGGGACCCCAAGGGAAAGGAAGGGAATGGGATGTCTGGGATGTCTCAGAGGTAATGGGAGGCATTGGGAAGCTAGTCTCCAAGGGTCTCCCCCCCGATGCGCCCTCTGCTCTGCTTAACAATCCATATGGTCATTTAACCATTGCATCAGGGAGAGCAAGGATTGGAGCTCATTAAGTGAGGCCATGTAACGGCTATCAATCCTTGCTACCATAATGGGCAGCCTTCGTTATGCTTGCATCGAGGACTCTCTTGCATTTCTTCATTACCAAGAAATAGAGGAAACTATAGTCTTGTCACAGTGATTGTTATGGTTACCTGATGTTCCCCAACACATCTCTGCTTTCCCTTCCTGTGATGGGTCTGAAGCTCCTGGAAGAAAATGGCGGAGACCCAGAATGACAAATTGTTCATCCTCAAAGTTAATAACTTCATCTCTAATGCTAAAGCTAAGGTGCACAAATTTTGGAGGGCTGAGATAATATGCTACAAAAGTTGGGTGTGACCAGGAGAAAAAAAATTGGACGGCGTCAGAATAAAAATAGAACTTGATTCAGTTTCAAGGTAAATTAAGGAAACTTCCATCCTATACTTTTAGCATTCCATCAACCCTCACAAAACAATCTGAAGCCCCCTTGCAATCCTCTGAATGTCTATTTCAACTGCTGAACTTAACATGGAGTGAACCTTTCAACCTAATTAATGCTAAAAAGTTAAAGGTAAAGGTTCCCCCGCACATGCATGCTAGTCGTTTCCAACTCTAGGGGCCGGTGCTCATCTCTGTTTCAAAGCCGAAGAGCCAGCTTTTGTCCGAGGACGTCTCCGTGGTCATGTGGCCGGCATGACTAGATGCCAAAGGTGCATGGAACACTGTTACCTTCCCACCGTAGTGGTCCCTATTTTTCTACTTGCATTTTTACGTGCTTTCAAACTGCTAGGTTGGCAGAAGCTGGGACGAGTAACTCTGCTCACTCTGCTACGTGGCACTCGGGATTCGACCCACCAAACTGCCGATCTTCTGATCAACAAGCTCAGCATCCTACCGCTAATCAATTTAGGAGACTGCAAAGAATATTATTTAATTAATGTTTTGCTTCTAGCTATTGACAGTCTTGGAACAAGAAAAATCCTATTATATTAACCTCCCTACCTCCAAAAAAGGAAATGAGAAAAGAAATGGCTTACAAACACACACACACACAAACAAACACACCATCTATACATTTTCATTACATGTATCTGTCTGGTCATCTGCAAATAAACCAAGTCTGCACTTTTATATAAGAACACACATTGCACAGATGCTATCCTTCTTCATTCAAAAGCATCTTGCAAGCTGTGATATTGAAACTATTGAATCTAGCAGCTGGAAGGCAGAATAAGGAAATGGGGAAATGGCCAATTACAAGTTAATCATAGTAATAGTGAAGGTGTTGATTTGGGAATAGGGAGATCTAGGTGTAGTCTACTCTCATTTGTGGAAGCTTATGGGGTGACTCTGGTTCACTTGTCCTCAAAGAGAAAAATAGGTCTGGCATTACATTCAGATAAATTCATGCCAAATAAAAATGCTATAAAGATGCTACTATTGCTGCAACACTGCCAGTTTTTCTTTGGGTTTTCAACTACTACAGAGCTAGAAATAAGTCATTTTTGGCATTCCAAACTAATCAAAATTAAGAGGTTGGTCAGGTCTGAACCCACTTCTGAACTCTTCAAGGCTCCTTTGTAAAGATACCCTACATTTAAGTATTAAATTCTGTTCATATGTCTAGTTTATATGAATTTAATAATTATAATCTCTAGTTACAACCTGGCAGAAAATTTGGAGAGAGAGAGTGGGGGGTGAGAGAGAGAGAGAGAGGGAGAGAGCGCAGGGTAATGTAGTGGCTAAGGTGTTATGGTCTGGATTGGTTCTTTGTCTGAGTGATTTAGGGCTTGTCATTTTTTGCCAACTGTAGACTGGGAACACATCTGTCTACCAACCTGTAGAAGATGACTATGCTGAGCCCAAGGATGAGATCAAACATATTATCAATTTAGAGTCTCTATGCCCCATAAGCGAACTAAGTTCACACACCACCACCACTTGAAGTCCGTTGACTCTTATCTGGCACCAATCTGACTTGAATGTTAGTAGTTCAGATTCTTGCGTATTGATAGCATAAAATAAACTTGTAATACTCTATCCTGTTTTTTTGTATCTGACACAACCTACATTTGACCAGCATGATAGACTAAAGCCCATAACTCTTAATGAAGCGGCCTTCATCTTGTAATGGTTTAATTTTGGCTGAACCACATGTTCTGAAAAAGAGACTCCAAAGGACACATTTGCAAATCTTTTTCTCTCTCTCTCTCTCTCTCTCTTTTTTGGAGAAGGCTTCTCTTTTTTTCTACATGCTGACATAGTTTTCTGGTTAATATTCTTGGTTCAAAGAAGGGATGGAGAATTCCCTACAACCATCATCATCTGATGGTATTTCCCTCACGTATCCTCATTATTGCACAAATATTATTTCAGTCTTGTATCAGCCTTGATGTCCTTCAGATATATTACATTACAGTTGGACCATTGACCTCTTTTAATCAGTGGACACTTACAATGGAAGTTATCATAGATGTACACAGAAATCTTTGCTCATATACCTAACAGAGTTTGCAGGATAAATGTAAAGAAGTCTATTGGTCTATTGTCTATAAACCAGACAAATTCTTCACAAGTATGCGTAGCACTGCAGCTTAAAATTCCATATACTTACTGACTGAGTCCAAGCGAGGCTACAGAAGCAAAGATACAGCAGGACAGCCTTCATGTTAAGAAATCTCTAGGGATAAAGAAAAATAAAAAAAATACTGTTTACCGTTTCGTGTTAGCTAGCTAGATCCAGGGTGTTTTCATTTTTCTATTTAAGCATCACTAGCATGCAATTTCTTCTTTGGTTAAACTAATTCAACAAGGCAAGTGAATCCACATATAAACAGAATTAGTTTGCAAGCTAAGGAGTCCAATTCCACATGTATTCATTGACTTCTTGCATTTTCAAGAGACTTTTTCTGCATTTACAGGTCCTTCCAACTTTTAACCTGTGCATGGTAAGATAAGTGAAGAAGCCATGGCTATCTAAAAAGCATCTGATATTTTCCATCACTAAGTGGGGATTTGACACATACATTACTGTCTCCAATTATCGGGTTCACAACAGCATATTAAATCATAATTCTTCATATAACTGTTTCACATCACAAAGATTGCTGTAAATTAGATGTTTGAACTACAGTTTGTTTTATGTCGGATACCATTTTACATGTGCTCCATGGGTTGGATTCAGATGATCAGGGCAATTGTATGCATTGGCTACCTAGGTAGGCACGCACAAAATTGCTTAAGCTATATAATTCATCAATATTTGACAGAAATATTTGTCTATTTTGGGACCAAGCAGTCTGATATCCTCCAAAACCCACTGAATTTCAATATTCTTCTATGTAAGCCAGTATAGCTAATAGGGGAAGTTATAATCATAAATCTCAAGACATAAGCTGGTCTTCCCCTGCTTCAGATTATTGAAATTCACAAAATTGCCCAATTGCAATTGCATAGATCAATAATAAACAATAAACACTAAAAGCACATAACTGACCCCTTTCATAACATTTATATATATATAACTTTTATGTTTTTATGTCTTACTTGTACATTGCCCAGGGTTGTTCTGTTTCTAAATGTGATAAACAAACAAACAAACAAATCGCCCGCTTGAATTACTCAATTGAGGTGGGTGACTATAGAAATTGAATAAATAAATAATAAAATAAACAAGTAAATAAAATTGTGGAGTTGTTGAAGAAAAGAATTATTCAGACTGTACTCCTATACATACTAATTTGGTAGTAAAGATTACTCACACTAGTGGGAGTTTGTTTTAGTATTCCCTTTAAGGATTAAATTCCTAATCTCGTAAAACCTGCCCACATTAAGCTGAATCCACTAACAGCTTGAACATATTTTAGCAAAATGTTAACAACATTTTAAGTGAATGAAAATCTAAAATATCACAAACCCTCCAACATAAATCATACCAGCAACAAAATAAACACTTAACCAGTAGCAATTAGATTCATTATACCATCAGATAGTTGAAAGCATTTTCTCAAACCCCAAATACAACATTGAACAAATACAACAAATGACCTATGAAATGTTGATAGAAGTTTATTGACATTTATATAATACTATAAAGAGTAACATATTTGCCCAGATTCTATTTATCCTTCTATTAACCTTGCATGCACTATTCACAGAAAAATGTTTGGATGCAACTTGTCTCAACACATGCTTTGGAGTTCATATCCCTTCTTTTTTTAATAAACATAACTAGTAGCAGCTTGGACTTGATGATAATTATAGTCCAATGCATGGTTGTGTTTAGAGGAAGGTTATGATTCCAACAGTGAACTGACATTGCTTTAAAGGCAATTCAGCTCCTTCTAGCAAAATATCCATTTAATCAATCTGAGTAATTTAATCAAGTTAATCCCTAGTTCAAGTTCCTTTCAATCAGCATTCAAGATAGTCATACATTTGCAGATGCAGAAAAACAAATTGCACTTAGCCTAATCAAAGGAGAAACAGCTTTTTGTAGGACAGAAGGAACCAAGATGTTACCTCCTCTTTCTGAAGACCTCCAGCAGTTGTTTGGAGTTGTTTGCACACCTTGTTGAAGTTTAAATTATAACAGCAATGCTCAATCTGGCTACTTTTAGCACTTGCCCACAGATAACTGGGGGAGGGTCAATTTTAACCTAAAAAAGGTTTTGTGGTGGAAGACAACCACCTAATGTTCCATCTGGTTGAATAAACAAAAGGTAGGTTATAAATATCTATTGTACAGCTTGAGAGGCTTTATTGTAGGAATAGCAGTTGGGGTAGAATTTAATATCATAGCAGAACTATGTGTCAATGCTGCAAACATTGACATGTTTTTGCACTGACAATATAAGAGACAGCCTTTTCTTTAAGGGAAAATTGCAGTACCTAGTACAATGGAAGGGATACCCATTGTCTGAAGCCATTTGGGTGAAATCTAGTGATGTGAAAGCTGACAGACTTATTAAAAAGTTTTATGAGAAACACCCCAACAAACCAAAAGTCAGCTCCTAACTTGTGTTTGTTTACATTACGGGATCTGTTCTTTTTGTAAGGGTGTGTGTGGATGTCAATGCTGCAAACATTGACATGTTTTTGCACTGACAGTATAAGAGACAGCCTTTTGTTTAAACTGCTTCACATTGAATCTTGAAGGGAGGGAATTTTCTAACAATTATTTTGAGAAGATTAGAAAAGCCAGCATACAGAATGGGAGGTGAGACCTCATATGTAAAACTAATTGGATAATGTGATTTATGACGTGTAGATAAGGGTGGGGATTGTGTGTGTGTTACGATGGGTTTGGGGGGAGGAGATTTCAGATTCTGGCATCCCTCCATGAGTGCCGATGTTTTGTTTCATTACTAAGACTTTTTAGATAAATAATATGCCTGCAATTTGTTTGAATTGTCTCATTCATTAGAACCATGCCACTATGCTTAAAAGAAGAGAGAGGAATGCCACTAAAAATGGTAGGCCTGCATCATGACTTTGGCTAGTGACTTTCTTTCAGCCCAACTCATCCCAAAGGGTTATTGTTGAGAAAATAGGAGAAAAAAGGAGCATTAGTTAGATCTTGAGTTATTTAGATAGTTAGATAAATAAATAAATAAATAAATAAATAAATAAATAAATAAATAAATAAATAAATAAATAAAGATGATAATAAATAAGTAAAAAGTCTTTGTGTAACAACAAAATACATTGAGCGATGCATGTTTCTTTTTCCCCATCTCATTTCTCTTGCTGGATGCAGAGAAAGCAGTTGTTGCTGTAAGATGTAAAACAGGGGTCTTCAAACTTGGCCCTTTTGTGACTTGTGAACTTCAACTCCCAGAATTCCTCAGCCAGCATGCCTGGGTCACTTGAAACAGGGTACAATCCATTGTAGTATCTTCTTGGAACTGTTGAAAGGACTGTGTTGTAGACAGGGGACAGGTGGTGTCTTATCCCTCCCCGCCTGTTGAGACAGGGCTGCTCAGCGATAACATAAGTGGCCCCTTTTAGCCCTCTTTCGTAAAAATAAAAATAAAATAAATGGCCTCTCATAAAAGAGGCCATCTATATTAATACTGAACAGCCCTCTCTCAACAGAGGGAGAGGGATAAGACAGTTCTGTTGCCTTTTGAAAAAGCATGTAGGTTCTTCCTGATTTCCTGGGCTGTAACTGATATAAAACACAAAATGAATTTAGGCTAACAAGGGGAGTGAAATGCAATGAAAAAGACTTTTTTTTTCATTATGTCAGCTGTAAAAGAAAGAAGGGTATGACTGGGCCTGTTAGGAAATAATAGCTGGATAATAATAGGAGAGAGTGAAAAGGTTGACTTCTTCAGTTCTTATTTACTTCAGTCTTCTTTCTGAAGAGGAACTAAGCTGAACCCCTAAAAAGTGAAGGAGCGGAAAACCAAAGTAAAGAATTCATGGCTAACAAGTATGAGTTTGAGACTCTAGGATCAAATTGGTTACATCTGAGAGTCCTGAAGGACTTTGTAGATCTCATCTTGGATCCCTTTTGTCACATTTGTCACAGTTTCTGCAACAACTGAGAGATCATGAAGGATTAGAGAGGACAAGTGTCCATTCTTTTTTTTAACGGCAAGAAGAAAAAAAACCTTGATAATTACAGATTTCATAGCTTGACATTGACACCAGGCGCATGTATGTATGTATGTATGTATGTATGTATGTATGTATGGATGGATGGATGGATGGATGGATGGATGTGATGGACAGACAGATCTGATTAAATTGAATGTGTCAAAACTATTTCTCAACCTTGGCAACTGGCTGGGGAATTCTGGGAGTTGAAGTCCACACATTTTAAAGTTGCCAAGATTGAGAAACCCCAAGTTATGAGGCTATGTTTTGACTGCCAGAAAGGCTTTTTTGAGGGGGGGGGGGCTCATGCTTGTGTTACTAAACATACAAAAATAGCTATTGTGGAAACTTTAGACACTAATTGTCCTGCAGTAGTCTTTTTTGTCAGACGCACATGGATCAAACAGAGTTGAAATGAGATAATACGAACAATTGATAAAAGAAACGACAACTCACTGGGTGAAAAGAAGAAAAAATATCATTTAAAATAAAAATGGAACATTGGTAAATGAGAGGTAAGATGCCCTTTATGGTGGAAGTACCATCCATCATCTCAAAGTTTAGTAAATACTGGCAATTTCTTTCTTTTTTTTTAAATCTGAGCGGTTCTTAGTTGTACTTTCATTAAAGTATTTATCAGCATATTGTTTTTACCAGCAGAAAGAATTCCTTCAGTTATCAGTGAGGAACATAAGAGAGTGATCAAATGTTAGATGAAAAATGTTCAGATCCATTGTTATTCAGGTATAATTATATATGCACATATATTCATTCGTAATATTTTTAGGAAGGAGTAACTGCAAACAATCTCATCTGGATTGATTGATTTCCGTCAGGAGCTCCTAGTTCAAACATATAGAAACTTTTGTAGCCTAAATTTCAATAACTGTATCATTTCAGGGTAGATGGGTGAGATTAAAAAATATAAAGCATATGGAGGTTTCCAGTTAAAGTGCCATGGGTCTAAAACCAGACTGAAAAAGGAAGGATTGAAAATTTGTCTGAAATGGTATAGGGTTTCCTGCCTTAGCAGGGGGTTGGACTAGATGACCTCCAAGGTCCCTTCCAACTTATTATTATTATTATTATTATTATTATTATTATTATTATTATTATTATTATTATTATTATTATTATTATTATTATATACACAAGCAGAAAATAAAGTACCTTATTTATCTTGACTAATGATGATGATGAAATAATAATGATGATGATGATGATGATGATGACGATGATGTTGGAAGGGATCTTGGAGGTCTTCTAGTCCAACTCCCTGCTCAGGCAGGAAACCCTATACCATTTCAGACAAATGGCTGCCCAGTCTCTTCTTAAAAACTTCCAGTGTGGGAGAATTCACAACTTCTAGAGGCAGGTTGTTCCACTGATTAATTGTTCTAACTGTCAGGCAGTTTCTCCTTAGTTCTAGGTTGCTTCTCTCCTTGATTAGTTTCCATCCGTTGCTTCTTGTCCTGCCTTCAGGTGCTTTGGAGACTAGCTTGACTCCGTCTTGTTTGTGGCAACCCCATATTGGAACACTGCTATCATGTCACCCCTCACCCTTCTCTTCATTAGACTAGACATACCCAATTTCTGCAACCGTTCCTTATATGTTTTAGCCTCCAGTCCCCCAATCATCTTTGTTGCTCTTCTCTGTACCCTTTCTAGAGTCTCGACATCTTTTTTACATTGTGGTGACCAAAACTATATCCAGTATTCCAAGTCCGGCCTTACCAAGGCGTTATGTTCTCATACTTTTGACTATTATAGCATCCCCAGGGTCACGTGATTTACATTCAGATGCTTGACTGATTTATGACGGTTGCAGTGTCCCAGACTGTGGCAAAAAAAGTCATAAAATGGGGCAAACAAGTTTCTCACTTAGCAAGATAAATTGTGGGCTCAATTGTGGTCAAACGTTGAGGACTACCTATGTATGTTTAAAAGGTAGCAAATTACTAATGTTTTTAAATGTTGTAATATAGTCTAGATTCAGGGCTATATAAACTGGATTACTAAAAGGACTTTTCAGGTCTGAGGTAGCGTGGCAACATTTTCACCTCTCTTGCATGAAATCTGAAAAGTACCATCTGCCAAGTTCTCAGATCAAATCCTCTTACGAAACCCAGCCGTGGTAAACTTTCCTTAAGATAATTTACTTTCCTTTGATTTTCCAAGAGCAACTTTCATTAAAAAAAAAGGAAATCCAAAATCTTTACTACTGTCTTACGTATTTCTTGAATATTTTCCTGAGTCTTATGCTGTCAGGAACAACTGTGCATAGAAGTATCCAACATATTTTTTTCTGGCTATCCTATTTATCACTGCTGGCAGACAGAACATGGGACAAGGGAAGGCTAGAGTTGAGTAATGTAGAATTTTGTAAGATTTCTTGAACTCCATTTTGTAGTGACTCTAAACAATATAACTAAGGGGGAGATCATATTGGACATATTGTTCAGCCTGCCTCCTACATACATATTCAATTCAAAATGGTATTTTTAAGATATTGCCTTTACTTTCTTGTTAACGGTATAATGAACCTCACAAACTATAAGCCTTGAAGAAACAAGTTAATTAAGACTAAGAGACTTAATTACCTCAAGATATTTGATTGGTTTATTGCTATTAGTCACATTGATTCCATCTGCATTTGAGGAATTAGAAGCTTCCACTGAACTATTGTATGCTATTTCACCAGATCTCTGTTCTTCTAGTGCTAGCAGTGCCTGCTAATAATCTAATTTAGGCTATCTCTTTCTATATAAAAAATGTTTCAGATCTAATCTAATATATTTCTCCCACAGAAGCCTTGGTGTTGACCCCAAAGCATTTGTTGCTAAATTGTTGTTTTAAATGAGACAGAAAGGCCAAAAGGCTAGAAAAAGCATTCTTTATATTAATGATAATAATCATGTACATTGCAATCTATGGTAAAAATATTCCTGAGAATACAAAGATGGGCCAATATTCTAAATGATGAGTGAGGACTAGTAGCTTCTTCTGTTTCTTAGATATGCCTATGGCTTCAATCCATGGAAGCTTTGAGTTATTGTGTGATCTGGTCCTTAAGATAATTTACTTTCCTTTGATTTTCCAAGAGCAACTTTCATTTAAAAAAATGAAATCCAAAATCTTTACTACTTCTCTTACGCATTTCTTGAATATTTTCCTGAATTTCCATCTCCTTGGTGTTCCACATGCTTTCATCCACGTTGTCATTTTTCTTCATAAATACCCACCATATTTGTGTCATAGTGATAATCCATTTCCAGAGAACGTGTAAGTATTGTTTGAAAGTATGTAATAACAAAGAAAGCTATTTACATGCCTTTTTAGAGCCTTTGGGGTAAGAGGAGACTGTAACATTTGAAGTCTTTATCTGAAAACTGAAGTCTACCCTGTATTGTTACATAGTATGCAAACTTCCTGTCTGCCATACTGTACATCTAGAACAGAGGTCTTCAAACCTAGCCCTTTTATGACTTGTGGACTTCAATTCCCAGAATTCCTCAGCCAGGAATGCCTGGCTGAGGAATTCTGGAAGTCCACAAGTCATTAAAGGGCCATGTTTGAAGACCCCTGATCTAGAACATTTAAAGGGGAAATAAATGTTAGAGGCTATGTCCAGATTGCATGATGCTCTATTTACAGGGGTGTCAAACTGCCGCCCCCCGGGCCGTTTGCATCATATGGAGGCCGTGCCCACCCCAGCTATGGCAATGCAAAAAAAGTCACAATACGTCGCGACACGTCATGTGACATGGCGAGTTTGACACTCGTGCAACGCCTAGGAAATATGAATACTTGGCAGATTACAAACAGTGCAATTAGACAATATTTTGCATGAAAGGTATGGATGCCATTGGGGTACATCTGTGGACACCCAATTTCTCTGAATTTCAGATCGTATCTTAGAACAAGGGCATAGTCAAAAATGAAGCTTCTGTTTTATGTATGAGCCTAACTATTTCCCAGCATGTTTGTAAGTATTCTTCTTTGAAAATCACAAGCAGGCTCTTTAGCTTTGGGGTTAGCAACATTTTCAAACGTTAAACAAATCTCTGCAACAATGCAAGTACCTCCTGTAAATATTTTATAAACATTACATCAATATTTTAAACCTGATCCCAAATCTCACGAACTGACAAACCTTATGGAATTTTAGCAGGTACACCTGTGAAGTATTGCTGATAATTCATTCAGGGTTAATAAATTAATAATCTGACAATATAAGACAGTGTTCTCAACTTTATATATTCAGTTTTCTATATTCTATATTCTTAGACAAAGTCTCAAAAGAGCAGGGACCAGAACAAAAAAGTCACATCCAAAAGTTGTACAAGTGTGTTTGTGCAAGTTTTCAAGAATTTTTAAATCTATTTCTAAAACAATGTTGGCTAGTGAAACTTTAAATGGAACCATCCCTCAGGGTTCATAAGGGACAGTCAATAAATTGTCTTAAGCCATAAAATTATCTCTATATATTTTGAATTTTTAGAATGTTTTCATACTGCTAAACATGAATTATGTGGTTCTGTAATTTTTTCATGCATGCAGTTGACCTGGTTCAGATCTGTGATAAAAAAACAGTACATGCATGCCAGAAATATTATGGGAAACATATTACAGATGTGGATATACTCAGTCACCCACCTCCTTTTGTAGAACTATCCTTAGTTTTTAAAAAAATATTCTAGGAATCATGATTTGAGGTTCCCACTGATAACTTGAGGATGGAGATCATACTGTTTAAGCAGATTTGAACCAGAGTCAATATTTGAATGAGAATATCATTCAGATACCCTATAGATCATGGGTCTTCAAACTTGGCCTTTTATGACTTGTGGACTTCAAGCTGGCTGAGGAATTCTGGGAGTTGAAGTCCACAAGTCATAAAGGGACCAAGTTTGAAGACCCCTGCTATAGATCAGGGGTGTCAAACTGCTGGCCCGCAGGCTGGACATGTCACACGTATGCCGTGTCCACCCCATTGCCGGCAATGGCAAAACAGTCCCGATATGTCGTGCAACATCACGAGTTTGACATGTCTGCTATAGAGAGTAGTGTGAGCTTTCAATGCAGTGTAGTAGTAGGAATGATTTTATTTTTCATCTGTAACTAGTGCAACCATAATTATAACCGTAATCATTACAAAAACAATTCAGAATACAGTGAAATTGGTCTGAAATATTTAACTTATTTCATTATGTTTACTTTGAGTTAATCTGGTCGGTATATGGCAAAACTCTAATATAAATATAAGAATGGGCCATCTATTTTATACGAAAAACTTCAGTCTGGTAATATTTTCATCTGACAAAGAAGTGCCTAACATGGAGCCCAGTCCAAGTTCTGCACCATCCAAAGAAAAAGTGAGTTTAATGTTGAACAACAAAATAATACTCGTCTGCAGTATGATTATTTCTTTAAAATAAATCAGTAAATTTATAAATCCATGATGGCTACATGAATATTGATGAAAGGCATACCTTTAAAAACAGCATATTTTCATAGTTAGCACTAATACCAGATATTAACTGTTTTATCTTGTTTTACTAGCACCATTCTATTGTGATGCATTTTCCTGAGTAGACTTTGTGAACAGTTGACATGCAAAAATATCTAATGAACATGTCAAGAGATGGCTTCCTTTTTTTCACTGATTATAGTAGTAATC
Organism: Vipera berus; assembly: GCF_964194415.1. Taxonomy (NCBI): domain Eukaryota; kingdom Metazoa; phylum Chordata; class Lepidosauria; order Squamata; family Viperidae; genus Vipera; species Vipera berus. The sequence continues at coordinate 13,588,328 of NC_138209.1, read as the reverse complement.
CTGGCCATACACATCATATCCATGCCCTTTATAGTAACTATACTCATCCTCATATGTTCTGAAATTATCTCCTCGTGGGTACCCATTCTCACTACCATAATAATCAGTTTGGACTTCATGTCCATGTTCATAGCTGTTTGTGGTGGTGGCATCATGCACCCATGGGTCTTCTGTGGTAGTGTCGTACTGGCCCTGATCGGCAGGAGTGGTCCCTTCTTGCAACAGTTCACCTGTAGTACTTTCAGTGGGATTGACAGTTGTGACCAGGGTGGTTAGACTGATTGTTGTTGCTTCTTTTTCTTCCTCTTCTTCTTCCTCTCCACCATTTCCGGTTTCTTCTGCGGTGCTGTTTGTGCTGGTGGCATTAGCACCACTTCCATTTTCATCTACTTTCTCCTCTTCTTCCTCTTCATTCTCCTCTTCCTCATTTTCATCACTGTCTTCTTCCTCTGCACCTTTTTTTGGAACATTTTCCTTTTCAACCTTTTTATCACCTGCTTCTTTTCCAGGTTTCTGAACAGGCTCTTTTGCTACTGGTACCTATATTGATGCCAAAAAAAGAGAGGGTGGGGGATAGATTAGGAAGCTAATTATGATCTGCAAAAGCACCCCACTCCCAGTATGTATGATCTGGTTTTAACCTTCACTAATGTGGACTCATTTGCACTCATTTCTCATGCTAGTAAAGTTATGCTTAAAATCCTACAAGCTAGACTCCAGCAGTATGTGGATCGAGAACTACCAGAAGTACAGGCAGGATTTCGAAGAGGCAGAGGAACTAGAGATCAAATAGCCAACATACGCTGGATCATGGAGAAAGCTAGAGAGTTCCAGAAAAACATCTACTTCTGCTTCATTGACTATGCTAAAGCCTTTGATTGTGTGGATCATAACAAACTGTGGCAAGTTCTTAAAGAGATGGGAGTACCAGAACATCTTATTTGTCTCTTGAGAAACCTATATGCGGGCCAAGAAGCAACAGTGAGAACTGGACACGGAACCACTGATTGGTTCAAAATTGGGAAAGGAGTCCGGCAAGGCTGTATACTGTCGCCTTGCCTATTTAACTTATATGCAGAGCACATCATGAGAAAGGCAGGGCTAGATGAATCAAAAGTTGGAATTAAGATTGCTGGAAGAAATATCAACAACCTAAGATATGCAGATGATACCACTCTAATGGCAGAAAGTGAAGAGGAACTGAAGAGTCTCTTGTTGCGAGTGAAGAAGGAGAGTGCAAAAGTTGGGTTGAAACTAAACATTAAGAAAACTAAGATCATGGCATCCGGCCCTCTTAATTCCTGGCAAATAGATGGGGAAGAAATGGAGGTAGTGACAGATTTTATTTTCCTGGGCTCCAAGATCACTGCAGATGGGGACTGTAGTCAAGAAATTAAAAGACGCTTGCTCCTAGGGAGGAAAGCCATGGCAAATCTAGACAGTACACTAAAAAGCAGAGACATCACCCTGTCAACAAAAGTGCGTATAGTCAAGGCTATGGTCTTCCCAGTTGCAATGTATGGCAGTGAAAGTTGGACCATAAGAAAGGCTGAGCGCAAAAGAATTGAGGCCTTTGAACTATGGTGCTGGAGAAGACTCCTGCGAGTCCCTTGGACTGCAAGGCGATCAAACCGGTCAGTCCTAGAGGAGATCAACCCTGACTGCTCTTTAGAAGGCCAGATCCTGAAGCTAAAACTCAAATACTTTGGCCACCTAATGAGGAGGAAGGACTCACTGGAGAAGAGCCTAATGCTGGGAAAGATTGAGGGCAATAGAAGAAGGGGACGACAGAGAATGAGGTGGCTGGATGGAGTCACTGAAGCAGTAGGCGTGAGCTTAACTGGACTCCAGAAGATGGTAGAGGACAGGAAGGCCTGGAGGAACATTGTCCATAGGGTCGCGATGGGTCGGACACGACTTCGCAACTAACAACAACAACAACAATGTGGACTGCGTAAAAATTATGGGACTCTTAAATTCATAAAGTTGAAAGACAAGGGACGCGGTGGCTCAGTGGGTTAGGACGCTGAGCTTGTCGATCAGATGGTCGGCAGTTTGGCGGGTCGAATTCCGAGTGTCGCGTAACAGAGTGAGCACCTGTTACTCGTCCCAGCTTCTGCCAACCTAGCAGTTCGAAAGCACGTAAAAATGCAAGTAGAAAAATAGGGACCACTACGGTGGGAAGGTAACAACGTTCCGTGCGCCTTTGGCATCTAGTCATGCCGGCCACATGACCACGGAGACGTCCTCGGACAAGCGCTGGCTCTTCGGCTTTGAAACGGAGATGAGCACCGGCCCCTAGAGTTGGAAACAACTAGCACGCATGTGTGGGGGAACCTTTACCTTTACCTTTTTACATATATATATATACTGTTGCAAGAAATGACTTCTGGTTTAGAACTAGAGTTCTGTCTAGATCAGGTACTCAGCTTCTGTATGATTCCAACTATGTTTGATGGCAGAATCATTGTATCTTTATCCACTGATTTATTCTAAAAATCAAAGACATGTGCACTTTGCAAGATATGTCAGAATGCCCTTCCTTCTGGACTGTCCCAGGTCAAGCATCACAAAACGTCTCTAACATACTACTTGAGCCTTGGTGGTATGAAAGAAATTTAAATGAGTACACATCTCCTCGTTCAGTGAAGGTCTGATCTGGCTTTATACCAAAACTTGGTGATGGTGGTGATGATTGTCAAATGCTGGGGAAATCAGGAGATTCAGGCAGTTCAAATGAGTATAAAAGTTTATTGCAAGCTGAAGCTTTCTACAAGAATCTGAACTACTAGCAATCAAGGAAATGAATGGGAGTTAAGAAAGCTGGTCTGGTCTTAGATCTCTTGTGGGTACACAGAGACTCATGACTGATGACGTGTTTGACCTCTCCCTCAGGCTCAGCCTGGTCATCTCCTACAATGATGATGTTATCTATTCAGCTGTGCCCACCTCTTGGCAATTCTATGGGCCAGGTCTGTCCATGTCTTGCATTACTTCTTTGAGTTGTTCTATGTGCTGCCTGGTGTCAGCTTTGATGGTGTCCAGCCACCATGTTCTTTGGCAGCTTGGTTTCCTTTTAGAGTAACTCTTCCAAATATTATTGCTTTTCCCAGTGAATTCTCCTTCATGACATGGACAAAATAATTGAGGTGCAGTTTTGTGATTTTTCCTTACAGTGAGAGGCCTGGTGTTAATAAACAAAACTTAATATTACCTTCTTTTCAGTAATAGTGCCAGGACATTCAGATGACCTGGCCCCTAGAATTGCCAAGAATTGGACACAATTGAATAGATAACATCATCCTTGTAGGAGATGACCTACACAGCTTTCTATTAACCAATAAGAATTTTCAGGTACTTTTTGGCATCACCAAATTTTGTTTTATAGCCAAGGATGTGGGAGATGATAATGCATCTTAAAGACCAGCTTCCTCCTATGTGTTTTTGTATTTGTCTACCTGTCTCCTTGTTTTAAGGGATGCGGTGGCTCAGTGGGTTAGGACGCTGAGCTTGTCGATCAGAAGGTTGGCAGTTTGGCGGGTCGAATCCCGAGTGCCACGTAACAGAGTGAGCGCCTGTTACTCGTCCCAGCTTCTGCCAACCTAGCAGTTCAAAAGCATGTAAAAAATGCAAGTAGAAAAATAGGGACCACTACGGTGGGAAGGTAACAGCGTTCCGTGCGCCTTTGGCATCTAGTCATGCCGGCCACATGACCACAGAGACGTCCTCAGACAAGCGCTGGCTCTTCGGCTTTGAAACGGAGATGAGCACCGGCCTCTAGAGTCGGAAATGACTAGCACGCATGTGTGGGGGTACCTTTACCTTACACCTTGTTTTATTGCTCTTTGATCATAACATAATGTTTTTATTTGATTTGGTGTATTCCAAATCCCCATAACTTGCTCACCTTTTGGACAGTGTCGGCATTTCCGTCAGTCTTGTTATCTTCAGCTGCAGGTGTAGTGGGAGCCACTGTGGTCTCTTCACTTCCCTTTCCACCTTCATTTTCTTCATTTGATTGCCCCTGTTGGGACATTAAACAGTACGAATATCATATTGCATATTATTTCAAAAGATACATAAACAAAAACATTTTAATTATCAATATTTTCATGGTACTAACGCCTGTAAAGCTATCGATGCAAGGTGGAGCACTTCTCAGCTTGAAACAATCACATCGTTTCAAATCCACTCAAGCCACTAAATGACAACAATAAGTATTTGAATCTAATTATTAAAATGGGGCTTGACACCTTTCCTAAAATTAGAACAAGGTTCATTCACAGGTCTCAAAAGAACAAATTCCATTCTTGGCAGAGATGATGGATCATTTTTCCCATATGTCAAACAACTGGAGCCCTTAACTGCTGATATATACAAAAGGACCTCTCATACAAATTTTAGTCCCTAGACAGCTGGTTAAGCAGTCTTACGAGTTTCTAGAAAGGGCAATTCAGAGTGGTTTTCTTATAATTTCTGGTACTAGTGATCGTGATTGGCGTGGAGAACAGAATATTTTCTGAAGATGTCCTGCAGAATCCCTGCCCCTTTAAACAAGAGTCTCACATAGCCACATTCCAATGTTCATGGGTAATTTCAAACTACCCTCCCCCCAAAGCTTACATTAATATTTAATTGTAATTTTGGAGGAATATATTGCAGGAGACATGGTAGAAATCCATGACCTGATATTTGAAGGATACACTGAAAACAGTTACTCTAAAACCTCTGGATGAATTTGAATCACAAACACTCAGGCAGTTGCCTGGAACTCTGATAATATCTTTCTACAAAATAGGCAGAACGTCATCTTTCGCAATATTGTTCTAGCACACGGCTGGCCAGACCAGCCTAAATGTTTATATGCGAATGCAGCTGTACTTAAGATCGGATGGTTAAAATGCTTAAAAATAAGTCGAAATGTGATGCCAACAAAACATAACAAAAAGTTATGTTCCTCTCAACTGAAAGATCTTGCAAAATTGCATCGTGTGGCTAGTTCTTTGGATAGCTACCAGAGATCACCATGACCCTATATATAAAACACCAATTATAGGACTATTTATTTAAATGTTGTTAAGGTTCCGTCCATGTCCAGACAGGGCATAGCCTGGAGTAAAACCCCTGAAATAGATCAGAGAAAGACAATAGCCTCATGGAGTCATATATCTGAATGTGTTGGAAACTCAAAGTTGGAGAAGAATGGAGCTGCACCTATTGCCCCATTTTATGTCTCTCCCTATCCTCTACATGTTTAGGCAGGAAATCTGAAGGGATGATGTACATAGTATGTACATGCATGCATGTATTTTAGATTTTTTAAAAATCCTACCTTTATACTTTTATAAATAATTCAAGGTGGCAAACATATCTAATATTCCTTTATTTTCTCCACAACAGCAACACTATGAAGTGACTGACCCAAAGTAACCCAGCCAGCTCTCATGCCTAAGGTGGGACTGGAACTCATGATCTCTTGGTTTCTAGCTTTCGAACCACTAGATCAAATTGGTTCTCATAAATTCAACTTCTGGTCACGCAGACTGGCTCTCAGTACTGATCATGTTACCTTTCTTGGTTATGAAATGTCTGCAACAAGAAAACAAAGAGAACACCAGAAGTCCCACAATTCAACTCTGAGCTACATATATTCTCCACTATTTTATGATAATAAAGACCCTTTGAGTCCACAGTGGCTTGGTGGCACATCATCAGTCAAAATCAAAACCACACTCAATAGCAGTGTTGAAGTTTCCTAGTCAGGTTGTAGTGTATGCAGGTTTTGCATACACGTGAGGGTCAGTGAATTAAGGAGGTGGGGAGCTGGACAGCTCCAAGCAGGAACAGCGTTGGGGGGGGGGAAAGCCAGAACAAGGGGACAGCGTTCAGCGGGAGAGCAGGATTTAAAGGGATTGGCTGACCAGCCAGCAGGATGCTTGGATTATACCCATTGGCCAGGCAGTTACCTGACCAGGTATAAGTGAGGGCTCAAATCCTTTGTTTCCCAGTTCGGCCATGTTCCTCAATAAAACAACTTAGCTCCTGAACCTGTGTCGCCTCTGATTCTGGGTCCAACCCAACACAGGTAATAAAACGTCTGCATGAAAACCACCAGACTCAGAGAGCACCAAGGACCCCACAGTTCAATCGTGAGCTACAAATATTCTCTTCTGTTGGTACTCTTTCTACCTATCAGGATCAGTCTGTCAGTCGGTCTGTCTGTCTACCATTGATCGCCTTAACTCAGGCCAGTTTCTTGCCCCACAACTGAGCAGGATACTTATTCCTCATTTTTGATGGTTCATCCAGAATTGTGTTGCTTGCAAGGCATGACCAAAATAGAAAGGCTTCAATGTACTTGCAAATAGCCGTACTGTATTCATTATTGGTACAGATTTGCTTTAATTCAACTTCAGGTTTTCTTAAAGAATGACCACGGATCGTATATATGTTTGTGTTGCTTTGGAACTACAGCAGTTGTTTTTGAATAAATGGACACAAAATGCTTTGTCTCCAAACCTGTGGATCCCAATAGCTTTTACTGTAACTGCAGGGTTGCTGTTTGTTTAGATGACTTAAACTTTAAAAAAAAAATACAACGTCAAACCAGAATAGAAACTTGTGGTCAGTTACTAATCTTCACCGGAGGCACTCACTGAGTATAGGGTTTAAAAACAATGCTCCTTGGTTTGTTTTGAATAAAATCAGACACATTTCTTACCCCTTCTTCTTCCTCTTCTTCCTCTGAACTATTGCCACCAAAACCTTCTTCAGATGAGTCACTGTTAAACTAAAAAGAGAGGCAGTTCTGAGGCATTTGCTCCCAAACAATATGAATGCTTGTTTACAGAAAAGCAATCAACTTTTGCTCTCCCCTATGTATACAGTGACACTCAAGTCTATGTAGCTTTTCCAGTACTTCAGAGCCCGGAATTCAGATGTTTTGTTGGTGTATTTAAGAAAAATAAAATAGAAGCAACAAGGGCTAGTTGTTGACTTGCAGTTGATTTAGGGACCATTCGATGTTACAATGGCACTGAAAAAAGTGACTTATGAGCATTTTTCAAAACTTAAGACCGTTGCAGCATCCTCGTGGTCATGCAATCAAAATTCAGATGCTTGGCAACTGGCTCATGACAAAATGTCCCAGGGTCATGTGATCACCTTTTGCAGCCTTCTTACACGCCAAGGTAATGGGAAAGCCAGATTCATTTAACAACCATGTTAGTATCTTAAAAACTGCAGTGAACCACACTTAAAACTGTGGCAAGAAAGGTCGTAACATGGGGCAAAACTCATTCAACAGCTGTTTCACTTAGCAACAGAAATTTTGGACAATTGTGGTTGTAAGTCAAGGACTACCTGTATACCTTATAGTGAGGCAACCAATGATTGCAAGTTTTTGAATCCTTTGCAATAGTGGCAAATATCTGTAGCTCAGGTGTAGGAAGAGGGTGAAATTTTGTTCTCTGAGCTTGTGTCCATTTAAGGGATGTCAGTCCTTTACTATCATGCCGACTTGCATATTCCAGGTTCTAATTTTTATCTAAAAAGCTAGTGGTGTTTATATTTAGCCTTGAAAGTTCACATAGGAACCTAACAAGCCTAGAAACGTGATTTAATTGTAGAATCTCTGGATACTAATCCTTGCACCTCTAATTTGCCTTAAAAAGATTCCTGTCTGAAACTCTGCAGCTCAGTGTAGATTGCATTACAAAAGCCATTAGCTTATTTTACTATTGAAAGATCATTTTCCAGCGAAAAAATGGCGTAGTAGCTTTGCAATGCTCTGAATAAGCCACCTTAGATTGTGTTAATTTCATTCATACTGCCGTAAAAGGCAGTAAATATTATTTCTTTCCAAAAGGTGGGGGGGCACAACTACAAGGTCTTCCAGGCTTTTAAGAAAACTATTGATCTTCAGGGTTAATCTTTGTATTATCCATAAGGAATAATCAGACAAGCAGGAAGGATACATTGTCCAAGGCTGCAAAGCCACTGATCAATATAAAAATATCTCCGTTGTCCCTAACAGAGAAGCCAAACCACTGTTCTGTTGAGGCAACATTCCCAGAAGACAATTTTTAGTTCCTTACATGACCCATATTTGAAAACATATAATTAACAGGCCCCTGCATTACTCCCAACTTGGTCATAAACCACCGCTTTATGGATGTTCCCACTTGTCTCCTTTAAAATGGAAGAAAGAAAAGGCTGTCAAAAAACTAGAATTGGATCAACAGTATTGTCCATCAATGGTCTATACAAGTTACTACCTTTTCTGTGATTTTACTTCTGTTATTTGGCCATTTGTGCAAGAAATAACATAAAGATTTTCTACACGCTGCACATTTGTCAGGTGCAAAGGAACTGAAAGAATAATAATTTCACTATCAATTTCACCATCCGTGGCATTTTTACCTGTGTGAAGTTGAATATACTTATGTCTGGATAGCTGTACACAAGTAAAACACGTCATATATTTTCAATATTTTATAGAATGACAGGTAGTTCTTGACCTATGACCACGACTGAGCCCAAAATTTCTGTTCCTAGGTGAGACATTTGTTCAGTGAGTTTTGCTCCATTTTTCGATCTATCTTGCACAGTTGTTAAGTGACTGATTGCAGTTGTTAAGTTAGTAACAGAGTTGTTAAGTGAACAACAACAACAACTGTATTTACCTGGAATCTTTTCATAGGTGGGTAGAAGTAAGGATATCTATAAAGAAAATGCCTGTATTTGTTCTTGAACACCTGCCAAAATAAAAGGAAGACACTTCAATAGTTAAATCTAAGAAGAAAATTGCTATGCTTAGTACCCAAATAAAAAAAAAATCAAGGATGTTGCCAACATACTGCATTTTCTTCTGAATCTTCTGACTTAAATCTTCTTCGGAAGTGTTTTGCCTACAACAGAAGAGGAGATAACTTTAAAAGGGAGTGCTTTTATTTCTATTGTATTGCTAACTCCATACTTGTTTCCTGAAATGTGCTCTCAACATTTTTCCCCCAAAACTTTTGTGGGAGGACAGCACCCACCCCCTTGAGAAAGAAACATTTTGGGAATATTAAAAGGCAGAGTATTATATTTCCCCAAAGGATCTTAAAGACAGATAAGCAGGCCCAGTTTTCTTAATAGCCCCAGACAGAGGCCAGGTCTGTAGAAATACAGATTTGGTAATCCTTTCAGAAAGATTGAAGCCAGGAAGCTTGGAGCTGATGAGATTAGAAAGACAAAGACCCCTGAAATCTACATACCCCACCCAAACTCTAAGGACCGGAAACATGACCTTTAGGACATAATAGGATTAACCCACCACCATCAGAATACCAGGTCAGAACCTCAGGTCAAAGTACATGACACAGGAAATACAAACCCATAGGAAAAGGAACTCCAAACACAAAACCCCAAGCAAGTATAAAAACCCACCACTCCCAGCTACATGTGATCAGCTTTCCCAGGGCTACATTTCTGTCTGGCTCTGCTCTTCAATAAAGTACAACCTTCTTTCTAAAGCAGGCTCCATTTTGTTTATTCCCAGCTTGGAATGGACCCTGATGAAGATTTTTCTTTCAACATTTTATTAAATTTCAAAAAAGTATAAAATATAAAAAACAAGACAAAAAAAGAGTCAGAAGGGGGAAAGGGGTAACAAAAAAAACAAAACTCTAAAAAAAACAACCAACTAAAAGGGGAAAAAAACTACGGTACAGATAAGAACCTAAATATCAATGACTCTTTGAGCTAGAATAAGGCATGATGAACAGTACGTCTATCACCACAAACAGATCTAATGATCAACACCCAAAATTAAAATTTCTTGTGTTTTTTTCCCCACAGTTTCAATAAACAAATCCAGGAGTAGTACAATACTGTTCTGTTCTGAAATAAAACGAAGCCATTTGTCTGAAATCATACAGGATTTCTTGCCTGAGCAGGAGGTTGGACTAAAAGACCTCCAAGGTCTCTTCCAACTCTATGGTTATTCTGATATTCGGTTATAGAAAGAGCAAATTTATTTATTTATTTATTTATTTTATTAAATTTTATATGCCGCCCTTCTCCTCAAGGACTCAGGGTGGCGCACAACAATAAAAATTAAAAACATAAAATAGAAAATTTAAAAAAGAATTAAATGATAAATACAATAATCATATGACAATTTAAAAACCAGTAAAAAGCTAATTAAAACCGTAGTCAGTCCAGGCCCGCTTGTTGGAACAACCACGTCTTCAGGTCACGGCAGAAGGACCGAAGGTCAGGGGTCGTCCGCAGCTCCGGGGGCAATTCATTCCAGAGGGTTGGTGCGCCCACAGAAAAAGGCTCTCCCCCTGGGGGTGGCCAGCCGGCATTGCCTGGCCGATGGCACCCTGAGGTGGCCGACTCTGTGGGAGTGAACCGGGCAATGGGAGGTTGTCAATGGCAGCAAGTGGTCTCGCAACTACCCCAGGCCTAAGCCATGTAGGGGTTTAAAGGTTGTAACCAGCACGTTGAATCGCACCCAGAGGGCAACTGAAAGCCAATGCAGCTCACGCAGGAGTGGTGTAACATGGGAGTACCGAGATACTGTCATAAGCACCCGCACGGCCGCATTCTGCACCAGTTGAAGCCTCCAGGTGCTCTTCAAGGGCAGCCCCATGTAAAGAGCATTGCAGTAATCCAAACGAGAAGTGACGAGGGCGTAAATAGCATTAACCTGGCCACCATAGAGCCTAATGATGATATGCTGAGCATGAAAACAGCACTATTTTATCATCTACCCTTGGTAAAAGCTATCTCTATATCTGTAGCATCTGAATTAGCTTTTTAAATATTTCTTGTAAAAGTAGGACAGAGATCAGAAGGCTCTCAACAAAATTCCAGGCTGGGAAACACATATGGCTAGAACCAGCAAAGATATTTCTGGGTAGAATTAACAGTACCTAGTTAGAGGGATCAGCGATCTAACTTAATGATACCAGTGGTGGGATTCAATTATGTGAACAACCGGTTCTCTGTATGGATGCCACTTCAGGAAGTCCATTCTGGGCCTGGGCAACAAAAAACTAGCTACCGGTTCTGCCGAACTGGTGCGAACCGGCTGAATCCCACCGCTGAATGATACCTTCAATAACAATTTAGACACATATGAACCTGCTTTATACTGAGACAGACTATTATAACTGCAGGAAGTTATAATAGTCTAACAGAAATATAGGCAGGCAGAAATATATTTAGCTCTTCCAGAAGAGGTTGAGAACTGAAGTTAACCTCTTGCTGTAAAACAGAACTGTTGCTCATCCATACTAAGCATGTAATGAAGTTGAGAAGGAACCTGCAAAATTCATCCATTTCTTCCCAAGTGTTCCTGAATTGACCCATTTTGCACATGCCTAAAAATGAACTGATGGGGGGGGGGAGGGACAATGGCCTTATAGCCCAAATCTATTCATTTGGTGTGTGTGTTTATCACAGCTTAAGTCGGATGTCAAGAAATAATGAATGATTGCTGGAAGATCCCAAGGAGTTTTTTAGGATGCTAACTTGCACTAACATTATATAGCACACAGCTTTGTATATAAGGAATGCTAATCATTAGTTGTGCAATTTCCTGATGGAATATTAGTATTTATGTAATGCTAGTGTGCATATGATCCGGCAAGGGACTGATATCGACAATATATAGAATTCTTGTTCTTACTCCCAAAGATGCTTTTTCATCAGGCAACTGGACTTTCTTGTTTTTCTTTCAAGACAGTTCACTTCTCATCCAAGAAGCTTCTTGGATGAGAAGTGAAATGTCTTCAAAGAAAAACAAGAAAGTTCACTTACCTTGTGAAAAAGCACCTTTGGGGTAACTATGACCTGGATGACTGAGCATCTCCATAGACATCTGGTTCTTAGCTATTTTCACTTTCCACTAGATGGCATAGCTACCTGACAGAAAATTCAATTGCTGGATTGGATAGGACAGGGGTAGGCAACCTTGGCTCTTTTATGACTCGTGGACTTCAACTCCCAGAATTCCTGAGCCAGCATGGCTCACCTTGGAAACCTCTCCCTTTCCCCTCAGCATGGCTGGCTCAGGAATTCTGGGAGTTGAAGTCCACGAGTCAGAAAAGAGCCAAGGTTGCCTACTCCTGGGATAGGATTTCTTCCTTTCGCATGCCACAGAAGTATAAGATACGATCGCTACTTTTGGGGACATGAATAATTACCATTCCATCGCTTTATCATTATCATCCAGTTATAGCCTAAATATAACGTAACAAGAATGTTTTTTTAAAAAAAATGTGTTGATGATGTCCCCGTAGTTACTTAGGACCTGTCCTAGATTTTCTTTTTAATGTTATGTAATCTACTACTTATAGAATGTTAAACTTAAATGATAACCGAGTTCTGGGATGACAGGAAACTTAATAAATGTGATGATACAGACAAGTGAGCAGCCAGCTTGACTTGTTCTCACATTTATCAAACAATGTCAAGCTGACAAGGTTTACGAAGCTGAGCGAAGTGCATCTTGCGCAGCACATATCAGGCCACGCAGTTTCAGAATTTCCCATCTCCAGTGCTTTTTTTGTAAAAGAAAAAGGTGCCGGAACTCACCCATGTCATACAACCCGCCTTGCCTACCCTACAAGGTTCCATCCAAAAAAGGTGCCGGAACTCCGTTCTGAGCGTTCTATGAGAAAAAAAGCCCTGCCCATCTCCTTTCAATGCAAAGGCACAAAAGGATAGAATAGATCGCATTTGCTGTCAACTGTCCCATTGCAGTAAGTAGCAAAATAAACTCCTGGGACATTTTTTCCTCGAAGACGTTAACTTTACTGAAAAGCCATATGGGTACAGAAGTAGAAAAGCCAGTTTTGACATTTTTGCACACAAATAGCATAGGAAAACATTTCCTTTGCCCCCACCTGCCATTGTCCGTTGTCCACCAATCAGCTGCACTTGCTTTAGTTTGGAAATGGCCTATCTGACTCGGATGTTGCCAGTCAATGACCTTAGGGTTTAGATCTGTCTCATGCTTCCACGAAGCACACTTGTATTCCAGAGTTCCCTCGCAAATCTTCCGTACATTCCAATGCCTTCCCTCCTCCCTCCTGTTACTGTGGTCTGGTAGTGAGCAGGTCTGCGTAGAGAGTCAACCATGACACTAGTTCTGATGAGGTTCCTGGGTAATAATAATGATGATGATGATGACGACGACAACAACAACAACAACAACAACAACAACAACAACAACAATAATAATAATAATAATAATAATAATAAAGTTGGAAGGGACCTTGGAGGTCATCTAGTCCAACCCCCTGCACAGGCAGGAAACCCTATACCAGGGGTCGGCAACCTGAAAAAGCAAAAGAGCCACTCGGAACCGGTTCCATCACACACACAAAAAAGTGGGAGCCACAAAAAGTGCGTGTGCATGCATCCATGCATGCACATGTGCAAAAAACAAAACCTTTGGAGAGGTGCGCGCGCACCTCCGCCCGAACGGGCGGCGATGCCGCCCGTTTGCAGACCTGCTGCCACCGGTTTGGAAAGCTGCCGCGCCCCGTTTGCAGACCTGCCGGCGGCAGTTCTGCAAACGGGCTGCGGCAGCTTTCCAAAAGGGCAGCACCACTGCCCGTTCTGAGAGGTGCGCGCGCAGCTCTCCAAACTTTTGGAGAAGTGCGCGCGCACCTCTGCCCGAACGGGCGGAGGCACCACCTGTTTGCAGACCTGCTGCCGCCGGTTTGAAAAGCTGCTGCAACCAGTTTGCAAACCTGCCGCCTTCAGAGGAAGGCGGCAGCTCTGCAAACGGGCCGTGGCAGCTTTCCAAAAGGGCAGTGCCACTGCCCCTTCGGAGAGGTGCGCGTGCACCGGGCGACTGGGAGCCGCAGAAGACGGCTTAAAGAGCTGCATGCAGCTCTGGAGCCGCGGGTTGCCAACCTGTGCCCTATACCATTTTGGACAAATGGTTGTCCAATTTCTTCTTAAAGGCTTCCAGTGTTTTGAGCATTCACTGCTTCTGGAGGCAGGTTGTTCCACGGGTTAGTTGTTCTAACTGTCAGGAAGTTTCTCCTTAGTTCTAGGTTGCTTCTCTCCTTGACTAGTTTCCATCCGTTGCTTCTTGTCTTGCTTTCAGGTGCTTTGGAGAATAGCTTGACTCCCTCTTCTTTGTGGCAGCCCCTGAGACAGTGGAACACTGCTATCATGTCACCCCTCATCCTTCTCTTCATTAAACTAGACATACTCAATTCTGGCAGCCGTTCCTTATATGTTTTAGCCTCAAGCCCCCTAATAACCTTTGGTGCTCTTCTCTGTACTCTTTCTAGTCTCAACATCTTTTTTACATCGTGCTGACCAAAACTGGATGCAGTATTCCAAGTGTGGCCTTACCAAGGCATTGTAAAGTGGTATTAATAGTTCACATGATCTTGATTCTATCCCTCTGTTAATGCAGCCTAGCACTGTGTTAGCTTTTTTGGCAGCTGCAGCACACTGCTGGCTCATATTTAAGTAATATTACCTCTGTACTTCATTTGTCTTCAGTTCAAGATACCATTGAATTGTAGGTTTGGTTAAAGATGTTGGTTATCTAATATGCTTACATGAAATATTTGGTTTTGTCTTGGCAAAGTGCTGTGCTGTGCTGTGTAGGAAAAATAGTTCATCTAGTTCAGGCAAAGCTGCATCATCAATAGTTCCTGTTATCTTGAATTGTCAACCACCCCTTGGAAAAGCTGTTAGAACTATCAGAAGATCCTCAGATGAGAGATACTAAAACAACGAGGCGCTTCACTAAGAATGGACTTCATTCCATAAAACAACCTTGAGGGGTGCTTTTCTCAAATCTCTCAAAATGAAGCATCCCCTTAAAGATCTGCATAATTGCACTCTGTTTCGATCTCCACTGTCACATTTATGGCTAGGGTGTTTCTTGGTATCTGTTTGAAAACTTACAGGAAGAGAACATTTCTACAAATATTTAGTTGAAGTCTGATCTCAGATAAAGAAGCTCCAATAGGTAACCATGCTTTCTGCAGTAGGTTCTCCTGTCCTCCATCCCTTTCATCCAATCCAATCCAATCCAGTCCAGTCCAGTCCAGTCCAATCCAATCCAATCCAACCCAACCCAATCCAATCCAATCCAATCCATCCATCCATCCATCCATCCATCCATCCATCCATCCAACCAACCATCCATCCATTCTTCTATATTACAATGCCTATACAGTCCCTCGAAAGTATTAAGTAATCAAATAATCTTTTTATAACATTAAGCTTACTCAGTTCCTTCAACCTTTCCCTATGACATTTTTCCATGGTTTGGATCCTGTACCAAATTAGTCCATAGCTTTCTTATAGAATGGCACCTGGGACAGGACAGTACATCGAAGTAAGGTTTTAGTAATATGGATTAAATCCAATCTATTATAGACACCAATGGGTGTCTGCAGAGTGGGATCAAAAAGTTAAGATGGTCTCTGGGACTTTGCGATCAAAGTTCTGCCTGTATTTTTGTGTGTGTGTCCATGTGCATTTTGAAAAAGTTAGACTTTGATCACACCATTGCAGCCATGGTCTTGAATTTTGCCCATACCATGTGGACACCGTGATGCCTATTGTGACCAAACTGAGCTCACATTGGGTGGTTTAAGTTTCTATTTTCTTCTTTCTCTTTTTACCTACTTGTGTCCAAGGTTTTTCATAGCTCTGCAAATCTCCAAGTTACCTTAAATATGCTGATATTTTCCTCCTGTGTGTGGGTAGAATTTTGGCCAAATGAATACCGGCATTTATAGGTGTGAGTTTTATTATAACTGTTCTACAACAAATATATATTTATGAGTCAAGTTTCCTAATACAGTATTAGTCTCATTCAAGCACACATATCAAGTTGATGATTCATGTTTAGACTGACAGGGCCAAAAATTCCATAGCCATCATCCTATCAGCGTGCTGTGCTTATTTGATGATAAAAGTAATAACAATAGTAAATTTAGTTTTAAATTAAAACTAAATTAAATCTGTATGCTGCTCGACTCCCAGGGTTGCTGGGTGTTTTACAAATCGATAAAGATGTTTAAAAACAAGGAGCAACACAAACACAAAAAAACAACATAGATCGAAAGAGTACAATACAGTAGCAGACAAATGGGAATAAGGAAAGGAAAGAAAATGTTCCCATTCGGGTTAGTTTTTCATGAGCACCAATAATCCTTATTAAACATCTCAGCAAAGAGCCACATCTTCATGACCCTTCAAAATACCCGGGGGTGGGGGGCGTTCAAATATTGGGAGGAACCTCATTCCAGAGGCTACAGAAGTATTGCTATAGAGAAGAAATACTTCAAAACTCTCGATAGGTGGCGTTGTTCAATCAATGGAACTTGGACCATGTCAACTCTGCTAGATAAAATCAGCCAGGCAGCTACTATGAGTGACAGGTGATTCCCCCCCAATTAGCAACAATGCCCTATGCCAGGGGTCTTCAAACTTGACCCTTTTATGACTTATGGACTTCAACTCCCAGAATTCCTCAGCCAGCGTGTCCACAAGTAATAAAAGGGCCAAGTTTGAAGACCTCTGCCCTATGCCATGTAGGACTTTACAGGCAATAACCAGCATCTTAAATCACACTTGGAAGCAAATTGGCAGCCAGTGCAACTCATGAAGCAGAGGTTTTACATGGGCACACCCAGGCATGCCTGTCACTGCCCATGTGCTGCTGTGGTCTGGACCAGCTGAAGCTTCTGAGAGATCTTTAAGGGCAGCCCCATATAGAGCGCATTGTAATAATCAAGCATCAAATTGCCAGGGTGTATGTAGTTGTCTAAAAGTTCCCTTGATCTAGGAAAGGGCACAATTGGTGCACCAGATGAAGCTGGGCAAAAACTTCAAAATGTTTAATGAAAAACAGGCTGTTTTATGAATTTATATTACTATAAATTAATTTGAAATAGTTATTTATGGGCCTGTCTGGCTTTTTAAATATATTTGTACTAATGGGCACTGTACAGCTGTGCGGTTGGGGTGTAACTATGAATAATATAAAGAAATGCTTTATGAGACCAAATGCCTACTCTGGATAATTGCCAATTGCTCCAGCAAAAGCATCATGCATAGAAGCAGTTTTCTGCAGACATAATGTTCACCTCCACAATTCAGAAATTTGAATTCATAGATAAATATTCCCCATCCATAATCAACAATTGCAGCCAGTAGATTAATAGCGTTAATAGCATTAATTGTCAGAGATGAAAGCTGATTGAAGCAAAAATAGAGAACGCTATTTGTAATGTACAAAGGGCTAGAAAGTTTAAAGGAGGCTTCAGCTGGTGCAGAGTGCGGCCGCGCGAGTTGTGATGGGGGTTTCCCGATACTCCCATGTAACACCTCTACTCCGCGAGCTGCATTGGCTTCCGGTTGCCCTCCGGGTGAGATTCAAAGTGCTGGTGATGACCTATAAAGCCCTACATGGCTTGGGTCCGGGATATCTGAGGGAACATCTGCTGCCGGCATCAAGTTCCCTTCGTCCAGTGCGCTCCCACAGGGAGGGTCTTCTCAGGGTGCCACCGGTAAGAGATTGCCGGCGGACGACACCCAGGGATAGGGCCTTCTCAGTGGGGGCGCCTGCCCTTTGGAACCAGCTGCCAGTGGAGCTGAGGACTGCCCCGACCTCCGTTCATTCCGCCGGGACCTGAAGACCTGGCTCTTCGAGCTCTCTGGCCCAGGCTGAGGATTAATCTTAATTTTAACTGGGGTTTTATTTATGCAGGGACAAATATAATTTTTTTAAAATTTGCTTTTAACTTTTGTATCTTGGTTTTTTAATCACCCTGTAAACCGCCCTGAGTCCTTCGGGAAAGGGCGGTATATAAATGTAATAAAATAAAAAATAAAATAAAATAAAAGATACATAAAAGCATAAATAGGTAATAGGTGAATAAACAGGTGAATTAAAAAAAGAACAAAGTCAATGGGTAATAATTTGTCCCCAAAGAACTAAACCTAAAAATCGCTTATTGTTTGGGGACAATTTATTTTATGTTAGCATGATAAATACTAATGAATGGATAGATTTTTAAAATCAAAACATTATAATGGCTTTGAAATCTGTTAAGTTGTGGAAAAACTTCTCAAATAATGATAGTATATTACTAGGAATAACACAATCTCAATGAACGGACATTAAAATGAATATTCACAATACAATATATCCTAGCCAATATAAAGTATTGTTATTTTTACTCACAGAGAAGGCACAAGTGATTCCTATAATGCAGAGGACGAGCAGGGCTGTCTTCATTTTTCTGGTGTCTGAAAAAGAAAGAAAGGAAAAGAGAATATATTTCCAAATAGAGCCTTGGTGGAGCAGTGAGCTAATGCCTCCTTAAGTAACACCAGCTGCCTGCAATTAGTGCAGGTTCGCATCCCACCAGGCTCAAGGTTGACTCAGCCTTCCATCCTTCCGAGGTAGGTAAAATGAGGACCCAGATTGTTGGGGGCAATAAGCTGACTTTGTAATAATGCCGCTTGGGGGGGGGCTGCAAGCCCTAATAAGCAGGCATATACATAGAATGAAGGCTATTGCTAAGCACATTGGTTTGTGCTTAAAATTGTAAGCCGCCCTGAGTCTTCGGAGAAGGGCGGGATATAAATGGGATTAAAAAAAAATAGGAAGATTAAAAAAGGGAAGATATTAAAGATAGGCAATTTCTACAATTCTGTTCAAATAATACCACAAATATATCTGTTAGGTCTGATGACTTTTGTAGGAATTTGAACAAATGATCGATTGATTTCCTCAGTAAATTATACAGGCCTTCAATTAAAGACAGGGAAAGTTTTTTTACTCTTAGTCATTCCATACTTACATTTAAGTGAGGGTTAGTTTGGTGTAGTGGATAAGATGCTAGCCTAGAAATCAGGAGACTGAGAATTGTAGTTGTCCCTTAGGCATGAAAGCTATCTAGGTGACTTTGGGCCAGTCACTCTCTCTTGGCCCAACCCACCTCACAAGGTTGTTGTGGGGAAAATAGTAGGCAGGAGTATTAGATATGTTTTATAAAAGCAGGATAAAAATCTAATGATAAATTGTCCATTCTTGTGCAAATTTAGAAATGTTCTAAGTTGAATTTAGAAATACTCAGATTTATACTAACAGTTTAGGTATTATAAGATCTAGATTTTCATGGCTAACTCATGCTAAATTATTTGGATTTAAAATGGTGGATGAGAGAAATAAATCATGTCACTTTGTGAACTTTGAGTTTCCCTCATCCACTGGTTGAGCCAATTTGATGATTGGATGTGATGAATTCTGGCTATGAAGGCAATTAGAAAGTTGTGGGATAGAAAAATGGGGGAGAAAGAGAGTCTCTCTAAGTGACATATCCACTTACTCCTCATGATTGCTTTCGGGTGTACCTCCATATGTCTACCTCAACTTTCAGGCTGTCACAGTGCCTTGAATGGAGGAGGAAATGCATAGAGAACTTTATGCTTGGAGCTCTTTCATGCTTATTTATTTCTGCCCAGTTGTGGAGATACATGGGACCCTTAGTGGCAGAAAGAATGGGCAAAGGGAGCAGGCATATCCCTCTGAACAGCATCAAAAGGCCACCATTACAGCTTCTCTAGAATGTTCCACAATCATGTCATGCTTCAAGGATCTCAGTGATTTCAAAAATTGGGGAAAAAAGGATGAACTCTGAGCTCATTTTCTATCAGCAATTCTTAAATTTTTGCTGGGAGTTGATTTCTGACTTACAGATGTTGCAGCCCTCACAGTAATGTATTTATTGATATGTTCATTGCATTTCTGGCTAATCTCTTTTGGGTCATCATAGTTATAATTTCAGCACAACCAGCATGCATTTAATCATTTTACAAGCAACGCCAGTTGCTGTTTTGCTGGCCTAAAAGCAGTGGTGGGATTCAAATAAGTGAACAACCAGTTCTCTGTGTGGGTGCCGCTTCCGAAAGTCCATTCTGGGCCTGGGCAACAAAATTTAGCTACCGATTCTGCTGAAGTGGTGCAAACTGGCTGAATCCCACCACTGCCTAAGAGGAATGTTTCTTTGAACCCAAGGAAACAAAAAGGCAGGAACGTTGCTTTTGATAGCTTAGTTGCTGCTAAGGGGGTATTATGGAATAAGTTTTGGGAGAATGACTACCAAGCTTTGCTTTATACGAAATAATAGGTTTTTAAAATTGTGGAATAGACTTTCACAACCTGATTGCACCCAAATGTGCTTATTTCCAACAAACATTTGGTAAGTTGGATACCAAAACATCTGCAGAGCTCCAAATTGAAAAAGGCTATTCCAGACCTCAGAGTCTTAAGTAACACAAGAGATGCATATCATTTCTCTGTTGCTAAAAATATTCATTAAATTACAGAATTTGTCTAGGAAGCTGTCCTGGAACAATTTCACCAGCTTCATTAGGTTTGTGGCTTTGATCTACACTCCTTAAAACAAACTTCCAAGTTTGGAAAACCGACAGAAGATGACAGCTTTATTTAATTGAAAGTGTCAGTAAATAGAATGATCCTTGTTAAAAGAATGCCATGTTAATCCATACCTAATATGCTTTGTTACAGTTTGTATTTAAACCCCCAGTTGAAACAAACAAAATTCAGTGAAGCATAGTTTATAAAGGATTATGAACATGTAAAAGTAACTACAAGGATTAGTTTTATATACATTCAGCCGTTCTAGAAAATATTCCAAGGCCTAAATAAGCAATATATTTAATTGGTGACATCCATATTTATACTTTTAGTTTCTACAATACGAATAGTAAGCTACAAATTCCATGTTATGTGTATTATCTTTGTGTAGCAGACAAAGGGTGTTGCTTAGGCCTTTTAAGACTGAGGAACAATTGAACAATAATTTTGTGGACTATGAAATGTATTAGGTTCATCTCTATCTGCATTATAGAGAGCTATCAAGTGTACATAAAAATGGGTATCCTGGAGGCTATCCCAAAACTAGGAAGGGTCAAATCAATGAACCATCCTAGAACTAAGGAGAACTTTTCTGATAGTTAAAACCAGTGCTTTTTTTGTAAAAGAAAAAGGTGCCGGAACTCACATATGTCATACAACCCGCCTTGCCTACCCTACAAGGTTCCATCCAAAAAAGGTGCCGGAACTCCGTTCTGAGCATTCTATGACAAAAAAAGCCCTGGTTAGAACAATTAATCAGTGGAATGACTTTTCTCCAGAAGTTGTGGGTGCTCCAAAATTGGAGGCTTTTAAGAAGAGATTGGATAACCGTTTGTCTGACATGGTATAGGGTTTCCTGCTTGATCAGGGGTTGGACTAGAAGATCTCCAAGGTCCCTTCCAACTCTGTTAAGTGAATGTTTACAAGTTTATTAACCAAAGATATTGGTGGAGGGGAGGCCAAATTTGGCCCTCCAGATGGATTACTGCAATTCATGGACCATGCCAACTGATGAATGTTGGCGTTTATTAAATTTGGGAAGACTACAGCTTGCCTCATCCCTGAGACAGGAGAGTGCCATAAAAACACAGCGTATTGACTAAATACCAAGTTTCTTTGTTATAGTAAGTTTGATCTATAAAATCATCTCCCTCTCTCTCTCAGCTTTCCATCACCATGCCCTCTCCCAAATTCCTGCGAGAAATAATTTTAAATTAAATCCATCTCAGAATTTTTAAGGAAACTAGAATGTCTCTGTGTTATAGTTGGTACAGTGTAAAATCCCAGCCTTATTAGTCGAACAGAAATCAAGCAAGCAAAATAGAGTGGTTCAGTAAATCACTGGTTTAAATCACAGAAGTAATGTGCATGAGAAATTCCTATCTACAAAGCAAAATATCACCTTAAAAACAGAGTCAAAAAGTGAGAATTGCATGGATTAAGCAGTGTCAGAAACCTCATTGCTTGCAAAGAGCCAACATCGCTGCCCGTCACTTACCAAGCTGCAGTCCTGCAGGATACAGATCGGTCTCCAAGGAGTCAGGGAACAGAGATTTAACAGAGCATCTGTTTGTTCTTGGCCAACCTAGTGGGATACGCACACTATTTTTACCTTCCACCAGCCAATCAGCGCTTTCCTTGCATGATGTCAGCAAGTGGACTCTTACCAGAAAAATCTCCAAATTTCAACCATTTTTCTAGTCACAGATGTCACTTTCAAACATAAAGAGCTGTTTTAGTGCCCAAAGTTTTGGATCATTCCACTTAATTGAAGGGTTGTGCTAGAGATGAATAGGTTTGGATGCCGAACTCTATAATGATGGTCTGGGTTTGAATTGAAAATATTGGGATCATTAGTTTTGTGTGTGTGTGTGTGTGTGTGTGTGTGTGTGTGTGTGTTTCTTCTGAGGGAGAGAGGTAGACCAGGCAACAAGTACAGAAGGAATGTTCACTCTGTTATAGAACTGCAAATAAAAACAAGTGAAACGTTTGAGGGACAATTCATCTGAACATGCTTTATGGTTGTCTTTGCTGCTGAAAGGTCATTTCACCCTATATTTGTCTTACTTGGGGTTCTTCAAATAAACATAAATGATGACAAATGAATAAATGTTTTTCATTATTTCATTATTTTCATTATTTTCATTATTTTTCAACTAGAAGTTTATTGCATATTTCATACTCACTGTTTTTATCTGGCTAATGTATTTCATACAGTATATATCCCAAAGAAAATTAAGGCCACAAAAATGTAGCAAAAATGCAAGCATTTCCAGATATTTCTAGTATTCCTAGTAAGCATTCCTAGTAAGCATATCTGAAATAATAAGAGGTCAATCAATGTTTATTTCTTTGTTTTGTTTTTGTTTATTTATTTCTATCTATACGGCCTCTCGTCTCACCAAAGCAACTCTGGGCAGCAGACTTTCAATAACAATAGAATGAATAATTGTAAAAATACCGCACATAATCAAAATAGAAAGGAAAAATGGCAGCCAGGAGTAAAAGCCCCAGACTATTAGCAAACCTCGTGAGCTTCACTAATTGTCTGATTCGAATGCCTGATCTTAAGCACTTTATGAAAAGCCAGCAGGTTCAAATCATTCTGATCTCTGATGGTAAGGTGTTCCATGACAGAAAAGGCACAGGTCCTGGCTCCTTCAGGATGGCATTCTTTATTTCAAGGCTCCCCAACTCCGGTCCGTGGACTGGTACCAGGCCGCGGCATGCCAGCAACCAGGCTGCACAAACAAAGCCTCATCTGCAGGAAGCAGTCAGCACACAAAACCATGCCCCCTCCGGTCCGTGGAAAAACCTCTCTCCATGGAACCGGTCCCTTGTGCCCAAAAGGTTGGGGACCTCTGGTTTATTTGACAGAACCTGAAGCACACCTCTCCAGCAGAATTAATAGGGATAGAGAAGGGGCAGGTAGAGACATGGAGTTCTTCAAGTATTTTGGCCCCATGCCATGAAAGGCTATATAGGTGAGAAACAGCACCTTGAAATGTATTAGTGGAGCTAGTGCACTTCATGAAGCAAATGGAGTCAACATGAATTAAGAAACAGCCATATTTCCCAATACTATCACATTTTGGACCAATTGCATCTTCTAGATGTTCTTCAAGGGCAACCCGAAGTACAGCAGAGTTTAGTAGCCCATCAAAAGATGACCAAAGCAGGAGTGACCATGCACAGTTCCTCTTGATCTAGGGAAATGGTACAAGTAATACCCAACACAATATTCTGTAAAAAGCTCCCCTGGTTATGGCTATTGTCATAGTTTGTCACAGGCCAATAGCATCCTTTTACTCATAGCATCAACTCAGGTGTCTACAAGAAGCTAAATTAAACACAAAGTAAATTAGTATAAACATCTCTAAGTATGGCTAGAACGATTTCTCTCTGAAACTATGGAAAGCTATTGTCACAAAGTTAGATAGGCCTATATTGCATTCCATATATTGCAATGTTATATGTTCATATAAAAAACTGGTCTTGTCTTCACTTTTCCCCAGAAAGTAGAAACCAGCAGTATGGTGACTCAAAACTTTGATGTTTCATGTACTCAGACATAAACTTCTCCATTAAAATAAAACTTCCCATTTTCACTTCAAGCTCTCTATCATCAGCACACCCTATGACAATTCCACTTCTTTTTGTGAATTATATCTTGGGTAAAGAAATATTTCCTTTTCATGAAAAATGATCCCCAAGATGCTTCAAAATTTTCTATATGTCTTTTATTTCATTTAGAATTCTTTGGAATTGTTGAAAGTATTTATTGTTGCCATCTTCACAAAAGAGAAGAAAGAGAACCCAAGAAACTTCCGACTGTTAACTGGATGTTAATATTGGGCAAAGCCTTGGACAGATTATCAAGCAACATGTTTGAAATCATAAGTTTGTTGCCAACAAATTATGCCAGATTAAATTTACTTGATTTATTTTAGTAGATTAGGGGTATGAAATAAAGCTCAGAAAATGTCATTTGTAGATTCTGTAGGCATAAAAGAAATTTCCTTAAAAGCCATCGGTTTTGTTACAGGTTCTTTTTTTTATTCCTAACGTGGAGTATATTTTGAAAAAAATATTTAAAATACTGGCAATCAGAAGGACATTTCTCTTTGCTAGACTTAATCTCTCTTCAGCTGGGCTCTTCAACTTTGTCTCACATTCTGCAACAGTAGTCTCTGAGAGCAGAAAACAAGAAATCCACACATTGTTAAACGTACAGTACCACAAAAATGTTGTGTATTGGAGAACATTAAAATTTGCAAGATCTTATTCAATAGAACAAGGTAATAAGGCAATGTGAAGCCTTATTACCTTATTAATAATGTTATTAATAACAGAAAAAGATCTGTAGAAAAATGTGTAACATTTACGATAGGTCAGGGGTAAGCAACCTTGGTCCTTTTATGACTCGTGGACTTCAACTCCCAGAATTCCTGAACCAGCCATGCTGGCTCAGGAATTCTGGGAGTTGAAGTCCACGAGTCATAAAAGAACCAAGGTTGCATACCCCTGGAATAGGTTGAGTAACAGCGTTCCCTTAAATTGCAGACTTTGAATGTTCTAGGTGGTTTTGGTTAGGATGCCAAGAGTTCATAGTCACTGGTCTTAAAAAAAAATACATTTGACCACAAGAGGACTTTGGTTTTTCTGACTCCTTTGAAAAATGCCATCCTCTCAAACTGTGCTCTTCAACACTATTCTAGGTTTGAGACTTCATGCTGATTCAAACAAAATGGCCACCTATATTCAGTTTTAACTTTCATCGGCATTCCTTGTTGGTCTGACACTTGACTTAACAGCTAAGAAGAAGCATGTGGATGTCTGAGATTGTGGTTTAGGGTCAATCCAAAAATATTAATATGCACTGTATATGTATATGCTTTTCCTTTTAGTCTTCCATCCTGAGGCTTAACATAACCAGTTCCTTTAATCAATTCTCATAGGATTTGATTTTCAGTCCTTCCTTATCTTGGTAACCCCCCCACACACACACACACTTCTCTGTGAATTCATTGGTTTCTCAATATCTTTTCTGCAGAGCCCAGAACAGAACACAGAATTCCAACTGAGATATGGCCAAAGCAGATTATAGTGAGATGGATATCTAAGAACTTGACATGGTCTTCTGTTAATATTACCCAAACCAACTCTTACTTTTTAGGTAGCTCTAGCACCCAAATGCTCAAATTCAACTTGATCTAGACATCTAGTTGCATCACCCAGATCTTTTTTACATGTACTACTACCAAGCCAATACTTCTGTCCTGCATTTGTGCCTTTCATTTTTTTTCTTCCCAGATAAATGGGGAGAAAAGAACTTCCTATTAAATTTCATTCTGTTCATATCAGCTTGCCCAGATCTTTCTGGAATCTTCTCTTTCTCTACTGAAGTGTTAGCTGCTGCTTCTAGCTTTATATCGTCTTGACCCCCTTCATCCAATTAATACCAATATAGGAAAATATTTGAGAGAGGCCTCTGACAATCCATTTGAGTCTACTCTCCAAGTTGATGTGGAGTTATTGATGATTACATTTGAGATAGGGTCATTCAGCCAATTATCCATCCATCTAATAGTGGTACCACTTAGTCAATATATTTCAATTTTATTAATGAAGATATAATGAGAAATTGACTTTTTTTCTGAGATCAAGGTATATTCCATTGATGGAATTC
The DNA here is from genome assembly GCF_964194415.1 of Vipera berus. Taxonomy (NCBI): domain Eukaryota; kingdom Metazoa; phylum Chordata; class Lepidosauria; order Squamata; family Viperidae; genus Vipera; species Vipera berus. Next base: position 13,562,208 of record NC_138209.1, on the reverse strand, counting down.
CCCAGTCAATTACTGTAAGTTAGTAGTTCTCTCACTCTCTATCTCAAAAAAAGAAAAAGAAAAAAAGAAAAAAGAAATCAAATTAGTCTTGTTTGTGATAAATCCAAGCTGGTTCTTGTTAATCATTGGATTTTTTTATCCTAGCCTCAATCATGGTATCTAATAATGAGGATGAGGACCTCATAATTTCTTGGGTTATTCTTATTCCATTTTTGAAGACAGAGTCAATATTGATGTTCTCCAGTCTTTTGGAAACACAAAGTTTCTTCCTTAACTCAGTGTTTCTGCAATTACTTTTACCATTTCCTTCAGTACCCTAGCATGTAATCTGGCCTTGGAGACTTGAATGCATTTCAATTAGCTAGGTATTCTTATTTAATTCTTATTCTTTCCTTGTCTACCCTGAGCTGCAGCTCTTTCCTTTTACTACTGACAAAATGATAGCCAACTTGTGTTCTTTTTTTATTGAGGGAAGACCCATATAAAGTACAGACATTCTGCTTTCTAACCATCACTTTTTTCTTTGCAACAGACTTATAGACTTCCCTACTTTCCTATACATGACAAAGATTTTTGTTGTTTCTTTGGACATTTTGCACAAGCTTGTTCTGTACATTCATTTTCCCTAAAGCAAGGGTGTCAAACTGCTGGCCCGTGGGCCGGATGCATCATCAGGAAATCACACCCACCCCATTGCCGGCAATGGAGAAAAAGCTCCGATATTGTTGTGTAGTGGGTTCTGGAAAGCAGGAAGGACGCTGAGACGATGAGTACAGCATGGCAGATCTTTATTCGGTGGAAGTGACTGTACTGGGGGAATAGGAGTTACCTGCCCTCCTTTTATAACTGGCCAGGTGAGCAGCCGGCCAATTGGTTTGAACCTCTGTTTCCCGCCGAAACTGGGTTCCCGCCAAAACAGTTACAGTTCAACGCCCCCTGGTGGTGACTGCTATGTAAGTGTGTATGTGTTCTCTTCACCTGGATACATAACAGATATGTCACACGACGTCACGTGATGTCACGAGTTTGACATGTCTGCCCTAGAGTTTCTGGTTACTGTCTTGTATCCTTCTTTAATTATACAACTCTTCTTCTTCTTCTTCTTCTTCTTAAAGTAGCTAGGGCCCTGATTGGATTGCATTGTATTTGAACTGCATTTGGGGCCCTGATTGGATCTGCATCGCTTTTCAGCAGTATTTCAACTGCTCAGAGCTGCTGGGAAGTGCTACATTCTGTAAGTTTTGGAAAGGCTGCACCAAAAAAGTAGCGGCCCGCGTGCCTAATGGCACGCAAATTATATAATTATATAACTAAAAATTGAAAACAGCAGTGGTACATTCAGGACAAGTGCGTCTGAGATTCCTTGTATCTAAGAATGTCTGGCTTAGATCAGTGCAACACTTGTTTTGCAGCTGTCTTTCACAGTACCCTTGGCCGGCTCCTGAAATGATAGAAAGTGTCGAAGCCACAGGAACCTTGTGGGAAGTGATCATGCAATATTGGAATTCAACATTCTGGAAGCACAAGCAATAGAACACAGCCAAACTAGAGTCTTGGACTTTAAAAGAGCTAATTTCAATAAACTTAGAGAGACCTTGGGAAGAATTCCATGGATGAGAATCCTAAAGGGGAAAACAACTCAAGAAGCTTGGGAAATTTTGAAAAGTGAGATAATAAAGGCTCAGTACAATACCAACAAAAAAGAAAAATAACAGCTCTCAAAAGAAACCAGCATGGCTGCATAAAGAACTCTCTGACAAATTGAAAGATAAAAAGGACAAGTATAAGAAGTGGAAAGAGGGGCACATAACTAAGTCAAAATATTAGCAAATAGCCTGTGCCTGCAAAGATGAAGTGAGGGAAGCTGAGGCTCAAAATGAACTAAGGCTTGCAACCAAAGTCAAAAATAACAAAAAAAGCTTCTTTCAACATATAAAAAACAAGAAAAAAGTTAAGGAAATGATTGGTCCATTAGTGAGGGAAAGTGGCAAGAAGGTGACAAGCAACAGGAAGAAAGCAGAACTATTTACATAACTCGTTTTTTGCATCTGTCTTTACACAAAGGGAAAAAACAGTCCAACCTACCAAAACCAGTGCCATAAAAAACAGAATAGAAACGCAAGTTAAGATAGGCAAGAAAATGGTAAGTGAGCACCTGTCCAGCCTAGACAAGTTCAAATCACCAGGACCAGATGGATTACACCCCAAGGTTCTCAAGGAACTGGCAGACGTGATCTCAGAACCACTGAACTATATTTTTCAAAGATCCTGGAGCACTGGGGAACTACCAGAGGACTGGAAGAGAGCTGATGTAGTTCCCATCTTCAAAAAAGGGGAAAAAATATATCCAGGAAACTACAGACCTATCAGCCTGACCTCAATACCTGGGAAGATTCTGGAAAAGATAATCAAACAACAAATCAGCGAACAACTTGATGCAAACAAAGTCATCACTAAAAGTCAACATGGGTTTGTCAAAAACAGATCATGCCAGACAAATCTTATTGCATTCTTTGACCAAGTGACAAAATTAGTGGACCAGAGGAACGCTGTAGATATAATTTACTTGGACTTCAGTAAGGCATTTGATAAAGTAGATCACAACCTACTACTTGATAAGATAGAAAAATGTGGGTTAGATAGCATCACCACCAGATGGATTCGTAGCTGGCTGACAGGCCGTACTCAGCATGTGGTCCTCAATGGAACTGCATCTACATGGAAGGAAGTGTGTAGTGGGGTGCCCCAGGGCTCTGTTCTGGGCCCAGTGCTCTTCAACATCTTCATCAACAATTTGGATGAGGGGATAGATGGGGAACTCATCAAATTTGCAGACAAAACCAAGCTGGCAGGAATAGCCAATACTTCAGAAGACAGGCTTAAGATACAGGAAGATCTGGATAGACTTGAACACTGGGCACTATCTAACAAAATGAAATTCAATGGGGAAAAAAGTAAGGTTCTACATTTAGGCAGGAAAAATCAAATGCACAGGTAAAGTATAGGTGGTACCTTGCTCAATAGTAGTAACTGTGAGAGGGATCTCGGAGTCCTAGTAGACAATCACTTAAATATGAGCCAGCAGTGTGCTGCAGCTGCCAAAAAAGCCAACACAGTGCTAGGCTGCATTAACAGAGGGATAGAATCAAGATCACGTGAAGTACTAATACCACTTTACAATGCCTTGGTAAGGCAACACCTGGAATACTGCATCCAGTTTTGGTCACCACGATATAAAAAAGATGTTGAGATTCTAGAAAGAGTACAGAGAAGAGCAACAAAGATGATTGGGGGACTGGAGGCTAAAACATATAGGGAACAGTTGCTGGAATTGGGTATGTGTAGTTTAACGAAGAGAAGGGTGAGGGGTGACATGATAGCATATCTCAGGGGCTGCCACAAAGAAGAGGGAGCCAAGCTATTCTCCAAAGCACCTGAAAGCAGGACAAGAAGCAATAGATGGAAACTAGTCAAGGAGAGAAGCAACCTAGAACTAAGGAGAAACTTCCTGACAGTTAGAACAATTAACCAGTGGAACAACCTGCCTCCAGAAGTGGTGAATGCTCCAACACTGGAAGTTTTTAAGAAGAGACTGGACAGTCATTTGCCTGAAATGGTATAGGGTTTCCTACCTGAGCAGGGGGTTGGACTAGATTACCTCCAACTTCCCTTCCAACTTCTTCTTCTTCTTCTTCTTCTTCTTCTTCTTCTTCTTCTTCTTCTTCTTCTTCTTCTTCTTCTTCTTCTTCTTCTTCTTCTTCAACAGCATGTTGTCTTGGTTGACATATTTAACATTAATTTCTTCAATACAAGTCTGTTTAGTACTACATAATCCAGCATTTTTCCCTGATCCTCCTTTCTTCCCCATATTTTTTCCATTTTCCCATCATTACATTTATGATTTTTGGTACTATTGGTCTGTACAAAGTTGGATATAAACATTTTCATCATATTTTACAAATGTCATACAAATAACAATAATATCAATTCATAAATCAGTATCCTGTTTTTCTTGCTCTTATTAGGGTTTGATTTTCCATCAGTATTTGAAATATATTTGTCCATTATGATTTTCTCAATATTAATTACATTTATATAGCTAAAAGTTTTATTGATACTAATCCTCCTCTTATTTTCATATTTCTTATATCAAAAAAAGAAAGAATGAAAATGCTATTTTAATTCTAAATCATATCTTTCATTATAAAAATCTAATTGCATCTAATTGCATTCTTTTAGTCTTATTCAAATAAGTATTTAAAAATATAATGCTCCTCTAAATGGTCAAATCTTCTGGGGTTTTTTTAAAAAAATCTAACTCTCACTTTCTTTCTTTGCCAAGTACCTTTCCATGCCAGGGCAATTAAATTGCCCAGGAATTTTCTTTCTATTTTTGTGAAATTTGCTTGGCATGAGGAAGACAATTTAGGTAGGGTATTTTTGTGGCAGAATTCCACCTATTTATATTCCTTAAGCAACTCCCAGTTTCCTTCTCCCTCAATTTCTTTTTTCATTCCTTGTCTCCCAAATTGTGACATTTCCCCTTACAGATCTATATTCCATTTTTTAAAATATTCTTCCTTGCCATCAAGGATTTTGCAGACCTAAGAGGTAAAAGGTCTTTTGCATTTTCACTTTTATGGCTAAATCTTGCAGTATTTTGTTTGTATATGGTCATTTGTATTTCCCTTCTTTTATCTCTTCCGTTTCTAAATCCCTTTCCTCTGCTTAGTCTTCTAGTTTCTGGTTTGTTTATTCATACTTTGTAATCGTTGCCTGGGAGCTTTCTAGCTGTAGAGTTAGTTTGGAGATTTGCTCATTTATATTATCTAAATTGTTTTTAGTCTCATTATGGTTTCTTTTTATGTCCTCTTTGTATGCAACAATTGTTGGTGAATTAGTTGTAGCATAGAGTATATTTCCTTCTGAAAGGTGTTTGTTTTTTTGAGGCATCGTTCCTGGAGATCTTCTAGTATCACCAATCTCAGTAAGAGTAGATCAAAGTTTCATCTAATTTTTTTTATGTGTAGTCTTTATAATCCAATTGGTTCCAGAGTATAGGTCCAGTCCTGAAAGCAATATTTTATAGTGGTCCTTTGTCTTAGGTATCCCAAAAGTTGACAGTCAGGCAAAGTTGTAATCCACAATGTTCATAGTGTTCAAAATGTTCAACCTCCCTGAAAACAGCTCAAAAGTCTCTCCGAGCTGGATGTAGTTCAAAGTTAAATTTTCCTTCTCTTCCACCAGCTTCTGAAATTAAAAGCCCAAACTCAGTAGGTGTTTATAGTCCAGGAACATCAGGGTGATAACTATACCAAAATATTTTCTTTTATTGCCAGCTGTTCTCCCAGGCTAGGAGTCACCAAGCAGCCAGGAAGCAAGTTATAGTGCTGTATTCTAGATGTCATTCAAAGTTCATTTTCCACTCTTAAGACAAAGGATTGATTTCTTTTTTTTTCCCAAAAAGAAATTTTTGACAATTATCTCAGTTCTCAAATTTATCTAAAATATAGCTTTATGTTACTTCCATTTCAGTATTGTATATTTCTGTCCCTCATAAAATTAAAATGCCGCTTTTAGCTTCTTGGGAACCCTTTCCAGGAAATTCAGTTGTAAAATAGTAAAGAAAGGATCAATATTCTCACCCACTTCCAAACATGCTGTTTATGATGTGCTAATTGGTTCTTTTTTTTCCCCTTTGGTTGTCAGCAGCTAATGGCCGGCCACACGAATATAGCCAGTCTTTCCCCTGCCGGTTTGGAGGGTTTTCCTCGAATCGAATGAAAAGACTGCCATCTCTTCATGATCAATGAAGTACCCCTTTTCATCATCTCTTCGGGGCAACTTTAGGCCCTTTTTAGGGCCCCCAGCAGGGCAAAATCGTGTGCAGACGGCAGATCCTGCATCCGTCCTGCTGCAACGCAAAACCGGTAGTCCCTATACAACTCTACTTCTATTTCATATAGATATCCCATTTTCATTTTAGCCTTTTAGAAAGCTTATGTGTACCCTTAGATTGATAACCTTAGATCATCTCCTACTTTTCTTTCTAATAAAAAAGATTTCCTATCTGTCCCGGATGTTTTTTTCTCTTCTTGGTTTCAATCCACTAGATCTGACCCTTGTTCATTCCAATCTGCTCCTCATCATTCTAATATGTAAATCCGATTTTTCTCTATACCCCTTGATATAATGATTTCAAGGATCACAGAGTCTCTTATCTCCATGTTCCTTGCATATTTAAACTGATTCCTCTAACTTAGTACGGATCACATCAGTGTGTCAAGTTTCCGACGTATGGGCTTTTCAAGTGACTCTGAGGCATTGTTTACCTTAAAAGTCCTTTATTAGCCTAATACACTGGCAAATACAGTACTTGCTCGAAGGAAGCTGGAATCTGAAATCTCTACCCCTTGCACAATATATTAAAACACAATTCTCCACCTTTCTAATTTTGCCATTAATCATATTCTCCAATTAATTTAAAGAATCAGTTTCCCTTCCGTTAGAAGAACCGGCAAAGCCTTATCTTCTTTAGAGAGACAAATGGCCTTGAAAGTGCATTCCTACTCTTCCCTCCTCCCAATTTTAAACTAAAGCAATACACAAGTCTTATAGCAATACACAAGTTTAACATATGAAATGGCTACTTCTTCATCTCTTGTCAAGCAATAACATTTGATGTTAGCAGCGTTGACACAGTGTTTACCAAGCCAGGCAACTTTAAAATGTGTAAAGTTCAACTACATCATAATACTCTCTCCCTCCTTGTTAAATCTGTTCTTTATGAACAAATTGTAGACTTTCAAGGTCATGCTCTAGTTGTGTGTCATCCTATCAAGTCCCCAATAACTGGTGGTATCCTATATCAGTTCTGGGCATTTGTCAGACTTCCCCTTTTGCTCTAGTTTTATGTCCTAATGAAATTAGGAAACATATTCTTCCTAATCTTCCTGAGATGGAGCTTCTCTGTTTCCAGGAGACTTTTATGTAAGTACTACAGTCCATGGTGCCATCTACATAATTATTTGTTCACTTCCAGGAACCTGTACACTCCAAGCTTGGTTGTTTCCTTGCAGACTTTTCATTACCCAAACTAGGTAACATCATCAGTGCTAGACTATTTTCTAGACCAGAGGCTCCCAACCTTTTCTATACCCCGCACCCCTAGAATGCTTCTGATATATTCTCTCACCCCTTACAAAAGTTCAAAATAAGGGCCACAAATTATTCATATACACTAAAATTTTGAAAACCCAAGCTTTCGCACCCCCTGGAATATCATCTTGCACCCCCAGGGGGTGTGAGCACCCCTGGTTGGGAACCCCTGGTCTAGACTGCTATCTAATTTGGGTAATGAAACATCTGCAAGAAAACAACCAAGTTCAGAGAGCACCGAGGACCCCTTATTTCAACCCTTAACTATAAATATTCTCCTTTATTGGTACCTCTACACTATGATCCCCAACTGGAAGGACTGACAAAAGCAGTGCCTGTATTCAATTTCTCCCATCTCAGGAATGTGTTCAGGAAACACATTCAAAGTGTGTCCTGGCAGTGTCATTTATCCCCATGTGAAGGGATGGGATGATTATCAGTTGGTTGGAAGAATCTTGGCAGTCAATCCCTCACACTTAAGATAAGGATACCTGGAAGACAATCCAGCTATTGCAGTGTCATAGAAGGACTGCACATTGCAGCCTTGGTTTTTTTCGGAAGCAAATCACTCAAATGTCTTGGTCTTACATGTACTACCCTGTCCGCAAAACCCATTTGGGAAAGTCATGACCTGCCAAACTCTTCACAGTAACCTCTAGTTATACTCATTACAGAACCCGCTCTATAAAATATTTCTAAAAATATTGTGTTTCTAAAAATAGATTCCTGTTTTTATCCCAGGATAAGGGATAGCAATTGCAATGGACGCTAAAAATATGACTTTCTTTTTTTTGCCTTGGGATTTAGTGTCCAGTAGGAATAAAAGAATCTTTATAATAGGATGTTTCCTAAGCATTTTCATCTTGGGTGTTCTTCTCTGAACTAGATTTAAAATGGACAGCAAGAGTATTTAATATTTATTTGTTATGTATATGTAAGGGTGTGGGTCTATACATATGTGTATATAGTATGGTTATGTGTGTGTCATGTATGTGTTTCACTTTGAGAGCGGGCAACTAAATTTCATTTTTATATGTGCCGTTGTGCCCACAGTAAAAAAAATGACAATAAAGGTTATCTTATCTTGTCTTGTCTTGTCTTGTCTTGCCTTGCCTTACCTTATCTTATCTGTTACGTACCAGAGCTAGTTCTCAAACTAATAAACCATTCATGTAGCCATTCCTCAAACAATCACAGCTTTGGTTTATTCCTCCTTCATAGAGCAAGAACAAAACAAATCCCAAAATAACCCTCCTTTATCTAGAAAACCCTCCTTTATCTAGAAAATATGTCCCCAAAAGAAGCAGAATTGCCCCATGTTAATTTCCCTGTACCAAGGTTTCTCATTTGAGAGAAGAATACTCACTGGAATTGTGGTGTTCTTTGATCTTAATAGATGTTAGAATCAGAGCTCTTGGAGTTAACTGATTTTGTCTACCAGGCAAAAGTGTGACCATAAATTTGATGTTCAGCAGCTGTTGATCCAGCCAATATCTTGATATGTATCTGTTTCTTCAACTAAGATGTACAACTATCTCGATATGTATCTGTTCCTTCAACTAAGATGCACAACTATGTGGGCTTCCATTCCCCAGAACACTCGTGGCTGTGAATTTACCAAAACTGAAAAATGTTGTCCTGTCATTTCTATCTATCAATATCTCTGAAGAGCAGGAGACAATATTAGGCATCCACTAAGATACAACACATCTTTAATAGGATTATGTCAAGAATTCAAAAAGAGGGCTTTGTAAATCTTGATAATATGAATAAAATATCCTTCCTTGAAGTGTAAAAGCAGCCATATCCTTAGAAGGATCTTGTAGAAAGATCAACTGCTGTCTTGGTTGACTACATGTATACGTATGCACACTTAATACTTCTACTAGGATGTTGGGGTTTTTCTTAATATGGTACAGAACACAACACACAAAGGCTGCATTTATTTCTTCTACACAAAATTGTTTCATTGTAAAATAAATTAAACTCCTGCCTTACTCTGCTCTCTTTCAATTATTATAAGTTTACTACTCTTCTGTCTCAACTCTTATTTAACCTACACATTTCTATCTTTATATTATATGTCTGTGTTTCTACTAGGCATCTCTGCCCTATTGGGTCATCCTTTGAGAGAAAGGTGTTTCAGTCTTATGTAACCAGAATGAACATTAAATTTTAGGATTACCATATATATTTTTTTAACCCCAATGCTGTATGGTCCCATCCTTGGGCATGAGGGCAACCATACCATTCATCAAGGCCCTCACACTTTGGGGAGGGTTGTGACATGGGCTTTTTGAGTGGTACTTGTGGCACTAGGGCTGAAGTCGAAGCCTTAGTCTCTGCTTGAGACCCAGCCTTGGTGCTACTGCCACAAGTGTTCCGTTTTTCAGGGTGGCTTAGATGAGTGGGAAGACAAGATAGAGAATTGTTTCTTTTTTGTTCTCTCTCTCTCTCTCTCTCTCTCTCTCTCTCTCTCTCTCTCTCTCTCTCTCTCTCTCTCTCTCTCTCTGTGTGTGTGTGTGTGTGTGTGTGTGTGTGTGTGTGTGTGAGAGAGAGAGAAGAGAGAGAGATTACACACCAGCAGAATCAAGTTAGACATTTTCCAAATTGTTGATATGCCAAGTCTGTTAGTTGCTACCAGGTAATCTTCAACTTACAATACTTCATTTAGTAAACCATTCGGAGTTACAATGGCACCGAAAGAAGTGACTTATGACCGTTTTTTCACACTTATGACCATTGCAGCATCCCTGTGGCCATGTGGTCAGAATTTAGATGCTTGACAATTGGTTCACATGTATGACGATTGCAGTGTCCCAAGGTCATGTGATTACCTTTTGTGACCTTCGGACAAGCAAAGTCAATGGGGAAGCCAGATTCATTTAGCAGCTGTGTTACTAACTTAACAACTGCAGTAATTCACTTTACAACTGTGGCCAGAAGGGTCATTTTGGGCTCAATTGTGGTCGTAAGTCAAGGATTACCTGAACTTCCCCAAGGCTTTTGGCATTTTTAAAAGGAATGAACGCTTGATATGCCATCCAAATGCCACATCCAGCTTCCAGTCTGAAAAAATTGTACCACTAGGTGTCTCCTGTAATTATTTGTTTCTGCCATTGTGTTGAATTAGGGCCAGAAAACCTATCACCATTTCATGATAGGAAAGGTGAGATTTAAGTCTCTCAAATAAATTAATACTAAATACTTAGGGCTTGTTGTTTGTTTATTTGTTTTGGTGAAGGGAAGGGGAAGGACTAAATCAAGCGGCTTAATATCTACAAAATGTTATAAAGCAAGATTTTTAAATTTCATTTGTGTTCCTTGAAGTATCTGTTACTTAAACTGTGCACTTTTTAGGAAAGAAATTTTCATGCTTCTATTCATCTTGTTCATTTCGTAAAAGTGGAAGATAGGAACTGAGTAGACATGTACCTGAATAAACAAACACATTTACCAAATAGCACAATGAGAAAAATACATATTCAAAACATTTTAGGCATATGGAACCAGTCACATTATCTGTTAGGTTCTGGGTAATGTGCAGTTTAATGGGGGGATACAGAGTCAAATGTTTTACATTCTAGTGAAACAAATGATATAAAAGCAGACTCCGAAACAACCAACAAAATGTTAGAAAGAGGAGGGAAAATACAGTTTCTCTTTATTGTTTATGTTATTATGTTGATCCAGGTGCTTCTGGCAATTGGATGGGTTTGCTTGTTTGATGGACCAAGGTTTTCTTTGCTTGTTATATTTCTTTCAAAGTTGCAAAGAGAAACACAAATAAAAATAATTCTCTACACATTTCTTTACTCTTTGCAGTAAAGAAGGCAAAGCTGCCTTTGTTTGCCTTTTCTGTAAACCTACATTGAGTAATCTAATTTTCTCAGCTCTAAACCAATCTGAAGACAGATGCTAAATACTAAATAGCCTTCATATAAAGCAGTTACTAGTTTACATTAAAATATCAGCTAACATTTTCAAACATGTCCAAGGATAGTTTAAGACTTTTTTAATGTCATTTAAGGTTATGGGGATTATTTATAAACTGACATCATTATAATCTCTGCTTTACAAGAATCAAAAAAGGTATTTGATTTGCATCTAATTCCTCTAACCTCCAATTCTTTACTATTGACAGCATTTGTAGTACAGGTTGTCCTCATTTAGTGACCACAATTGAGACTGGCAACTGAGTCTTTAAGTGAATCTTTAAGTGAATCAGTCATTAACTAAAACTGTGCTTATGATTTTACTTCTGCTTTTTTTTTTGCTTTACAGAACTGCAAAGGTTGTATGGGCAAAGACTAGTTGCAAGGTTACTTTTTCATCACTCTCATAATTGGTAATGGTCACTAAATGAGTCAGTCACTAAATGGAGACTAAGACTAGCAATAGCAATAGCACTTAGACTAATATACCACTTCATAGTGCTTTGCAGTCCTCTCTAAGTGGTTTACAGAGTCAGCATATTGCCCCCAGCAATCAGTGTCCTCATAGTATACTACCTGTATTTTACCAATTATTACTTTAAAATACGTTCTGCTTATTTGCAAATTTGTAAAATAAGTGATGGAAGATTGCAATTATACAGTATAATTTACGATTTTGAATAGTGTATTTCTGAATCCTCTGGTAAGTTACTTTGACAGAAGAACTGCATTATCACATGCATATCAATTTATTAATTATTTCAAGTACTGGCTACTATTCTAGAATCAAATTACTTATCCATGCATCCTACCAGAATCCTTTTGTTGGTGATTCAGAATGATGGGGCCCAGTAGAGGATGTCAGGGATTGCAGAGGCCTCTTTTCAGAAGCCTAGATATCCATTTCACATGTACGAGCTATGACCTACGTATGATCTACTGTATGATCCTAATCAAAGAGAGAAGCAACCTAGAACTAAGGAGAAATTTTCTGACAGTTAGAACAATCAATCAGTGGAACAACCTGCCTCCAGAAGCTGTGAATGCTCCAACACTGGAAGTTTTCCAGAAGAGACTGGACAGCCATTTGTCTGAAATGGTATAGGGTTTCCAGCCTGAGCAGGAGGTTGGACTAGATGACCTCCAAGGTCCCTTCCAACTTTATTATTATTATGATATTATCCTGTCACTAGAGCTTCCTCATCCATTTTTGGTTGCCAATTATTTGCAAGGAAGGCATCATTTCTTATCTTTCCCTCCAAGACATTAATCCCTTAGTTCAGATAAAAGTGTTCTGGTTTCCTCAAGATAATCGGCAGTGGAGTTTTCCCATAGTTTCAAAGCTTATTTGATGAATTTTATAAGCTTGGTAAGAGTTGCTCATTACAATGTGCTTAAACCCAAGGCATGAGTCCTTTTCAGAATCCTGTGCCAAGCTCTCTTTGCCATGCTAGTGTTAACAGTGATATAAAGCTAAACCAGCTGGGTTTGCCAAGGCATTCACTTCAAAGCTCCTTATGTTCTTGTGGTGAAGTTTAATTACAAAGAAGGCCTGAAACTGTGTTTGCATTTCAAATGAAGCTCCAGGCCAAAAATACCCAACCAAATCAAAAGCAGACATTGTCATACGATGCCAGCTCAGCACACTTTAAATGAAGATTGTAGATCAAATTTATGTTGTTGTTGTTTGTTTGTTTGTTGTTTAGAACATTGCACAAAGTTTATCACTTTGACAAATGCCCAGATGATTGCAACCATGCTGTTTTAGGATTTTTCTCCATTTGTACCTGGTCGCTAAACAAACACAACCTGGCAATCTCTTTTTTTGTACCTTGTCTTGGGCTGCATTAACAGAGGGATAGAATCAAGATCACATGAAGCATTAATACCAGTTTATAATGCTTTGGTAAGACCACACTTGAAATATTGCATCCAGTTTTGGTCGCCACAATGTAAAAAAGAGACTCTAGAAAGAGTGCAGAGAAGAGCAACAAAGATGATCAGGGAACCGAAGGCTAAAACACATGAAGAATGGTTGCTGGAATTGGGTATGATAGACAGAACAAGAAGCAATGGATGGAAACTAATCAAGGAGAAAAGCAGCCTAGAACTAAGGAGTAATTTCCTGACTGTTAGAATCAGTGGAACGACTTGCCTCCAGAAGTTGTGTGTGCTCCAACACGGGAGGTTTTTAAGAAAAGATTGGACAATCATTTGTCTGAAATGGTATAGAATTTCCTGCCTCAGCAGGGGGTTGGACTAGTTGACCCCCAAGGTCCCTTCCAAATGTGTTACTTTGTTGTCTTCATATCGTCTGCATTCACCAAGGGTTAAACAGCTTGATGTTTTGCTGTACTAGTGTTCAAGTAGGGTTTCCCCCAGATTCTGACATCATACAAGGGTAGCTTTAAAACATTTTAAATTGGCTAGGTTTTGTCACTCATTACCTTGGAATAAAATCAGATGACTAGCAATGATTGAGGACAAAGGTGATAGAGATAAAGGAGCAACAGAGATGGCCAATTTCATACAAGTATAGTTTTCTGCCAAACAAAGGATGGTTAGGTAGCACTTTAATTAAGCAGTGGCAATAGGAGCTCAAATGAAAGTCCATTTCACTACCTTAACCAATGTTTTGCAGCATTTATGAATTTACAAGCAGCAGTCACCTGTAAGCATCATAAACATTGAGCTAGTATTTTGTTGCCTTTGGGATCTTAGCTGCTAAATTCAGATACTTCAAATATATCGGGAAATAATCAAGTTTATTGCACCAAGTTTTACTTAAATCCAGTGAAACTTTCTTGTAACAGCCCATTGGTAACATAAAAGATTCACCAGTAAAAGATAACATTAATAAAAGTATGGAAATAACTATTAATCTTGCAAGAACAAGACTAAGGTGACTTGTTTAACATATTATATTTTATAATGAAACAAAGTAATTCAAGCGCATTACATTCTATAATGAAACAAACTAGTCCTAACCACAATTACTGAAAAGAAATAGTCTCATTGATTTCCCTGGGATTTATGTCTGAATAATAAATGTAGGCCTATAACACAGAAATGGAAAACCTGTGGCCCTCCAGATCTTACTGGGCTACAACTTCCAACAATTATAACCAACACTGCAGCGGTGACAATCTGTGGCCTTAGCACATCTACTTTTAGGGTCCTTATTTTCATCATGCTTGCTTCCAAGCCAGTTCTGTTTTAATTAATTGCTTAATCCTAAGAAAAACCTTGGGACTGGGAAGGCATGGATTATGGAGTGTAATATATATAGCAAGGCTAATGTTAAAGAGAAAAACTCAGACAAAAATCCAGCTTGGATTTTTCCAATAATAGTTCAGATCAGATAGTGTAAAAATATCTTTGGACTCACAAAGGTTGCCAAACCATTGTGCCACTGCTGGCATTCCCAGAAATCAGACCATTTTTAGCTCCTGCAGACTCTTCTAAATGTTCATATACTTTGCATGTAAGGGCATTCCAGGTTGAAAAAGTACAAACTCTGGCTAGCTTGAATGTAAATACTTTAGTGTGAGTTTTAGGACAGGAGAGATAAGGAGTTAGTGTTCAAATTTCCTTCTTCAGTACATTCAAGATCCGCCTTCTCCAATGGAGAGCCCTCAAGGTGTGTGAGATTGCAGTTCCCATTAAGTCTGCAAGACAGCAGGATTGCTCCTGAAACAGCCATTGCATCAGAACAGCTTCTATGCTGGAACAGCAAAAATCCAATTTAGAATCCTTCAGTGAGAATCAGCTCAAAACCTCTAGCAAATCAACACTGTAATATCCCAAGTTCGCAATACTGATGGTATTTGGTGATACAATATATTATGGATGGTTGGTAGTTGATATATTTCTGCTCAGGTTAAAGATTTTATTTTCTGACAATGCTTAATAACGAATGATGGACTTTTGATCCCCATTTAAAGATTTCTAAAATTAAAAAAAATGTGCACCAGGGGATAAAAAAAATTTCTTTTCCCTTCAACATTTTCCATTGGATGTTCTGTACTGGGAACAAAGATTAAAACGTCTTTTCTTCATGATTTTGCAGAATTTAGTAACTGGAAAACCCTTCATCGTGCCGTCTTTTAGTTCCTTTTTTTTAAAGGAACTCTGCCCCCATTCTGTGACATACTGGTCAACTTACCTGTGTCCTAGGTCATTTTTCTAGTCCAGTGTCCTTTCAGTGTGTAGCTACTGATTTGTTTTGACTTTCACAGTGTTGCAGCGTAGATCCATTTGTGTTTCATCTAGCTGGGATTTCACTGTACAAGTAGCCCTCAAACTTACAATGAGAATAGGGACTAGAATTTATGCCATTAAGCAAGGCAGTCACTAAGTGAGTCTCACCCAATTTTGCACCCTTTTATGCTGCACTCGTTAAGCGAATCACTATAGTCACTAAATGAATTGCACAGTCATTAAGCAAATCTGAATTCCCCCATTGATTTGCTTGTTGGAAACTGGCTGAAAAGATTGCAAATCACATGACCTTAGAATCCTGCAACCATCCAATGCCGTACATGCCAACTGTCAAATGCACAAATTTTGATCACATGACCACAGGGATAAGTGCGAGGATCAATTGTAAGTCACTTTTTCCAACACTGTGGTAACTTTGAGCAGTCGTTAAGTGGTTTTAAAATGAGGTCTACCTGTAAAGAAATGATTAGCAGGGACTTAAGTGGGCTGGTTTCTACTTATAGTCTATAATGTGTCCGGGATGTGATAGGATATTGTTTTATTATTAATAATATTGCTGTAATATTATTTCTTAAGCATGCTGGAAGTGATGCTTGACCCTGTACCGCCAGCACATTTACAGCATAGTCTGATCTTTAAACAACCTTGACACACTAGCTTTGTTGTGCTGTCAAGATTCCACACCCTAGTTCTATAATAAGAAGCCACAATCCCCTAAATTAGGAAAGAAAACAAATGTCAAAAAAAGAGGGGAAAAATCACAGAGAACACCAAAAGGAAGGGTTTATTTACTCTAGCCTTCCTCAATCAAGCGCCCTCTGCATGAGTTAGGACTGCATTTGTTGGACTTCCTAGCCAGAGCCCTGAGAATTTTAGCAATTGTGGTTTAGAGACATCTAGAGAAGATCAGACGAGTAAAGATGGTCCCAACATTTTCCATTTTGACTGGACATTGCTTTCTACCTGTAGCATTCCCCCCCCCCCATTGCTTAAGCCTGTGTTTCTATAGATCTGGTAATGCACGATCCATTTGAGAGCAATTTTCGTTCTGTATTTAGGGCAGTACACCTTATATTTATAAATAATGATCGGGTCTATACATTTGTGTTCATACAGTTGTTGAAGCCATGCATCCCAAAGACTGGACTCACACATTATGCCAAGTCAGACATTATGCTACGTTCATAAAAAAAATGAATCCACATTGTGATAGTGAGTGCAAAGGGTGAACAAGCAATTGGTTTTAGCCCAACTTAAATAATGTGACAGTCCTCAAGGAAACATGAGGAACTCTGTTCAGACATGTACACATGTAGAACTCTGGTTTCCAAATGGATGTCTGGAAAAAGAGCGCTGTTATTAATTCAAAGTGCACCCTTTGCTCACAAAATAGTTTGGAACCAGTTGCAACTGTTCTTTTATTATTGGAGAAATATGAAAATTGTTTAGGGCTTGTAGGGTGGTGGGTTTCTTTCT
This sequence comes from Vipera berus, assembly GCF_964194415.1. Lineage (NCBI taxonomy): Eukaryota > Metazoa > Chordata > Lepidosauria > Squamata > Viperidae > Vipera > Vipera berus. The sequence continues at coordinate 13,545,418 of NC_138209.1, read as the reverse complement.
TTTTTTTTTTTTTGAGAACTCTGGATTTTATCGTAATTGCGAATCTTTCATATTATGGATAGTTATCTTTTTTGCAACAGTGAAGTCAGTAGAGCAGCCAAAATAGACACGAAGTGTTGCATTAAAAGGTTGAAGAATTTGTTACTTCATTGGACTTCCCTGCCTAATACAGCGAAGCAGTTATCAAAATAAGAGTGAAATGTACTATTTACACTTTTGCCAACAACACTACTATTCTGACTTATATTCATAAGTGCCACTTTTCCCTACTGTTTCGCCTCTCAGATAGTTTATTTTGAACCGCTGGAATTACTGGAATTGCCAGAATCACTGGAACTGCTACTGCCATTAGAATCATCGGAGGCATTGGAAGCACTGGAGCTGCTGGAATCACTTGGACTACTGGAATCACTAGAGCTATTGGATTCAGAAGAATCACCAGAATCACTAGGGGAACTGGAATCATTTGAATCACTGGAGCTGTTGGAATCACTAGAGTTACTGGAGCTACTTGAGCTGCTAGACGAGTCACTAGAATCTCTGCTAGAATCTCCAGAATCACTAGAGTCACTGGAGCTGCTCGAATCACTGGAGTCACTGGAGCTGCTTGACTCACTGGAGCTGCTTGAATCACTAGAGGCACTGGAGCTGCTCGAATCACTGGAGTCACTGGAGCTGCTTGACTCACTGGAGCTGCTTGAATCACTAGAGGCACTGGAGCTGCTCGAATCACTGGAGTCACTGGAGCTGCTTGACTCACTGGAGCTGCTTGAATCACTAGAGGCACTGGAGCTGCTCGAGTCACTGGAATCACTAGAGCTGCTTGAATCACTGGAAGCACTGGAACTGTTGGAATCACTGGAGTCACTGGAGCTGCTTGAATCACTGGAAGCACTAGAACTGTTGGAATCACTGGAGTCACTGGAGCTGCTTGAATCACTGGAACCACTGGAGCTGCTTGAATCACTGGAAGTGCTAGAACTGTTTGAATCACTGGAGTCACTGGAGCTGCTTGAATCACTGGCACTGCTAGAATCACTGGAGTCACTAGAGCTGCTTGAATCACTGGAGTCACTGGAGCTGCTTGAATCACTGGAGGTGCTTGAATCACTGGAATCACTGGAGCTGCTTGAATCACTGGAGTCACTGGAGCTGCTTGAATCACTGGAATCACTGGAGCTGCTTGAATCACTGGAGTCACTGGAGCTGTTTGAATCACTGGAATCACTGGAGCCGCTTGAATCACTGGAGTCACTGGAGCTACTGGAATCACTGGAGCTGCTTGAATCACTGGAGCTGTTCGAATCACTAGAGTCGCTAGAATCGCTAGAGCCACTTGAGCTACTGGAGTCATCTGGGTTGCTGGAGTCTGGGGACCCATTTGAACCCCCTGGGCTTCCAGGATTTTCTGAGTGGCTCGATTGTTCTGATTCCTCATCATTTGAATCACTGGAACTACCTGGAGCCTCAGGGCGTTGGTTGGAATTGCTGTCACTAGAATCAGAATCATCAGCATGTCCTGGGTCATCTCCTTGCATGCCCTCATCATATAAATTGAAGCTGTCAAAACGGTAATGATCATTAGAGAAGACATCAGCATCTTTTCTCGACTTAAGTCCATTTCTGGTTTGGGATCCCTCAATATATCGTTTTTCAGCAAAGGAATCTGTCTCGTGAATGTTGGGGCTTCCTGTTGTGGCTGCTGGACCTAGAACTGCACTGTTCTCTCTCTTATCCTCAATATAATGTTCTTCAACATTGCTGGTCTTTTTGAAAAGATCCACCTGAGAGCTTTTAAGGTGCTGACCCAGATTTTCCTGTGTATTATACTGGTTGTTACTTGTGGTTTGTGCAAATCCTATGCTGTCCTGAAACAGCAGTCTCTCCTTTGCATTTTGATGCCCTTGGTAGGGATTGAAAGCATCACCTGTAGAAAGTTTTCCAGCTGTAACATGCTTGAGCTTGAGCAATATTCCTCCTTCCTGGTGATCACCATCTCTGTTTTGCTTCTGCTCATTTTTATGGGTAGGATTAACTAATATCTTTTGATCTACATGAGTAGAATTAATATTGTCCCTGGGGTCTCTTCTAAATACATCACTCCTCTGGATCTGTCACAAAAAAAACCCATAAAATATTAGCATGTGAACATATTTAGAGGAGTATTATGCAAAAGTGTGGATTTTGGAGCAAATCTCCACCTTTTTAAAATTTGCCTTGAGGGATCATAGGAGGTCAATAATTCTTTAGTTTGGATACAAAGAGAATCACTAACTGAACAAACTTCTTTTGTACTGGTGATTCTCTTTGTATCCAAGATAAAGAATTATTGACATCCTTTGATAAGGATCAAAATCAAAGCAAACTCAAGAAGGAAGAGAAGAAAGAGAAGAAAGAGAAGATCGAGAAAGTCAAAGTTGGGTGGAGTTGATGAGATCCTCAGAAAGAGAGAAATTGAAAGAACACAAAGCCATGTATGACACACACTGCACAAGACAGAATAGAAAGCTGGTTGATTTGCAATGATTGCAAGTCAAATTATGGAGAGCTAAGTATACAGAATGTTTTTGGTGTAAACCAGATTTAGTTACATTTCCTTTTCTTATCTCATGATTATAATTTCTTTATCTTATTACTTGTTAGACTTCTTTTTTACACATTGCATAATGACAGGAAATAGCATAATGGGAATAAATATAAAGTATCTTTTGCAAGGCCTGGAATACCTAATTTGCCAATCGTCTGGGGACCCCAGAGTAGGATGGAGTCCATTAACTGGCTTATTTGATTGACTATTGTCCCCAGGAGGGTGGGAGTTATTGCTTGTTTTATCATTTTTATATTGGCTTTGTAAGTTTTTATCTTTGTAAGCTGCCTGAAGTCACTGAGAATCCTATGAATTTTCTTAAATAAATAAGTTTTATTATAGTCATAAATCAGGACATAGTACATACCAAAATTTGCAATCAATCAGATAAGGACAATTTTAACTGTAAGATATAACTAGATAAAACTTTATAAAACCATAAAACACAAAATTACAACTAAATATAATAACATAAAAATGAAATATAAAAATTTCTAGTAATTTAGGTAAATAACACAAATAATAAGATTATTAGGAAAGAAAGAAAGGATTAAAATAATAACATCAATATGAAATGAATATGAAAACTGTGTGATTGACATTGCAGGTAAACTCTGCTCCCCGGTATGAGTTCAATCCAGACCAACTCAAGGTTGACTCAGCCTTCCACCCTTCTGAGGTCAGTAAAATGAGGACCCAGATTTTGGGGGGCAATCTGTTAAAAACTGTTCAGAGAGTGCTGTAAAGCAGAGGTCCCCAACCTTTTGGACACCAAAAGGTTATGTGGAGAGAGGTTTTTCGGTGGACCAGAGGGGGCATGGTTTTGTGTGCTGCCTGCATCTGGCGGATGGGGTTTTGCTTGTTTGTGCGGCCCTGTTGTTGGCATGCTGCAGCCCGATACCAATCCACAAACCAGGGGTTGGGGACGTCTGCTGTAAAGCACTGTGAAATAGTAGATAATTTTGGCAGTAGTGCTATGTAGGACAGGTAGATTTATTAATGCCTAATTTACTTCTCATTTCTTTATTCTTTCCAATACTGTGCCACAGATTTTTAGCATAGGGTAATCTGTGAAATTGCCTGAGACTGCCCTCACCACAAAGTTTGAGGAACTTCCTATGCTTATTGGCCACAAGTTGTCCACCTCCATTTTAGGGGGTGGGCAGAAAACAGCATTAGCCAGTCAACACTGGAATGGCATAAAACCATCTCCATTACTGACAGATTACTTAACAAACTGCTGAATGATGCTATTAAATCACTAACATGGAACAGCCAGTGAAGTAAAAAGAAAAGCTGAATTTCCACTCTTGTATTATTACTCATGTTTTTCAAAAATGTCTGCAAAACATACAGTGAGACTAAATCAGTTATTATATGCCACAAAGCAATTTCCCAATTTTTAGATATGTAGCCATTATCATTCTCAGAAATCCTAGTCAGCATGTCCATAACTACAAAGAACATAAGCAAATGATCTTATTGCAAGGATGTGAATTTTGATCTTGCAGAGTTTTTATGAATTAACATGGTTTCCACCAACTCTCTTGAAACTTCTTTTCTATTTTCCCATGTTTTTTCTGAATGAGCCATTTTGCAACTTTGCTCCGGATCTAACTACTTGATCATCAAGCTTATTTAAGCTGTTTACATCTAATAGATGTAGACAGTTAATTTCAGTTGTAATTAATTTTTTGTTACAGTTCAGTTCACTTACAGGAGAAGCAACAGCTAGTCCAAGAATACTGATAAGGAAAAGCAGAGTCTTCATATTTGGTATTGTAACCTAAGAAGAAACCAAAGTACATTTTAGTACTAATATTAAGAAATGCATTTCGTAATATAAATGTTGACAATATTTATTTCACTCTGTATAATTTGCCTTCAGAAACAGAATGTTTGGTAAATTCAGTCGGCAATATTATTTGAGCCCCATTCATAGAATGAACTTTTGAGGACTGGTGGAGATGGAACTCTGTACAAGACTGAAGTTTTGTGGTAGAACTAATAGTTCCATTTTATCATCATTTCATCCCAGAATAACTGCAGTCTACTGGACCTCTACTCTGATAATTTCTCATTAATTTCAATAAACTTACTCATCCCTAAAATATAAACATTGGCACAATACTTTACTAGAGATACATACAGGGATAGCCTTCTCTAATCTAATATTTTTCAGCTGGGATTTGTTTTATTTTATTTCTTGTATTTACACACAAACCATTTCTCAGAATGATTTACGTGGAATTATCTCTTCCTTTGACACCCCTAGCAACAAATTTTCAAGGTAGATTTTGGGGGAGGAAGAGAGAGAGAGAGAGAAAAATTCACTGGCCCAAAGACACCAATGAATTTTCATAGATGAAAATGGCCTTTAACATGGATCTCCCTGAGCCTAATCAATAGCTTAATCACTATACCACATTGTTTCTATTACCAGTAGAAATAACCTATTCCTGTTATTAGCAGAGTTTGTAATATCTAAAACATCCTCCCTCAAACTACTACTTTCCTATGTTGGGACTGCATTTCCCATAATTCCATAGTCAAGATAGCATTCCTAGAACCAAAATGGGGTGGGGTGGGATATCAGATGGGGAGAACAGTGTCAGAACTGGCAATTGCCATTTTGTCCCCCTCAGAAAAGCCTGAAATAGTACATTTGAGACATTTGGGGAAAATGAATGGCTCCTTTCCTTATTTAATAAATTGTTTATTTCATTATCCCCATAGAAAAACCTTAAAGTTATTAATAAAGTAAGTACATGGGAATTCAAATACAGCTAAAATATACCAAAGCATATATAAAATTATATTAAGGTAATATAACAATACCTCCCCTGAAACTATCCTTTATAATCCGTCATAATCAGTATACTTAATTTGGCTTTACTGCCTGAGATCTCCACCTCCTGATTAGTAAGTAGGAGACTTAGTCATCCTAGGTCCTCTCCAAATATCATGTTGAAATTGGGAAAATATTTATATAGCATGAATATGTCTATAAAAAGGCACTGCAGCAATATATAATAAGGATTTATTCTTGTTTTGGTCTCTCTGGGATAAAGTAAGACATTTTGAAAGTCAACCACTCTGTACATTGTTGAAAGAATTATCTAGCCATTGAGATTGGTGCAAGTAAGTGAAAGTCTACTACGTGGACTTAAGGTGAAAATGAAATAATTTCCACTAGGAAGACTGCTATTTATCTTAGAGTTAGAGCAGTCAATCTATTTGATTTGAAAATAATTTAAATTTAATAGCTAACGAAGCTATCTCTCCTCTCATCTTAGTGCAAACAGTTGTGTTTGGGTTCCACAAGAGAGTTCCAAAATGTCTCATAGAAATCCTGATTGAATGTCCTTTAACGACTCCATGTCCTTATAGGCACATACATGTAATTCTTGCTTAACAGCCCTAAATCGGACTGGGAACTCAGTCGCTAAGTGAGGTGGCCATTAAATGAACTATCTCATGACTGCCTTGCTTAACATTGGCAGTTCCAGCAATCCTGGTTGTGGTCATTAAGCAAGACATCATCTGATCACAACTTATGATGTCCTATTTACTTCGCTTGCCGAATGCTGGTTAGGAAGGTTGCAAATGACAATCACATGACCACAGCAAACTGTGATGGTCATAACTGCGAGGATCAATAGTACATCCCTTTTTTCACTGCCATTGTAACTTTGAAAAGTCACTTAATCAATGATCATTAAGCAAGGACTAGCTGTAGCTGAAAGCCATAACAAACAAAGTGCTCTTACTTTAACCTCAAACACTTTTTACTTCAACTGGTATATAAACACCTCCTGTTGTATGAAAAGACCTTAATATGGTAGCTGTGGCTTTTTTTTACCATTTCCTTTAAAAGCTGAATTTAAGCTGTTGCAGGAAAAATAATTCCAAGATAATTAAAGGCCTTAACCTTTTCAATAACATTCCTGTTATTTTGCCATTTGTATTTAAGGTCTCTTTGAAAAAACCCCCAATAATTTATAGTTAATGACCAGGTCATTATCTGCGCAATGGGAGGCAACTAGAACTAATGTTCTCCTTAGTCCAGGGGTGTCAAACTGCTGGCCCGTGGGCCGGATGCATCATGACAAAACCATGCCCATCCCATTAGCGTCAATGGGAAAAAAGTCACGATACATCACAACACATCATGTGATGTTGCGAGTTTGACACCCTTGCCTTAGTCCAAGCACTGAAGTTGAGAAAATGGCTTCATAATCTGCATATTGAAATAATAAAATAAATCTATCTACCAGTCCTGGCAGGAGATGTTCCAGTTTTGTGATTTGTTTCCCACAAATGGACACAAACAATTAAATAGGAAAAATAGGAAATGTTTTAAAATACACTCTGATCAACACTTTGGAAGTAGGCCCCAGAGCAGAAAGCTGATCTCTGTTGTCAAACCTAATTTAGATAAAGGAATTATCAAGCAGCATTTTAATAAAGAATGCCAGGAGGCACCTACGGATGGATAAGATCTCCAATTTGTTCCACAGTTCTCTAGAAACAGAGTCAAGAGCTGCTTTGGAGTGAATGAAGGTCATATGCATGGGATTCCTGTTGTAAAATCTAACACTGATCCATGGTTGATCCCATGGTTTTTGTTCCATTCAGTCCACTAGTTTTTAAATTAAGCTCACTAATATTAAAGGTAAAGGTAAAGGTTCCCCCGCACATGCGTGCTAGTCATTTCCGACTCTAGGGGCCAGTGCTCATCTCCGTTTCAAAGCCAAAGAGCCACCGCTTGTCCGAGGACGTCTCCGTGGTCATGTGGCCGGCATGACTAAACGCCAAAGGCGCACGGAACGCTGTTACCTTCCCACCGTAGTGGTCCCTATTTTTCTACTTGCATTTTTACGTGCTTTTGAACTGCTAGGTTGGCAGAAGCTGGGACGAGTAACAGGTGCTCACTCTGTTACGCGGCACTCGGGATTCGACCCACCACACTGCCGACCATCTGATCGACAAGCTCAGCATCCTAACCCACTGAGCCAGACCATAGTTAGAACAGCTCTAGAAATGGTACGGAGAAGAGCAACAAAGATGATTGGGGGACTGGAGGCTAAAACATATAGGGAACAGTTGCTGGAATTGGGTATGTGTAGTTTAACGAAGAGAAGGGTGAGGGGTGACATGATAGCAGTGTTCCAATATCTCAGGGGCTGCCACAAAGAGGAGGGAGTCAAGCTGTTCTCCAGGGCACCTGAGGGCAGGACAAGAAGCAACGGATGGAATCTAGTCAAGGAGAGAAGCAACCTAGAACTAAGGAGAAACTTCCTGACAGTTAGAACAATTAACCAGTGGAACAACCTGCCTCCAGAAGTGGTGAATGCTCTAACACTGGAAGTTTTTAAGAAGAGACTGGACAGCCATTTGCCTGAAATGGTATAGGGTTTCCTGCCTGAGCAGGGGGTTGGACTAGATGACCTCCAAGGTCCCTTCCAACTCATCATCATCATCATCATCATCATTATTATTATTATTATTATTATTATTATTATTATTATTATTATTATTATTATTATTATTTATGAGCTGTCAAAAGTGAAGCTAAAGGAGAGGAGAAAGAGACATTTCACTGAAGCTATTGAGAATTTTGAACTCTTGCCACAAAAATTTTGCTGAAGAATTTTGAACTGTCATTACTCAGATCAAGAGGGTGTTAGTAGTTCTGGTTTCAAACAAGAGTTTTTCTGTTTAGTCAAACTACATTTCTCGTACAATATTTTTCAACATTGACAGCTTTAAGATATCCGCCTGACTGGGGAATTCTGGGGGTTGAAGTCCACACCTCTTAAAAATGTCAAGGTCTAGTGAATGGCAGTTGTTTTAAAACTGAACAGCTTGACTAGAGGAGAACTACCTGCTCTCTTCCGTTGTAGAGCACAGGTCTCCCATTCATGTCAAATTGGCTCAGGGCCATTGCAAGATGCTAATAGTAGACTATCCATGGGAAGTCTAAAAATATATTGGTTTTTACAGAAAAGGAATAAAAATCTCGAAGTTATGAAAGGCTGCTATATTTAACACAAAGCCTTTGCAATTACATAAGTGCTTGCTTGTTCAGTATAAGGCGTACAAAAAACAGAACTCCATGGTAGTTTAAAGTCAGCTTTGAGTTCCATGAGCACTAACCTGTTCTCTTTTTTCTTTTTTTTTTCTTTTTTTGGGACTTATTAAAGTTAGAACTTATTCTGGAAAATGATAGGGTCTTCGCAAGTAATCTTATGAACACCCTATTTATCTAAATAGTCTCAGTAAACCTACTGAGAAGAAACAACAATTAAATAAGTACACAATTCTTCCTACCTAATACTGTTTCTTATGTTCATGAGGTGGCGATTAAGACAAATAAGCCATATACAGATTCACATACATAGATTATATTCTCTCTGCATTCTGTGCATTTGAAGAACTTACAGCATCCCAGGAACATCTGGAAGTTCTTATTGTGACCACTATAACTGGCTGAGGTTTGTTGGGGTTTTTTATTCTCAAAGGGCAGGACAGCAAATATACTCATGTAGGCCTTAATTATCAACACCAGGCCTTGGGCTGATATGCCACCCAAGACCAAAGAAGCCACATGAGTTGTTAATCATCTCCTCTGTGCTGGTCAAATTATTCTGTACCATGAAAGAGCTATCTCAGTGGCTATAAAGGTCCAGGCACTCTGAAACCACCAGAGAGGTGAGAACTCATAATAATAGGTTTCCAGCTGTCACAAGATGGGACATCCCAATTTAGGTGGGAAAAGGGGCTTCAAGCGAAACATATAGAATAAATTGATGGGAAAGTCCAGTATATCATAAGGTAAAAAAAACCTCAACATTCTTTTTTAAACTACTTAAGAGTTTATTATTATGCTTGGTTAAAACCAAGGTATCTATTGAAACATTCTTCTCAAACCACTTGGATTTTAAGTTTTCCACAGTGGGGTGGAAATAGCCAATTGCCAGGAGAATAGAGTAGGTTCTCTCAATTTCAAATACCTTTGGAAAGCATTATTGTAACAGTAAAATGAGCAGAGGTAACTTTCAAATAAGAGCAAGAGGTTAAAATAAGCAATTGGGTCGTTACCCATAAAGAAAAAAGGGGGGAATCTTAGAGAAATTGTGCACAGTAATTTGAAGAAGGCAGAGCGAGATGTTTTTCTCTGCTAAAGTTAGACATTTATTGACAATCAGTTCAAGTCTGGTAAAACGAAATAAAATGCTGCTTCACAGAATGTGTTGATTGGTGGATTCTATTGCTCCAAACTCAGCAATGATCTCTTTCCAAAGTTGATGTTATGAAATTGATCCACCTAGCACTTCTACTCAAGAGCAAAGATGGGGAGCTTGTAACCATCCAGCTGTTGGGCTTTTCAATAGCTTCTGTCTATGTTATAACTTGGGAACAGCTGATTATATAATTTCCCCATAGCTGCTCAAAATGGACATGTGGAACCATTAAGACCATGGATAATTACAACTGAATCCCAGTGAAGACAGAGCAAGAGGCAATGGTAGGGGGAAAAAAAGTTGTAGCCTTCATACCTTGCTTGTGAGCTATCCAGAAAAATCTGTACCTGTATTCATGCAGAGGAAAGGACTAGGTCTCCTTGAGCAGAATTTTGCTTCTGTAATTGTTCAAAAGGTATTCACACCAGCAGAAGAAGACAACCAAATCTGATTAAACTGTGGAAAGAGACCCCAAAAGTACATGAGAGGAATATGAACACCATCCTTTTCAGCTTTTACATCTGTTATCTTTTCCTCCTAAGTTTCAAAACAAGTAAGTAAAGGTAAAGGTTCCCCCGCACATGCATGCTAGTCGTTTCCGACTCTAGGGGCCGGTGCTCATCTCTGTTTCAAAGCCGAAGAGCCAGCGCTTGTCCGAGGACGTCTCCGTGGTCATGTGGCCGGCATGACTAGATGCCAAAGGCGCACGGAACGCTGTTACCTTCCCACCGTAGTGGTCCCTATTTTTCTACTTGCATTTTTACGTGCTTTCGAACTGCTAGGTTGGCAGAAGCTGGGACAAGTAACAGGCGCTCACTCTGCTACGCTGCACTCTGGATTCAACCTGCCAAACTGCCGACCTTCTGATCGACAAGCTCAGCATCCTAACCCAATTAAAAGGCCTCTAAGTGGAAGTGTGCCTAATACCAGCTGTCCAAATCAGGGTTAACTTTTCCAGTAAATAACTTTTTTAACATGGTGTCTCCAGACATTCTTCTTTTCACTTCTATCTCCTAGGACATAAAAGGAATTCTCCTAACATCTTAAATGCCTTCTAGCAAACCTATAGGGGTTTCAACTTAGAGATGTTTATTGCTTTTATTACAGTTTCTTCACTCCATTCTGGTCTAAATTTCATATTATCTTAAGGGAACAGATCATGTTCCTATTTTTATCTATCAAATTATGGAAGAATATTCAGATAGCAACAAAGGAGGTGATGATTTTCCAAAAGAATTAAAACCACTTTATGAACAGCCACAGAGCCATCATTTTCTCACCACTAAATTCATACAGCTGCTGATACACTATCTCCTCAAATTCAAAATGCAGCTCCTTAAGGATCAGACATTAAATTCCCTCTCTGATGAAGTTCCAGTAATTGCTAACATCCCCAGCTTTGGGTATTTGCATTTTGAGAAAAACCTGCACATTAAAACCAAATATAGTTTGGTCCTAGCTAGAAGGTAAAGGTAAAGGTTCCCCCGCACATGCGTGTTAGTCGTTTCCGACTCTAGGGGCCGGTGCTCATCTCCGTTTCAAAGCCGAAGATCCAGCGCTTGTCTGAGGATGTCTCCGTGGTCATGTGGCCGGCATGACTAGACGCCAAAGGCGCACAGAACGCTATTACCTTCCCACCGTAGTGGTCCTGGGACGAGTAACAGGCGCTCACTCTGTTACGCGGCACTTGGGATTCGATCCGCCAAACTGCCGACCTTCTGATCGACAAGCTCAGCATCCTAACCCACTGAGCCACCACGTCCCTCCTAGCTAGAAGAGAGTGTCCTATCTAACCCTAAAAGTGTTATTCACACTGTATTATCAGCATGTTAGATTCTGCAGGCATAACCATTTCTGCTTCAGCTCTCTGAATTTAACAGCTGGCTTCCTCAGTTTTAAAATTAACTGTACTGTAGAGTACTGTACTGAAATGAAGTGAAATGAAACCATTTGTCTGAAATGGTATAGGGTTTTCTGCTTGGGGGTTGGAGTAGAAGACCTCCAAGGTCCCTTCAACTTTGTTACTCTGTGCTGAATCTGACTATACGCATGCTATTAATGTTCTCTTCCATCAATGGGTCACCACACTTGAGAATAAGGAAGGACAAATATGCACATTGCAACTTCTCACAGTTTCAAATTTTTCCATTCATAAATTCAGTTGATCCTATTCCTCTGCTTTTTTTTTTGAGCTTGAATGTTTATGCATCTGTATGCATCATTTCCCATGCCTTTTGTTTGCAGTTATACCTAATGTCCACAGATTGTACAGAGTATTATCTATTTCAGTAGCATTTTCATGAAGAGAGAGAGGCTGTTCTGTAATACATGTCAAGCCGCATTTCAACTTTTGGATAAGTGTGTATTCCAAAGATAACTGGATTTCACTCTGTGGCTTGCCTGAAAATACAAAATTGGTAATGTTCATATTTCTAGATGAACAAATCAAAATGGGATATTTGTACTTCCAGGCACCAGGAAATGAACTCAACTCAATGGTACCAACTTAATAAAGAAAAAATAATTGTACTCTGGTTCCTGCTGAGATCAATGTTATAGAAACTGCTCTTTCTATCACAATTATATGGGCCATTTTTGTTTTAGCTTTTTCACAACTGGCAAAAATCCAGCAGACAAGACCACAACATTTCTGTATGAAAAAAATGTTCTAGTTATTCTGATTTCCACTTGGAACTCTGTCTTTATATACAAATTTATGACATGCAATTCTGTGCAAATAGACAAAGCAGCTTTCGTGTAGCAGAATGCTGCTAAATCACTTTTACTCTTTCTCACTTACCGTACATTTTCTTAGTTGCATTTAAAATGGACAGCCAGTACAAGAATTTCAAATAGCCATTTATTTGGAGAAAAGATATACTCGATAGTCTATACCCTCTATCCCTCCATATTTTTTAATAAAGCAATTATATGGGAAACTTCGTTTTCCCAATTTAAAAAATGCTACTCACCTTTTTTTTTTTGCTGGACACCTGTGAATAATTTCAAAATCATTAGGGACACTGGATGCTTCTGTGCCTCGGGTCTTTGAGATGAAGACCCAGAATGGTACCCTGCAAGAATATAAACTGTGGTTTAGTTTCTAAGCAACCAATTGGAGCTTAGCAACTTCACATGGTCTTAAATGGAAACCCACTAATCCCTCCTTTTGTCCTTGAAATTATTAGGTACCTTTGCACTAAATTGAACTTCTCCTTATCCCACACTCCTGCAAAATACTAGATAAGTATATTTTATGACTTGTTTGTGGAAGATAATATATATTATGAATGCCAGTTAAAATCCTGGTCTGTGATTATAGTTTTATTCTCCTACATTTTCCTTTTGAGATGTTCAGGAGATGCTTTCTAACCAAAAGGTAACATTTTAGTGACACCTAGATCCGGCTATCTGTAACATCAGTTTACTCTTAATAACTATTTTTATGATCCTTCTAATCACATATTCTTGCCTGGCTATTGTCAAAGGCTTCTATTTATTTACACTCAGGTTTTCCTTACCAACCTCCAAGTGCTGATTTTTGCTGTAATGAAAAACTTATTTATTCAACGTAGACATCACATATCTTCTTCTAACTCAGATATCGCAGCCTGAATATGAACAAGATATGGATATGCACATTTTCTGTTTATATTCTGGCATATTAAGCCAAATTTTGGGATATTCTATGACACTGAATATGGCCAACAGTTTCTGCACACAGTCAATGGACATTGCATAGAGATTTTTTCTACATATTGTATTAGGAACAGAAGCTAAATTTTTCTATGAACGTCCAAACCAGGGCTTTTCAGCCTTTTCACCCATTGTACCACTTTTAGGATATGGCAACATCCGAGTACCACCAGTCGCTTAGCAAGGTGTCAAAAACTTGACCCAAAAAAGGAAAAAAGTGATGAAGTACAGGTAGTCCTCGACTTCACTTAGTGACTGTTTGAAGTTACAATGGCACTGAAAAAAGTGCCCTCCAAGCCACAGCCGAGCAAGACACCTGCCTGCCCAGGTGTTCTGTCTGAGGTTTTCATTGTTGTGAGCATTTCTGTTGAGGATTGGCAGTGGGGGTGGGGTGGGGGGTGTTTGTTTTTTATTCCCCACCCCCTCTGCTGGGTGGTTGCAGCATAAATATGAATCAGTTGCCAAGCATCTGAATGTAAATCACAAGACCCTGGAGATGCTGCAACATTCCACCTGATTGGTGCTTCTTCTGGCCTCAGCAGAAGCACCAGGATCAGGGCTGAGCTCCAGCTGGAGCCTGGCACTGATCCTGGTGCTTCCGCTGAGCCCTGACAGCCCTGCAGCTCCAGCCGTCTCTCGCTCAGGCTTGTGCGGTGCTGCCACCGGTTCAGCTCATTCCCCTCCCCCGCTACCACTCTTCTAGGATGGTCGCATACCACCTGCCAGGTGCCAATGTATCACAGGTGGTACCCGTACCACTGGTTGAAAAGCCCTGGTCCAAACCATAATATATTGCACCTTGAAATTTGTAGGCACCCACCCTTCATAAGACCATGGCTTTTTTGGTGAGCATTGAAAATATAAAATTACATCACATGTCATATTTATTCCTTAAATATTTTTATGATGTTTAGTTGTTCATGCTACGCTACATTTATGTGCTTGTTCTTTTTATCATATTTTTGAGAACTGTCTGAAGTCGAGAATAAGCCACATTACCATTTTAGCAAATAAATAAATCTTAGGTTTTGGACTTGAACTAAACTGTGTTGATTTGATTTTTTGTGTTTTGTGTTTTTTAATTGTTCTGAGCCCCCAAATGCTTATAGAAATTTAACTATAGCTAAATGACATTTAATCTTTTATTTTATTATTGAGTGATATAAGCTGGCAAACATCTGGATAACTTCATATACTTACAGTAATCAACAAACATTCAGTAAAATTTAACTTTGAAATGACTATGTGTTTTACTAATAGGCGCTCTTATCAGTTGCAAAGGATTTCAAATATTTAGGGGACTTCAAAAACTAGAAATAGTAGGAAATATCACAAGCAAAAAAGTGAATGTGAATTCTTCTTTCATCAGTCAAAAACAAACAGCAGCAGAAAAGACCTATTGTACATCTGTCCAGATTTTAAACCAGATTTCCACAATTTCTAAATCATTCAGATGTGTGGACTACAGTTCCCACAATTCCTCAGCAATTCTAATAAAGATTCTGGAAGCCCACACCTGTTGTTCATCGGATTGGTGTAACATACAATATGTTCTCACTGCACCATACATTGGTGGTCACTGTTTCCATGCATTGGTCACCGTTTCTGAATAGCGGCTGTTATTCTGCTCCAGATACAATTCATATTGCTGATTAATTTTCACAGTCAAGTGCATCAGATCATGTTGCGGGCAGTTGAATGGCGAAGCAATGTTTCCTGCTGCCACAAAAGGCAGTCTAGGATGTGCTTGAAAGTGGCAAAACTGTTAAAAAGACAATTGTGGAACTTTCCGACCAATTTCTGCTTTCTCCTTGCTGTACTCTGCATCCTTTTTTTCATGAGGAAAAGAGAGAAAGATGCATTCATGTTCTCGTTCCTAGTCTTACTTAAAACAAACAAAAAACCTTTGACATGACAGATAACCTGATGGAAAGTCATTACATGAGACCTGGCTCAAAAAGAGTAACTATGAGAGGGACCTTGGAGTCCTAGTGCAGAGTGGTACTTTAGCACCTGGCAGGTGGTACGCGACCCCTAGCCAAGTGTAGGGGGGAGGGAATCAGTTAAAGCGGCACCGCACAGGCCTGGAGGAGATCAGCTGGAGCTGCAGGGCTCAGCAGAAGCCCCAGAATCTGCATGCGTGGCTGCATGCTGATTGGAGCTTCTGGCACACCCGGAAGAGAAAAGGAGAAAGCGGAGGCAGAGAGAGGAGAAGCTGTAAAAGGAGCAGGTTTTGGCAGGAGAGAGAAAAAACACACAGAGAAAGGGAGAGAAGAGAAGAGAAGAGGCTTTTGTTAGTGAAGCGGTCAGGGAGAGCAAGCGAGCGGCCTTTGTGAGTGAAGGGTGAGTGAAAGAGTGAACAAGGGGCTTTTGCGAGCAGCGTGTGAGTGAATGAGAGCAAGAGAGAAGCTTCTGCAAGCAACGTGTGAGTGAATGAGAGCAAGAGAGAAGCTTCTGCAAGCAACGTGCAAGTGAATGAGAGCAAGAGAGAAGCTTCTGCAAGCAACGTGTGAGTGAATGAGAGCAAGAGAGAAGCTTGTGCAAGCAATGTATGAGTGAATGAGAGCAAGCTAGAGGCATTTGCTAGCAAAGGGTGAGAGAAAAAGGGAAAAGTGAGGGGGAGAAGGGAAAAAGAAAAGAAAAGGCATTGACTTCTGAGTTCCACTGTTGCAGTAGGAAGAAAGCATTAACATTGAACCTCAACTTTTTACTTTTTCATAATATGATAAACTAGCCATTTCTATAACAACAAATAAATCTAACCAGTAAAGCCCCAAATCCCCCCCTTTTTTTAGTCATCAAGTTTTTGACACCTTGTTAAGCACTGGTGGCACTTGAATATTGTCATGTCTTAAAAGTGGTACAATTTGTGAAAAGGTTGAAAAGCCCTGTCCTAGTGGATGATCACCTGACTATGAGCTAGCAGTGTGCAGCAGCAGCCAAAAAAGCTAATACAATCCTGGGTTGCATAAACAGAGGCATAGAACCAAGATCATGTAAAGTATTAGTACCACTTTATAAAACCCTAGTGAGACCACATCTGGAATACTGCAACCAATTTTGGTCCCCGTACTACAAAAAAGATGTTGAGATTTTGGAAAAAGTTCAGAGAAGAGCAACTAAGATGATCCAAGGTGTTGTGTAGCCAGTTCTTTGCAGGCATTGAGCGAGACGGGAGGTTCAAACAGCAACAGGCTTTATTGAAGGTCAGAACATAAAAGAAGCAAAATAGGAGTTGCTGCATAGCTATTTATATGGTTGGCCAATAGGCGGCGACCAATAGATTTAAAGCAGTGGTTTCCTGCCCAAAGAAACCATCCACCATGTGGATGCCGAACAGTTCAAAGACACCGACTCTGACCACGAAGTCGACAAGATTCAGTGGCACCACGAAAGAGGAACGAGGCCATCCGACAAGGCAGTTCTGTTCCCAAGGTGCTTGGGCTGCAGAGGCCTCCATCAACACGTGGATTGCCATTTCAGAACAGCCACATGCCAGGTGTGTGGAAAACCAGGCCACATTGCCGCCATCTGTTGAGGTCGCCAGAGGGACCACCAGCCGGACGAGCCATTTAGAAGAGGTACCGGGGGCCCGGGGCAACACCGAGTAGAGTTCTGCTCCAGCCACCAGACCATATTCCACACCGGTGCCCACCGACCTCTTAAACAGAAGTTGCAACTGCAGGTCGAACTTCAAGGGGTTCCATGTAAAATGGAACTGGAGAAGCAGTATTCCAGTATTTGAGAGGCTGCCACAAAGACGTGGGGCTCAAATTATTCTCCAAAGCACCAGAGGAAAGGAGAGAAACAATGGTTGGAAACTGATCAAAGAGAGAAGCAGCCTGGAATTAAGGAGAAACTTTCTGACAGTGAGGACAGTGGAACAGCTTGCCACCAGAAATCATGGGCGCTCCATCACTGGAGGTTTTTAAGAAGAGACTGGACTTTTCTGAGATGGTATAGGTTCTCCTGCTTGAATGGGGGGCTGGATTAGAAGACCTCCAAAGTCCCTTCCAGCTCAACTCTATTCTAATGTATTGTTGATTTTTTTTTCAACAATATAAAATTAACAAGCACTTTTGCTTGACAGTAGTTATTATTGTGTTGAAAAATAGACTCTATTTGTTCAATTACAAGGAAATTCTAGATTTGTTTTCTGAGTAGAAACTAAACCTCAGATAAGAGGGGAAGCTTATTACTTGCTCAATGAACAAGTGCATTTGTTCATAAGCATCACTTCTGTTAGTAAACAACTGTTTTCTATATACTACCAACAGAAGAGAATATTTATAGCTCAGGGTTGAACTGTGAGGTCCTTGGTGCTCTCTGAGCTTGGTGGTTTTCTTCCAGATGTTTCATTACCAAACTACGTAACGTCATCAGTGCTAATAAGAAATTGAGTTTGCTCTCTTTTTATACACTAGTGTAGGGGTGTCAAACTGCCGGCCCATGGGACAGATGCGTCATGCCAAAACTGCGCCCACCCCATTGTTGGGAATGGAAAAAAAGTCACGATACATCGCGACACGTCACATGACGTTGCGAGTTTGACACCCCTGTACTAGTGGCTTGCCTTGTCAGTGTTAGTGGCAGCATTCTTGGTGGTTCCTTGATTAGGCTGTTGTTTCCTATTAGCTTGTTTGTCTGAGTTGGTAGTTTCTTCATTAGCATATTGTTTACTTTTTGATTGTTCTAGTACTAATCTCATCTTGGTGCTGATTGCTCTTTGGGAAGTTTTTGGGCTTTTTGTTTCCTTTTTCACTTTTTGATTGCCTCCTTTGAATGGTTTGTATATATTGTTTATCTCTATGTGCCTGTTGATGACTGATTTGTCTGAGTACCAAACTTCCAGGAATTCTTTAGCATATTTGGACTTGACTTGATCTAGGATGCCCATTTGGACTTGACTTGATGTAGGATGCCCAGTTGATGCGGCCGGCATCAACTTCCCTCCGCCCAGTTCGCTCCCACAGAGAGGGCCTCCTCAAAAAATGTCGACTGGTGGCCCCCAGGGGGAAGGCGTTCTCTGTGGGCGCGCCGGATTTATGGAACCATCTTCCGGTTGAGCTCCGGATGGCACCCGACCTCCGCTCCTTCCGGCGCGATCTAAAGACTTACCTCTTCGAACAAGCTGGCCTGGCCTGATGGGATGGGGTTGGGTTTTATTAATGTGTTTTAACTTTTTTAATGTGTTTTAACTTATTGTAAGAATTGTGGGCATTTTGTTTAATCTTTTTTAATTTTTGTATTTTGTCTTTTAACATATACTGCCCTGTTCACCGCCCTGAGTCCTTCGGGAGAAGGATGGTATACAAATAAAATTAATAATAATAATAATAATAATAATAATAATAATAATAATAATAATAATAATAATAATAATAATAATAATAATAATAATAATAATAATAATAATTTTCCCAGTTGAAGCTATGGTTAAGTTTGTCCATGTGTTGTGAAATTAAGGAGTTTTCACCATGTCTTCTGACTTCTGTCTGGTGTACAGGGATGTGTTCTGCTGGTCTTCTGCCTCTTTGTCCTACATAGGGACTGTCACAGTCCTTACATTATATGTTGTAAAAAAAATTCTTATGGGGCTGCTGGGTCTTTTGGTTTGCTTAGAATGTTTTGGAGGGCTTTTGGTGTATATGCAACAGTGATGCCATGTGATTGCAATCATCTGTTGGTGGTTTCCGGAATGTTTTTGAAGTAGGGCAGTGTCATCCTTTTCACAGTTTCTCTTAGTTGTGCTATAGTGGGTTAAGTGGTCAGGCATTTTTGATAAAGTTGCCTGAGTATCTATTTTGTTGGAAGATGCTGTATAAATGATCTTTTCCTTTTCCTGATGTTCAGGGGTTGATGCAGTTTGTTTGTGCTCATCTAAATCATGTTCTCACACAATTTCTCTTGTGGGAAGTTGGGTTGTTACTTTGGTAGTGGAACACTTGGTTGGTGTGGGTAGTTTTCATATTCTGTGGTAGCAATCCAACCATCCTGGTCTTCTGCTTTTTTAACTGGGAACATTGGGAACTAATATCATGACAAATCTGTGGTTTTCCAGATTTTTGTAAATTACAGCTCTGAGCAACTTCCCTCAGCATGGAGAAGTATAGAGGGTTCAGCAACCTTTGAAGGCCATCTTTAAGTTCGGATGCTCATCTAGTCCAGTATTGTTTTTTTCATTCACAGGATTGTTCTTCATCTCTGCTACTAGAGAGTTTTTGGTTTGGTACATTCATCCCAGGATTTCAAGTGAAACTTGGGATTGAACTTGTCTTCTTGAATGCACAGAAGCCATGTTCTACCAGTTTAGTCTCTACATTTTTGATAGCGCCAGTTTCCCTCTACAGTATATTAAGAGATTTGTGCAAGAAAATAGAAATGGCTCTTCAACTTCTTACTTAGAAGATCTTCCACTTTTCCCAAACTTGTACCTATTTACCTGTATCTATTTACTATTCAAGTATTTTATAAATGGCAAGTGTATTTTAAGGAGCAGTTCACAGTGAAAGTAAAGCTTAGGGCAGGGGTGTCAAACTGCTGGCCCGCAGGCCGGATGCATCATAACAAAACCAGGCCCACCCCATTGCCGGCAATATCAAAAAAAAGTCACGATACGTCACGACACGTCACGTGACGTTGCGAGTTTGACACCCCTGGCTTAGGGAAATCTCACTAATCTCATGAAGTTAGCAAAGACATTTGTGTGTGTATGTGTGTGCATGTGTTTGTGTGTGTATGTATAATTAAACAGATTCAGAAGCCCAATTCACCCCATATTGTGTTGGGTGAAAATGAGGCATTAAATATTAAAAGTTCTGATCAGGTTTATGGAAACTTTCTGTCCAACGAGGAACATGTCTGAACTACTCTACTGGTATGTGGGAGTGACCTTGGGAAAGAGAGGAATAGTTGTAGTCAGAGAATGATTGGACAAGAGGCAGCTTAGGAGAAGGTATGTGGACATTGTTGTGTAGCAATAAGCGAGACAAGAGGTTGCAAACAGGAACATGCTTTATTTAGGCAAACAGGAACAGAACTGAAACAGAGGCTGCTGCGCAGCTACTTATACAGTTGGCCACTAGGCGGCGGCCAATAGGTTTAAAGGAACCCATTCCCTCCCCAAATCATCCAATGATCTTCTTGGAGACAGCAAGTCTGGCTTAGTCAGTGACCGTTACACAGACACAGCATGGAGCAACCTTAAGCAGCCTTCAAACAGACACGTGAAACAGTTCAAGTAAAAATCCCAATACATTACAGACATGTCCTGCAAGATTCTGTTAATGTAGCCTTACAATAAAGTAGAATTAGTTTATCTACATGTGCTTCCTGTCTGCCCCACTTTGCAAGGCTGACAGCAGCTTAATTAAATGGGGACGCACAGAAGTAAGCCAGAATCTCCTGGGAGATCTCTGTGTGATTTGCAGGAAATCACTGAAAGATAAAGAAAAGAAAAAACTCCCTCCAGGTTTCTGAAATCACGAAAACTGTTCTAATTCTGGTGCAGGCAGTCCTCAACGTATGACCACAACTGAGCCCAAACTTTCTATTGCTAACTGAGACATTTGTTAAGTGAGTTTTGCCCCCTTTTACAACTATTCTTCCCACAGTTGTTAATCGAGTCGCTGCAGTTGTTCAATTAGTAACACAATTGTTAAATGAATCTGGCTTCCCCATTGTTTTTGCTTGTCAGAAGCTCACAAAAGGGGATCACATAACCCCAGGACACTGCGACAGTCATAAATATGAATCAGTTGCCAAATGTCCAAATTTTGATTACATGACCACGGGGATGCTGCAATGGTCATAAAGTGTGAAAAACGGTCATAAGTCACTTTTTTTCAGTGCTTTTGTAACTTTGGACAGTCACTAAATGAACTGTTGTAAATCGAGGACTATCTGTACTGAAAAGTTATTCCCAAACTAAGTTTCTACTCAGTGCACTTTTTTCTGCAATCATGTCAGCTTTTGATTTGATGAGTCTTAACTATGGTAAGTCCACATCGGTTGCGATAAAGCTTTTTGGTTGAGAAAAAAAATGTCTTCTTCCTAAAGGAAAAAAACAGTCCAGCTGCCTTTTGGGGGAAAAAACCCTTTGAGACAGCTGTTTAGTACAGAAAACAGCAGGATATAGTTATGTAAACTTTGGCCTTGCAAGAGTTTAGAATTGAGAATAAAATTGGGGTTGCCAGACCATTAAAGTGATGCTGAAAAATAACTAATAAAGAAAGCTCTTTATGTGCTTTCATCTTAAGCCTCTGTTTTGCCTCTGGTCCCAACTGGGTTCAACAAAGGGCAAATGTGGATTCTTCCTTTAAAGAATTTATCTGATTTGAGACAGGTAGTATTTTAGGAGCTGGTGTTAAATTTGCTTAAGCCTTTTCAAATATACCTTTCTAAGCTCTAGGTTGTTTCTCCTAGCTGACAAATATTAATTCAGGATAAGGAGTTGCACAGAAGATGAGTAGAGCAGGAATTAAAATATTTGGATAGCCTTGGGGCCAAACCCAAAAGTGTATTTTTGTGCATGTTTAGATGATCACTGCAGTAGGAAATAGCATTTTATGTAACTGTCCCCTCTTGAAAGTATTTACAAACCAAACACAAGTGCTTTTTTGAATAAATGTGTCTTAGGGATGGGCTTCCAATGAGCCACAGCTTACTCAAAGCCCTCAGCTCCTTTTTCAAAGTCCCTCGATCTCCTTTAGTTTGTACTGTTGCAATTTGGTGCTATGATTATTCAGGAGTCCTCTTTACTAGAAATAAGGAACAAAGCAGAGAAGCTTGTTCTCCAGGTATTGGAGATTACAGGTAGTCTTTGACATATGACTGCAATTTAGTCTGTCATTAAGCAGACAGTTGTTAAGTGAGTTTTGCTTACAATCTTTCTTGCCACAGTTGTTAAATGGATCGCTGCAGTTGTTAAGTTAGTAACATAGTTGTTCAGTGAATCTTGGTTCTTCATTGACTTTGCCTTCACAGAAGTTGATCATATGACCCTGGGGCAATGCAAGCGTCATAAATATGAGCCAATTGCCAAGTGTCTGAATTTTGATCACATGGCCATGGGGATGTGCAATGACTAAGTGTGAAAAATGGTCATAAATCACTTTTTTCAATACTGTTGTAACTTTGACTGGTCACTAAACAACTTTTTGTAAGTCAAGGATTACCTGTATTCTTTAACATTTACTGTACTGTGAAAACTCAAACATCAAAAATGTCCACTGCTATCCCCTAAAAATTAATTAATTCTTTCTTCTGATGTTACAGTGTCACTGCCATTACCCTTTGGCCCTCTAAGTAAAAATAAATCCTCTTTGACTGAAACATGATTTTGAGTGGCTTCCCATAATTTTCTTTACAACTGAATAGAATGGTTTGCTGTTTCCTTTCTATAGTTTTGGGATTTCCTAAATTTTTTATATAATATTTTGCACACACGCACCCCCCAAAAAGCTACATTTAGAAATAGACACAAAACTCTGCTGCTACTGTGTTTAGATTGCAAATATATATGGGATCCTTCTGCAAAGCAAACTCTTTAAAGAACCTGAAATGTGACATGGAAAGGCAAGCTGTGGATAAAAATAGAACAGCAAGCAAACATCAGAGAGCACTTGTTCTTTTTGTGCAACAGTGGGAACACAATTTTTTAATGAAAGCAGTGTAGTTCTTGAAGGAAATAACCTTGCATAGGCAAATAGATGTGCAAACCACCAAAATTGTTGACAACCATATAATCACAGCTTTGCAATTTGAAAATGTGTGGGTGATTGGCAGGTCAAGCAATATGATATTGCCTAAGACTCACCAATAATATAGGTATTGCATCTGCTTTATACATAATAATTGCTTAGTATAATATAAATTGAAGTACGTTCACCATCTAGTCTGGCTCCCACCTTCAGCTATATTTGCAAGGAAGCCTTTTTATATGTATAAAAATGAGTTTGAAGCCTTGTAAACCTTCTTCAGTTATGATTCACACACCCCCAAAGCCCCCCAAGCTTATACTTAAAAGTGAAAGAGAAATGTTCATTGTATGTATTTGAAACACAGATAGTTCTTGACTTACAATAGTTCGCTTAGTGACTGTTCAAAGTTACAACGGCACTGAAAAAAGTGACTTATGACCTTTTTTCACACTTACGACCATTGCAGCATCCCCATGGTCATATGATCAAAATTCGGATGCTTGGCAAATGAGTCCCTTTTGCAACCTTCTGACAAATAAAGTCAATGGGAAAGCCAGATTCATTTAGCAACTGTGTTTCTAACTTAACTGCAGTGATTCACTTAACAGGCTTGGCAAGAAAGGTCATAAAATGGGACAAAAGTCACTTAACAAATATCTCACTTAGCAACAGAAAGGTTGGGCTCAGTTGTGATTGTTAAGCTGAGGACCACCTATACTTGAAAGTTGGGAAGGGAAGGGAAATGTTCATTGTATATATTGGAAGTATAAACTGTTTATTTTCCTGGGCTCCAAGATCACTGCAGATGGGGACTGTAGCCAAGAAATTAAAAGATGCTTGCTCCTTGGGAGGAAAGCCATGGCAAATCTAGACAGCACACTAAAAAGCAGATACATCACCCTGTCAACAAAAGTGCGTATAGTCAAGGCTATGGTCTTCCCAGTTGCAATGTATGGCAGTGAAAGCTGGACCATAAGAAAGGCTGAGCACCAAAGAATTGAAGCCTTTGAACTCTGGTGCTGGAGAAGACTCCTGCGAGTCCCTTGGACTGCAAGGCGATCAAACCAGTCAGTCCTAGAGGAGATCAACCCTAACTTCTCTTTAGAAGGCCAGATCCTGAAGCTAAAACTCAAATACTTTGGCCACCTAATGAGAAGGAAGGACTCACTGGAGAAGAGCCTAATGCTGGGAAAGATTGAGGGCAATAGAAGAAGGGGACGACAGAGAATGAGGTGGCTGGATGGAGTCACTGAAGCAGTAGGTGTGAGCTGAAATGGACTCCAGAAGATGGTAGAGGACAGGAAGGCCTGGAGGAACATTGTCCATAGGGTCACGATGGGTCGGACACGACTTCGCAACTAACAACAACAACAATAAACTGTCCAAACTGCAGATTAGGCCCCCAGATTGCTTATACTTTGCGGTAATTTGTATGTTTATTTATACACATTTTCATAGACTCGCCATTTCCTGAGGCTGAGGCTGATTTATAATCAAGCAATAGGAAGCAATTTAAAAAACTATAACAATGTCCCCTAACTTAACTAAGCTAAGGTGGTCAGGGTTCCGTCAGTGCAGCAGGAAAAGGTTTTCAGTGCCTTCTCAAAGACAGCATATGAAGTGTTCAAAAAAGTGAGCAGCTATGAGAAGACACGTTGATCGGCTTCCTCTACTTACATCGGCTGTGAAGCTTCATCATACCTGCTCTCAAAGAACACACAAAGTGGGTGGAATCTAGTTAGGACGACAATCCTACAAGTACCTTGGTGCCAACCTTGTAGGTCTTTCAAGAGAATCACCAATACTTTGAATTGGATCCAGAAGCTATAAAATCCAGGCACAAGAGATCTCAGAAGGAGAGACCAAAGTGGACAAGAGTGATAAACTTCCTATCTTTGACATTATGGATGCGGCTGCTTTGTGTGAGGCTTTCTCTGGGGAGCAGTGAGTTTAGTATGTTCTGTAATGTACTGTGTCTTTAATAAGTTCTGGCCTTTACATCTGCATTACCTACAGTATAATAAAGGGTGCTGAGAGCTCTAAAGGCAACTCTGGAAAAGGATGTTAACCCTCAGCACAAACTTGTCTGTAGGAAAAAAAAGGAATTCAAAGCCTTTGAGTTCAAAACTATTTGCTTAAAGGTACTTTTATTCCTGAGTGGCTGTATCATTTTTTCTCTTTCACTGATTATAATTGCTATAAAATGGTTTTGAATAAGAACAGAATAACAGAATTGGAAGGGATCTTGGAGGTCTTCTAGTGACCCTATACCATTTCATTTGTTTTTATTTCAGTTATTTGTAATTTCTTGTTTTATTTTTTGTTATTTTTTTTCTCTGAGCTGCCCAGAGTCATGTATGTGAGATGGGTGGTTATACTAACAGAATAAATAAATCAAAATTTCTGAGCTACTGGTTGAACTCGCCAGAGAGACAAATAAAATGCAAATACGATCAACTGCAGATGTTAAAGTTACATGGTCTACAAGAACCAACAAAAGTAAACCATCCATTTGTCTGTCTAAAAAAACCAAGTTTCATAGATGAACTAATGCAGAGTAGAGAAAAGCAAAAGAAGAAAGAAACAAATCTGGACATTTATTTCATTACTTTCAAACAGAAAATCCATAGGTTGAAAGTGAACATTCAAAATCAAACCTAATGCAGAAGATGACAAAAGCAGACTTGAGTAGTTGTGGTATGTTACTCACAAAAATACAATACAGATGATAATGAGACATACATTCCAATAGTTAAACACACAACCAGAATGCTGCTGAGCCTAACAATGGCAAATGACACAAATGAAACATCTGGACATGAAAAGGCCATTTCTACATTGTGAGCTAAAAGAAGTCATCAATATGGAGAAAACATCAGATTCAAAGACTCAGAAAGAGAAAGTTCTGTGGACAAATTACAAGAGTATATATGGATTTAAACAAGCTACCACAGCATGGAGCACAAAAATTAAACAAAATGCTCCCAAAAGAAATCACTCAAACCAAGGCCAATCCATATCTATACATAAAGGGACTGAATAACAAATGGAGTTTCATAATAATTTATGCTCCTGGCTTTGTGAAGCATCTATGGCCGTCTACAACCTACGCTCTCTCTATGAGAGAGAAGAGCTGTTCCTAAATGTGATAAATAAATTTGCTTTTAAAATTTACAGGACCCAAAAGGCTGCCTGCCTCAGTGTAGTTCATGCAAGAATCCTGGGGTGTCTCTGTCTTGCACTCTCTCGGCTTCAGAAAACTTTGATGACTGAAGATGAATTGATTTAAGAATAAGAATAAGAACAGAGTTGGAAGGGGCCTTTGAGGTCTTCTAGTCCAACCCCCTGCTCAAGCAGAAAACCCAATACCATTTCAGACAAATGGCTGTCCAATCTCTTCTTAAAAGCATCTAGTGTTGGAGCATCCACAACTTCTGGAAGCAAGTTGTTCCACTGATTAATTGTTCTAACTGTCAGGAAATTTCTCCTTAGTTCTAGGTTGCTTCTCTCCTTGATTAGTTTCCATCCGTTGCTTCTTGCCTTGCCTTCAGGAGCTTTGGAGAATAGGTTGACAACTCTTTCTTCTGGCAGCCCCTGTGCACATTACAAAAACAATATCTGAAATCCTTTAATGTGCCTGGTTGCTATGATTCACGCATCTACTCACAAGGTACAGCAGCAAAGAGAGCCTGAGGCTGAAAAAAGGTCCTTTTTAAAAATAAGGCTACATTCCTGTGGTGTTCCCAAAATATAGTTCTCAATGAAAGGCCAAATGAAAGAGTGGTCTTTTGTACAGAACACTTTGAAATCCTTTTCCTTTTTTGTTGTTGTTGTTGTTCTTGGTGGCAATATACTATTATATGGGGGAGGGGACAGGCATTAGGGATACATTTGTCTGGATAATTAAGTTTTAACATTGCATTTTGGTGTCCTAAAAAATAAAAAAATGGGAAGGGCCAGAGGCATGTATTTATAACAAAATAACAACAACAACAAAACCCAAAAAAATGACCACAGGACTATGGGGAAAAGCAAGAAACATATTTAGAACAACAAGAGCCCTTAGACAGAATGAACATCAGTGAGATACTGGTATTTTTTCATCAAAATAATCCAAGAGATAATATTTTTTTTTTGAGGGGGAAATTAGAAACTGAGAGGAGAATATAAGGGCTGCAGGAGTGTGATAATTTAAAAGTAGCTTTTCCTTTTTGACATGTCAAAGTTTGATTAAAAATACATGGAGCCGATATGTTTCTGAAAGACCCTGTTGTGCCACAATCATAATTTATCGGCAGTAATCATCAGGAACAAAAATCTTGGACAAATTGTTCATATCTTGCTTTTCCATTAAGATACTGTATTTAATAGCTGGAACAGTTCAGTGTACAATAGGCCAAAACACACAGTTGTAGCTGATTAATTGGAGAGTGCTGACTCATGCATGAGGCAATCTACGCTATGATTGGTTACGGTAAGTATAAAGGGGGAGTTTCCCTTTTTCCCCCGCCTTTTTCTTCTGTGTGTTCTGTATACCGTTTAATTTACCTCTTGATGTTCTTGTATTCCTGACTATCTTGTGTTCTTTCTTTTGGGATGATGACAAAGACTGCTCTGTGTGTGTGTGTAGAATGTGAGTTATCAGGGCAACGTTTCGACGAAATCTCATCCGTCATCCTCAGGCTGGTGACTTCAGCTTCTCCTAACTTGAGAAGGTGTCAACTTGACAGAAGGTTCAAATCTAAAACAAGACAAGGCCCGCTGCAATTCACTTATCCCTCTCTTGAGTTATCCCATGTTAAATTGTCTCTCTGTGAGTCAGCCAGGGAGAGTTGGGCAAAGCAAATCAGCCACAGCAAGTTATCTTAGACCCACTTGTCTTGAATACAGAAACATTCAGGCTCTTAACATTCTTAGAAGAATCTGATACCAGGATATAGAAAATTGTCTTGTTACTAGAGATGCTGGAGAGCAGCCTCTAGTCTGAATAGCTACTTGTAGGCTAAATGAACAAATATTTTAACCCCATTAAGGTGTTTCTGTATTCCTACCAGTGTAGTAAAACTACAAAAGTAGGAAGTTGGTGATGTATTGTCATCAAATGGCACAGACATTTTAAGCATTGTATGGGTACAGTTTACAACAGAGTTAGACATACTGTCCAAAAAATTGAGAATTTGGATTTCAGCCTCTGTTATGGGTAATTAGCAAGGAATTATGGGAGCTGAACTTCAAACCTTCTGAAAGGCATCAAACTGTCCTGTTCTTCCCCATTTCCAATTTTACTTTTTATACCAAATGACAAAAACTTGCACTTCTGACATTTGGAAAAAAAAATCCCCAAAGTGCATGGTATACATTTGTTTGTCTTTGGGGGTTTTATTTTGTTTTGGGTTCCTTTCAATGTCATATATTATGGAATGGCTACTACAGTGACAAATCTTCAGTGACATTTTGCATAAGCCACAAAGAAATTCCTAGGTTAAGGATCAGTGAACTGAATTAGACTGCAGGAAAATCTCCTGATTGTTTGTGCACCACAGTTAGGACTGTGTTACACATCAGTCTGTTCCATATTTATGTGGTTTTGAGCCAACTCTAAAAAAGAGCCAAAACATACTCAAGGTCACCAAGGAACTTTGGAAAAGCCAGAGTAAATGGAAGTATCCTTATTTTAGGAAATTGCTAATAAGTGCCTATAAAACAATTGGTAGGTTTCTTTTTCAGAAATTTCAATGAGACTCTTATTTCAGCTTTACTGATCTGACCCAATTGCCACAACAGCCAGGCACACCATCTTAACCTCAATCATTCAGGAAGAATCCCTGAAGTCATTAATATTATAACCCACAGCATCCCAAGTATTTAATCTTCTGGGCTTGCCGAAGAAGGTAGAGGAATTCTGCTACATTAATCTGACCACCGCAGGGACCAGTCTAGGCAGTTGGCAGGAGTCAACCCTGACTTGAAGGCACCAGAAAACAAACAAATAAATAAAATTTGAAAACCTAACACAAACTCTATGATGTATCTTACCACAGAGATCCTTTGGCCCAGTCATCTCAGGAGATTACATTTTGTCTGATTTCTAGTCATTACCAGGATTTCTCTTCCAGATGGAATACATAGCTTGAGGCTCTAGAGCATGGGTGTCAAACTGCCAGCCCATGGGCCGAATGTGTCACGCAGAAGCCGTGCCCACCCCAGCTCTGGCAAGGGGAAAAAAGTTGTGATACGTTGTGACACGTCATGTGACGCGGCAAGTTTGACACACCTGCTCTAGAGTCACCCAAGGTCCACAAAGCCTTGGTTCCATCCTCTGGAGAGAGGCCTCCAAAAGTTAGCACCACATTATACTCAGTATAACAGAAAAACAATTACATTATTAAATATATGACTGACAATGAAACATAAAATATATTTAATTTTAGCTAAAGGTGTATACTAATGATTTTTTTTTTCTTGGCATGCCATGCACTATTTCTTGGAGTTCAACCACCCAGAATCCTACTCTAACACAGCTCATAGCCCGGAAATGTGTGCCTTAAGCACAATGCTGGTGGGAACTACTTGTTTTTTTGTTTGTTTGTTACAAGGTTTCTCTACAGCCCAGTCTCAAGATTCCACAACTTTGGTACTGCGATAGAAATATCTCCTATAGGTAGACCAGATGGCTACCACCGCTTCAGGGATTAGTAAAGCATTTCTCATAAAAGGCCAAGTCTTTTTGTCAAGCTCCATCCCTGATGATTTTGTGGACATGGTCATGTTGTTTTTTTAGCAGTAATATCGATGTGCTTTGCCATTATCATTATCAAGAAGTTCAGCTTGCCAGCCTAATCTACAATCCTGGTTCTTCTTAAAGTCTCTCAATCAAAAACAACTTTTCAGGGACATCCAGGAGATAATGGACAAAATCAGTTGGCTTCCATCCAACCTAGCACATTTATTTACTTTTTAAAAATCAGGCATTAGAAGTTAGACATTCTTCCCATTTTT
The DNA here is from genome assembly GCF_964194415.1 of Vipera berus. Taxonomy (NCBI): domain Eukaryota; kingdom Metazoa; phylum Chordata; class Lepidosauria; order Squamata; family Viperidae; genus Vipera; species Vipera berus. The sequence continues at coordinate 13,515,188 of NC_138209.1, read as the reverse complement.
TCCTGTTGTGTCATAATGTAACTACTTTCCCCTTATAGACTATCTTCCTCAAGTTGAGTTCAAAAGTAAGAGATTTCATAAACAATTTTCTTGGCAACACGTTGGAAGTGGTATGGCATATTCATCTAGGAGGATTTTTCAAGCACTCTAGACTTCTACACAACCCTGATAATTTCAAATGATCAAAGCACTACATAGTTTAATCCAACATTGCTTATATCTTTAAAATGAAGTAAAGCCAGCTAATTATGGAACAAGGATGTTTTTAATAGATCCAAACCTCAGTGCTCAGATCTTCAGAATATGGTAATATACTGACACAGTCATCTAGGTATTACAACTTCACAGTGGCGTAGCGTGGGTTGTCAGCACCCGGGGCAATTTGTGCCCCCTAACCCGGTGACATCATGGCACCGCCGAAAAGACGTGCCCCGCAGCGGCGTAGACTTTCCAAGAAGAGTCGCGCGCATGCGGGATGCTTCCGGGTCCCTCTCGAGGGCGGCTGGGCGGGGCTCCGACCTGCAAGAGCCGCTGCATTCAAGCTCGCACGTGAGCCCCGCTAAATAAAGCCACGCATGCGCACGAAGCTAGGCCAGCCGGCCGGCGGGTCCGTCTTCGCTCGGCCAAGCCTGCCGGGGCGCCTGCGGGGCGCTTGCGGTTGGCCTGAGCCTGGGCGGAGAGTTGGGCGCTTCTATTTATTTTATTCAGTTTATGTGGCCGCCCATCTCACCTGCCGGACTCGTTTCGCTTTGCAAGAAAGAGCAGCTTGAGAGCGGAGCCAAGCCGACTCTGTGCAGCCCTTGGGGCTCCCTGAGCAGCTCAGTGCGAGCGCCCCCCCCAGATGTTGCGCCCGGTGCGGCCGGCCCCCCCTGCACCCCCCACGCTACGCCACTGCAACTTCAATAACTTCAGAAAGCCCAGAACACCCTCCCTGCTCATATATAGATGGCTGACACATTACTTTGATGTGAAAAGTGAGTTAGAATGTTTTTTCTTTAGAGGATACATTTGTGAAATTTGCTGCTGTTGATTAGACACAATGATAGGACAGAGCATGACTGACTTGCCAGTTTTCCTTCCAGAAGAGAGATATACTGTAGAGACAAAAATGCAAATACTTGTAAAGTAGCATATGTTTCTTAAAAGACACAGAAATATATATTTTCTTATACACATTCAGTTCAGAATAGCCTTCTCAAAGATGAATTGGACATCAATTCCCAAATCCCATGCAAGTTCCAGATTCTGAAAGTTTGTTTGCTTGTTTATCCAAATTTATATAGCTTCTCTTCTCAAGAAATGACTCTGGATGGTACACAGAGTTAAAATAAAAACAATTATAATATTATAATATTTATACTATTTAAACCCCTTCATGGATTACTGCCTTGTCATGGCGAAGGGGCTTGCGTAATGAAGCTATGAGCTATGCCGTGCTGGGCCATCCAAGACGGACAGGTCATAGCAGAGAGTTCTGACAAAACGTGATCCACTGGAGGACTAATACCTCCCTAAAAAACCTTGGTCCAGCTGGCCCGGCTGGTAGCACCTTGTAAGGGCCCCTTTCCAGGGTTACAGGAGGAGACGGTCAATGGTTTTGAAGGCGGAAGAGGGCTCTATGCCCCAACAGCGGATAAAACGACAGAACCATCTTCTAGGACAGGGGTGTCAAACTGCCGGCCAGTGGGCCGGAGCGTTACAGAAAAACCACGCCCATCCCATTTTCGGCAATGGGGAAAAGTTTCAATACGTCACTTGACGTCATGTGACGTCGCGAGTTTGACATGCCTGTTCTAGGAGAAGGGAAACTCTGATTTCAAACCTCCACTGCCTTGTGGCTATATCTACTACTGGAAAAGGCTTCAGGAGTCAACCTCGAGGTAAAATCTGGAGCCGGAGTCCCGGAAGCAGTTCGTGACTGTGTACAATCATGTTCTGGTAACTCCTGTGACACAGCTGGAACTAATCGTATCGTCCTTGCTGTTCCATTGGACTATTTCAGTGATGTGGAGAGGGGGGATCTGCTGCTTGGGTGTTCTGAACCAGCCCTCTTCTGGCCTTGTAGTAAGGCAAACCCCTATTCAGAAAGAAGAGACTGGAGAGCGTCCAAAGCTAAAAGGCATCTGCCAAGATTTATTACGCAGTTAACAAAAACACTAGAGCTTGTCTTCTCAAGCGGAAAAGTTGCTTTCAGCAACCAGCCCCTCCCCAAACACTCCTTTTATAGAGAGCTCAGGGCGTGGTCTCCCTGTGCCTCCTCCCGAGGAGTCCCACAGCCTTTCTTTGTTTGTTCCTGCTCGACTGCCTCCTGCGTCGGGCGTCCTTGAACAGGGCCAGCTGTGGGTCATTTTCCTCCGCACTCTCGGGCTCACGCAGCTGAGAAGAGGTCCCCGGCTGAGGGCTCTGCAAAGCCTCCAAACCATCATCAGCCGGTTCGTTTCCCTCCCCCTCATCTGAGTCATCTGATACATCGGAGCCGGCTGTCGGACCCACAGGCTGGCCCTGAGTCACAACACTGGGTAACAGTCTATCCTCCATATTAATCTACCCAGGCCTCGTGCTCTGGAGAGGACACTCCAGCTTTGCATACAGCATTGAAACAACACAGGAAGTGGCAATTACCAGTTATAAATCTTTGCTTGATTGGCATAGAACGTGATGCCAGGGGCCACTTTCGACGGTGGGAGAGGTCATTGTACCTCACTGGGCAGCTACCGCCCGCCTTAAGCTAGGCAGCCCCCAGCCTGTAAGGTGCTGCCCTGCCATGGTCTGCTAACTTCACAGGGTGCATGGAGTTTAGGGTCAAAGCCGACAAGCAGACTGATAACTCTGCACCATGCAACAAACATAACAAAATTTTAGCCCTAAAGTTGGGCACTTGGAATGTTCAGACAATGACCCCCGGCCTTTCTGATGATTTGCAAGAAATAGATGATGTACGTAAGACAGCTGTCATCAACATGGAGCTGAGCAGACTGCAGATGGACATCGTTGCCCTTCAAGAGACAAGGCTGTCAGACTCGGGATCTGTTAAGGAGAGAAACTTCTCGTTCTTTTGGCAGGGAAAACCATCAAATGAGACTAGGGAATATGGGGTTGGCTTTGCGGTCAGAAACACCCTACTAGGATTCATTACTTCACCTGCTGCAGGAAGTGAAAGAATTGTGTCCCTGAAGCTCCACTCATCAACAGGGCTGGTTACTCTTATTAGCGCATATGCACCGACATTATCATCTTCAGTAGAATCCAAAGACAAATTCTACAACGATCTGGCTGCTACTATCAAGAAAATCCCTGAGAAAGAACCACTGTTTATCCTTGGCGATTTTAATGCCAGAGTTGGAGCTGATTATAGTTCTTGGCCCACCTGTCTAGGTCAGTTCGGCATCAGGAAGATGAACAAAAATGGCCAACGCCTGCTGGAGTTTTGCTGCTACTATGGTTTTTGTGTTAGCAATACATTCTTTAAAACAAAGCCTCAACACAGAGTCTCTTGGATACATCCAAGATCGAAGCATTGGCACCAGCTTGACTTGATTCTTACTGGGCACTCCAACCTTCCAAGTATTACAATCACACACAGCAACCAGGGCGCTGATTGCGATACAGACCACTCCTTGGTGTGCAGTAAAATAAAACTGAAAACAAAGAGATTGCATCACTCGAGGAAGGAAAGAAGACCACGAATTGACATCAGCAAGACCCGCAATCAAGGCAAAGTGGAGGAATTTGCACAAGCGCTCAAGGAAACTCTCCCAGGCCCGGCTGAAGCAAATGCATCTGAACAATGGGAATATTTCAAGAACGCTGTTTATAACACTGCCTTGTCAGTATTTGGTAAAGAGATCAGAAAGACAGTAGATTGGTTTGAAGCCCATTTGGAGGAACTGACACTAGCCATCGAGGAAAAAAGGAGAGCTCTAATTGCATATAAAGCCTGTTCCAGTGAGCACAACCTACAGGTTCTGTGAGCTGCTCATAGCAAAGTCAAACAGATCACCAGGAGATGTGCTAACAACTATTGGCTGCAGCTTTGCTCTTGGATCCAGATAGCAGCTGACACAGGCAACATCAAGGGGATGTATGATGGCATCAAGCAGACCTTAGGTCCAACACAGAAGAAATCTGCCCCTCTGAAGTCTGCTACAGGCGAGGTTATCCAAGACCGAGCACAGCAGATGGCACGCTGGGTGTAGCATTACTCTGAGTTATTTATTTATTTATTTATTTATTTATTTATTTATTTATTTATTTATTTATTTATTTATTTTTGGGACTTATATGCTTAGTTATATTCCAGAGAAAATGGGGTAACTGAAGAAGCATTAAATAATATTGAGTGCCTGCCTGTCTTGGAGGAGCTTGACAGTGAACCAACTTTAGAAGAACTAAACGCGGCCCTGGATTCCCTTGCCTCCAGCAAGGCACCTGGGAAAGATAACATCCCTGCTGAAATTCTGAAGTGCTGCAAAGAGAACATCCATACTAAACTGCATGAAATCTTCTGTCTTTGTTGGAGGGAAGGTGGAGTGCCAAAGGATGTGAAGGATGCAAATATCGTCACACTGCATAAGAACAAAAGCGACAGGGGTGACTAACAACTACCGTGGCATCTCCCTTCTCAGTGTTGTAGGGAAGCTGCTTGTGTCATACTGAAGAGGCTCCAGGTGCTTGCAGAGAGAGTCTACCCAGAATCACAGTGTGGATTCCGAGCCAACAGGTCCACTACTGACATGGTATTTTCCCTTAGACAGTTGCAGGAGAAATGCAGGGAACAAAGACAGCCACTTTTTGTAGCCTTCATAGATCTTACGAAGGCTTTTGACTTGGTTAGTAGGGATGGCCTTTATAAAATTCTCCCCAAGATTGGATGTCCACCTCAGCTCCTCAACATCATCTGGTCCTTTCACGAGGAAATGAAGGGCACTGTAGTTTTTGATGGCTTAACATCAGATTCCTTTGACCTTCAAAGTGGAGTAAGCAGGGCTGTGTCCTCACACCAACTTTATTCAGGATCTTTTTGCTATCATGCTGAAACACGCTTTTGGAACTGCAACAGAGGGTATTTATCTCTGGACCAGATCAGATGGAAAACTCTTTAAACTCTCTAGATTGAGAGCAAAGTCTAATGTCCAGCTGAAATGTCTACGGGATTTCCTCTTCGCTGATGATGCTGCCATTACTGCTCCCTCTGCCGAAGACCTTCAACAACTTACGGACTGCTTTAGCAAGGCCTGCCAAGACTTTGGACTAACAATCAGCATGAAAAAACACAAGTCATGGGTCAGGATGTGGATTCACCTCCCTGCATTACAATCTCTGCACAAGAACTGGAGGTCGTCCATGACTTTGTGTACCTCGGCTTAACTATCTCCGACACTCTCTCTTTAGATACTGAGCTGAATAAACATATTGGTAAAGCACCCACCACATTTTCCAGACTTACAAAGAGAGTATGGCTTAATAAGAAGCTGACAGAACATACAAAGATCCAGGTCTATAAAGCCTGCATCTTGAGCACACTCTTGTACTGTAGTGAGTCTTGGACCCTTTATGCACGGCAGGAGAGAATAACTTCCATATGCGCTGTCTCTGACGTATTCTCGGCATCACCTGGCATGACAAAGTTCCAAATAGCGCAGTCCTGGAACATGCTGGAATTTCTAGCATATATATACTATTGAAACAGCGACGTCTACACTGGCTTGGGTATGTCATGAGAATGGCTGATGGTCAGATTCCAAAAGATCTCCTGTATGGAGAACTAGTGCAGGGAAAGCGCCCCAGAGGGAGACCAGAGTTGTGATATAAGGATATCTGTAAGAGGGATCTAAAGGCCTTGGGAATAGACATTAACAGCTGGGAAACCTTGATCTCTGATCACTCAGCTTGAAGGCTAAAGACGCAGCATGGCCTTCTCCAATTAAAAGAGACACTTGTGCGGCAGGCTGAGGCAAAGAGGCAATCCCGTAAACAGCGAAATCTGGGGGCTGGACAGGGGACAGATTGTATCTTCCCTCAGTGTGGAAGGGACTGCCACTCTCGAATTGGCCTTTTTAGCCACACCAGATGCTGCTTTAGGTACAGAGCACGATACCATAGTCTCTCGAGACTGAAGGATGCCAATGAATGATAATATTTATGGTGGCCAGCCAACATCAGCCCAAATCACTAGCATAACCAAGAATCTTGAGTTCATAAGCATAACCAAGTGAGCCTTGGTGGAGCAGTGGGCTAATGCCTCCTTAAGTAACACCAGCTGCCTGCAATTAGTGCAGGTTCGAGTCCCACCAGGCTCAAGGTTGACTCAGCCTTCCATCCTTCCGAGGTAGGTAAAATGAGGACCCAGATTGTTGGGGGCAATAAGCTGACTTTGTAATAATGCCGCTGGGGGGGGGGCGAAAGCCCTAATAAGCAGGCATATACATAGAATGAAGGCTATTGCTAAGCACATTGATTTGTGCTTCTTAGATTGTAAGCCGCCCTGAGTCTTCGGAGAAGGGCGGGATATAAATGGGATTTTAAAAAAAAATAACCAAGGATCATAGTCTTGGGGCTCCAGATCCAGGTTCAGTATCAGTTCTTCAGGGCTTTATGAAAGACCAGCAAGGACACTACAGCAAAATCCCGCATGTCTTATAGGTCCTCCCAACCAACATTCTTTGGCCAAGAGGCCAAAATCATGCCATCTGACTTGATTGAATTAGATAGGTTGAAACAACTGTGGAGAGAAAGTCCCTCAAGTATCCATGTCCAAAGGCATGAAAATCTTTAAAGGTGACAACCAGCACCTTGAATTACCTTGAAGTACACCAGCTACCAATGCAGCTCATGGAAAAGTGGTATTACATTTGCCAAATAACTGGGGCTATTTACTACCTGTGCCGCCACATTCTGTACCAGGTAAAGTTTCTGAATGCTTTTCAAGTGCATTTGGAGTGAGCAAGGCCCTCCAGTCCAAACATAGACACAGCTGTCACACAACCCAAAGGTGTGCAAAGGCCCTCTGAGCAGGAGTTGTGAGTCCAGGAAGACACCCAGATTACCCACTTGGTCTGCTATCCAAGAGCAACAATGGAAGGTTCCAGGATCAGAAGGTGCAAATTCTGAAAGCCTCTTAGTTTTGCTTGAATTGAGCTGAAGCCTGTTCCACCCCATCCAAGCCCTCACAGCTTCCAGACACACTGGGACAGGACATCCATGGCATCACTCAGGTGGCCAAAGTAGAGATATAAAGCTGGGTATCATCAGCATAAAGTCAAAGTCCAACTCATTCAATCTTTTTTTTCAAACTACTTGCAGTGAATTGCCAGGCAAAGTAAGGATGAAGGCTGGATAATAGGCAAGAATGGCAAGAAATGAGATGAACATTTACAATGAATGTTTGTAAATTAATTACATACATTAATATGTATGGTGATGACCTATAAAGCCCTAAATGGCATGGGTCCGGATTACCTTAGGGAGCACCTGCTGCCAGCATCAGCTTCCCATCGTCCTGTGAGCGCCCATAGGGAGGGCCTCCTTAGGGTTCCGCCGGTCAGAGATTGCCGGCGGGTGATTCCCAGGGGGAGGGCGTTCTCTGTGAGTGCGCCCGCCCTTTGGAACGAACTGCCGATGGAGCTTCGGACTGCCCCCGACCTTTGCTCATTTTGCCAAGATTTAAAAACTTGGTTGTTTGAATTGTCTGGCCTGGACTGAGGGATTTTAAGTTATATTAATTAAATTAAATTAAATTAAATTAAATTAAATTAAATTAAATTAAATTAAATTAAATTAAATTAAATTTTAATTTTAATTTTAATTTTAATTTTAATTTTAATTTTAATTTTAATTTTAATTTTAATTTTAATTTTAATTTTTAATGTTATCTTAATTGTGGGCTGTATTAATTAAATTTTATTTTATTCTCTCTTTTGTATTGTTTTTAACTTGCCCTGTGAACTGCCCTAAGTCCTTCGGGAATAAGGCGGTATATAAATTCAACTAATAAATAAATAAATATATTTACATACATGGAAAATCGAGATGCTAACATCAGAGGTGTTTTCAAGTTTTGTGATATATATGAATTCCTTGCAAGTAGAAAACAGATTGCTTGGATATGGAATGCAGAACTGTAAATATTATAAAAGTTTATACTGGAACTAGCATAGATTTGTCTCAATCAGTGGTGCTAGTGGTCGAAGTGGTCTTGAGAAAACTGTGTTTCATGCGAAGAAACTAATCATTGTGCATTGCTGTAGGGACATTTCTAAGTGGGCTCAGTTCTATAACTCCCATTTTTCATCATTTGTCTAGAGACAAAACATCTTGTATGGCTGGATGGAAACTTAATTAAGGAGACATCCAACGTAGAACTAAGCAAACATTTCCTGAGGGATGGAGGTTTACAAGAAGAGATTGGACAGCCATTTGTCAGGAATGGTATAGGTCTCCTACTTGAGCAGGGGGTTGGACTAGAAGACCTCCAAGGTCCCTTCCAACTTCTACATTCTAAACTTCTGTGAAATGTTTGCCCAGCAACTATTCAGCTCCAGCCAAAAACAGCTGGATAGTTACAAAGCTTGATTTACACAGCAGTGCCACTTTCTGGCTGTTTGCAAAGTTGCAATGAATTTTTACAACAGCTTTTTGGGTTAAAGTTAAATTATAGGCTTTTGACAGTGTCGTTGTCCTCTTGCAACACTGTGACTTCATGCCTTGCTCTGAGGAAGCATCCATTACTCAGGGTCAAATCTGTAAAGGAATACTTGAAGGGACTCCAGCACCGTGATGGAATCCTACTTATATGACAATACTTTGAAAAACTAGGTTTTCATACTAAAACCTAAACCCATATTAACTAAATACAGTTACTCTGTTAATGTAACATGCTATGCCCAAATAAAAAGTAAAGGTAAAGGTTCCCCCGCACATGCATGCTAGTCGTTTCCGACTCTAGGGGCCGGTGCTCATCTCCGTTTCAAAGCCGAAGAGCCAGCGCTTGTCCGAGGAGGTCTCCGTGGTCATGTGGCCAGCATGACTAGACTCCAAAGGTGCACGGAACGCTGTTACCTTCCCACCATAGTGGTCCCTATTTTTCTACTTGCATTTTTACGTGCTTTCGAACTGCTAGGTTGGCAGAAGCTGGGACGAGTAACAGGCGCTCACTCTGCTGCACGGCACTTGGGATTCGACCCGCCAAACTGCCAACCTTCTGATCGACAAGCTCAGCGTCCTAACCCACTGAGCCACCGCGTCCCTTTATGCCCAAATAAAGAAACATTATTAGGCCTCTGCCTGCAAAGTTTCCTAGACTGGAATCTCTTCTGGCCAAGGGATATTGTAATGTTGTGTGGTGTAGAAGAAGGAAATGATGGCATTTAATTTATATGATCTCAGAAATATACCAGATTGTTTTCAGTGAGTGGGAAGGAAGGGCTAACCCATTTTGTTTCAGCAGACGTACAGATATTGTGATACACAGTTTTTCCCCAACCTGGTCTTCTCCAACTCTATTCTAAAATTCCCAGCTAGCACAACTAATGATTTGCTGGGAATTCTGGATACTGCCCTCCCAACAAATCAGAAAAGTGCCAAGTTGAAAAAGAAAAATCTGTGTTATCACAAAACGTCTAGGTTGCTTGATGTCTATAGGTAAAGGTAAAGGTTCCCCCGCACATGCGTGCTAGTCGTTTCCAACTCTAGGGGCCGGTGCTCATCTCCGTTTCAAAGCCGAAGAGCCAGCGCTTGTCCGAGGACGTCTCCGTGGTCATGTGGCTGGCATGACTAGACGCCAAAGGCGCACGGAACGCTGTTACCTTCCCACCGCAGTGGTCCCTATTTTTCTACTTGCATTTTTACGTGCTTTCGAACTGCTAGGTTGGCAAAAGCTGGGACGAGTAACAGGCGCTCACTCTGTTACACGGCACTTGGGATTCAACCTGCCAAACTGCTGACCATCTGATCGACAAGCTCAGTGTCCTAACCCACTGAGCCACCACATCCCTTGATGTCTATGGAGACACTTAATTATCCAGCTCATGGGTGTCCCAAAAGTATTTTTCAAAAGGCAACTGGACTTCCTTTGTTTTTCACTGAAGACGTTTCGCTTCTCATCCAAGAAGTCTCTTCAAGTTGAAGAGGCTTCTTGGATGAGAAGTAAAACATCTTCAAGGGGGGAAAAAAAGTCCAGTTGAAGAGGCTTCTTGGATGAGGAGCGAAACGTTTTCAAGGGAAAAAAGAAAGTCCAATTGCCTTTTGAAAAGCACCTTTCGGACGTTCTAAGTTGCTTGTTCCAATAAATTTCAAAATGTTATCTAAGAGAATTAGATCTGGTTGTAGGTCTAATTTTTGAAAACCTGTTTCCCTCAAATTTTCATAGAATCATAGAACTGGAAGAACCTTGGAGGTCTTCTAGTCCAGGGCAGGAGGCAGGAGTCTTATATCATCCCAGTTAAATGGTTGTCCAGCCTATTTTTGAAAACCTCCAGTGATGGAGCACCCACACCCCCAGGAGGCAAGCTATTCCATTGATTAATTGCTCTTACAGTAAAAAAAAATTCTCACTTTTTTCAAATGTTTTTGCTTAAAAACTAGTGTACGAGAAGGAAGCATTTCTATTTCCCAAATATATACGTGTTCTGCTATTATTGTGACACTCCAGAATTCAAATCTTAATAAAATATACTAAAGTCATAAATGTTAAAGCAGGCAATCAATTATTTGGTTTTAAAAAAAACTTTAATTGCTAAGAAGAGGATTGCTTTATTTTTAATTTAAGTCCACTTGTATAAAAAGAAGGGATTAAAATATAATATTTTCCAATACAGCTATACATTTATTACAAAATATTACATACATCCCATATTATTAATGATATTTCTAAGGCTGCAGACCAGCTGAAGTGCATTGGAATTTAACATGGGACATGTATTCTCTTGGTCTCCTTCTGTGCAGTCCCTGTAGTAACTAAATTTCTTTAAGTGCCACTTAGTCACAAGCCATTGAGTCTAATCTTAATACACAAATGTTGTACATATGTTGTTCTACTGTCATTAAGCATTCCGTGAAAAGGTGCAAGGATTCCTTATGAGGATGGGTTTGCTTCAAGGGGTAGCCTGCCCCTAAACACAAATGAAGCATGTTTGAGCACCCAGCCAGACAACCCATCTTGCAATAGATTTTTTTCATCTATATATTATCTAACATTTCAATAGAAATATTTATGACAGGCATTCCATGATAGGATAGCAAGAACCAAACACATTCTAAGATATTAACCTTCATTCTGATGGGTGGATCTTGATGGAGAAGATGTTGCATTAAGAAGCTAGCATTAGACAACTTTATGTGGCCAAGGGTTATTCCTCTTCTTCCTCTAAACCCATAGGTAGTGTGCTGACAATCTGTTGACATCATGACAAAGAATTGGGACTGAAATCTGCATTTTTTAAAAAAGGTTTCTTGTTGGATGTTTTCTAGCATGGGAGGATCTGTGTTGTGCCATCAGATTTCAGCAATGCAAATTAAGGGGCAGGGTATCTGTGCTTATTAAAAAATAATAATGATGGTGGTGATGGGAATATTTCAGGAGAAAATTTCCTATTAAATTGATCATAGGCACAATTTACAACAAGAGTCACCCACGTGTCTTTGGATTGTTGTGAACACATATGTGCATCTGTATGTGTGTAAACTGAATCTTTTTTTGGTAGGCCTGTGTGAAAGAAATGAATATCAGCCCCTGAAAAAGTAGTGAATGACAGCTGAGTTTGTGAAGGAAACATACTGGCAGCTGCCATTGTTATCCAAACTCTCAGTTTCTGCAAAATTTCTCAGTTGTTTATTCTGAGAATTATAACCCAGCTTTAATTCATGTTTCCCTTTGAACTTAATTCCACAGCCATCAAAGTGTATCAAATCTTGCAGAAACTGATTTCATCTGACATTTCTCAGGTGCATTTGTGCTTCATTGGAGACTCTAGAATTACCATTACTACCTGGCAACTTTCACATTCCTAAAACAATTAAATAAATTAAAAGAAAGAATCCTGACCTCCAACTACTGAACAAAGTTGGGTTTCTTTGTTTTTCATGCATTAAATTAATACCCATCCTGGCAATCATTATCATCATAATCACTAAAAGGTTTGTTATGGTAAAAGTCAAGCATTAGTTTTCGACTCTCAAGCTCCTTGCTTCTTGACCAACTGTTGTCTTCCATGCTGTCAGATTGGCTCATAGTATCCTCTCTGGATTGACTGGGTCTTTCAACAGAACGACTGACTTCCTCTGTGGATTCACTGGATTCTGCTGATCTACTCTGCTGATCGTTCCCTTCATTTGAATTACTGTCATCACTGCTGGCACTTTCTTCAGATACTTTGCTGCTCTCAGATGATGCACTTTGAGACAATTTGCTGTCATCCTCAATGGATTCTTTTGTGTCTTCAGCTGACTCTTCGCTCTCTTCCATAGAAGAGCTCTTCTCACTTGATCTGCTCTGGTGCCACTTGAATTCTCTGGATTCAGCAGCTCTTGGTGGCATGCTTCCTGATTTTTCCACAGAGTGACTCTCCTGAGATTTGCTAGGACTGTGCTCGTTTGATTCCTCTTCTGTCTCTTTAGACTTTTGCAGAACTTTTTCTTGGGAGTTTCTGGTATCTTCAGTGGAGTCACTCTTTACATGTTCTTCAGATACTGTGTTTTCATTTTCTCTTGATTGTCTAGAGAGTTCTCTGGACTGACTATGAATGTCATCTTCCTGTGGTGGGCTATGTTTGTCTTCTCTGGAATGGCTGCTCATGTTCTCTTTAGACTGGCTCTGACTATGCCCTCTGATTGCATCTTCTTTGGACCAACTGTGCTTATCATCTTCTCTGGACTGGCTGTGCTTATCATCTTCTCTGGACTGGCTATTCTTATCATCTTCTCTGGACTGGCTGTGCTTATCATCTTCTCTGGATTGGCTGTGCTTATCATGCTCCCTGGAGTGGGTGTGCTTAACATCTTCTCTGGATTGGCTATGCATATCTTCTCTAGAATGGCTGTTGAGGTTCTCTCTAGATTGTCCCCTGCTTGAGCTCTCTACAGACTTCCCAGAATGACTGGTTTCATCTTCCCTGGATTGACTGGAAACATTTTCTATTGATTGACTAATATCTTCCACAAGTTGGCTGTCTACTTCAGAATTATCATCATCTTCTTTCAAGGATTTGTTCTGTTCATATTCAGGGCTGTTATCTTCATCTGAATCGCCATCAACATAATGGTATGCTTTTCTTTCAAAATGTTCTACTGTTTTGCTATTGCTATGGATTTCTTGGCTGCTTTCTTTTGAACGAATAGCCTCAGGAAGCATGCGGGAATCACTGTCATGGCTCTCAAAAGTCCTTGGCTCATCTCCTTGCATTTCTTCACTTTGAAAATCATATCTGTCCTCTTGGCTGCTACTGTAACTATCACCTCCATGCCTTCTGCCATAATCAATAATGTGGTTGTCCTCTTTTTCAAGGTTTCTGCTTTCACTGCTGCTACTGCTACTGCTGCTACTATCATCAGAATGTCGGCCTCCGGTATGACCACCATCTTGTTCTCCATGAGTTGCTGGAGGTCGCAGAGCATCTGCCTCACTTGGAGATTTAGTGTACCCAGGGTCTTTATCATTATTTCCATCTAAAGAGTCATCACCACTGGTTTCTTCTTCAGCTGTTAGATCACTTCCCCCTTTCTCCACGAAAGTATAAAGGACTTGTTCTGGGGTATAAACCATGCCATCATTCTCAACATCAAACTGTTCTTTGGATTCTTTGTTAGCCCCCAAAAGATGGCCGTCACTTCGGTCCTCCTGTGCGATAAGACAAATAAAGGGAAAAACAACATAGGCTCATTATAAGACTTTATAGGCTTCATAGAATAATTGTAGCTCTGGCTTCTACTCAGCTTCATTCACAAAAGTGCATCTCATAGCTGCATTTTTAAAGTATAGAACATTATTTCCTATTTTACTGAAGGGCCTTCCTAAAACGATGACATAAAATTTATGATTTATAATCATAATAATAACACTGCATATTTAATAATTTATATTTACACTATTACCGGTATTTTTGTTTCTGAATAGCTGGCAGCCACTTCCACTTATATCATCCATGGTGCCCCTTGAAATTCATTTTGCAACTCTAAAATCTTTCACAAATCATAATGTCAAAAAATAGGCACACACCTTCTTATAGTTTTTCATATACCTTTGGTCTCCTTCCCTATGCCCTAAATCAGGGGTGTCAAAGTCGCAACGTCACGTGACGTGTTGCGACGTATCGCGACTTTTTTTCCATTGCCAGCAATTGGGTGGGCGCGGTTTCTCCATGACACATCCAGCCTACAGGCCAGCAGTTTGACACCCCTGCCCTAAATTAATTGCATTTTGAATCACTAAATATTGACTATTCTTAGCTTCCTAATTATTTTTTTTCTAATGTCAAAATAATTCCATCCATTGCACTTCATTGCTTATACAAGAATGTTTTTTAAGACCTACCAGTGACATTCTGCCAGCAGATTCGTCAACAGAGCTCTCCTTATTTATTTCCTTTCGGTGATAGTGGGAATCCTTGTTGTCTGCCCTTTTCCTATGGATCATCTGATGTCCAAAATAACCTCTCTCTTCATTGTCCTGAGTGCTCCATTCGTGAGCTTCTGAAAAGCTCTCAAGGCTACTGCTAGAAACCTCCTTGGTGAAGCTGTTGCTTTCACAACTTTCACAGCTGCTGTCATCGAGATCTTTTCTTCTGTCTTCTGTGCTTGAGCTTAGTCTGTTTCCAGCATCTTCATTGCTAAGATCTGTGGAATCAGCTCTTTTGTTCAAGCCTTCTTCAACTGAAATAGACTATCCAAGAAATGGAAATAAGAGGATGCATTGCTAGATATATCTTGTACATATTCATATGATAATATAGAAACAAGATAATCTTATTGTCATTCCCAAGAGCAATTGAATTATCAGATGTTTCAAGGAATATACCCCACCTGATGATGTTCTGCTGGCAAGACAGAACTCAGAAAGGAGATTTCATCACCTTTTTTATGTAAAGAATCTTATCTCATTGCTTACAATTGTTGTTGTTGTTAGCTGCGAAGTCGTGTCCGACCCATCATGACCCTATGGACAACGTTCCTCCAGGCCTTCCTGTCCTCTACCATCTTCTGGAGTCCATTTAAGCTCACGCCTACTGCCTCAGTGACTCCATCCAGCCACCTCATTCTCTGTCATCCCCTTCTTCTATTGCCCTCAACCTTTCCCAGCATTAGGCTCTTCTCCAGTGAGTCCTTCCTTCTCATTAGGTGGCCAAAGTATTTGAGTTTCAGCTTCAGGATCTGGCCTTCTAAAGAGCAGTCAGGGTTGATCTCCTCTAGGACTGACCAGTTTGATCGCCTTGCAGTCCAAGGGACTCGCAGGAGTCTTCTCCAGCACCACAGTTCAAAGGCCTCAATTCTTTGGCGCTCAGCCTTTTTTATGGTCCAACTTTCATTGCCACAAATTGCAACTGGGAAGACCATAGCCTTGACTATACACACTTTTGTTGACAGGGTGATATCTCTGCTTTTTAGTGTGCTGTCTAGATTTGCCATGGCTTTCCTCCCAAGGAGCAAGCGTCTTTTAATTTCTTGGCTACAGTCCCCATCTGCAGTGATCACTACATCACTTGCTTACAATAGGAGTGAATATATCCATAGTATCTTTAAGGATGATTCAGAATCTTGGCACACCACAATCCATTGGATTTGCAATGCATCCCTTGTGAAGAACAAGTCCACCTCACTGACTCTGCATGTTAGTCTCATTACTACAACTTGCAGTCTGTGAGCTGGGAGATAGGAGGTGAGGATTATTTAACAACTTCCCTCCATGTCCACTTGGCTGAGCTCACAAGAAGCACTAGTTAGGCACTATAAGAGTTCTGAATTCATTAATTAATTAATTTGCCACCTAGCTCACTATCTTGAGTGACCCTGGGCAGCTTACAATAGCATAAAAAAATAGATATACAAACATTGAAAGCATTAAAATTAACAACAGTTAAACAAAAAGGTTAAAATCAAGAGCACGAACAGTACGGAATGGGTGGACCATTTTCTCTCACTCAATCCATCACCTCCCGCGTAGTTGGCCCAGGCCAACTGGCAGAACCAGGTTTTAAGGCCCTTCTGGATAGCCAGAAGGATGGATGCAGATATCACCTCAAGAGGCAAAATTTACATGGGTTAGATCAGACATGTCAAACACAAGGCCCGGGGGCCGGATCCGGCCCACGAAGTGGTTTCATGTGGCCCGTGAAGCCATCCTGGAAACAGTGAGGGAATGGCCCCCACTGCCTTGGCCCTGGCCCAGAGACCCTCCTTCTGCCAGAGACCCTCAGATCTGTCCCACTCCTGCCCGGGCCCCCATAGGCACCCTTGATGCGAACGATGTAGAGCTGGCCACGCCCACCCAGTAGGCCATACGCACTCTGGCCACGCCCACCCAGTAGGCCACACCCACCCTGGCCATACCCACCCGGCCCCCTGATGGCAACCGCAATGCTGATGCGGCCCTCAGTGAAATTGAGTTTGACACCCCTGGGTTAGATGAACTCTCAGAAGTAGGAAAGTCCACTCCCTGTGTCAGAAGCCCCCACTGCAGCTTTAAAAAAAAAGAGAGAAAGCAAGGTAAGGCTGCATGACAGGAGAGGATGGGTTGTTGTGTGAGAGAGAGGATGGGTGAGATGTCAGCAGTGGAGTGAGCAACCAAGGAAATAGCAGAGCAGGTGACAGACTGCATGAATGAGGGAACAAGCAATGGAGCAGATAAGTGATAAGCAAGAGGTAGATCAAGTGAGCAATAGAATGAGACAGAGTGAGCAAGAAAGCCCAAGACAATAGGTGAAGGAGAGAGAAAAAATTGTGAGTCAGCATAAGAAGAATAGCTGAAAGTAGACAGGAAAGAATAAGGGATATGAAGAGTTGTCTATGGAGATTTTCAACCATCAGGTCATGATTGTCCCAAAAGGCAACTGGTCTTTCTTGGGGTTTTTTCTCTGAAAATATTTCACCTCTCATCCAGGAAGCTTCTTCAGTTCTAACTGACTGGAAGGGAAATGGAAGGATTTATATTCTTTGCAGTCAGTCTGAGGATCAGTTGTTAACTTTCTGAGAGTCGTTGAGGCCATTTGGGGGTTTATCCGTATCTCAGGGTCACTTGAATCAGGAGTGGAATTTTCTTGGGACTGCTGAAAGGACTGTGTTGTTGACAGGAGACAGGTTGTGTTGTATTTCTCCCTCTCTGTTGAGGGAGGGCAATTCTAACATAGACGGGGGGATGTCAATGAAGTTATCTATGTTAAAACTATAATAATAATAATAATAAGTTGGAAGGGACCTTGGAGGTTATCTAGTCCAACCCCCTGCTCAGGCAGGAAACCCTAGACCAGACATGTCAAACACAAGGCCCGGGGGCCAGATCCGGCCCGTGAAGTGGTTTCATGCGGCCCGTGAAGCCATCCTGGAAACAGTGAGGGAACGGCCCCCACTGCCTTGGCCCTGGCCCAGAGACCCTCCTTCTGCCAGAGACCCCCAGATCTGTCCCACTCCTGCCCAGGCCCCCATAGGCACCCTTGATGCGAACGATGTAGAGCTGGCCACGCCCACCCAGTAGGCCTTACGCACTCTAGCCACGCCCACCCAGTAGGCCGCGCCCACCCTGGCCATACCCACCCGGCCCCCGAGGGCAACCGCAATGCTGATGCGGCCCTCAATGAAATTGAGTTTGACACCCCTGCCCTATACCATTTCAGGCAAGTTTCTTAAAAACTTCCAGTGTTGGAGCATTCACCGCTTCTGGAGGCAGGTTGTTCCACTGGTTAATTGTTTTAACTGTCAGGAAGTTTCTCCTTAGTTCTAGGTTGCTTCTCTCCTTGACTAGTTTTCATCCATTGCTTCTTGTCCTGCCTTCAGGTGCTTTGGAGAATAGCTTGACTCCCCCTTCTTTGGGGCAGCCCCTGAGATATTGGAACACTGCTATCATGTCCCCCCTCACCCTTCTCTTCGTTAAAGTACACATGAAAACTGAACAGCCCTCCCTCAACAGAGGGGGAGGGATACACCACCACCTGTCTCCTATTTAAATACAGTCCTTTCAGCAGCCCCACACCTGTTTACCCTCTGATTTTGCACAGAAGTTATTAACTACAATTTCTTAAATAATCTCAGTTTGAAAACAAATATTGAAGTTGTTTTACTTACCCAGTGTTCTTTGGAGTTGCTATGGTGTGCACCTGGATGTCTAGATACCTGAAAATATTAGAAGGGGGAATAAATATTTTTACTGTACATCTATTATGGGCTACTCAGAACCTGCTTTTTAAAAGAGTAGCTGTACAAATGTTATCAGTCAATCAATCTCTTAAAAGGATATTCGGCTTAGAGGGTCAAATGTCATTTCAAGCTTTTGGAAGAATATTTTGAGTCACGCTAAAATGTTAAAAACTACTTACAGGACGAGCCCAGGAGAAACTCCATAATGAGATGAGCAAGAGACCAGTTATCTTCATTTTTTATTTTACAATGTCTGTAACAATAAAAGATACATTCCCAAATCAGCTATCATTTATAGCACTGGAAAGGATCTCAGATTATTGCTTTCTTTTTTATTATGTTGAGGTATATCTTAGCTGATTCAGAGCAAAAAGGCTATTGATAGGATGGCATAAGTAAATAGGATAGGCTGCCAAAACTAGCTTTCCAAGACACAATTTTCAGAAACAACATCTGATCAGATGTACCATATTTACTATAGGAAGACAAAGACTTTTCCTCCCAGATCATCATTTGTGAATTGGGAAAGTTGTCCTTTTTAAAAAAACAAACAAACAAACAGCTGTTAGAAAGAAATAGGCAGAAAGTGCAAATGACTGTGACTACAGATGTTGAAAATACATCTGTGAGGAAATTTGAAATTTGCTCCCATAGACATAGAAAATGTGTCAGAATACTGATCACCAGGTCAACAGAGAAAAGACTATCATAAATGTTTGTTATGTATATAAGTTTATATATACTTTTCATAGTGTATTGAGAGCAATGTTTAATGGTTGTCTGTTTATATGCCTCCTGGTGCCATAAATTAGACCCACCCTTTCCTTCCACAGAACATATACAACCACAACAACTCAGAATGTTTTGGGTAGCTTGAATTTTGTCCCAACTAAAATTAAGAAATCTGCAAGTTTTCCCCTTGTCCCATTAATTGATATTTAGGAATAAATTTTCCTGCTTTTGAAAATCACTTATTTCTTGTAGAGAAATAGTTCCACAGTTATTAATTAAATCTAAACAAATCTTATTTATTGTGAATAAATCTTAGTCACAAAGGTGAAATTTGTTTACATTCAAAATTTATTTGCTCTATTTACACTCATTAAAATTTCATTTCGGTTTTTCAAAAAAATATATAATAGATGTTTTAATTATTAATTATTAAAATATTTTTTTAGAATCTTACTTTTTAAGAGTACCTTCCTTTAAGGTTCTCATTCTAGACTTTTACATGTTATCACATTTGAAAGATGAAATAAGCCAATTTTTAAGGTGTATAGGCTTTTACAGTTAATAACGATCTACTTATTCTCTAATTTCTCTCACTCCCATTACATATCAGCAGCTGTTTTCTGCATTAGTTTTTTCATTCTTAACAATTTCAGAACAAAAAAGAGAATTATTATTTTTTTTACCTTTGCTTTTACCTTTGCTTATTCCAATGGCCCAATCCAGAAAGTCCTTGTCTTAAGAAAAAAAATAACTCCCCTACAGCATCAAAAAAAAAAGAATCTTATTTTCAAATCCCAGGAATTAGTATCCTCTATGACAGTGCATGAATTTAAACTCTGCCGCAGTAAAGAGAGGACCAATCAGCTGTCTTGGGAAAGAGGGTGATGTCATCACTTGTCACCATCCATCTAGCCTCCTACGCTTCCCTTCGGCCCCCAGGATAGTTTTCCTAAAAATAAGCTGTGGTTCTCAAAATGACTACTAGACTGTCTTTTTTTTTTAATGAGAGATCTCACTAAGGGTTCATTTGGATTTCTAAAATTATGGTGTTTCACCATAAACCTGAAGGCAGGTTTATGACTATAAACAATTGCAATGTCACCCTTGTGTAGAGCCAGGGTGCTCTCATACCTGAAAGAAGGATGCTTCTTGCTAACATAGGTGATGTACAAACAATTGGTTTGTCTCAAGAGCTGCTTTCGATAACATTGTTTGAAGGCTATCTTGTCTTCTGGCTTGACAGCCGTTAAATAATAATAATAATAATAATAATAATAATAATAATAATAATAATAATAATAATAATAATAATAATAATAATAATAATAATAATAATAATAAAGTTGGAAGGGACCTTGGAGGTTATCTAGTCCAACCCCCTGCTCAGGCAGGAAACCTTATACCATTTCAGGCAAATGGCTGTCCAGTCTCTTCTTAAAAACTTCCAGTGTTGGAGCATTCACCGCTTCAGGAGGCAGGTTGTTCCACTGGTTAATTGTTCTGTCAGGAAGTTTCTCCTTAGTTCTAAGTTGCTTCTCTCCTTGATCAGTTTCCATCCACTGCTTCTTGTCCTGCTTTCAGGTGTTTTGGAGAATAGTAGGAAGATGCTTGGAATATCTTTTCAATTAAAAGGCAATTGCTGATTTTCCCTTTATGGCATAAAGCTGTATGTTTGCTGTAGACAGATATGGAGAAGTGGGAACTTCAGGTGGGATTTTACCTGATTTTATTGCAGCTGTTTTTGTTGCTGAAGACTCGAGCTATTTTGAAAATCTGGAGTAAGCTTTATGGCTTACTCCAAAAAGTAGCTTATCTTTTTAACATAGAGGAGACATATTGAGTGGCTCTGAATAATACAGATAGTTCTCAATTTACGACTACAATTGTTGCTAAGCAAGACAGTTGTTAAGTTAATTTTGTCCCAGTTGTTAAGTGAATCACTGCAGTTAAGTTAGTAACACGGTTGTTCAGTGAATCTGGCTTCCCCCATTGACGTTCTTGACAGAAGGTCATAAATATGAGTCCATTGCCAAGCATCTGAATTTAGACCAGGTGACCATGGAGATCAGTGCCATTGTAACTTTGAACAGTCACTAAATGAACTATTGTAAGTTGTGGATTACCTGTATTTGGAAATAAATCTACAACTGAAGAAACCCACTCACTAATGAATTATTTTTTAAACTACAGGAGTATTTGAAAGTTGTCAAATTACAGGCCCCAGAATTCTCAGGGTGTCGGTGGGAACATGGAGATATCTTGAAGTCATAGATGGAGAAAGGTAACTGATATAAGTTAAAGTGATCTTTATTCTTATTGGTCTCCTACATTCCCAAAACATTCTTTCTTAAGTTAATAAGTGTACAGTAAAGATCAACCCTGACTGCTCTTTAGAAGGCCAGATCCTGAAGCTAAAAACTCAAATACTTTGGCCACCTAATGAGAAGGAAGGACTCACTGGAGAAGAGCCTCATGCTGGGAAAGATTGAGGGCAAGAGAAGAAGGGGATGACAGAGAATGAGGTGGCTGGATGGAGTCACTGAAGCAGTAGGCATGAGCTTAAATGGACTCCAGAAGATGGTAGAGGACAGGAAGGCCTGGAGGAACGTTGTCCATGGGGTCGCGATGGGTCGGACATGACTTCGCAACTAACAACAACAACAAAGGTATTGTAGTAAGAAGCTTCAGGAATAAAACTGATGCAATCCCACTTTTACGGCTGAATGAGATATGTTATCAAACGTTGAATGTCTCCCGCTGTTGATGTGTATTTTTAGCTATGTTTAAAATTTTAAAAAAAATGTTAAAAAGTAAAGATTTAATATGGAAATAGGACAGAAAGGAATGAACCGATGCAAATACGACAAGACCCTTCCTAGAAGGTTTGCCCATGGTTACAGAGAAGCCTCACACCACCAACTGCTGGACTGAAATAAAACTTGGCCACATCCTGTTAGTGAGACATGAGGAAGTGAGGCAGAGAGGTACTTAACCAAGTAGGAGAACTGTGAAAGGAACAAGCAGTTTCCTTAATTCCCCACGCATAGCTCAGCCACTTCCTTGTAACACCCACAAAGAATGTTAGGAATAGCTTCCAGGAAGGGCTTCTCCCAAACTCATTTGAAAAGCCAGGTTTTCTGATACGTTATGGGGACAAGCTTCCAATTTTTTTTAAAAAAAATCACTAATAGTCTTCAGAAAAGATATCACCTCCCAAACTGGAAGTGGTTTCTGTTTGGGCAGCTTGCGATTTAAAAGTCCTTCTCCATTACGCTTCTTCTTGTTGTTGTTGTTTTTAAATCCATTTTTATTAACTGTTGGTTCTAATAAGGCAGTGGTGGGATTCAAATAGGCGAGCAACCGGTTCTCTGTGTGGATGCCGCTTCCGGAAGTCCATTCTGGGCCTGGGCAACAAAAAATTAGCTACCGGTTCTGCCAAACTGGTGCGAAATGGCTGAATCCCACCACTGTAATAGGTTGAAGTTGGGTTGTGCTGCCAGATCTTTCCCCCCCCTTTTTTTGTCTTACTGTTTTCATAGTTGGTATTTATTTATTTATTTATTTTATTTATGGGACTTATATGCCGCCCTATCTCCTAAAGGACTCAGGGCGGCTCACAACAATAAAACAGCTATAAAAACAGTAATACAAATATTAAAAAAGAATTAAATTACAAAGCCCCATAATTAATTACTAAAACCAATAAAATTATTAAAATCCCCCCATCCTCAGTCCAGGTCAGCCAGTTGGAAAAGATACGTCTTTAGGTCGCAACGAAAGGACGGGAGATCTGGGGCCATCCGAAGTTCTCAGGGGAGCTGATTCCAAAGGGCAGGCGCCCCAACAGAGAAGGCCCTCCCCCTGGGGGTCGCCAGCCGACACTGTCTAGCCAACGGCACCCTGAGGAGGCCCTCTCTGTGTGAGCGCACAGGGCGGAGGGAAGTAGTTCCTGGCAGCAGAAGGTCCTGTAAGTATCCCGGACCTAAGCCATGTAGAGCTTTATAGGTAAGAACCAGCACTTTGAACCTCACCTGGAGGACAAGCAGCAACCAATGCAGCTCACACAGGAGGGGTGTAATATGGGAGTATCGGGATGCTCCCATCACAACCCACGCGGCCGCATTCTGCACCAGCCGAAGCCTCCTGGTGGTCTTCAAGGGCAGCCCCATGTAGAGAGCGTTACAGTAATCTATACGGGAGGTAACGAGTGTATGAGTGACTGTACGTAAGGCATCTCGGTCCAGATAGGGGCGCAACTGGTGCACCAGGCGAACCTGGGCAAATGCCCCCCTGGCCATGGCTCCTATATGATGATCTAAGTCGAGTCGTGCATCCAGGAGGATGCCTAAGTTGCGCACCCTATCAACGGGAGGCAACACCTCTTCCCCCATAACCAAAGATGGTAAATCTTGGACAACACGAGATGCCGACACGTAGAGCCACTTGGTCTTGGCCGGGTTGAGCTGGAGCCTGTTCTTCCTCATCCAGATTTGTACCGCTTCCAGGCAATGGGACATCACGTCATCACTGGGTTGGTTCGGAGTGGAGATGAAAAGCTGGGTATCATCAGCATATTGTATATATTTCATTGTTTCATTATTGGTAATTATTGCTTTCATCCTTGGATTGTGAGTTGCCTACAGTTTAATTTAAGAAGGGCATGTTAAAATTTAATTTTATTTAATTTAAGGAGGGGATATTAAAAATATTGTTTATTAGACAAATTCTGCTATAAGGTGGAACTGCAGCTTGGTAATTGAACCGTGCTTGGCATGATAAATAGGCTTGATTCAAATCTTAGTATTTCCAGTTTTTGAAGGGCAGAGCATGAGAGATGATATGAGGGATTATTGCAGGAGAAAATGGACACATGCCTAATATGGTAAGAAGTTAACCATGTTTGCATATTCTATGTCATATTGTGGATTGCTTGATGTTAGCTTGCAAGTTGTATGAATCCAACTAGCATATTTTATTTATGGCTTAATCTTCTATGTGATCACAACTTATTGTGGTTCGTTGAACAAGACTGGGTTTACAGATGCTGAACCATGTTTTAATTATGGCTTGTTGAATAAGTCACAATTGGGTGAATTACTTGTTTAGAAGGCCAGGTTACAGCCAATTTCAAATCACATTTCATCATGGAATTGGCACCCGTGTGATTTATACATAGTATCAAGATTTCTTCAAAGTTGCAGTTTACATATTGTACCCATTGTAGGTCTACTCTGATAAATAAAAGAGGTTTATTGCATGGGTTTGCATGCCAAGGAGAGCAGACTCATTTCCGCAGTTGTATGTTTATCCTGTCCTGATAATTATGAGGTTCAGAATATAAAAAGAACAAATGCTCTTAAAATATATTTTTCGTATCTTAATGTGGTGCTCAGACACAGACTGTTGAACCTTTTTTTTCTTTATAATGAATTTTCCAGACACTTCTTTATGCAGTAGCATCTGGAACTATATTTTAGCTAGGTCAGAGTTTCAGAAATATTTTGTATCTGTGGCTTATGGTGCTATGAAGAACATTCCTTTTGAAACATTTCCTCTGCCACCCACAATCATTAATAATAATAATAAAAGTTGGAAGGGACCTTGGAGGTCATCTAGTCCAACCCCCTGCTCAGGCAGGAAACCCTATACCATTTCAGACAAATGGCTGTCCAGTCTCTTCTTAAAAACCTCCAGTGTTGGTGGATTCACAGCTTCTGGAGGCAGGTTGTTCCATTGATTAATTGTTCTAATGGTCAGGAAATTTCTCCTTAGTTCTAGGTTGCTTCTCTCTTTGGTTAGTTTCCATCCGTTGCTTCTTGTCCTGCCTTCAGGTGCTTTGGAGAATAGCTTGACTCCCTCTTCTTTGTGGCAACCCCTGAGATATTGGAACACTGCTATCATTTCACCCCTCATACTTCTCTTCATTAAACTAGACAGCAACCATTCCTGTATGTAATATTATCAATTTCAGGTCAGGTCTGCAGTTCTAAAAAGAAATGGCAAATCATGGAATAATAAACAGGGGAAAAAACAGTGGCCCCCAACCTTTTGGGCACCAGGGACTGGTTCGGTGGGAAAAAAAATTTCGATGGACTAGGCATGGGTGGGCGTAGTTTTGCATGCTACATACATCTGTGCATGCGCATATGAAACGTCACTCACTTGTGCTGCCCGGTTCATAACATGCCACTGCCCATATTGGTTCGTGGCCCAGGGGTTGGGGAATCTAGCAATAAATAATAATTGGAAAGATTCTTGAATGAAATAAAATGTCTTTGCTGCACGATGTCAGTTTTGGAAAATCCAATTCCAAACTAGGTGTTTTTGAGACTGATTACAGATAATCAAATTTGCCAATCTAAATTTCTCTATCTAAAAACTGATAGTTTGATTTCTCCCAGACTATATTTTTTTAATTGAAAATGTGGTTCATTCTATGCCTATATTAAGCATTATTTTAAATATTTGTATTTTTCTATATAACATTGCCCAACATGCATTTTTTACCAGACAAAACCCTTTTAACGTTACTTTCATTTGGGGTTGATATTTCTCTATGTGTATTTTTTATATATTTTTTCCAATTTGTGAATATTGTGTAATTCAGAGATGAAATATTTAAGTTTAATGCAAAATACAATATTTGGTAAAGGTAAAGGTTCCCCCGCACATGCATGCTAGTCGTTTCTGACTCTAGGGGCCGGTGCTCATCTCCGTTTCAAAGCCGAAGAGCCAGCGCTTGTCCGAGGACAACTCCGTGGTCATGTGGCCAGCATGACTAGGCGCACGGAACGCTGTTACCTTCCCACGGTAGTGGTCCCTATTTTTCTACTTGCATTTTTACGTGCTTTCGAACTGCTAGGTTGGCACAAGCTGGGACGAGTAACAGGCGCTCACTCTGTTATGCAGCACTCGGGATTCAACCCGCCAAACTGCCAACCATCTGATCGACAAGCTCAGTGTCCTAACCCACTGAGTCACCACGTCCCTTAAATACAATATTAGTTAAACCTATATTGAAAAGCAAAGTAAGCAAACTGCCCTCTCCCCCTGCTCAAATGAAACAATGTCTGAATTTAATTGTAACCTGAAAATGTTCCTTGTAAACAAAGGGACTATGTAGCACAAGTTTGAGGATCTTCAGGCAAAAGGCATTTGTCAGCTTTTTCTTTCCTTTTTCTTTTCATAAGAGTTTATCCTAAGAAAAAGAGGAACTCAAGAAGACTTACAAATAAAAGATTATGCAGTATTGCATGCTAACTCACTGCTCACTGCCAGGAGTTTGGTCCTGATCGGTTGAAGATTGAGTTGGTCTTCCATCCTTCTGACGTCGGTAAAATGAGGACCCAGATTGTTGGGGACAATATGCAGACTCTGTAAATCACTTAGAGAGGGCTGTAAAAGCACTACTAAGCAGTATATAAGTGCTATTGCTATTGCTAAAGCAGGACCTTTATGTAATCAAAGCTCTTTGTGGAAACTAAGTGATATTTGTATCAGAGTTTCCCCTGACAAATTCTATTTAGGATAAAAATCCGGATGCAGAGAAAACATTATAGCATCTGCCCAAAGATACGTGTATGCAGCTTATGAGCTTTCTTTTTCTATTTTGAATCAGAAAATAAAAATTGGGTGAGCCATTCCTAAGAAATATTCCTGAGACATCATGAAAAATAATAATTTATTTTACAGTTTACACAGGGGGAATATGTAGAGTTAAACATGTGATGTTGGAACCGTAATACTAAACAAACAAATAAATCAGATCCACACTGGGTTGTTTAATGTGGAGATATATCAGTAAAGGCTCATTCACGCTTGCAAGTCATCACTTCATGTTGCAATCAAATAATAAGTATGCTTATGTAAACCAAGCCCACCCTTTTAAGAGCAGATATGTAATATCAAGAACTGAACCTGAGTTTTAATTTTATTTCCTATTTACTGACAATCAAAATTCCACAGGTGAAGCTACATATTCATGGCAAGCAAAATGGTTCTACTTAAAAACAAAAGCTCTGAGCGTTGTTGGCTCAGGTCTACCAAAACCTGACATGATTTTCTCTTAATGGCCCATTAATTTGCCTTAACTGCACTTGTTCTGAAGTGTGATTGATCTTTAGAAAAGCTTCAAGATAACTGGGTTGAGGACTATTGACTTGACTTCTACAAATAGGCTTTGTATTTTCCCCCCCCTCTGCCATCTCTGCCATCCCTACTGCTATTGCGGTGAATGTATTTTCATCTGCTCATTCTTCTCTTTGGTTAGTAATCGCTAGTTAAATCGCTGCTCTCACTACCTTGACTTAGAGATTCACTGTCGGAGGCTGCACTGTCTGAATGACTGCTGCGGTTGTTATCCTCACTTGCTTCAGATTCAGTTTCATTTGAATCCTCCCTTGTATCTGCAGCACTGTCGCTGCTGGACTGATTTGCTGAATCACTTTCACTGTCACTGTTGGATTTGCTGTCATTTTCATTGCTGCCTGCTTGATTGTGATCTTCATTCTCACTGCTACTCTCAGCATCACTCTCACTGCTGCTGCTGCTTTTGCTTTCACTGCTGCTATCAGATTTGCTGTCACTTTCACTGCTGCTACTTTCACTCTCACTGCTGCTACTCTCACTCTCACTGCTGCTACTGCTATCACTCTCACTGCTACTACTGCTATCACTCTCACTGCTGCTACTGCTACCACTCTCACTGCTGCGTTTGGATTTACTGTTGCTCTCGCTGCTGCTACTGCTATCACTCTCACTGCTACTACTGCTATCACTCTCACTCTCACTGCTACTACTGCTATCACTCTCACTGCTTCTTTTGGATTTACTGTTGCTCTCGCTGCTGCTACTACTATCACTCTCACTGCTGCTGTCAGATTCACTGTCACCTTCACTGCTACTGTCGGATTCACTGTCGCTTTCACTGCTGCTGTTGGATTCACTGTCGCTTTCACTGCTGTTGTCAGACTCATTGTCACTCTCACTGCTGCTCTTGGATTCACTGTTGCTTTCACTGCTGCTTTCACTTTCACTGCTGCTCTTGGATTCACTGTCGCTCTCACTGCTGCTCTTGGATTCACTGTCGCTCTCACTGCTGCTCTTGGATTCACTGTCACTCTCACTGCTGCTCTTGGATTTACTCTCACTGCTGCTCTTGGATTCACTGTCGCTCTCACTGCTGCTCTTGGATTCACTCTCGCTGCTCTTGGATTCACTGTCGCTCTCACTGCTGCTCTTGGATTCACTGTCACTCTCACTGCTGCTCATGGATTCATTGTTGATGTCACTGCTGCTTTCAGATTTATTGTCACTTTCACTGCTGCTCTTGGGTCCACTCTCATTCTCATTGCTGCTCTCAGACTGGCTCTGGCTGCTGTCTGGTTGACTCTCACTTTCGCTGCTGACAGATGGGCCACCATTCTCACTGTCATCACTGCCTGGGTGACTGCTACTTTCATTGCTTTCCTGTTGGCTTTCACTGTCTTCACCTTTGCTATCTGACTGCTCACTGCCAGCATTACTGCTTTGCTCCTCTTCCTCTCGTAAAGATGTGCTTTCCCCATCTCTGGCCTGACTGGGGGGATCTTGCTGACTGCTGTTTTCTGAGCCTTCAGAATCTTGGCTTTGGTTGGGTTCATCCCCTTGCATTAATTCATCACTGAAGCTGTACAAACTGTTGCTCTCATTTTCACTGGTATCTTCATGACCACTGTTGTCTTCCCCATCACTTCTCTGTAGAGTCCAGGTGGTATCATGATGGGGAGTTGCATCGCTGGGTATATTCATACCCTTATCGTGCATGCTACCACCACTTGTAGTGCTATTATTTACAACTGCAGTGTTATTCTCTGTATCCTGATGACAAAATGTAAAGAAAGCATAAACTTAAGCCTATGAAGAGGCAACCTTAAAAACCTTAAAGCCACATTAATCAAAGTTTTCAATGCAATCATCATCACTGAAGCAGATAGATATGGAGCTTCAGTCTGTTGTGCCCAAATATATTTCTAGTAGGCTGAATCAATACAGCCACATCTTACAAAGCAACATGTGTCAAAATACTATGAGATAATAATATAAATGTGATGGTAATTTTAAACAAAGGAACAGCAAAGACTGGAGAGTACAGAACAGAATAACAGAGTTGGAAGGGACCTTGGAGGTCTACTAGTCCAACCCCTGCTCAATGGGAGACCCTATACCAGGGGTTCCCAAACCCTGGGCTGGGTCCTCTACTGGTCCTTGGCCTATTTGGAATTGGGCTGCATGAGTGGCTGGCTAGAGCATAGGCATGCACATGCTGATCAACTTACATGAATGACAGGTCGGCGGGCAATCACCCGCATGCATGCCAGCCCATTTGTGCAAGATGAGCTGCACGCATGCCTGCCAGCCCACCACTCACAAGGGCTGTGTGCACATGCGCATGACATCCTGTCACTCATTGGCCCAATTCCCCTCTCCCCCCCATCAGCTGGGCCACCAGCCACAAAGACTGGGGACCACTGCTCTATACCATTTCAGACAAATGATTGTCCAATCTCTTCTTAAAAACCTCCAGTGTTGGAGCACCCACAACTTCTGAAGGCAAGCTGTTTCACTGGTTAATTGTTCTCATTGTCAGGAAATTTCTCCTTAGTTCTAAGTTGGTTCTCTCCTTGATTAGTTTCCATCCATTTGTGGCAGCCCCTTACATATTGTTTATCTTCTCTTCCCCAAGGCTTCTTCATTAGATTTGGCCTAATACTTTGGCATAGTACCCTGGCCTACCATTGTAACGTGTTGTAAGACTTTCAGTTTAATCTGAGGCAACCTCAACACAAACATCTGTTTATGAAACTGGATCAAATCAAACTCCTGAAATTTGCAGACATCTTTTCTTCCTATCAAAGAACCAGAACTTCTTTCTAGAATCCTAGATAATGTGCTGACTGTAACTGAGTTGAAATGCAAATTAATTACCAAGTCTCCTTTGAAGTCATTATTTCTTGCCTTTTCTCCCGTATACCCAGGACTTCCTTCTCAGTGAGATAAGTTTGGCTGAGTGCTTAGTCCAGAATCACCTAATTCTGAGGCTGAGAATGGACTTCAGTTGGGTTTCTTGATCACTGCAAAAGGGCAGACTGCCTGCAGAATGGCCAGCATCTAGGCTGCTGTTGCCCTCCCTTTAAAACCTCTCCTTAGCCAGTACACCAACTAGTGGCTATTAAAGCTAAACAGATAGGCAGCTGCGGTAATAATGTTCAAGTTGGAATGAAAGAAAAGTTGGTTTATGTTTGTTTATGGAAATAAAGCCTGAAACAGCTTAAGACAAATAAGAAGAGATGCTGTTCTCCAGCAGTAAGACTCACAGTAGTAGTGAAGGAGAAGTAGTGGAACTGGGGAAGAGTGGAGTAGTGAGCAGTAAGTACTAGCCTTTGAGTGCTTGTGTGGGTGTTGTCTAGAAACCTGTGTAGTTGTATTGTTTCTCTTGGGTTTGGGGGCCCACTGACCTGGGTATATTGTAAAGAATGTATGACAAAGTGATGGCAGAGGTGGGCTATCCATTAAAAGAAGTGGGATATCCAACACAAGGGGGAAACCACACAAGTAGAGACAGCTTAAACTCAAGCAGTTCGGTACACACACACAATGAAAAGAAAACAAGCTTGGCTTAAAAGGGAGCTGTAATGTATTGCCTTTTGTATATGTTGTAAGTGTTTGCTCTTGTTGCACTGCTTGCTAATTGCTTGCATTCAATTGCTAAGTGTTAGTTCACATGTATGTTGTAACGGTTGCTAGCCGGCCCAGACTGGTTGTCTCCAGCCGGCTAAGTAGGTCTTTGGGTGGGAAACCTATACTTCAAACCTACTGGTCGCTGCCTATGGGCAACCGTACAAATAGCTGCACAGCAGCTCCCTTGTTGCTTCAGTTCTGTTCTGACCTTCAATAAAGCATGTTGCTGTTTTGAACCTTCCATCTCGCTCAATGCCTGCAAGAACCGGGCTACACAACAGGAGCTGTAAAGAAGGAAGGGCCCTTTGCAGAGTTCAGACTTTGCAGGAATTAACCAGCATTCTGACTGCAGAAACCAGGTCTCTTACCAGAGCCTACACCAAACACATTGACATGGAAAAAGCAGAAATGACGGATTCTCCCTCAGAAAAAGTTCTTACCTTGATAAGAGACAGGTATCCACCTAGACCTGTGGTAAAGCCAAAACAAAGGGTAGACTAGCCAGAAATGGGGGTAGACCCAGATACTTGTACTAATATGATTATAGAACTGATAAGGTAGCAGTAAGAGGAAAGGCTGTGGTTAATTAAAGAGGAGGAAGAAGAGCTGCTTTGGAGGGAGAAAGAAAGGAAAGATTGGTTGGACAGAAAGGAGTGCAATAGAGGTAAGAAGGGAAGAGTTTAAGGGCCTGATGGACCTGCTTAAAGGGATACAGTCACCAGAAGAGAGGAATTCAGTTTTCAAGTTTCTAGAACACACAGTGAACTGCTTGAATTGAAGCCATCTCCATTTGCATGGTCTCCCCTTGTATTGGATATCCCACTTTTTTTACGGATATCCCAAAGACATAAAACATTCCAAGTATTCAGAGGAATAGGACATAGAAGCCTATTTCATAATGTTTAAAAGGCTAGCTCAGGGGTAGGCAACCTCGGCTCTTTTATGACTCATGGACTTCAACTCCCATGCTGGCTCAGGAATTCTGGGAGTTGAAGTCCATGAGTCATAAAAGAGCCAAGGTTGCCTACCCCTGGGCTAGCTACATGTTGTAAGACGTGTGAGAATGAATCAGTGGTCAGAATAGCCCCATGTTGAACAGGAAAGGCTTTGAGAGCTTATAGTAGTCTTCCAGCAAGGAAAGAAGTAGATTACTCTCATGTCAAAGACCTAATCCTATACAGATATGTCACTCCCTACACCTATAGGCTGAGGTTTAGGAGTTACGCATACAACAAACATGGAGAGATTCATTAATAACGGGCCAGGTTGGAAGAACTAGGCAGGAAATGGACCACCTTTTGTCTGAAACGGTATAG
This sequence comes from Vipera berus, assembly GCF_964194415.1. Taxonomy (NCBI): domain Eukaryota; kingdom Metazoa; phylum Chordata; class Lepidosauria; order Squamata; family Viperidae; genus Vipera; species Vipera berus. Next base: position 13,483,086 of record NC_138209.1, on the reverse strand, counting down.
AATTTCCTGCTTGAGCAGAGGGTTGGACTAGAAGACCTCTAAGGTCCCTTTCAACTCTGTTATTCTGTATTGTGAAATGGCTGAGGCCAGAGCAAAGAAAAAGTGGTAATTTCCCAGAATCCCCAGCCCATCACATCCTGAAGATTATGAATATCAAGAACTTCCAGTTGGAATACAGTATTTCTGACCAGCATCAGAGGTGAGAGAAACTAATTTAACAGTTAAATGTCTTTCAAATCATTGAGATTGTAAGTGGATTTAAGCTACAAAATATAGCACATACGGGGAAACTTTCCTTTTCTTTATTTCTTCCTCAATCCCTAGTGACTGTTTACAGGCCTGAAAAATCAGTCTGAGGAAAGCAATGCAAAGAACAGCAAAATTGTGTATACCATGCTGCTAACACCACCATCATCTGTAAAATGATGGTTTGATCTTTTCTAGACACAAACAGGAAGTACATCTTTTGGATAATTAAATAAATAGCTCACCTTAGTATTGCCATTTGAGTCCAGACCATCATCTCTTTTCTTTTCAAGACAGGTCACATGCTCAGTTTCGGGACTTACATCACCACGACCTTGAAAACCACCTTCATTATCCACAGGGCCTGCATCACCCTTTCCTTCATTGTTTGGGTTGGTTATTTTTGTACCATTAACACAAGCCTGAATGTTGTTCCTATCACTATGGGTTTCCGTCGCATTTTCTCCAAGGTTTGTTGTACTTTCTGAGGTTCCATCTCCCCAACCATCACTAGAACCTTCTTCGTTGGGATCTCCACCATTACCACTTCCACCTTCATCGATGTACGCCCACTGTATGCTTTCCCCATGGACCTCACTTCCCATCAGTATATTTGCTGTGTTATCTCCGGGGCCATAAATTGCATATCTATGTCCATCCAAGTCAATAAAGCTTTGAATGTGATTGCCCTGGAGTCCTCTACTGTCTCTGAACTCTTCTCCAGTTTGATCATCAATTTGATCTTCAGTGCCATGCTGCTTATCATTTGGGTCACTCTCAGAAAGTTCTCCTGGTGTTCTATAATCAATATTCTCTTCCCCAGTTCCATAACTGGAATCACTGAAATATTCACCTTCTAAAGTAACTTCCTGTCTTTCAGTAGCATTTTCCTCTGCAGGCATATGTTCTCTGTTTTCATTTATTCGCAGATGATCTTCAGATCTTCCATCTTCATTTTCACTGACATTAGCAAAATCAGCAGTTCCATTAATTCTATCTGCACTTGGAGTAGAGACTTCTGTTTCGCATTCTTCGTGGCCAGGGCCAATAGTCCTTCCATATATACAATTAATATTTCCACTAGTATATCCTAAATTGTTGAATAAAACTCTGAGGTCCTCTCCACCGTTGTCATTATGAACAGCATTTGATGTATCCTATAAAGGAGTGCAATATTAAGAAGAGTAAAAAAAAAGGGAAATGAAAAGTGTGACATTTTAAAGGTCAACGTAAAGGTTGAATTTGTGTTACATTACTATCAGTGGTGGTTGTCAGAGGAGCATTAAAAACCTAAGAAGTGTCTTGGAGAATCATCCCAAAGCTGAGTTAATCAGGTTTCTGCTCTGAGTAGGAACATAGCAACACATGAGCCTCCCAGCACCTTTGCAAGATTTGTAAATGATGTAAAAAGATTAAACCTGGAGCATAAACTAACTAGCTGTTATTGTCAGGTTCGTAACCTACAAGCCATACCTCAATTCTGGCACAAGGAGGTAAGTAGAAAATTACACTATCAAAAAACCCAGAGCCTTACACGATGTCATTAAGGTAATCAGGTCTTGTTTACTTTCTGACCTGAACAATTAAATTGCCTTTTGTCTTTGCTTGTTTTGGTCAGATTGAGCAAAACTCTAACAAATGCATGATGGCATTATTAAATTGGGTGTGGACAATCCCCCACTTACGGGTTGGCATTGAGATCTGGCTGTCCCATGGATGTTTAGTTTTCCAGTGAGAAAGTAGCCATCTTACTCAGAGCACGGAGCCATGGTTTCATATTACCAGTAGCACATGGAAACAATAAGGAAATAGAAGTTGTTTTGATCATTTTTTTACAAATCAGTACCTTGTTTTTTAATATTATCTGTATGCCTCAATAATAACCAAACACAAGAGGACATAACTAGGTTGATTTAAGAAGAAGAATTTTAAAACAAAAGTTAGGCAGACTTCCTAAATAAAAATGATTTGCAAAGAAGGATGGTAATCAGTTTCCATGAAAAGGGAGATTCTGAAATTGAAACCTGTGGCAAAAAGGGCCCCATCTCGGCTAAACAAGTTTATTTAAGTCATTAGAAGCAGCCTGGGCTGGTTTTTATTCCCTCTAGATGACAAAAAGAAAGCCATAAACAGGACACAAGTTTGAGATAAAGAATATTGGGAAGCAGAGACTGAAATAACAAATATAAACATCAACAACAGTTGTTATAATTAAGAGCTAAGTTCAGGGGTAGGCAACCTCGGCTCTTTTATGAGTCATGGACTTCAACTCCCAGAATTCCTGAGTCAGCTGACTCAGGAATTCTGGGAGTTGAAGTCCATGAGTCATAAAAGAGCTGAGGTTGCCTACCCCTGGTCTAGTTTATTAATTATGCTGATTCTTTCTGCCACATTCTTTACTCTTCAATATAATCAGTACATTGCTTTTATGGAAAAATATCTTTAATAATATCTTTTTAGTGCTTTTTAAAACTCTTGTTAAGTTCACTCCCTGTTGATCAAAACAATAGGATTTCCCATCTTCCAACTGATGGGGCTCTCTTGCTTGATCTGAAGGATGACAATGGCAGATGGGCAGAGTGCTGTTGTTAGGTTTAAGCCAAAATACTGGCACCTGGGTTAGAAACTAAAACAGGAGTTTAATGTGGCACAGACAGGAAAACCACTGTTCCTTAAATATTAGTTTGTCAGGAAGTACCAAGTTAAACCTGGACAGAATATCAGAATTCAAAGGCGTGCAAGATCAAAATGACACAGTTGGTATAAAGATAGCATCACCTGTTCCATCTATTTTTGTCACTAAGAAAAATGCCAGAAAAGTAGTTGCATTATTTTTTGACTTTTCCCCACCCACCCAATTCACTTCTCTTAAACGAGAAATGTATCCCAGCTAGGACGCCTTTGGCTCTGAAAAGGCATAACACAGTAATCAATTTCTACTGTGAATGGAGAAAATAGTATTATTGTATACTGGTACTATGCCCCTCAAGATTGGAACCCTTTGGGGGTCCCTGAAAACCTTGATCTAGCCATGTCTACCTTTGCCACCAAACTGCATGAGTTCTGATGACAATTATTAAATATACAGGCAGAGAGAATGTTTGTACCGTAAGCATTTAATTAAGGTAAAGGCATTTAAAATTGATATGGAAATAACTATAATAATAACTATAATCAAATACAATGTTTGTCCTTGTCCCACTCATTTTCTGGACTTGTCCTGTTTACTTTTGGACATTTCACCCTTGGCACACCACTCAAAGTCCAAGGGCTTTTGAACGAGTAATCTAACTTTATCCTGGTAGCAAACGTTTGGGTTTTTTGACATAAATAATACGGTGAATATTAGGAGCAGGATTTATTGTCTCTCTTCTGTCTTACATAGCACAATAATTCCTATTTTGCCTTCAAGAAATGTTTGGTATTTGTTCTTACTCCTATGCCAGTCATCTCAGGATAAACACCTTGCAATTTGGATGAATTATGCAAATGAATTACTGTGTAAATTATCCAGGATAGAACCAAGATAATTTCTTTCTCAAGATGAATTAGTTAGATGATACCTGAGACTGAAAAAATCCAAAACACTTTTCTGTTAAAGTGACTGTCCTTTCATTAGGATAGTACAAATTCAGAGAATGTTATCTCAGCCTTTGTAATAGATTTGTGAGAACTATAGAAGATATTTCTGGAACAGAACTCCCACTTTAATAAATTCAGTACTGTACAGAAATGTCTTATTTATTAAGCTGTTATTTCCCTACTCTTAATCATATCTGCAGTGTAATGTAGGATGGCTAACTCTTCTTCTTTTTAATCTGATGAATTCCTTGATAAATTATATTCTGGAGAAAGGCATGAAAACACATATATATGAGTTCTTAACAAAAAGAAAAGCAGTATAGAAATAATATCCTAAACCAATAAACTATACACAAATTTTAAAGGAAAACTGATATGCCATTGTGTGAAATGTGTTTGAATATTGTATTCTTGTATAATTTGTTGTATAATTAAGTCAGATACACATGCTAAACTTTTATAGGAATTTACTCACCTTATTATCCCCAGTGCTCATAACATTCCTTTGTTCATATTGAAGGAGCTTGTAAATCAGAAAAAAAATTGAAAGAGCAATTAAAGTTTACCAAAAATAATAAACAATACAGAACATCCAGAATATTTCTGCTTGATTTGTAAATGACATTGCAGGAGTTTATGCAATATGACATAATAATCTGGTAAAGAATGGAGAGGAAGGGCTTAAATAAAAGCGGTTGTGATCATGTCATAAAAATAATCTATTTAATTTGTACTTGCTCCAAGAAAAGTTATTTGATTTGTCACTTTTTGCACATTGTCATCAGTTCTTTGAATATTTATTTCTGACTCTTTCTGATATGATAATGATTAACAGATTACCAACTTTCAAAATGGAGCACTCCCCCAATAATGAATAGTAAAGTAAATAAATAGCACACTACTAAATAATAAATTACCAAATAATTAATTCCTCCTGAGCAGGAGTTATGTTCTCTTTCACCAGATGTGGAATGATAAAATAATTGCATAACAATTGAGTATGGAGCATTTTCATCAAGAGACTGATGTGATCCATAAGAACAGAATGAAAATTCTGGTCCATATTGTAGTTGACACGTACAGAATTGTGCATGTGTAACTTTGGCATGTTGCTGAATTAACTGTCAGGCAACATTCTGGAATCTCCTAAGTATATTCCTGATGGATGTTTACCTACCTCTAGGCACAGCAATGGATTGGGGTGGTTGTCAGGTTTTATACAAAAATATCCAATTTGCATCTTGAGCAAAATACAAATTAGCACAACTTCTTTGGACTGGGCAGTATCAAAATTCATTGCAAATAAATAAATGGACAAACTGGTGCTCTAAACCTGCAATTTTCAGAATTTAACTGTGCTGTTTGCAACTTGAATAAACGCACACAAAAGTGAAACATCCACAGAAAAGTCACTTGAAAAATGGAAGCATGCTAGGAAAAGTACTGTAGTTTTAAAAGTGATTTTTCAAAGAATTGCACTAAAATATGCCAACATCCTATGGACTTTTTATTGAATTCTATGAGTGATATGGAATTAAACCAAAATGGGAATACCTATATATTGACAGTCAGTTCTATGAAAGAACAAATGCAAGAACTGGGCATGTCTAGTTTAATGAACAGAAGGACTAGGGGTGAGATTATAGCAATGTTCCAATATCTAAGGGATTGCCATAAAGAAGGGGTCAATCTATTCTCCAAAATACCTGAAGGCAGAACAAGAAGCAATGGGTGGAAACCAGTGGTGGGGTTCAAATATGTGAACAACCAGTTCTCTGTGTGGATGCTGCCATTCTGGGCCTGGGCAACAAAAAATTAGCTACCGGTTCTGCCGAAGTGGTGCAAACCAGCTGAATCCCACCACTGGTGGAAACTAATCAAGGAGAGAAGCAACCTAGAACTAAGGAGAACTTTCCTTACAGTGAGAACAATTAATCAATGGAATGGCTTGACCAGAAATTGTGGCTATTCCATCACTGGAGGTTTTTAAGTATAGATTGTACAGCCATTTGTCTGAAATGATATAGGCCAAGGTCTCCTACTTGATCATGGGGTTGGACTAGAAGACCTCCAAGGTCCCTTCCAACTCTATTATTCTTTTGTGTTACTTTCCTGTAGAAGAATATTCATTTCCCTCCATAAATTACGGCGTTCCTAATGAACAGATCTAACATTAATTCAATGAAGCAATAAAATGACTTACCGGGAGTGCCCAGGCTGTTACAACAATGCAAAGAAACACAATTGTTTTCTTCATCCTCACCGATAGGCACAGCCTGACCTTGGAAACAGGCAGCAAATAAAGACATCATTCAATGAACATGAAATACAAACACATTGTAGAAGGTCTACAGTGATATATACCATTTTACAACATGTACTGTGCTGTACTATTTAAAACACAAAGGAAAATGGAACATTAAAGAAATGGGATACGCACATTACTATATGAACACTTTAGAGTTCTTCTCTGGATAAAAGCAGGATAGAAATGAAATAAAAATAAAAAATATTCCATTCCATCCCATCCCTTCTCTTCCCTGGCAGCTGACCAGCAGTATTTGTCCATAGAACATGCTCTGAACTCAGTGATCTTTGTTGGGTCTCTCACCAACCCTTAACCCAAAGATTTTTTTTAAAAACAAACCTATTTTATACTTTGCAAAGTTGGGGTGCCTATAGGTTTGCTGCTCACTGTCTGTGTGGATGGTGGGGGGCGGTTTGTATGGTTGTGGCTACATAGGAAACACATTTACACAGGCAAGCAACATTTGGTGAATGAGGAGTACAAAGTCTATACAAGTCTAATGATAGAAAATGGTTGTGGCCACCTTACTCATGTAGGATTCACATTTTTTTCTTGTTGGTTTCCACCATCTTCCCTCCCCTTCCTCCCATTTTAAAATGCTGATACTGTTTATCTCAAAATATTCTGGCTTAGTGAACTGACTTTTACTGAGTTTGCTCTCTCTCTCTCTCTCTCTCTCTCTCTCTCTCTCTCTCTCTCTCTCTCTCTCTCTCTCTCTCTCTATATATATATATATATATATATATATATATATATATATATATATATATATATATATATATATATATATATATATATATATATATATATATATATATATATATATATGAGAGAGATAAGATAGATAATTAAAGAGAGGTAAAAATAAGAGACTAAATTACAAATTCAGTGTTGTTCCCTCTGTGTAAACTCTTCAGGAGTATTGATTTAAAACAGATCTTTCTCAATTTTATTGAGACCCAAACATTTCCCATTCCATAATCTCAGCAACCCTTTCTCAGCTAGTTCGGTCAACCTCAATTTCTGTCAACAACTGCTAATAATACTTTTTTTTAACCATTTATAAATGTGTGATTGATCAAAATAGCCATTGCTGTGGTTTAAGTGTTGCTTATACTCGAGTCTAGCTGAACTAAGGATTTAACATGAGTTACAATTAATTAATTAGCACCATATTATATTAATGTGGTGCAGTTTATGGGTTACTTCTTTAGAAACATATTGGGTATAGAAGACAGGTTGCTACTATTGTTGCTACTGCTGTTGTTTCCTAAACACTTTTCACTGAAAGACTTAAATATTAATAGACATTTTGAAGCCCTGTAAGTCACTCTAAGAAAGCAGAAGGACCAAAACCACCATCTTTGATGTCATTCCATTCTTTATAGTTGCCTGGGATGTGATTGATTTAGCTGTATGGAAGAACTCCATTCTCATTGTCAGAAGTTCCAAAATAAAACATTTGAGACTTGTTTTATTGAAGATACACATTGCTTCAGTTCATATCATGGATATGATGCAACTGCTCTGTGCACATTAACAGTTTCTGCCTTCCAAAATAAAGTACATGAAAGCTTAATCTGATAATCTGCTTCTCCCAATTTGCTAAATTAGCACACTGACCTATAAAATAACCTACCCAAGAGTGCATGAACAAGCTATATAAAGCCATCAAGTGTGCAGCGATATTCTGCATTTAAATTGAAACATTTTAGTCTTGCAATAGCTACTTCACCTCTCTCGCTGGAAGTAGCTTGATGCCACACGATATACAGAGAATGAAAACAGGTCGGATAGAGTGAGTATTCCTTGCTCTTTTTTTCCACAATCCTGGTCAGAGTTATGACTGTATTTACAAAGCCTTGTGATACCGATTTGCACATTGTACAATTTAATCAAGAGCCTTTCTTCAGAGTCATTCAAACCTTTTAACTACAACATCACTGTAGATTCAGTGTGACTGTTCAGTACTTTCTCCTTTACATTTTGACATGCATCTCATCTCATATAACGAGTTATCTAAATTATGCTGCATCTTTTACTTTAAATTGGACTCTGGTCCAGGAAAGCAAATGTCCCAATAAATCTATTAACCTCTAAGATGCTGTGAATCCTTTCTGTTGTTCTAACAGAAATGAAATAGATGAGGGTCAAACTCTGTGATTCCTTACCTTGACTTCCAAGAAAGGCACTACTTTTGAGATCTCAAATCACTGCAACAGGTCTGGTGGAAGGTTTCCCTGTTACCTTTGAACCTTCTGAAATTTAAATGCTTGCCTGGGTAAGATCCTAACCAATCATTGCTCTTGGGGCACTGTACGATGCAACTTTGGTGGTCAAGTACATATTAACTGCCCACGCTTCCTTAACTGGACAACAGGCTTTCCTAGCCCCCAAAATCAACCCGGTTCCAGTGTGACTAGACCGCTTTCTATCCACTTAATTAAAAAGCTCACATGAAATGAGTTTACACTCTCTTAAATATATAGAATCAGTTGGCTGCAGTAATGAGCTGTGCTAGACACAGTGACCTAGACATTTTTTTCCCTCCATTGTGGTCATTCAGATTTATAATCAACTTTCTCCAAGGAATAGGCTTTCTTAGTGTATTCCCCAGCTTGTTTAATTATTGAGGAATTAATTAACAAATAACATGATAAAAATTGCTCAACTGATGTGTCACAATACACATCATAGTACTCTGAGTCATAGTACTCTCCTTATGCAAAACAGATACAAGCGTGGGAGTGGATGGAAGTTAATAGATTATCCAGTAAACCTATTAATATGGGGAGACAGAAACTTCTGCATGTAATCTTATATATATATCTATGAAGTCCCAAGTCCTAATTAGTTCAGCAAGACTTACTCTCAGTTAAATAAGATTGTTCTAACTTACAAGAAGTTAACTTACAAGAATTAGATAAAGCTTGTCCAAGGGTTATTCTTGTTTCACCATCCATCTCTGAAAACTGTATCTGGAGAATGTTTGCAGCTATGTGAGGTTATATGTTTTAAAAGTAATCAAACTGCTATCCTTTCTCCATCATGGTTAGCCAAAAAGTCCTGGATAACTCACATCTAGAGTGTAAAGACTTCCAGTGGTTTGTCTTCAGTGGACATATTCCTCTGTGATGGTGAATGCATACCAGTGCATACTGGAGAATATGGGTGCAGAAGGTCTTTGTATAGTGCAATGTAACATGTGTTATCTGGGTGACAACCAGACAGTGGGAAAGTTTATTGATCTGTCTTATTGATCTTATATAAATGAAAAAAGTATCTTACAAATTTAACCAAAAGAAGTGGCTAATGTCTTTGGTAGAGGGCAGCAGAAAAAAACAATGAACTTGTTAGCTGGAAAGCTGACAGCTCTGGTTCAAGACCCAAGCATCACACTACAGGTGAGTTCCTGTTATATGCCCCAGCTCCTGCCAACCTAGCAGTTCAAAAACATGCAAATGTGAGTAGATAAATAGGTACCACTTCAGTAGGAAGATAACAGCATAGTCATGCTGGCTACATGAGTATTGAAGTATCTTCAGACAACACTGACTCTCTCAGCTAAGAAATGGAGATGTTGGGGAGATGGGCACTGCCCCCTAGAGTTGGACACAACTGGACAGGGGAAACGTTTACCTCTAACGTCTTTGGTATCAGATTTATTGAACCATACAGCTGGAAGAAACCCTTTAAGTCATCCAGTCTAACAGGAATTGCTCAGAACAGGAATTCATTAAACCATTCCCAGTAGATAAGAGTTCACGCTGTGCTTGAATGCATCCAATGAACGATGATTTAATTCTTTAACCATTATTACTGGCAGGGAGTTTCTTCTAATAGAATCTGTATTTTAGTAACTAGCAGACTTAGTGATGCAAAGAGCCAGGTCAGGGTCATATTTCAAGGCTCATGATTTTAAGGTTATTGGGCAATGCCTCAACCAGAAAAGAGCACCGAAGTATTTAAGCAATGACATTACCATTCTTTGAAAAGACATGAGATATACAGTTTCCCATTTGCCTTAAGATTCCTTGGCCCACAGAAAACATGTTTTTCCCACTTTCAAATATAATGCAGGTCTCAACTTCCCTAATGTCTTTATTAACATACAGGATTACTTCTTTTTGCTGGATTTAAAGTTGGTATTGTGCCTCAGAGAGCTGAATTATGTAGAACACACACACAAACACACAGGCAGGAAGATCTGTCGATTTCTATTTTCTTCAGTTTCTCACATTTGTGAATCTCATTTCTATCAATTTTTATGTTTTCATTTCTATTTTGTTTTATTTCTATTTTATTTATTAATTTGCTGCCCATCTCAACCACAGGGCGATTCTGGGCAACTTATACGTTTTATTGGGTCCCTTCCTTTCACATTTCTAAAACTTTGCGATAATAAACACAATTTTTCAAATCTATTTGACACATTTCTCTAAACAAGAATTTTATTTGCATTGTGCATAATGTACACATTTTTTTGCAAAATAAATAAATTTTTAAATTATTTTAAATTAATGAACTGATTTGCAAAATTAAAGGAGATGCTAGTTTTAAATATCTGGTAATTGACCATAATAAAGATTATCTTTTTTATACTTTAATAATTTATTATTTTATTTATTAATATATGTGTGTGTGTGTGTTTGGCAAACTCCCAACATTTTACTTCACTCTTCTGCCAGGAAGGAAAAAGGATATACAGAAATCTTCTTCAATGACTTGTACTCAAAATTCAATGTGAATAACAAAAATGCTTCTCAGAGCACAGACAATAGAAATGGGACATTCTAAGTTTCTGTTGCCCGTGTATAGGCAACCCATGATCCTTCTACACAGCTGACCATAAAAAAACCACAATGATGTCATGAACTGAAAACTTGAAGTAGTCAAAGCATACAATTGCGAAATGGTGCATGTGAGGTCACCTGTCCCTTTTTTAGCTGAGGTTTTGTCTCCTTATAAAAGGGACGCGGTGGCTCAGTGGGTTAGGACGCTGAACTTGTCGATCGGAAGGTCGGCAGTTTGGCGGGTCGAATCCCGAGTGCCGTGTAGCAGAGTGAGCGCCTGTTACTCGTCCCAGCTTCTGCCCACCTAGCAGTTCGAAAGCACGTAAAAATGCAAGTAGAAAAATAGGGACCACTACGGTGGGAAGGTAACAGCGTTCCGTGTGCCTTTGGCGTCTAGTCATGCCGGCCACATGACCACGGAGACGTCCTCGGACAAGCGCTGGCTCTTCGGCTTTGAAATGGAGATGAGCACCGGCCCCTAGAGTCGGAAACGACTAGCACGCATGTGCGGGGGAACCTTTACCTTTACCTTTACCTTGTCTCCTTGCTGATCACTCTGGATACCTTGGGAAAGCTAGGAAAAGTCATCAGTTCAAAGTTCTACATTTCTGCAGCTGAGTTGAGATAGGAACTGACTTCTGGAAACAACAAACAGACCTCGGCAGATAGAAAAATGAAGTCAAGGCGTATGTCAGATTTAAAATGCAAATAAAGAGAAAAACATAAGGATGCCAAGAGGGAAAAGAACATTCCTATTGCCTATTCTCACAATAGAAGCCAATGTCTTCTGGTTTTTTGTACTATAATTATGCCTCCAGTAGAGCTAAACATGTAAGTTTTCTCGGTAGCAAACCAGAGAGTAGCACCCGAGCCTGGGAAAGTGGTATAGCTAATGCCACCAACTTTCTCAAGAAGCTTACTTTGGGTAGTATGCTTTTGCCTATCCCTTAATTTATTTCTTAACAAATATTCTTCTGCATATCCAATATAATGTCCCCAAACCCAAAGAGTTGCTGGTGAAAGTCTATATAGCAAATGCCATTTACCGTATAGGTAGTCCTCAACTTATGACCACAGAGGAAAGTTCCATCATTAAGTGAGGCAGTTATTAAGTGAGCTTTGCCCCATTTTACGACCTTTCTTGCCACAGTTTTAATATAATAATAATAATAATAATAATAATAATAATAATAATAATAATAATAATAATAATACCTTAAACCTTGGAGGTCATCTAGTCCAACCCCCTGCTCAGGCAAGAAACCCTATACCATTTCAGACAAATGGCTGTCCAGTCTCTTCTTTAAAAGCTTCCAGTGTTGGAGCATTCACCACTTCTGGAGGCAGGTTGTTCCACTGATTAATTATTCTCACTGTCAGGAAATTTCTCCTTAGTTCTAGGTTGCGTCTCTCCTTGACTAGTTTCCATCCGTTGCTTCTTGTCCTACTTTCAGGCGCTTTGGAGAACAGCTTGGCTCCCTCTTCTTTGTGGCAGCCCCTGAGATATTGGAACACTGCTATCATGTCACCCCTCACCCTTCTCTTCATTAAACTACACATACCCAATTCCAGCAACCGTTCCTTATATGTTTTAGCCTCCAGTCCCCTGATCATCTTTGTTGTTCTTCTCTGTAGTCTTTCTAGACTCTCAACATTTTTTATACATTGTGCTGACCAAAACTGGATGCAATATTCCAAATGTGGCCTTACCAAGGCATTGTAAAGTGGTATTAATACTTCACGTGATCTTGATTCTATCCCTCTGTTAATGCAGCCTAGCACTGTGTTGGCTTTTTTGGCAGCTGCAGCACACATCTGGCTCCTATTTAAGTGATTGTCCACTAGAACTCCGAGATCCCTCTCATAGTTGCTACTATTGAGCAAGGTACCCCCTATACTATACCTATGCATTTGGCTTTTCTTGCCTAAATGTAAAACCTTACTTTTTTCACCATTGAATTTCATTTTATTAGATAGCATGCAATGTTCAGGTCTGTCAAGATCCTTCTGTATCTTAAGTCTATCTTCTGGAGTGTTGGCTATTCCTGCCAGTTTAGTGTCATCTGCAGATATGATGAGTTCCCCATCTATCCCCTCATCCAAATCACTGATGATGTTGAAGAGCACTGGGCCCAGAACAGAGCCCTGGGGCACCCCACTACACACTTCAGTGAATCACTGCAGTTCTTAAATTAGAAGCATGGTTGTAAAGTAAATCTGGTTTCCCCATTGATTTTGCTTGTCAGAAGGTTACAAAAGGTGATCACATGTCCCCAGGACACTGCAACTGTCATAAATATGAGCCAGTTGCCAAGGGTTGCAATTTTGATCATTTGACTATGAGGATGCTGCAACTGTTGTAAGTGTGAAAAATGGTCATAAGTCACTTTTTTCAGTGCCGTTGTAACTTTGAACAGTCACTAAATGAAAGATTGTAAATTGAGGACTACCTGTAATTGGTGGTGTTTAGCATTTGACAGGCAATATTTGATATCATATTGGTATCATACTCCAGATTCCACTGTCTGGAATTTTTTAGGAGATGCAGCCGAACACAGGGCCCGGAGAGAAGAGAAATCTGTCTGTTCTCAGATATTTAGGAAATTAACCTGTAGAGCTTCATGTTCCCCTTCAGAATTCCTAACCATATTGTTACAGAGAAGAAGGTGGCTGTTTTTGGATGTGGCCAAACCACACATGGCTAAAGCAGGTGTCCAACTTAATGCCCTCCTAAGGGACATGGTGGCTCAGTGGGTTAGGACACTGACCTTGTCGATCAGATGGTCGGCAGTTTGGCGGGTCGAATCCCGAGTGCCACGTAACAGAGTGAGCGCCTGTTACTTGTCCCAGCTTCTGCCCACCTAGCAGTTCGAAAGCACGTAAAAATGCAAGTAGAAAAATAGGGACCCCTCCGGTGGGAAGGTAACAGCGTTCCGTGCGCCTTTGGCGTCTAGTCATGCCGGCCACATGACCACAGAGACGTCCTCGGACAAGCGCTGGCTGTTCGGCTTTGAAACGGAGATGAGCACCGGCCCCTAGAGTCGGAAATGATTAGCACGCATGTGCGGGGGAACCTTTACCTTTACCTTTAAGATGACACCACTGAATAGCTTCTTTAAAGACTTCTTTCCAGGTGCTGCCAAAATTATGCCCTGAGTCCATTGCTTGCAGACAAGTAACTAGCGCCATTTGCAAGAACACATATTAAGAATGGCACAAGGGGTAGGTGGTGGTGTCACCTACTACTGATATGTCCAGATACCACATCCCCTGGCTCTAAGAAGCCTTCCCTCCAGCAAAGCATTTGTACCTGCCTATATTTCCCTTGCTTATGCTGTCCCCTTTAAATATGATTTAACACAGTAAACAGAATACTAGAGTTGGAAGGAACCTTGAAGGTCTTCTAGTCCACCCCCCTGCTCAGGCAAAAACCCTATACCATTTCAGACAAATGATTGTCCAATCTCTTCTTGAAAACATCCAGTGTTGGAGACAAGTTGTTCCACTGATTAATTGTTCTCACTGTCAGGAAATTTCTCCTTAGTTCTAGGTTGCTTCTCTCCTTGATTGGTTTCTATCCGTTGCTTCTTGTTCTACCTTCAGATGCTTTGGAGAATAGATTGATCCACTCTTCTTTGTGGCAATCCCTTAGATATTCGAATACTACTATCATGTCACCCCTAGTTCTTTTTTTCATTAAACTAGACATACCTATTTCCAGCAACCATTCTTTATATGTTTTAGCCTCCAGTCCCTTAAACATCTTTGTTGCTCTTCTCTGTACTCTTTCTAGAGCAGGGGTGTCAAACTCAATTTCACTGAGGGCCGCATCAGCATGGCGGTTGCCCTCAAGGAGCCGGGTGGGTATGGCCAGGGTGGGCGTGGCCTACTGGGTGGGCGTGGCTAGAGTGCGTATGGCCTACTGGGTGGGCGTGGCCAGCTCTACATCGTTGGCATCAAGGGTGCCTGTGGGGGCCTGGGCAGGAGAGGGACAGATCTGAGGGTCTCTGGGCCAGGGCCAAGGCAGTGGGGGCCGTTCCCTCACTGTTTCCAGGATGGCTTCGCAGGCCGGATCTGGCCGGATCTGGCCCCCGGGCCTTGTGTTTGACATGTCTGTTCTAGAGTCTCAACATCTTTTTTACATCATGGTGACCAAAACTGGATGCAGTGTTCCAAGTGTGGTCTTACCAAGGCATTATAAAGTGGTACTAACATTTCATGTAATCTTGATTCTATTCCTGTGTTAATGCACCCTAGGACTGCTTTGGCTTTTTTGGCAGCTGCAGCACACTGCTGGCTCGTATTTATGTGATTGTCCACTAGGACACCAAGATCCCTCTCACAATTACTACTATTGAGCCAGGTACCACCTATTTTATACCTGTGCATATGGTTTTTCTTGCCTAAATATAGAACCTTACTTTTTTCACCACCCAAGCCCTGCAGATATAACATGACATTGGAATAAAATAAGTGTCAAAGCCCAAAACACTTTCACCCAGGAATTAGCCACCAGAGATATCAAGAATGGAGGCTGAAGTGAGACAATGATGTAAGCAAAGTCATGCTCTCATAACACAAGCTCCACTCCTTTTGATTATGTGTGGTGATATCACACACATGTAGAAAAAGAACAGAGCTTATGCCGTGACGGTGCAACTCTGCTTTGCCAAAAGCCTTCAAGTCCTATGGAAGATCCTGGCAAGATGACCATTGCACAGACTGCATAATTTGATTGCTGGGGAAAATTTTAGTCCTCCCCTGCTCGTTCATTTTCTCACAACAATCCTGTAAGGTAGGTCAAGCCAAGAAAGACCACTGGCTCGAAGTCTTGGCAAGTGTTGAATGTGGGGCTTGAATTCACTTCTCTTACAAGTGGTGTTTCTCACACACTCTTTTCCTGAACTCAAGAGTTAAGCAGGAAAAGCTGAGCTGGTGGAAAGCTGAAAGAGACAGGTTTATTTTATAAAGTTACCTTTTTTTGGGACACAGTAGGATCAAAAGAGGTGTGCAGTCTAAATAACTCTGCTCACCCCAGTCATTATCTGTCTGGCAAAACAATATTCATGTGGGATGAGACGGGCTTTAAATAGATAAACCACCATACATTAAACAAGGGGGGTGAAGATTTTCTTGCAGGTCATTTGGGGAAGGAAACAAAATAGCTCCAGCCACACAGAAAATATATACATACATTTTAAAATATGAGCTTATCAGAAAAGTCCTTTTACCTGCCGATTTAAACAAAACTGAAAGTCATTCTCCAGGTAGTCCTCCACATACAACCACAACTGAGCCCCAAAAATCCATTGCTGAGCAAGACAGTTGTCAAATGAATTTTTCTCCATTTCATAACCTTTGTTGCCACAGTTGTTAAGTGAATCACTGCAATTATTAAGTGAACCATTTAGTCGTTAAATGAATCTGGATTCTCCATTGACTTTGCTTGTTGGAAAGTCTCAAAAGGTGATCACATGACCCCGGGACTCTCCAACCGTCATAAATACATGAAAGTTGCCAAGCATCCAAATTTTGATCAATGGTTGTGTGAAAATGGTCACACAGTGTTGTTGTAACTTCCGTCAGTCACTAAATTAATGGTTTAAGTCAAGACTTACCAGTATCTTACTGCTAAAAGTGATACTTCTCAGGTCAGGTAGCCAGAGTGATGCACTTTCCTCCCATCCTTGAGATACCAGAAAAGTTATTCTAAAAAAAGTTGTCCATAATAGCAAAAAGTCTTTTTACTGCACCTCTGCAACAAGGTTGGTAACATGACTGCCTTTCCACAAGGCCATAAAAGTAGCTCTTCAGAAGAGGTAGAAGCTTAATTAGTCTAATGTTTGGTTTATTTTTTTAAAATAGTTTCTTTTTATTTATTTCCAACATTAAAATACAAAATAAGAGAAAAAAGAAAGAACAAACACCAAACACTAACCATAAAGAAAATGTACAAAAAAGAAAAAAAATGACAAATATATTTATTTATTTATTTATTTAATTAGTTTTCTATACCGCCCTATTCCCGAAGGACTCAGGGCGGTTTACAGGGCAATATTTAAAAGACAATATAAATTAAGATAAAAATAGAATTAAAAAGAATTAAATTAATAATAGCCCAACAATAAAACAATGTTAAAACTTAAAACTAAAAACCCCCTCAGTCCAGGCCAGATAGATCGAAAAGCCAGGTTTTCAGGTCCCGGCAAAACGAGCGCAGGTCGGGGGCAGTCCGGAGCTCCACAGGTAAATCATTCCAAAGGGCAGGCGCGCCCACAGAGAATGCCCTCCCTCTGGGGATCACCCACCGGCATTCCCTGACCGGCGGCACCCTAAGGAGGCCCTCCCTATGGGAGCGCACAGGACGATGGGAAGTTGATGCCGGCAGCAGGTGTTCCCTTAGATCACAGGTCTGCAACCCGCGGCTCCAGAGCCGCATGCGGCTCTTTCAGCCGTCTCCTGCGGCTCCCAGTCCTCTGCTATGTGTAGTCCAAAAAAAAAAAAAGTGGGACTAAAAAAGTTCAACCAATCAATTCAAATATGCAGGGTAGGTGCATATCTCGCCTTGGCTCCACTCTTCAGTCAAACCCTGTTCTGCGCATGTGTGCATGTACGCGCATGCGCACACATTTTTTTGCGGCTCCCAGTTTTTCCTTTTGTGAGGGAACCGGTTCTGAGTGGCTCTTTCACTGTTTCAGGTTGCTGACCCCTGCCTTAGATAGTCCAGACCCAAGCCATTTAGGGCTTTATAGGTCATCACCAGCACCTTGAATCTCACCCGGATTAATTGACATTAAACGTAAAATATCCACCCTTGTTGAATGCTGAAAAATATATTGGAAATATCTGGTATGTTCTCCTCCCCTTACATAACAAGTCTAAAAGTAATTATAAACTTTCCCATGCGTATTTAATAAAAATGCTATGTTGCATAGAACAGGCATGTTAAACAGGCGGCCCACAAAGGCAAAAAATGTCCTGATATGTCCCGATACAGCCCTTGATGCGATCGGGTTTGACACCCGTGGCATAGAAAGATGACATTGATGTGGAAATCTGTTTATCTATCAGTCAAGTCAACCGACCACTATATATATTTCTTAAAAGCAGTCAACAGGGAACCCCAAAAATAAAACTAATCTACAAACTCTAATGTTTGCTTTACAATGTTTAAGGTTGAAAACCATTTAGCTTTCTTTCTGTCCCTCCCTTGGAGCTCTGGAATTGCATTCCTAGTAAGCAGCAGCCAACAGAAGGATAGGAAGTAAGGCAAGAACTGGGTCTTTGATCTCATGGGTGTTGTCACCCTGTTGGCTTTTTTTTTGACCCCTTTCCTGCAAGGTGGGCTGAATATGGAATATCGGCTTGGTGGATAGGACTGCATTGACTTGTTGGGCAAAATATGCTGGCTCATATTTTAGTGATTGTCCACTAAGTCTCCGATATCCTTCTCACAGTTACTACAGGTAGTCCTGGACTTACAACAGTTCATTTAGTGGCCCTTCAAAGTTACAACGGCACTGAAAAAAAGTGACCTATGACCATTTTTCACACTTACCACCGTTGCAGCATCCCCATGGTCACGTGATCAGAATTCAGATGCTTGGCAAGTTGTTCATATCTGTGACGGTTGCAGTGCCTTGGGGTCATGTGATCCCCTTTTGCAACTTTCTGAGAAGGAAAGTCAGCTTAACAACCGTGTTACTAACTGAACAAATGCAATGATTCATTTAACAACTGTGGCAAGAAAAATCGCAAAATGGGGCAAACTCAAATGTTAACAAATGTTTCACTTAGCAATGTAAACTTTGGGCTCAATTGTGGTCGTAACTCGAGCATTAGCTGTACTATTGAGCCAGGTGACACCTATTCTGTACCTGAGCATTTGGTTTTTCTTGTCTAAATGTAGAACTTTACTTTCCTCACCAGTGAATTTCGTTTTGTTAGATAGGGCCCAGTGTTCGAGTCTGTCCAGATCCTCCTGTATCTTAAGCCTATCTTCTGGAGTATTGGCTATTCCTGCCAGCTTGTTGTCATCTGCAAATTTGATGAGTTCCCCATCTATCTTCACATCTAAATGACTGATATTGAAGAGTACTGGGCCTAAGATAAAGCCTTGGGTGCCCCACTGCATACTTGCCTTCCTATAGATGTAGTTCCAATAAGGACTATGCACTGAGTGTGGTTGGTCAGCCAGTTACGAATCCATTCGGTGGTAATGCTTCAGTAAATGATATCCACAGCATTTCACTGGTCCACTAATTTTGTTACTTTGCCAAAGAATGCCATAAGACAGTGACGACGACCCTTTTAGAGACTGAGTGCCCAAACTGCAACCCCAAACCCACTTGTGTATCATTGGGTGCTGGGTGGGCGTGGCCATTGGTTGGGCGTGGCTGCAGTAGTAACGTCAGACTGGGTGGGACTAAAAAGTTCGATCAATCAATTCCAACTTTGCAAGATCTTTTTTTCCCCACGAGAACTTGAAATTGATTGATTGGTTGAACCTTTTTTTTTTTGCACATGGTGGCAGAGGCCTAAAGCGAAAAGGTTTTATAAAACCCAGCTGAAGGCCTAGGACTGGGGCGACGGCGTGGGTGCCCATAGAGAGGGCTCTGCGTGCCTCCTGCGGCATGCGTGCCATAGGTTTGCCACCACGGCCATAAGATTTGCCTGGAATGATCTTCCTTGCAATTATTTTATTTTATTTTATTTTATTTTATTTTAATTCTGTTTAGAAACCCATCTCACCAGACTCACTTGTTGAGATAAGCTTCTAAATTCTGCCTGTGATCCAGATTGTTTTCATGTGTGATCTTTTTCTGTTTTCCCAGGGAAAACCCTACTGCTGTGCCTTGGCCCAATTTTAGGTTGACATCCATTGAGAAGATATGTCCTCAAATAGTATTTGGGCTTCGTTGAACCTGGGCAAGGAGGCTGGGTGGATGAAATAAAAGTTATATTATTGTTAACTTTTATTAAATTAAAAGTAAGATTTACATTGCCATCTGTAATTTTATAATGGGGAAATATGCCAGCCTTTTTCTTCCTTTCCACATACTGGTAGTCCTCAATGTATGACCACAGCTAAGTCCAAAACTTCTCTTGCTAAGCAAGACAGTTGTTCAGTGAGTTTTGCCACATTTTACAACCTTTCTTGCCACATTTGTTAACTCAATCACCACAGTTGTTAAGTTAGGGACATGGTTGTGAAATGAATTGGCTTCTCCACTTTGCTTGTCAGAAGGTCGCAAAAGGAGACTGTGGAACATCATAAATATGAACCAGTTCTCAAGGGCCTAAATTTTTTTCATGTGACCATAAATATGCTACAATGGTCATAAGTGTGAAGAATGGTCATAAGCCACTTTTTTCAGTGCCATTGTAACTTCAAATGGTCACTAAACAAATGGTTGTAAATCGAGGACTACCTGTATATGCAAACATATGTATTTTAAACAGTAGTTTCCTTCCTTCCTTCCTTCCTTCCTTCCTTCCTTCCTTCCTTCCTTCCTTCCTTCCTTCCTTCCTTCCTTCCTTCCTTCCTTCCCTGTCAGAAATGCAAGGGACAAAAGCTCTGCCCTCTTTAAATTCATTACAGCTGACCTTAAGGAATCATTGTTGTTAGCTGCAAAGTCGTGTCCGACCCATCGTGACCCTATGGAGAACGTTCCTCCAGGCCTTCCTGTCCTCTACCATCTTCTGGAGTCCATTTAAGCTCACGCCTACTGCTTCAGTGACTCCATCCAGCCACCTCATTCTCTGTCGTCCCCTTCTTCTATTGCCCTCAATCTTTCCCAGCATTAGGCTCTTCTCCAGTGAGTCCTTCCTTCTCATTAGGTGGCCAAAGTATTTGAGTTTTAGCTTCAGGATCTGGCCTTCTAAAGAGCAGTCGGGGTTGATCTCCTCTAGAACTGACCAGTTTGATCGCCTTGCAGTCCAAGGGACTCGCAGGAGTCTTCTCCAGCACCATGGAAGCATGAACACTTCCAAAAAATGCTGGCCTCTATCCAAATCCATTCTATACTTGTCTACCTACTGAAAAAGTATTCTAAGTTTCTAATCTTCATCTAGTTATCATTATTACTTCATTAAGAGCTGCAAGTCTTGTTTTTAAAATGCTTCTCTAAATGCAGTACAGTGAAAAATTCTACTTAGTGTTTATGTAATATAAATTAGTCTAAAATACCTGCATCCTTCACTAAAAAAAAAGAACTAGTGTATTTATCTCTAACATGGGAGGATAAAACAATCACATACTCTTCATACAAGTCCATACACACCTTTCACAAGCGGATACAGTTGTCTGTGTTGAGCCTGCAGTAATTACACAGAACCCACTCTGGTTGCCCTCAAGGAAGTGGAATAAATACAGCTTTCTTGGAAGACATTTTTTGGAGAACCAACAGCAACAGTAAGGATGCATTGCCATATAAGGACTTCCTTGTCATAGCTGTGTCTCCCTCCTGGTTTAACAGCCAAAGTAAACTGAGGACTACCATGTAGGAATAAGGGTATAACCCAGTCACTTACACACTTATGTACACTCATTATTTCCAACTGTGTGGGCAATCAAGCCCAAAGTACACCGAACACACCCAGAGCAAATATACATAGGTTTGTTACCCATTTGGAATGAGCATATTTTATTTCGGCACTGGAAGTGCTTCCCATAAAGTTCTTATAATATGTGAAGCAGTCCTATGGGAGGGTGGGAAGGAGAGACAGTCAGTGTGGTTGGGCTGCTGATCTAGGGCTGGAAAAGTCCCAAGTCCAGGTCCTTATTTAACTACAGGAAGTTCACTGATGACTTGCTACTATTCTCTCTTCTCTAAGTGCCCCTAATGATCAATAGCAGGGGTGTCAAACTCAATTTTGCATTGCGGTTGCCCTCAGGGGGCCGGGTGGGTATGGCCAGGGTGGGTGTGGCCTACTGGGTGGGCGTGGATAGAGTGTGTATGGCCTACTGGGTGGGCGTGGCCAGCTCTACATCGTTCGCCTCAAGGGTGCCTATGAGGGCCTGGGCAGGAGTGGGACAGATCTGAGGGTCTCTGGCAGGAGGAGGGTCTCTGGGCCAGGGCCAAGGCAGTGGGGGCCGTTCCTTCACTGTTTCCAGGATGGCTTCGCGGGTCGCATGAAACCACTTCGCGGGCCGGATCTGGCCCCCGGGCCTGGTGTTTGACATGTCTGATCAATAGGATGAAAAGTAGAATTTTAACATTTCTGGACTCGCTTTTCAAAAATGGGCAACTATGAATCAATTGTGATTGCCTCACTGAAATACTGATGAAACTTAGTTTTTCTTTCCCTATTTTTCCCAACTATTGACTGGGTTGCACTAACCCAGATTATAGCATAATTGGCTTTGCTTTACTATTTGGGATGAATCCAGCAATTATAGTTTATAAACTGCCAGTTATGGCTAGGACAATATATGAATTCAGCCAGGTGTAAATTATTCTGCTAAGCAAATTATGATTTGAAGTGTGAATCCAGTAACTAGCACGATTTGCTTAGCGGTGTTAGCCTATATATGTGTTTTTGTTCCTTTACCCTTTAGATAAAAATAGTTGGATATATATTTCAGTAAAGAGGAATAGGGAAATTGCCAAGATTTATCCATCTGTCTCTGCAAAAAAAGAAAACAAGAATCAGCTTTTTTCACATTTGAAAAAACGAGGACAGAAAGCTTACATTCTGTTAAAAAAATAGACGAAAATAGCTAAATTAGCAACAGAAGGAATACGTTCACAAAATGAGATAGGGTAATAGGTATGTTACTTAAACACCCAAGATGCAAGTAGTCTTCAACTAACAACCACAACTGAATCCAAAATTTCCACCGCTAAGCAAGACAATTGTTAAGTACTTTTACCCCATTTTACATTTTCTTGTTAAGAAAATCTGGCTTCCCCGTTGACTCTGCTTGTCAGAAAGTGACAAATGATGATCGCATAACCCCAGGACGTTGCAACTGTCATAAATATAAGACAGTTGCCAAGTGTCTGAATTTTGATCCTGTGATCATGGGGATACTGCAACGGTCATAAGCGTGAAAAATGGTCATAAGTCACTTTTTTCAGTGCCTTGTAATTTTGAATGGTCACAATAAATGGTTGTAAGATGAAAAGTACCTTATATTGTACAGAGTCAATATACGCAGTGGATATTCAGTTTTGTCTGACTTGATTTAAAGTCAGTCTTATGTACCTTCATAGTTCCTTAACTCAGGACCTCAGCCAGGTCATCTGGATAGTTCAGGTAGTCCCCATCTTACAACCACAATTGAGGCCAGAGTTTCTGTTGCTAAGCAAGGCAGATGTTAACTGAGTCACACCTGATTTTTATGACCAATTTTGTCATGGTTGTTAAGCGAATCACTGCAATTGTTAAGTGAATCCCATAATCATTAAGTAAATCCAGCTTCCACCATTGACTTTGCTTGTCAAAAGCCAGCTGGGAAGATTGCAAATAGTGGTCACATGACCCTGGGACACCGCAACTGTCGTAAATACCTACCAGTTGCCAAGAAGCCAAATTTTGAGAATGTGACTGTGGGGAAGCGGCGACGGCTGTAAGTGCGAGGACTGGTTGTAAGTCACTTTTTCAGTGCTGTTGTAACTTTGAATGGTTATAAGTCTAAAACTACTGTATCTGTGAGACCTGGCAGAGCTGAAGCTGTCTTAGCTAAAGATGAAGCAGACCCATAAGAAGGTTGGACAAAAGCTAGAAATCTGGTCTAAAAGATCCTTCAGAGAAACAGTTAAGAAGGAATCGAGGTGTTAAGGCAGGGGTGTCAAACTCAATTTCATTGAGGGCCGCATCAGCATTGCGGTTGCCCTCAGGGGGCCGGGTGGGTATGGCCTGGGTGGGCGTGGCCTACTGGGTGGGCGTGGCTAGAGTGCGTATGGCCTACTGGGTGGGCGTGGCCAGCTCTACATCGTTCGCATCAAGGGTGCCTATGGGGGCCTGGGCAGGAGTGGGACAGATCTGAGGGTCTCTGGCAGAAGGAGGGTCTCTGGGCCAGGGCCAAGGCAGTGGGGGCCGTTCCCTCACTGTTTCCAGGATGGCTTCGCGGGCCGCATGAAACCACTTCGCGGGCCGGATCTGGCCCCCGGGCCTTGTGTTTGACATGTCTGTGTTAAGGAAACAAAGGGGGAAAAATATCACCTGAATCAGACAAAGAAAGTTAGGCCTAAACAAATGACTTCAATTACAAAGCCATGATTTTACTTAGAGATGTTCTTTACCGAAAATACAGATACTGTCTTGAAGAACAGCATTTATGATAGGATAAGGTTTTCAGGCTGCACTCCTAAAACATCTAATTTCCTGGGAAATGGAAAATAATATTTACTCTGTGTTTTTCAGCGTAATACGTCTGTGCTGTATTTGTTTGCTTTGTTATTCCTTCGTTCAGACCATACAAATATAAAAGAGAGTATCTACATACAAAATAAATTTTGTGTGGGTGTTTCCCTAACTTGATTGCTATTTCCACTGCCACATTCTTTAATATGACTATAATTTGACAGAAATCCTCCATCTTACCACTGTTCTTTTTAATTTTAAAAAAGCTAGCCTGAACCTACTAGGGTGCTTTCTTTCATGAATAGCCTATTCTCTGTCATCTACAGCAGTGTCCCCCAACCTTTTGGCCACCAGCAGAGAGGTTTTTTCCGTGGACCGGAAGAGGCATGGTTTCACATACTGCCTGCATGTCGCAGATGGGGCTTTGCTTGTTGCGTAGCCCGGTTTCTGGCATGCCATGGTCCAGTGCTGGACCACAGACCAGGGGTTGGGGAGCCCTGATCTACAGGTCCTAATAACATCCCATTCTGTGAAATACATCCTTGCTTTTCATAGGAGTTCCTGTTGATCATGGAGAGGCAAGCAAAAACGTAACATTTTAATTAGGAGGACAGGTTCTCTGTGAAATTTTGGAGTGTTTTTTTGTTTTGCATAAGTCTTGGATGCTTTTGGGCATAAACACCAACAATCCACAAAAGACAATATAATTAAACCACTTTCAACAAAATCCCCAAGCTAAATTCAGATAATTGTAATACTTGCCCATATTGATTGCTGTGCTGACTAGTTAGTCTGTAAGATTACTATACTGAAATAGCACTGTACTCTACTGAAATAGTACAATATAATGGAAAGTGTTCTCTTTAGTTTAATAATACAGTCAGATGATGAATACAATGTGACTAATATTTTGTGCAAATTGTCAATTAATTTAGTTCTATTTCACCTTTTGTTTTTTTGGCAGTCTGGTATGGATAGTGTCATTAAATATTTCCACCACTAGATGGTACTAGACTACATAATATCTAGATAAAATCAATTTGTATTGTAGAGAAAAATAACTATATATAGCATTAACTTTCTATCTGAACTTTCTTTGGTGCTCTCCATTTTATCCTTCAGAATCCTGTGAAGTAAATTATAAAGGAGGAGAATGAAACCTGAAAGAATCAATAAAACTGAAGTTGAATTCAAATTTAGTCATCAATAAAGTTGGTAACCGGAATCCAGTTTAGATCCAAAGTTTTTTTTTTTTTGGGGGGGGGGGATGTAGTAACAAAAACATATTATTATTCTTAAAGTGGAACTTTGGAATTTTATTTATAATTTGAATTCAATAAAAGTAAGAAAAAGGGGGTATCACAATTTTTTGAAAAGTTTTTTAATTACTATATGAAATACATTCTTGATATATTTCTCTTGCTTCTTTCTCTTAAAATGAGACTGTTAAAATTTATGGACCCATTTTTAGTTACTGGGAAACAGGCAGAAATAACCGCAAACCTGATCCTAATTATTTCAAAAAAAACTCAGTTTTTAAGAGATGCAGAAAGGGTCACAAACTAATTGAGGGAATTTGCATACTTATCCAATTTCCAAATGGGTAAAAATGTCTATCTTTGTTGCCTATCCTTGTTAGTTTTGGAAGATCATAAGTATGGTATAATTTTCTAAATTATAGCCCACAAGGATATTCTGTGGTTAATTTTTTTTTTGCAGGGAATTTTTGAAGAAAAATAAAAATAATGTAAGGCACACCCACAAAAACACCTACACAAGCATACAAGCACATGCAACAATATTTGCTTTTATTTGAAATGCTATGCAATTTTCTTCTACAGAATAGAAACTGGGCAATATCTATTTGCAATGAGAAGAAACACAAAGAAGAGGCTTGTTGAAGTTAACTTTAATTATATCTAAAATTGTTCAAGATTTGGTGGATCAGAAAAGTGGGGAATTGTATTCTTTTTTTAAATATTGTATTTACTAATAAAAGAGAATACAACTTACAACACAACTGAGCCAAATTTTTCTGTTGCTAAGTAAGACATTTGTCAAATGAGTTTCGCCCCATTTTACAATCTTTCTTGCCACAGTTGTAAAGTGAAATCTGGCTTCCTCATGGACTTTGCTTGTCAGAAGGTCACAAAAAGGGATCACGTGATCCCAGGACACTGTAACCTTCATAAATATGAGTCAGTTGTCAAGCATGTGAATTTTGATTATGTGGCTGTGGGATGCTGCAATGGTTGTAGGTGTGAAAAAGGGTCAGAAGTCACTTTTTCCAGTGCCATTGTAACTTTGAACAGTCACTAAACAAATTGTTGTAGGTCGAGGACTACCTGTATTTTTTAGCTCAGGGTTGAAATGAGGGGTCCTTGAGCTTGGTTGATTTCTTGCAGACGTTTCATTACCCAATGAAATGATGGTGTTAGCTAGTTTGGGTAATGAAACGTCTGCAAGAAATCAACCAAGTTCAGACAGCACCAAAGACTCTTCACAATTTAAATTGTGATAGGACATTGCACAGTGAAAGAAACCGCAGCTGGATGTTACTGGACCTGGGAGTGTTTACCAGTCAGAATGAAAATCATAACTTGATTCCTCAGAAGGAATAAGAATAGCAAAAACAGCTGGTCTTGAAAAATAAGGCCATGAAAATCCAGTTTCAGCAGCAGCAGTGGAAAACTTGTAAGCGAACCAGTAACATGCTGCTGGCAGAACTCATTTGACTTTCCCGACTTAAACTGATACTTTAGGCAGATTTTTTTTTAAAGAAAGAACACTCTGTGAAAAGGAGCCCACAGAAAACCTGAGAAGCATTTAGAAACTTCCAGACAGACATTACAGTGTCAACCTAAGAAAAATGACCTTGGAAAAGTGACTAGGGAGGGAGGATGCTCACAGCAGCCTGAAGTGACTAACACAAATTGGGCAGAGCCTTTACCACATGAGCAACCAAATTGTTGGAGAAGCATGTCAGACCAGATCTCTGGTGGAATCTGTGTTCGGAGAAGAGGATGTTTTAAAACTGAAAGATCTAAGGATGAGTTTAAGCTCAATCAGTTAATGAAAGATGAAATCATAAAGGAATGAAGGATCAGCCGAGTCGCACATGTGGATGACTTTGGAGGGCTCAGGATGGGCAGTGGTATGTCCATCCTTGCCCTTCTGGATCTCTTGGCAGGTTTGATACCATGCCATCAACCGTGGTATCTTGCCAGATGCTCTGGTGACTGGAAGTGGAGGGCACTCTTTTGCTGTGTTTCTCCTTTCTCTGTGGCTGGTGAGGAAGTAGAGGCCTAGTCCCAGACTCATATTTTGTGGGCTGCTCCGGGCTAAAGTCTCTCTCACTTCTCTATATTCTCCCCTACATGAATCCACTGGGAGAGATTATCTGCCAGCATATGGTTCAGTTTCATTAATATGCCCAATTACATATTTCTACCCCATGCCAAGAAAGTGATACTGTTCAGGTGCTGATTCAGGGCCTGGAAGCCTTCGGGAAAGGGCGGTATATAAATCCAAATAAATAAATAATAAATAAAATAAGGGCCGTGTGGGGAGAAACCTGCTGTGACTCAACCCTAACAAGACGGAGTGGTTATGGGGATTTGGTGCTCCTGGAATTAGGAAAGTTGTCATCCTTGACTCTGGTCAGGGTAGCACAGATCTTGTGAACAATTTGGGAGTCTTCTTGGGCTCATGGCTCCTGCTAGGAAAGCAAGGGGCAGCTATGAGCAGGTGAGCCTTTGCACAGATCTGTCTTGTGCACCAATTTTGCCCATTCTTGGACCAAGAACCCTGCCTCACAGGTCTTAATCACCTCCTGTTCAGATTACTGCAGTACGCTCTACATGGGGCTGCCCTCAAAGATTATGCAGAAGTCATAACTGGTCCAGAATGCAGTGCCACACACCGTTTTTGCTGTCCCTCAGTTCGCCTGAGTAACATCATTGCTGCATGAGCTACACTGGCATCCATTGCTTTTTGAGTGCAATTCAAGGAGCTGGTCACCACCTTTAAAGCTCTATATGGCATAGGGCTAGGTTACTTGCTGGACTGCCTCTCAATGAGAGTATCTGCCTGTTCTTTAGGTTAGACAGGGACGGTGCATTCCATGTCCTTTCCCTTAAATGGCTCATGAATTCTGGGAGTTGAAGTCCAAGAGTCATGAAAGAGCCAAGGTTGCCTACTCCTGTTCTAGTCCAATCCCTTGCTCAGGCAGGAAACCCTACCATTTCAGACAAATAGTTGTCAATCTCTTTTTAAAAGCCTTCAGTGTAGGAGCACCCACAACCTCTGAAGGCAAGCCGTTTCACTGATGAATTGCTCTAACTGTCAGGAAATTTATAGATTCATATAAATTAGTTCAGGGAGTTGCGTAGCCAATGTCCAAATGGAGTCAGAGACGCTGACACATATATAAATAAAGATATTTAACATTTATATTTGTGGTAAACAAGATACTCAGACACATCACAACATCATGAGGTAAATCGTCAGGTAAATCACAGAATAGCATACAGATCACACAGAAGAAAAAGGCGGGAAAAAGGAAAACTCCCCCTTTATACCCAGCAACCAATCATAACATAGATTGCCTTATGCAGGAGCCCGCACTCTCCAACCAATTGACTACAATTATGTGTTCTGGCCCATTTATACACTTTACTGTTTCAGCTATTAAGTTAAATATCTGAACAAATTCACTCAAGTTCATGGAATATGAAAGAAAAGAGACATGTCCTTCTGTGTGACATCCTTGATGAAACTTGACGAACGTGATCATATCCCTACTCAACCGTTTCAAGGTTAAACATGCTTAGTCCCTTGATTCTTTTTTTAGTTGTATTAATCACCTTTGTTACCCTTCTCCAAGTTTGGCCTGTTCTGTTTGAATATACTGTAGTTTTTAAAATGATTTTTCCAGGTTTGGATGCAGTATTTGAAATGAGATCTGACTAGAACAGAACAGAATGATTATTTCCCATGATTTGAAAATCATCTGTACCTAGAGAACACCCTCTCCCCTGCCTACAACCAGCTCATCAGAGATTAAAATCCAGAAAAAGCTTCCTGAGGTCCATAGAAGTCTTTGAAGAATTTGAAAGCAGAGTGGATCTATGGAAAGCTACAAAGAACCAACACTCGCTGGAACCAATGAAGGAGCTGGCACCTGGGTCTGACAAAAGCTCGGAAGTATGGAAATCGTTGAATAGACTGCGCACAGGCACACAATCCAGATATCTGGTGGCTTCTGTTCTTTGCAGTTGTGGTAACATGTAGACAACAACATATATGTATGTATACCAGTCCTTTGTGTCCAAATCAGTGTATACCTGAGAATCTCATGACAGCATGCCAGAATGCAATTAATGTTGCTAGTTTCTGGGCAAGATCTGTTTAACTTGTACATCTTTCAATCTTGTATTGCATGTTGTATTGTATTTTGTGATGGCACGGTGGTTAAAATGCAGTATTGCAGGCTAATTCTGTTGACTGCCAACTGCCAGCAGTTTGATTCTGACCCGCTCAAGGTTGACTCAACCTTCCATCCTTCTGAGGTCAGTAAAATGAGGACCCAGGTTGCTGGGGGCAATATGCTGACTCTGTAAACTGCTCAGAGAGGGTTGTAAAGCACTATGAAGTGGCATATAAGTCTAAGTGCTATTTCTATTGCTATTTTAAATTTTATATCATATAGTATACCTTATTTTAATCATGATGCTTTTGACACAATATTTGAAAACCATACTTCTTTTGATGATATTCAATACACAGATCTGAATAATTTCTCTATATAATACAGTTATACTGCCAGGATTTATTTCATTAAATTTGGGGGGAACATTCCTTATTCTTACATATTTCCCAATATGTTCTTGGTCACTTCTTATCCATAATTTCCTATCTAAAATATGGAGGTCTACCATATGTGGGCTGTAAAAAATTTTGTGACCAGTAGATAGCAAATAAAATAGACATAATCTGGTGGTCAATTGGATTTTTGCAGATGGACTATTTTGCCCCTAATACTGGGCATATATCCTAGCAACGTAGTTAAGAAATTGGGGTACTTTGTATTAAAATGTTTGGAGAAGAGAAGAGGCAGCATAATTTAATAAGCAAACCATATTTTGTTTCTTTATTTTTCTAAGCAAATTAATCTTTAAATGTCAATGATGGGCTTAGAATGAAGAAATTGACTTACAAGATTTTTTTTAACCTGTCCAGTTTGACCTCCCTTACTTGGAGGGCCCTGAATAGGTTAAGAATTGGAGTGCCTAAATGTAAAACCAATATGCTCAAGTGGAAGTTCTTAGCAGATAACAACATGGTATGTGAATGTGGAGAGACACAGAGCTCAGCCCATCTGCTGGTATGTTGGCTACTACCAGAAACATGTACTGATAATGATTTATTTTTGGCCAAGATAAAACCAAGAAAGTGGCAGTTTAAAGTTTGATCTAGACAGAAGAAGAAGCTGTCCAACTCCTATCACCTGTGAGCATCCTCCTTCCACTTCAGTCACTCCACTTAGCAATCCATGGCATTAGTGTCCATAATTATTAAGACACCCTCCACCCAAAAAGCAATGGCATGCACACAGAGATGTCATGATACAAACCCCACCTCCTTTTTGTCTAGTGTCCTGATGGGTGCAAGTATGCAAGTCATGGAACTTGCATCATGCCATGATGACATTGCAATGTATATTTCATTATTTTTCATTCCTCATAATCTCCTGTGAAGTCCTATGCTTTAGGAGAAATGTCTTTGAAATAGGAACAGTAGTTATAATGAAAATAGTAACAAAATGGAATGTGTTTGTTTATTTTTAACTATTCTAATAATGCCTTAGGAATAAATTATTGTGGAATTGAAAATGTGCTCAGTCATCTTTGTGAAAAATATATACTCTTGTTTTGCCCTTTTGCCTCAAAGGGACAACAACAGAAACATGTTCTTAAATATTTTGGTTAAATCTGAACATTACTGCATAATCCAGAAGATGGTGATGTCAATGGAAACACTCCTTGTGGTTTCCAAGGGACTTACAGAGGAAAGCAATTAAACATTTGCAAGTCAACTCCAGTGATTGGAGTAGATAATGTGATTGGAGTGATAAGAAAAATCTTATGTGACCTTTTACAAAAAAGAAAAGAAAAGAGGAGGAGGAAAAGAAGAAAGAAAGAAAGAAAGAAAGAAAGAAAGAAAGAAAGAAAGAAAGAAAGAAAGAAAGAAAGAAAGGAAAGAAAGAAAGAGAGAGAGAGAGAGAAAGAAAGAAAGAAAGAAAGAAAGAAAGAAAGAAAGAAAGAAAGAAAGAAAGAAAGAAAGAAAGAAAGAAAGAAAGAGAAAGAAAGACCATGACTTATAGGAGAATATCTGTGTTGAAGGATGGAGAGTGGAAGTGAATAAGAAGTGAGCACTCAAGATTTCTTGGTAAATTCAGTGCGGAGAGGAATAGAAATGAGTATGAAATAATACTAATGGGAATTTGGTTGTCAGCTGGATGAGAAAGATGATAAAAGTTTGATCAACATAGGATTAAGAATTGTAAATAGGTTTAAGAGATTACATTGTAACCACAACATAGTAAATTACAATTGACTATAAATATAGTGTTCTTGCTATTTTTTAAAAAAGAGTGGTGAATTCTATCAATTTCAGTTTCCCCAAACATTTTTTCCAATATTAAGTTTGATTCATCACTTCATATATCAGTTTAAGTTAGTTGAGGAGAGATGGCAGATAATATCTGATGACAATTTGGTGTACATTTCTCTTAGATATGTTTCTGTAAGTAATTTGCCTGATACTGCCATTTTACAATGATTTTCACCAATATAATTTATTTATTTTATTTATTTTTATTTTAATTCCAAAAGATTTGTGAAAAAGCAATAAATTTGCAACCTGAGACAGCCTTGAATACACTTGAATGATTGAGTTCTGCTTATATAATAGATTGAAAATTAAAAATAAGTTTACACTAGAACAACACTGGAACAAAATGTTCCTCCTCAGAGAAATGAATGTCGTTTGTAAATCCTGGATAAAACCATATCTCATTACCAGTCATATTATGTGGGAAAAAGCAGATAGTAGCAGTTGCTGAAAATTCTTCTCAAGGCTGGAGCTAGTTCTATTGGTCAATCCACAGTTGTGCAGCTGCATCTCCATGAAGTCTAAGTCAGTACAACAAGGTTCAGCTATGGGTTATTGAAATTCCCTTAATTGTTTACTGCTATGCATTGTGGAAGAGAAGATACAATCTAATAGCATAGGGTTCTCTAAACCTGGCAACCTTAAGACTTGTGGACTTCAAATTCCAGAATTCTACAGTTGAAGTCCATATGTCTAGGGGATTGGAGGATAAATTGAAGTCCACAACTGAAGTCCACAAGTCTAGGAGTTTACAATTTTAGCGGACTAAAGGCTAAAACATATAAAGAACAGTTGCTGGAATTGGGTATGTCTAGTTTAATGAAGAGAAGGACAAGGGGTGACATGATAGCAATGTTCCAATATCTCAGGGGTTGCCACAAAGAAGAGGGAGTCAAGCTATTGTCCAAAGCGCCTGAAGGCAGGACAAGAAGCAACGGATGGAAACTAACCAAAGACAGAAGCAACCTAGAACTAAGAAATTTCCTGACAGTGAAAACAATTGATCAGTGGAACAACCTGCCTCCAGAAGTTGTGAATGCTCCAACACTGGAGGTTTTTAAGTGTAGATTGGACAACCATTTGTCTGAAATGGTATAGAGTTTCCTACTAGAACAGAGGGTTGGACTAGAAGATCTCCACGGTCCTTTCCAACTCTGTTATTCTGTTAAAGTGGGGGACTTTATTGCATTATCAAACTTTCACTCATAGGAATGTAAAAGCTGTAAATTTAGATTGGTATCAGCATTGGGATTTCTACTGTGAACTGAATGTCCTATTAGATTATATCTTCTCTTCCACAACGTATAATAGTAAATAATTAAGCCAATTCCATCAACCCATAGTCTAATCTTGAACTGACTTACACTTCATGGAGACACATTTCCAGAACATTATGCTATCAGGACTCCATTGTCAGTTCTAGAATGGCTAACTAAATGTTATCAAGGACAGTGCACACTAAGAACCGCATATAAAGACATCTCATTAAAAACCATAACAATTATGGCTGAGCTCCGTCAAAAAAAAAAAAAAGAGCCATCAGCAGAAGATTGGATATTCCTCAAACTGAGACTTTAATTATGGTGAAACTTCAGAATGGAAAGGCTTTAAAATATATGTTGTACTCACTAGTTAATCTCACCTAAATATAATACATCCCACATAATTATTATATATTACAAAGCAAGATTTTGGATTTACTAGGATTAGGACAAGTGTTATTCACATTCACACAAACACATTCAATACATCACACCAATTTCTTGTTATCAGTTTCTCACAATTTTAAAACATTCCAGATTTCCTCCTGAAAATAGCTGATTATAGCTATCTAATAGGCAGATAACTATATGTAAAGCTAATTATATTTATTATAGGGGCAACATATTTTGTATCAAATATAGTGATTTATATATGAAAGGAACCTGGCCTGAACCTATGAACCCAGTCTAGTAATGCCATATAAATTCTCCATTGTGCCATGATTTGATGTGACTAATTAGCATTATGCAAAAATGGCTTATAGTTACCCAATTTTTTGGTAAGGGGATTCCGGAGACAGAATGGGAATAGTTGCCATGGCCATCTCGCAGTGGCTATCTCACCATGAGACAACTTGCTGCAGGACAATTCAATAAATACAAAACTTAAAGTAATTTCAATAGAAGTCATGGCCAATAATAATGAAACAAAGTCAATACAAAAATGTAAGAGTTACAATATTTTTGATGAAAACGTGGTCACCAATAGTAAAAGTAAGTGAATGAAACAATTAACACAGCACTGAATTGTCATGCAGCGAGTTGTCCCATGGTCACAGTGAGTTGGCTGTGGTGAGTTGGCCATGGCAAGTTGTCCCATTAAATGTGGTGAGTTGGCCATGACAAGTTGTTGCGGCAAGTTGGAAACAACAATGGGGCTAGCCAAATTTCTGAAGACAGAACTTGGAAATGCTTATTTTTTATTCTGGTCCTGAACTTCATAATCCAAAATAAGATGTTAATGATTTTCCACCTATTCTTTATTCACAGTTGCAAGATAACAGAACTCTTATACTTTAAAAAAAACACCTATGTTCTTCTTTTTGAAAAATCAGCATCCTTATTTTGTTCCCGTATTATTACGTATTAGTTCAGGAAATGCCTTCTTAAGATATAATTTGCTAAGTCTTGGCATTTACCAGATCTTGATTGCTTCTTCAGTGTGTCCTGTGAAGTGTTAAGTGGTTCTTATATTTGAAGTACAGTCATTTAAATTCATGTATGTAAAATTAAGGCACAGTGCAGCATGCTTAGTCTACTTCACACAGTGCAATTTTGAGACAACCTTCTAATTGCATCCAGCCATAATAACAAACCTTTTTAAGAGAGACCCACTTAGCTTGTCCTTCAACATAGCCATAAAGAAGGGCTGGGAAACTTGCACTTCCTATTTAGACAAACTACTATTCATTGCATCATCCGAACTTGAGAAACTGTGATTAAACTTAACCGCACTCTGCTTGAAACAAACCAATATCCAAAGTATTGAGATGATCTTCTTTTTCTCTTCTGTTTATGTCCTTTGTAAGCCTCCCAGAGTTGGCTGGACTATCAAAATCAACTCAATAAATAAAACTATACACTTATGAAGCTGACATACTTAAGCAATCTTTAATCACAATTAAAATGACAGGCTCAAATGGCACGTTGTTCATAATTAGTGAAAAGTTACTTTTTTTCCCCTTGCTTCTTTTGTGGCAGCTCACCATAGCAGAAGGAAAAGGTGAGAATAAAGCTGGCTTTGTTCTCGAATTAAACCAAAGCTATATTATAACATTTAATTTGCAAATTAAATTAAGGCCATTATGTCGTACTAAGACTTTTTGGGGTTTTTTAGTCAGTTCTTTACAAAAGTGAGAAGTTGAAATTGATTGATTGATTGAAACCTTTTTTTTTTGCACATGGCGGCGGAGGCCTAAAGCGAAAAGTTTTTCTAAAACCCAGCGGAAGGCCTAGGACTGTGGCAACGGCACAGGTCCACGCGTGCCATAGGTTCGCCAGCACGGGCCTAGACATTTGATAAATAAATACATTTAAATAAATAAATAATAATAATAAATCCTCTTGCCTTATCAATTTCCCACCTCAAGCAGGAGGTTTTTTGAACCATTTGACTGAAATGGTACAAGATCTCCTGCTCAAGGGGGTTGGACTAGAAAACTTCCAATTTCCCTTCCAAATCTGTTATTCTGTTGTTTACAACTCTAGTGGGTCCCAGTAAGTACC
The DNA here is from genome assembly GCF_964194415.1 of Vipera berus. Lineage (NCBI taxonomy): Eukaryota > Metazoa > Chordata > Lepidosauria > Squamata > Viperidae > Vipera > Vipera berus. Next base: position 13,447,405 of record NC_138209.1, on the reverse strand, counting down.
AACTTTATGGTAGATAAAATCAGTTCAGATTAGAAGAGTATATTGCTAAGGCGCCATTCCTTCCTCCCAATTACTCCATTAAATCAATGAGAGCAAATGATAGAATGGAGAACACCATCCTATTCCAGTGTTTGAAATAAGTCCCAGTTATCAATGCAGTCTGTTTATTATCTGGGTACAGATACAGTCTGGGTACAATTCTTCTTGATTTCTTTTGGCAAAGCACCATAGACCAGCCCTTCTTAAATAACTTGAATCTTTAAAAGGTTCTATATCCAAAAAAAAAAAGTCTGAAGCTTATACCCTTGATATTTCTAGACATATTGAAAAAGACATAAAAGGTAAAGGTTCCCCCACACATGCGTGCTAGTCGTTGCCGACTCTAGGAGCCAATGCTCATCTCTGAAACAGGGGACGTTTCCGAGGATGTCTCCGTGGTCATGTGGCTGGCATGACTAGACACTAAAGGCGCACGGAACACTGTTACCTTCCCACCGTGCTGGTCCCTATTTTTCTACTTGCATTTTTACGTGCTTTCGAACTGCTAGGTTGGCAGAAGCTGGGATGAGTAACAGGCGCTCACTCTGTTACGCGGCACTCGGGATTCGACCCGCCAAACTGCCGACCATCTGATCAACAAGCTCAGTGTCCTAACCCACTGAGCCACCGCGTCCCTGAAAAAGACATAATCAATTAAATTCTTTTCACAACAAGTTTTGTGTTGAGATGAAACATTCCTCCAGGGATTTCTGTAGGTAAGTCACAAAACCCCAATTCTTAACCCGACAGCTGTTTTCCAAGTTCTGATTCATGAAACCTATGATTATATTTTTAATAAATAAAGCCAGATCATCATGACAGCATATAAATACCAGCTACTGAGAAAAGCTTCCTAGATCAAGCTGATTTCTTGGTTCTTCTGCTAGTGTTGATACAAAGCAAAGGTAAGACAAGGATTCTAGTATAATTTAGAATAAGCATCCAAAGCAATTGGATATATTTAAATATGTATCCTCTCTACAATTACATTTTCTTTTGTTATATTCAATGATTGTTTGAGATATGATGACCTCAGTTGCAGATGAAATTTTGGATTCTTTTAGACAGAGATCTGGTTGCTAAAATTAGAAGTCTATAGCATTTGGTCACTCTGTTCAAACTTTTTGGAGTTTCCCAAGCCATTCTCTTGTTTATGCTGAATTTCAACCAATCCCAAAAAGAGGCTAATAATGTATCAGATCCAGTAGCTTACCTGTGATTTGTATGAGGGACTGAAAAACTTTTCAGCTACTGGGTAGCTACATTCAAAAGCCTTTTTAAAAAAGTATTAAAATGACTAAAACTTGGCAAGAATACCAACATCTTGAGCTATTATGAGATGCTGGCACTTTGGTTTCAAATCTTGCAAGGTTCTATGATATGACACCAACATCTCATAAATTTTAGTGTTCTAATGCTGCAAGAAAAGGCTTATGTTTTTGTAACCTTCTTCTTAGGGTTCCTGATTATTTCTTTCAAAAGTGGAGTTGAATCTGCTGTATTGTTGAAGGTAGCAGAGGATGCTCCTATGACTATTTGGTATTTCATAGAATGTAAAAAAAAATCCGATAGCAATAGTAGTATTTCTACTACTAACTATATCTAAAACTGAGTTTTACAGCAATCGCTTTTATTGTTTCGTATGAATGCTCCAACACTGGAGGTTTTTAAGAAGAGACTGGACAGCCATTTGCCTGAAATGGTATAAGGTTTCCTGCCTGAGCAGGGGGTTGGACTAGATGACCTCCAAGGTCCCTTCCAACTTTATTATTATTATTATTATTTTATAGAATGTTAAAAAAAATCAGATAGAAATAGTATTTCTACTACTAAGAACTACTAGTAAGAACTGATTCAGAGGATATCCAAAGGAAAACCAATTAATAAATTAGTTCCAATGAAGAAAAGGACTGGCAAACCTTGGGAAGAACGAAAGGTAAAGAGTAACCTGAATTATTTCTTTGCTATATCAGGTTTTCCTACCAACATGAAACTATTGATTCTTGTTGCCTGCCTTCTGAATGTGGCAATCACAGTGCCTGTCCGGGTAAGTAAGAATTAAAATGAAGTCTACTTTAAGCTGATCTGAGCTCCTGGTGATTCCAAAAATAATTTTAAGTAGTTTGTCACTCTCTTTTAGGTTGTTCTCAGTCTAACTTTTAACTTTGGGATTTCCCCATTTAAGTTCTTACGATAAGCATTGTTTCTTTAGATGAGACTTATTCAGCATGGTCCCTTCCCAAAATAAGGTAGCCCTCCGCTTATGACCACAACTGAGCCCCAAATTTCTGTTGCTAAAGGAGATAGTTGTTCAGTGAATTTTGCCCCATTTTGCGACCTTCCTTGCCACAGTGGTTAAGTGAATCACTGCAGTTGCTAAGTTAGCAACACAGTTGTTAAAATGAATCTGGCTTCCCCAGTGACTTTGTGATCACAAAAGGCGATCACGTGACCTCAGGACACTGTAACAGTCATAAATAAGAACCAGTTGCCAACTGTCCAAAGTTTGATCACATGACCATAGGGATGCTGCAAAGGTTGAAAGTGTAAAAAACAGTCACGTCACTTTTTTCAGTGCCGCTGTTGTGGTCAGTAAATAAATGGTTGTAGGTTGAGGACAACCTGTATTGACACTACAATGCCAAGTTTTCTGTTGGTCCTGTTGGTGGGAATTCTATTCCCAAGATACCTGGTAGAACTCAGGTTAAGGTAGGTTGAACAAGAGCAACTTGATATTGTAATTATCTCTGTATGATAAACAATTATAGTCTTTTTTTTTTTTTACTCAGTGGAAAGTGCAACATAATGTAATCACAGCCATTTGGGCTGCTTGACACATGGTGCACTTCCACAACACTACGTATTACTTTATGTGAGAAAGAATATGAATACCTTCAGGTGTACAATTTATCTACTATACATGTGAAAGTAAACCAACATTGATCCGTTCTCCCTGATACCTGTATGCAGGGCTTTTTTTGTCATAGAACACTCAGAACGGAGTTCCGGCACCTTTTTTGGATGAAACCTTGTAGGATAGGCAAGGCATGTGTGACATGTGTGAGTTCCGGCACCTTTTTTTTTTTTTTTTACAAAAAAAGCACTGCCTGTATGCAATAGGTGCTCTGTATTCTTGCTTGGATGGTGTTCAAAATACGAAACATATGAACGCTCTAATATAGTCATTGTTGTTTTTAAACAGCATCTATGTGAATGGGTGGAATCCTATAAAACAGGAGGCTAGGTGGAAGGATTATATCCCCCATACAATTGACAAGCATGACATAGATGGCAAGAACACAAAAGCCAGAATCCCACTAATTTCAGGGTGTTAACCTGGGGTAAACCCAGAGCCTTGAAAAACCATAGAATTAGGTTAACCTAATTTTCAAAGCACCTGAAAAGAAGCAATGGATGGAAACTAATGAAGGAGAGAACCAATTGAGAATTAAGGAGAAATTTCCTGACAATGAGAACAATTAATCAGTGGAAGATCTTGCCTTCAGAATTTGTGGATGAGGAGTTTTTAAGAAGAAATTGGACAGCCATTTGTCTGGAATGGTATAAGGTTGTGGTGGCAAACCTATGGCACACGTGCCACAGGTGGCACGCAGAGCCCTGTCTGGGGGCACACATGCCGTTGCCCCAATCCTAGTCCTTCAGCTGGGTTCTATAAAACCTTTTCGCTTTAGGCCTCCACCGCCGTGCGCAAAAAAGGAAAAAAGGTTAAATCAATCAATTTCAACTTCTCGCAGGGAAAAAAAAGATCTCGCAAAGTTGGAATTGATTGATTGAACTTTTTAGTCCCACCCAGTCTGCTGTTACCACCACAGCTATGCCCACCCAATGGGCCACGACCACCCAATTGGCCACACCCAGCCAATTGGCCACACCCAGCCAATGGGCCACGCCCACCCGGCACTCGACGATACATAAGTGGGTTTTGGGTTGCAGTTTGGGCACTCGGTGTCTAAAAGGTTCGCCATCACTGGTATAAGGTCTCCTGCTTGAGCCAAAGGATTGGACTAGAAAACCTCCAAGGTCCCTTCCAACTCTTGTTCTTCTGTTAACTATGAGTGTCTGTGTTGAACATAAAGGCTACTCTTGTGATGAAGGAGCAGGTGTGGGGGCTGGACAACTAGGTTGGACATGGCATGTTGAGTTACTTTGAGAACTTAGTTTGGACAGTTGGACTACAGGTTATAGTTAATTTAGTGATTTTCTCCTTGAAACACTTTCCCCCATTTCTCAACAATAGGACTGAATTGCCTTTGCAGAGATAAATATTCAAATGCCTCATTCCCCATTTGTCTCTCATGAAAAAGTTTAGGACTACATTTTGGTGGGACCTCTACCCAATTGCCCTTAGTGGGAAAACAGAAATGGTTACTGCACAAAAATAAGCAGAGGAAGGAAAGTGTTGGATGTAAGGATTGCATCTTATCCTTCCTCACTTCCACATTTATGTTACATCCATTGTAGAGAATGAGACATGTCTGCAAAAAATAATAATAATCAGTATTCCTTAGAGCCTGAAAAGTCTGTGAAGTTGCAATCAGAAACCATGGGAAAAACTAGAAAGAGTGTGGTACATCAATGACTAGTCCATGCTTTCTTGTACAGACTACAATGATGACAAGAACATAATGATATCATATGGTGCTTTTCCCTTACTGGACATTGATGGTTACACTTGATGAATGATACAAAGCTGCAGTTGTGGGCCTTTGTCCATAGGGTCGTGATGGGTCGGACACGACTTCGCAGCTAACAACAACAATGGCTTTCCTTATTGAAGGAAAGTTTTGGAGAATCACTGGAAAGACAGAGCCAGATCCTGAATAGGGAACAACATTGCATGAATTTCCCCTTCAAATAAGAGTGATTGAGTTCATTGTGCTTGACTGATCTAATTATCCTCCACAAATGGAGATCAACCTCAGAAGATTTATGAATCCCTTTGTACACTGAATGAAGCATTGGTCCAAAAAGGAAAATGAAAAAGGAAGAAAAAAAATCCTTTTCTTCATCTTACAAATAGCATACAAGTGGTGGTGACAAATATATTTTTTCTTTTGTAAAAATAGAAAGGATCTAATCTATATTCTTGAAAACAGGGGAGGGAGATCATTCCATTTTCCATCATTTTGGTTCTCTACTTACATTTTTTTTAATCCATGAAGGAAAGACACCCATCAAGAGTCACAAAGAAACCAGAAACAGAACATCATGGTATCAGAAGACGTGTTGAGGTAAATCTCATTTGACCAATTCCTATTTTGTGTGTGAGAATAAGTTTCACAATACTCCCTTTTTTTTTACATCAGGCATATCCAATCCCTGGCCTGTGAACCCTGGACATCTAGTAATGTGGCCCTACAAGAAAATATAAAAAATATATTAAAAAGCAAAGTTTGTTATCTATATTACTTATTTTATATGTGGCAATTCCTTTTCATTCAATACAGCCCATGGAAGGCAAAAAGATTGGACACCCATGTTGTGTATTGTTCACCTCTAACTGGATTATGGGCTGAAAAAAGGAAAAAGTAATGAAGAAAACTGGGAAACCTGACAGGGGGAAATTCTTGAATAATAAAAGATATTTTCTCACAATCTGATAATAAAGGACTGTTTCCCAAAAGCCAAGTTTTAACTCTATTTTACTGTTTTCACAGAGGTCAGCAAGTGGATCCAGTGAAATGGTAAGTTGTTTCTTTACTATAATTTCCTTACAGCTAATGCCTTGGTGTTAAATGAACATGTACCCTGTAATGATTCCTCAGCTGCGGCTATGAAATAGGGATACACAAATCTGGATAAACACCAGATGGCGGCAGAGAGAAAACCTTAAACACCATCTAGTGGCCATCTAATTTGCAGCTGAGATCTTGTAGTTTATACTCAGATTCTGAAAGGAGTTTTCAGGATAGCATAAATGTATTTTTATCCTTCCTGTTAAAACAGCCACATTAGTACAGGGCTTATAGATTTTTCTCCTTCAAACAGATGTATGTATGTGTTTATTGTATTTGTGCTTGTTTGTTTGTTTGTTTATTATAAAAAGTACCAACAATGAACAATGAAATTATCTCAGGGACCTGTCTTAAACATCAGGGGAAGAGTTGGCAAAGATGTAGAGCAGAGGTGGGGAACTATGATCCCTTTATGACTTGTGGACCTCAACCCCCAGAATTCCTGAGCCAGCCAACTCTGGGAGTTGAAGTCCACATGTCATAAAAGCGCCACGGTTCCCCACCCCTGATGCAGAGCTACTGCCAAAAGATCACTCCTACTCATTAATCTGAAATAGGTTTTCAGAAGTGATGCCAGGACCCAGATGAATTCACAGTCATGAGGTGACCATTCAAGTAAACTATACAGAGATTAAAAGGTCAAAACCAGTTTAGAATGAGCCCAGAAATGTAAAGGCAACCAAAATAACTGGTACATAATCCTCTAGTGTTCCTCAATCTTGGCAACTTGAAGATGTGTGGACCTCAATTCCCAGAATTACCCAGCCAGCTTTGCTGGATAGGGAATTCTGGGGAGTTGAAGTCCACACATCTTCAAGGTGCCAAGGTTAAGGAGACTGTTCTAGAATCCTGTAGAATCCTAACTCACTGAGAAGAATGAAAATGGTGCTGTTATATTTCCACAGCGCATGACTCGCTTCATAGTCCCTCGGCAACAGCAAGCAGATATACCTCCAGTACCAAACGTACCTCCTATACCAATACCGGTAAGATCATCACGATTTTAACTGAAGTGACTATCTGTAAAGAATACACTGATGGCACCTTTCCATCCCAATGGCATAAGTTGTACTTAACAAAGCAGAAGAATCTACTTCCCTATTCAAACATGCTTCACACATTATAGATGACAAAGGCTACTAGTGACAGCAGGATGGCCTGTGGACGATCTTGGCAGATCAAGGACGAGATTCTCCAGACATGATGCAAATAGAGCCTGCCATATTTTCTATTTTAGCCTTCCCCGTCGCATTTGAGAGCCTGCTTCTTTTGTAGGCCTGGTCAAAACCTTTTCAGCTAAAGAGCTGCCAGTCCAGATGCTTTGACAATATTTATAAGAAAAGGTTTCTTCTCCGGGGACAGGTCATTCAGAAGGTCTAATTACAGAAAAGCAGATGTCCACTGATTCATGGCCCACTTGGGATCTGAGGTCCACTCCATCAGCGTGCTAAGATTTGTACACCATTGCTATTGCTAGATGGCACTGTGATATCAAGTAAACTCACAATGAGCAAGTTCACAATAACTTTTCCAAGTCAGATTCCATCTGTACTGTGAAGGAGGATGGAGGGGAGAGACAGAGAAATTGCTCAGCTTTTTTGCTAAGGAGTGTTTTGGCAATTTGTAAGCAACTTTTTTAAATATATATTATAAGTTTTATTAATTTTATACTATTTACATTCAAATATTTGTGAAGCAATACGGTGGTTGGGTAATCAAAAGTAAACAATATCAAATAACAAGTTATTTGTACATAGCTCAGGTTACATCAACCAAGATTCCCTCTCCACTTCCCTTAGTAATAACATAGTCAAATGAATCAAATTATACATTTCTATTTGTGACCTAGTCAATTAAAAGAATTTTCAATATATTTTCACTAGTACATATCAATATCCTGTTTTTAGGTTTTAGCTAATTGCAATAAAAAAATCTAAAGTAGCCTATAATAAATGGAAGAAAGCTTACTTTTTGGGTAACCCACATTTCCCTATTTCAATAATGAGTAATTATCCTGTCTACAAAACTTACATTGTTCATTTCAAAACATTCTTATTTTTTATCAATATCGTCTATTTATTATCTTAACAATTCACCACTTATAGCAAAATATCTTATATTATATCTTTCCAAATTCTATAATATATATCGATTCTAATAAACAACTTTCTTTTAAAAATTAAATACAAAATGAATTTCTGTCTATATCATTACAACTAATATATTCCATATGCCATCTTAACCGTACAACAATTGTTAAAATACTATCTTTTGTTGTATCGTTCCAAATTCTATAATATAGTTCAGAATTATATTCTAGAAGCTTAATTTTGTTTTCCCTTACAGATCTAAAACCTAAATATAAAATCAGTTATATTGTTTAGATATTCCCCTTAGTCCATTAAAAGATATTTTTAAACTCTATCCTTAAGTTACGTTTGTAAGCAACGTGATTGACAACATGTATTCAACTGCCATTACTCTGGTGGACAGAGACAGGATCGATTGCCAAGAAAATAGAATAGCAGGCCAATTAATGTTACTGGGTATGAAGAAAAATACAGGTAGTCCTCAACTTATGACTATAATTGAGCCCCGAATTTCTGTTGCTAAGTGAGAAATTTGTTAAGTTTTGCCCCATTTTATGACTTTTCTCACCACCTTTGTTAAGTGACTCACTGCAGTTCTTAAATTAATAACATGGTTGTTCAGTGAATCTGGTTTCCCATTGACCTTGCTTGTCAGAAGGTTGAAAAAGGGAATCACAGGAGCCCAGGACAACCGTCATAATTGTGAGTCAGCTTTCAAGCATCCTAATGTAAATCATGTGACCATGGGGATGCTGCCACGGTCCTAAGTGTGAAAAATGGACCTAACTCGCTTTTTCACTACCCTTGTAACAGTCACTAAATGAACTGTGGTAAGTCTAGGACTGCCTGTAAGTCTGATTTTATGCTCTTCTGCAGTGGTGGGATTCAAATATATGAACAAGCAGTTCTCTGTGTGGATGCCGCTTCTGGAAGTCTGTTCCGGGCCTGGGAAACAAAAAATTAAAATTTGGTTGCCGAACTGGTGCAAACTGGCTGAATCCCACCACTGCTCTTGTATCTTATATGACTGATTTCTATATTCATTTGATCTTACAGGTTCCTGTACCAATACCACTTGACCCAACTGCGGTATGAGATAATTCAATCATGGGGTGTGGGGGGGTGGAGGAGGAAGAGGGACAACGGTTCAGATGAGAATCTTTCACCAGCTTCAAATTTGTGCCACCCAAAATCACATGACTTGCAACAATTGACTGATTAAACACACAAGTTATTGTTAAATTTTATGGAATTGCTCCTCAAAGGATCTAAAAAGTCAATGCCATTTCCTAGTTCCTTGCCTACCCTGCATGGCACAATTTATGTATGCAAACAAAATGAAGCATTCAGAACAAAATGGCAGCATGGCTTAAATCAGAGGGGCACAGCAGTAGGAAGCATACCAAACTGACTGATATGTGTCTGTTTCTTTTAGATAAATGCTGCAGGGATGCCGATAGCTCAATACCTAGTAAGACAGTTTATCATTATTCATTTTGCATTATTTCTATCTAGGCTGGCATGTAGAAAAGTTAAAAGCATTTCTGCAAATTTACAACAAAAACCTGAATAAGTTTGAATAAGTTAGGTTTTCTCCTGAAAAAGTTTGGGTATTCTGCAGACTTGGGTCTCCAACTTTGGTAAAATTAAAACCTGTGGACTTCAACTTCCAGAAATCCCCAAACCAGCCATGCTGGTAGGGGAATTCTGGGAGTTGAAGTCCACAGGTCTAAAAGCTGCCAAGGTTGGACACCCTTGCTGTTGACGTTCCACACTTCATTTTACTTCCCCATCTTAGATCTTCCCCAGTGTGTCAAAAGTACAACACTGCAGTTTCGACAATTCAAGAGGATGCCAAGCTGGAAAATCAGTGGTTGTAAAACCCTTCCACATTGTACAATGGAAGTTCCCAGGCTCCCTGAATAGAGAAAATAATTCACCAAAACTAGATGGGTAGAAAATAGTTAAATTTTCCCTCTTCGGGTTGAATTTTACTGGAGTAATTTCCACATAACTTATATCAAAAAAAATTCTATTAGTTTATCAGAATATAAAATACAAAGGGGAAAAAAATTCCATATAACTCATGGCTATAGAGGGAAAGATTTAATTCTTCTAGTTAAGCACTCAGTATTGTATATGTCTAAACTCATACAGAGCCTTCTCTATCTCTATAGAGATTTGCTTCCAGGTCCAATTCAAGGTGCTGGTTGTCACCTTCAAAGCCCTACATAGCCTCGGATCAGGTTATTTGAAGGACTGTCTTTTCCCGGTCACAACTACCCGACCCACCAGAGCGGGGAGGCAGGGAATGCTACGGGTCCCCTCTCCTAAGGAGATCCATCTAGCAGGACCAAGAAGAAGGGCATTCTCCGTGGTGGCTCCCTCCTTGGAACATCATCCCCACAGAGATAAGATTGGCCCCACTTTGACACTGTTGCCCAAGGGTCTGAAAACCTGGTTTTGCCAACAGGGCTGAGAACCCCAGAGTGAGATGGAGCCCATCAAATGGCTCATTTGATTGTTATCGCCAGAGGGGTGGGGGCGTATGGCTTTTTATTGTTTTTATAGCAATAGCACATCGATTTACTGTGTATACCACCCCATAGTGCTTTACAGCACTCTCTGAGCTGTTTAGAAATGTCAGTATATTGCCTCCAACAATCTTATTTTGGGTTTTTTGTCCTTGTAAGTTGCCCTGAGTCAATTACTGGTTTCAAAAGCTGGTTATCCTACCGCCCATATATGTCATCTCAGACTTTCCAAAAAGGGACACAGAGCAGAGGATAAGATTCAGATTAGCTAAAGCAAATTACCAGGGCTAAGTGGAGTTAAAAAAAAATGAGACCATGGTCGTTAATAATGGAACTGATTGTATACTGCAGAGATGAAGAGGTTGTTATTTACATTTTCCCAAGCTGAAATTTGGCACTGACAACAGATGCTGAGGGCTAGCTTTAACTCAACTAGCAACACCCATTAATTTTAATAAGCTCAGTAACATACCGGTAGTTAGAATTTAAATTTGAAGAGGTGCCTTAATTGAAAAGTATTTCTTCCATCAGATTAGGTGACATGCCAAGTTTCTGCAAAGCTTATTGAGCTCCACAAAATTCATGTGGCAGCTAAGCAATATGAAGCGTTTCTACAAGTGGGAGGTGAAGTGGTTATATTTGTCTGAACTTGTACTGTATAGGGTGAAATGATATATTTGTCTGAAATGGTATAAGGTCCCCAGCTTGAGCGGGGGGGTTGGACTAGAAGACCTCCCTTCCAACGCTGTTATTCTGAATGTGAATGCTTATGCCTGGTCCTACTTCATGTGATTTGGAATTTCCCCCCTCTTTTCCTGCTTTTCACTAGGTTCCAGCACCCGCTCAGGTAAGACCAATGCTCTTCATTCAGTCGTCTTTCAATCGTGAAGTTCTGAAGGCCTGGGAGTTCTAAAGTCCCAGACTACCTTGTCTTTTTAAGAACAGTGTGACATCTAATTGCCAAAACACTACTGTGTATCTGTATCTGTAGATATAGATATAGATTAGATAGATATATAGATATAGGTTTAGATGTAGATATAGATATAGATTAGATAGATACAGATACACACAAATATAGATATAGAGCAGGCATGTCAAACACAAGGCCCGGGGGCCGGATCCGGCCCACGAAGTGGTTTCATGTGGCCCGCGAAGCCATCCTGGCAACAGTGAGGGAACAGCCCCCACTGCCTTGGCCCTGGCCCAGAAACCCTCCTCCTGCCAGAGACCCTCAGATCTGTCCCACTCCTGCCTGGGCCCCCATAGGCACCCTTGATGCGAACAATGTAGAGCTGGCCACGCCCACCCAGTAGGCCATATGCACTCTAGCCACGCCCACCCAGTAGGCCATGCCCACCCTGGCCATACCCACCCAGCCCCCTGAGGGCAACCGCAATGCTGATGCAGCCCTCAATAAAATTGAGTTTGACACCCCTGATATAGAGATATAGATATACAGTAGATATATAAAAAACTAGATGGCTCAAGCAGCTAAAGACCAGCTGTGCGTGGGGGGGGGGAGAGAGAAGAGCACAGCAGAGTATCTCCTGGCCCATGTGCCAAAGTGTCCTCAGAGATTCTTCTGTGCTAGAGATCCATTGGTATAGGGTAGATCCAGGGACATTTGCTGTACCGGCTAAGCTTGTCTGAAACTCTCTCATATATTACAGGACCCTTGCCTTGCCATTCAAAGCAGTGACTAGTTTGTGCTGTTGTTGTATTACATTTCTATCTTGATTTCCCTGACAACCCTAAGCAGCTTTCATGAGTGACGGGATGGGGGGGTGGGCTGGGCTATATCCTGGTCCCCAAGTTTGGGCTTTGTTGAAGCTTTTCTGCCAAGACATTTTGAGTGTGGCTTGTGCTAAGTGTGCCCAAGAGAACTAAAGAGGAGAATGAAGCCACTTTTGTTGACTGTCCTTCTGCTCGACATTCTCTGCCCTTTTAATGTGGCACTTCTTTACACCACCTTTCCCAAGACTTAACAGACAATCTTCCTTGGAGTTCCTCAGACTTGAGGCTAGGCAACAATTTACAGGTAATTCTCGACTTAAAAAGGGACGTGGTGGCTCAGTGGGTTAGGACGCTGAGCTTGTCGATCAGATGGCCGGCAGTTTGGTGGGTCGAATCCCGAGTGCCGCGTAACAGAGTGAGCGCCTGTTACTTGTCCCAGCTTCTGCCAACCTAGCAGTTCGAAAGCACATAAAAATGCAAATAGAAAAATAGGGACCACTACGGTGGGAAGGTAACAGCGTTCCGTGCGCCTTTGGAGTCTAGTCATGCCGGCCACATGACCACAGAGACGTCCTCAGACAAGTGCTGGCTATTCGGCTTTGAAACGGAGATGAGCACTGGCCCCTAGAGTCGGAAACGACTAACACGCATGTGCGGGGGAACCTTTACCTTTACCTCGACTTAAAACATTTAGGGACCATTCTAAGTTACAACAGCACTGAAATAGTGATCTTTTTTCACATCTACGACGGTTACAACATCCCCATGGTTACACCATCAAAATTCGGATGCTTGACCACTCATCATGATGGTTACAGTGTCCCGTTCGTGTATTATGTGATCACCCTCTGCAATCTTCCAACAAGTGGAGACAATGGGAAAGCCAGATTCATTTAACAACCACGTTACTAACTTAAAAGTTGCAGGAATTCACTTAACCGGCATGACAAGAAAGATCGTAAAATGGGGCAAAACTCATTTAGCAACACTTAGCAACAGGCATTTTGAGCTCAATTGTGGCTATATGTCGAGGATTACCTGTATTGTGAATATAAGCAGCACTCTTGTTTTGGAAAATTCTAGCTCTCAATATAATTGCCCTAGACCGAGACATCAATGGTTGGGTTTGCCATGCTCAGAGCTGCTGAGGTAGGGGCACAGCCTTTACACATGAAAGGGGCTTCAGATTATTAATTAAACCGTGTGATGGGAATTCAAAATACTATACTGATTTTGTGTTTCTTATTTTCCTTTGACCTTCTATCTCTTTTAGTTTTACCCTGGATTTCCTGGAATGGCGGTAAGATCTGCATTGCACCATACTCAGGTTACTAAGATACAAGATTCTATTCATACAATGTCATATTATCCATCAGTCCAATCAGTAGGACGGATTTTTTAGTTAGGAATGAAAGATATCCAACAAAGGGAAAGGGAAGGTGGGTTAAAAAAAAACAACCGGACAACTTCTGAAATGCAAATTCTTGTGCATAAGTTTTAGGTTCTACAGCCGCCCAAAGAGACATTTAGTCCAACATTACAGAGCCTCATTTCCAGATTAACGGCAATCTTTTCCAGACCACATGGCATTTTATAGTGACCTTGAAACTGTGGTGGGATTCAAATATGTGAACAATCGATTCTCTGTGTGGATGCCGCTTCCGGAAGTCCATTTTGGGCCTGGGCAACAAAAAATTAGCTTCCAGTTCTACCGAACTGGTACGAACTGGCTGAATCCCACTACTGCCTTGAAATCATTTCTTGCTCTCCTAAACATACCTAGAGTTTTGTGAGAGCAGCTTGGAAGTTATTTTTTGTGTCCTCAAAACACGGTCTGGCACCCTAATTCTTTCCTTACTACTAATATACTGTATGTATAAAACAGATAGAGAAGGAGACAATGGTATGATGAGGAAAGTATTTAATTAAAAAGGAGGATGACTTTTGTAAGAAGGAGGGGGAGAAAGCATGTGAAATGCAAGGCACATAGTTGGAGAACAGACTCTCCCAGTAGAGTGTTTTGTAAGGGAATGGAATGCACGTCAACCATATTAATTAGTTTACTACAAAATACTTGCTGCAATAATCTAATACCTACTCTGTTCCTAGGGCTTTCCACCTATCCTAGGGGTAAGTAGTTTACGTTATTTTATGTTATTTTACATAAAACAGACATTCTTGTCCTTATCCAGCTTAAACAGTGTTAGAAACGGTGCAGATTCCTAAGGGATCACCATGTAATCATTCCATCCAGTCTCCTAATCCTCCTATTGAAGCAAGTGTTCTCCAATACTTTCACATACAGCTTTATCTTATGGTATAGGTCAGGGGTATACAACCTTGGCTCTTTGATGACTCGTGGACTTCAACTCCCAAAATTCCTGAGCCAGCCAGGAGTTGAAGTCCACAAGTCATGAAGCGGCCATGGTTCCCCTATGCTGGCTCAGGAATTCTGGGAGTTGAAGTCCACGAGTCATAAAAGAGCCAAGGTTGCCTACCTCTGGTATAGGTAGTCCTCTACTTATGCCCACAATTGGGATCAATTGTTAAACAAGGTGATTGTTAAGTTCTGCCCATATTTTTTTTTTTTGCCATTGCTGTTAAGTGGATCCAGTTTTGCCCATTGACTGTACTTGTTGAAAGCCGACTAGGAAGGTTTCAAAGGGCGATCACATGCCCCCAGGATATCTCAACCCTCATAAACGCATGCTAGTTGCCAAGCACCCAAATTGTAATCACATGACCGTGGGGATGTTGTGACGGCCCTAAAGTGCAAGGGCCAGTTGTAAGTCACTTTTCCAGTGCCATTGGAACTTTGAACAGTCACTGAATGAATAAATAGTTCTGTTAGCTGAATGACAATATCATGCTAGCACCAGCATTTTCCGCCATTTTCCAATTTCCATGCAGGAAAAATGATGTCTTGAAGGCCAGCAGTTTTGCCCTTGTACCAACAGCTGAGACTTTTCTAGACCATGGCCAGACACATAGAATAGGAATAGACTTGGAAGGGACCTTGGAGGTCTTCTAGTCCAACCCCCTGCTCAGGCAGGAAACCCTATACCATTTCAGACAAATGGTTGTCCATAGGATGGGCTTAGAAGCTAGCAATGTATTCCTCCAATCCCCTCCCCCAAAGAAAAAATGTGAAGCAAGAGAATTTTAGAACTAGTTCTGACTTAATGGTGATGTGTGCACTCTTGATCTTCTAGGAGCAACGACTGGTGCTTGGTTAGACTTCCCAACCCTCTGAGATAAGCAGAGGCAATCTCATTCCTTCAACATTCCTTGCGGGAGGAGGGAGGACTGGGAAATGAAAATGGGGGCAATGCCCCAATTTCGCAAGCATCTTTTTTAATTCTTGTTGCACTTGTAGAATATTGTAATAATACACCCACTCACAGCTTAATTTCTAAAGTCTCAGACAGGAGGGGATGAAAACCTGTAGACTATTAAGGCATGTAAGCCAAGCACTTGCTTGGTAGCATTTCCATAGCATCTTTCCATAAATGCAAAATGCAAACCGGCCTTCTCCAACCCAGGTGTCTTCCCAAATGGCTTGGATGAGAAACCCTAACTGTCCCACAGAGTATCCCGGCTTGGGGAAAGCTAACCGCTTGGAAGATCTTCCTGGACCTCATCAGCTATGACCATAGCATCCAGGTGAAGCTTTCCCAGTCCCCTCCCCCTCCCCACCATCTCAAACAGGGAGCTGTGGTTTCAGGTTTTCAAAAAAAGACAAAAGATTATTAGGATTGTGGTGCATAAGGATAGGATTTTTTTTAACCTAAAACAAAGATCCTCTATTAAAGACAGTGAAAGCTAATCTATATATTGACCTTTATTATGAGAAATAAAAAAATACGTTTTTTTCAACAGAAATAGAATCCTTGCAGATATAGATTCTCTTGGTATGTATCAAATACTCTTTGGTATTCAGTTATATTCTTTGACTGTTTTATTAAATGTTTAATATCCACAAGATTTGACACAGAACTTAAAATTGGGGAAGGTATCATTTTTAGGACCAAATCTCTGTCAGTCTATCTGTCTCTCTCTGTTTGTCTGCCTGTCCATCTATCTATCTATCTATCTATCTATCTATCTATCTATCTATCTATCTATCTATCTATCTATCTATCTATCTAATCTATCTATCTATCATCTATCTATCTATCTATCATCTATCTATCTATCTATCTATCTATCTATCTATCTATCTATCTATCTATCTATCTATCTATCTCTAATCTATCATCTATCATCACAGTATTTTACCTTCACCAGGAGAATACTTAGATTTTTTCAGAGATCTGAATTTTCAGAGACTTGTTTGTGCATAACCGGTTTCCGATATTCATGCCTAAAATGATTGTTGTTTGCGAAGCCAAACAAAGCATATAGCATTAGATCCCAAGAATCTGCTTCAATACAGTTCTCCACTGCAAGAAAATGTGCAATATGAAGACACTTTACGAATGGCCAGAGTCTCCATATTTTGCTGGCAGAAATTTTGCCAGAAATTGAATCTCGTATCTTGTGCATGCTCCACAATGAGTAGTACTCCAGCCATATAATGGTTGGGTGTGTAACCCACCGTGCTTCTCCACCTTCACACCATTACCTATCCCTGCAGTGAAGCTACACCTAGATGTCTGAGCCTTCAGTTCTCATAATCCATCCCTTAATTCTGGAATTCGAAGTCCGATCCACCTGAAAAGCACCAGCTGAGGGAAGGGTAGATTACAAGTAAAATCATTCCAGAATTGCTTGTTGTATGTATGATATATATCATGTGTCATAGGGAAACCCTACTTGTAATTTGGAACCGTGTGAACAAAACCTTTGCTGCTTAGATGCTGCATTGTAAAACTCAAGTCGCTCAGCTATAAAATCTGCTTTGATTTCTAAAGGTGTCGATGAAAATGTGAGAGAGATCATCCAAGAAGACTTACCTGTTTCTAATTTCCTGCTACCACAGCTTTAGTGCATTCTAAATGTCATATTTACTCTACATGTTCTTAAGAAATTGTCTTCATTTCATTGATAACAATGTACATTTCTATTGTGAAGTTATGTTCTTTGTGATATGGAGAACCATCTAATAAGGCAATGATAAAGTTGGCAAAATGCTGAATACTTTCATCTCACTTATGAAGCTTTTTTAAAAGAAACCATAAGCTTTGATTTTCCAATCTATCTGAGTTCATTTGATTAAAATGTCTCACAGCTTCCAAGCTAATATATTGTGTTCGGTTTATTGCACAAATGCATTACCTCTCTAATAAAAAATGCCTAAGTAAATAATACAAAACCAGTGTCATACATTTATGCTTATGGAACTGAAATTAACATCATTTATTCTTTTTGAAGCGAAACCTAATGTGCTAGCTTTTAATTTTCACATTTTTACTGCTCCTGTTCATTGCACCATCAGTAGCAGTTCACAAAAGCCTAACCACATGTCAAGTCAGTAACCTAGAGCAAATTTAGAAATGTTTTTATTCTCAAAAGACACACGTTTAAGCTGTTCAATGGGCTCCTACAATGTCTTGAGCTGACTTTTTACATTATGAATATATATATTTTTAATGAGAAACTGGAATGCTTTGGTTTCCATGTTATTTTTAATCCTAGAAATGGCCTCTGGATCTCCCATCCTTAAATCTTAGCGGGTGGGAGAATCAAAGATAGCTGGAGCCTGGAACTTTCCTTAAGATGGCCTACTTTCTCAGAAAAAAAAGGAAAAATAAACAGTAGATAGTAGGAAACATCCTCTAGGAGAGGAAAGTTAGAGAAGGTGGCAAGAAAAGAATGGTTAAACTGAGGCGCCACAAAGTGTTGTCTGGTTGATAGCCATTTTGTAAAGAAATTATCCCCTCAAGTCTCTGCAAGAATATCCAGTTATTCTTAGAATATTAAATGCTTCCTGTCAATCTGAACCTCTGAAGTATCAATTCCCAGAACAAAAAGAGTATTCTTCTTATAATGGAATAATCGTCCAAATTGTACTACACTTCCTGTTTATCCAGTACATTAGACAGATCAGGGATTCAAAACTTCTCTTTGCCTATTGCACCACCAAAGGCAGATCTAACACGCAGAAGGAAATGTGCCGAGCAGAGCAATGAATTAAGCCATATTTCATGTTATGGACAACAGCACTGCAGTTAAAATAACAAGTGTCTATAAGGAATGGAAACAGGCACTTTAAACACAAACTCCTCAAGAAACGCGGTGGTTCAGTGGGTTAGGACGCTGAGCTTGTTGATCAGAATGTCGGCAGTTTGGCGGGTTGAATCCCGAGTGCCGCGTAACAGTGAGCGCCTGTTACTTGTCCCAGCTTCTGCCAACCTAGCAGTTCGAAAGCACGTAAAAATGCAAGTAGAAAAATAAGGACAACTACGGTGGGAAGGTAACAGCGTTCCGTGCGCCTTTGGCGTCTAGTCATGCTGGCCACATGACCACGGAGATGTCCTCGGACAAGCGCTGGCTCTTCGGCTTTGAAACGGAGATGAGCACCGGCCCCTAGAGTCAGAACGACTAGCACGCATGTGCGGGGGAACCTTTACCTTTACCTTTTACCTCAAGAAAAGCTAAGTTGTACTTTATACTAACAATGCTTATGGCACCCTAGTTTTTCCTGCATCGGTGATTTGCTGTGACTCTTTCCTGTAGTGACATTTCTGGGACGTTTCCAAGGCATAAAAGTCTTTCATTCATAGCACAGAGAAAAAAACAATAGTACAATGTCTCATAAATTGGACCCAGTGGAGCTTACAAACAGGTGGCTGAATTGTTGAGCGTTTCCAACAAGTTCAGTACAAATGACTGCAGTTCAAAGAATAGTACAGGTAGTCCTCGACTTACAACAGTTCGTTTAGGGACCATTTGAAGTGACAACTGCACTGAAAAATGTGACTTGTGACTATTTTTCACACTTACGGCCATTGCAGCATCTCCATGGTCACGCGATCCAAAATTCTGACATTTGGCAACCGAGTCATTTATGAAGGTAGCAGTGTCTCGATGTGTGTGTGTGTGTGTGTGTGTGTGTTTCACATGATCACCTTCTGCGACCTTCTGACAATAAAGATCAATGGGGAAACCAGATTCACTTAACAACCGTGTTATTAACTTAACAACTGCGGTGATTCACCTAACAACTGTGACATGGAAGGTCATCAAATGGGGCAAAACTCACTTAACATATGTCTCACTTAGGAACAGAAATTTTGAGCTCAATCGTGGTCGTTAGTCAAGTACTATCTGTATTCCCATTAGGATTTCCAAGCTGTCTTTCAATTACTAAAGCAATTTTGCTCTTGAATATCAGGGAACTTTTCACAGCAATGATCACATAAAAGAGCGTCTTTCAAAGGAAGAAACATGAATGCACTGTGGGTGTGCAAAGAGTAATTTTTAAATTGAGGAAACTTCTAAGCAAACCACAGGAGTACTTCACGTTAAATGTTATGTGCCCTTGTGCTGGAATTTAAATAGAATA
This sequence comes from Vipera berus, assembly GCF_964194415.1. Lineage (NCBI taxonomy): Eukaryota > Metazoa > Chordata > Lepidosauria > Squamata > Viperidae > Vipera > Vipera berus. The sequence goes on along the minus strand of NC_138209.1, from coordinate 13,427,742 downwards.
TTTCCTTCAATCCTATCTTGTTGCAGAATCAAGAGACTCAGACCTTGGAATCAAAAGAAGTTTCTTTTATTTTGCGCGCAAAAGGTTCAGAACAAAAAGCAATGTCAACGTTTGAACACCTTTTCACGGAAAAGCAAGTACATATATAGTCTCCACAAGTAGCAAAACACGGAAATGTAACTTATGAGCTCTGATTGGTTACATAAGTTCTAGGCCCCCTTCTAGCTCATCCCTAGCCCCCCCCCCTTTGCAATGCTAAATTATAGCTAAATATCGTACAACCTTGTCTCTAGCAAAGGTCACAGGCGTTTCCGGCCTTCCATTTGTGGTTTAGCTACAAATGGACTTTAGAACTTTGTGCTGGCCTACGAGGTGTGACCTACAGTTGAACTTGTGGTTTGGCATTCTCCATTTCCTTGTCCTTCTTCTAACTATTACACGCATTTTCTTCATGCCTCACTTTACATCGGGGAGGACTGTGTAGAGAGAGTTTCCTCCTTTAAATTTCTGGGAGTCTACCTCTGTGAAGATCTGACCTGGAAAGTTAACACAACCCAGGTGGCTAGAAAGGCCCAACAGAGGCTTCACTTTCTTAGGGTCTTGCGGAAGAACAGGGTAGAACAACAGCTAATGACCCTCTTTTACCGGTCTACTATAGAGAGCGTCCTCTCGTATGGTATTGTGGTTTGGTATGCTGGTCTGACAGCCGCGGATAGGAAAGTATTACAGAGGGTAGTGAGCACAGCACAAGACATTGTGGGCTGTTCCCTGACACCACTGGATGACATCACCAGGGCTCGTTGCCTTGGAAGAGTGAGGAAAATTCTCAGGGATGACTCACACCTTGGACGGTATCTCTTTACTCTCCTACCATCCGGTAGGAGATACAGGAATATAGCCAGCCGTACCAACAGGCTGAAAAATAGCTTTTATCCGTGGGCTGTTAGGCTTTTAAATGGGACATAATCTTGTGCAGAATTGACTTGGGAGGCCGGTGTGTGGTGTAGTTGGTTCACATAGTGTGGTGGGATGGAGGGTTTGTTGTCACTGTGTGTTGGGGGGAGAGAGCACGGGGGGGGGGGAGGCTCAGCTAATCTCAATGTACACATGTTGTACTTTGACAATAAAGGTTTATTTATTTATGTATTTATGTCCTACCTCACTTTTATGACATGCAGCATTTTTATGTATTCTTTGTATCTTTCTTTATGGCCTGCCTCAATCTAATCATTCTTGTTCATCTTTTTTTTTACTTACAGTAGGATCAATGTGTTAAAATGAAAGCAGTTGTGATTATATAATCCCCCAGCAAGAGTAATGAACATTAAATCAATTGAGATTCTGCCTCAGAAATAAAATGTGGAATTGGACTTGTTTTCTGATATGCATGCATATCACTGCCACTTTATTTGCCTTACAGTACAGGTAGTCCTCAACTTACAACAGTTCATTTAATGACCGTTCAAAGTTACAATAGCACTGAAAAAAGGGGCCTATGACTGTTTTTCACACCGTGGCCACATCCCCATGGTCACATGATCAAAATTCAGATGCTTGGCAACTGATTCATATTTATGACGGTTTCTGTGTCCCGGGATCATGTGATCAGCTTTTGCGATCTTCTGACAAGCAAAGTCAATGGGGAAGCCAGATTCACTTAACAACCATGTTACTAACTTAACAATTGCAATGGTTCACTTAACAACCGTGGCAAGAAAAGTCGCAAAATGGGGCACAACTCAACAAATGTTTAACTTAGCCACATAAGTTTTGAACTCAACTGTGGTCATAAATTGAGGACTACCTGTATTATCCTAGAATTATATGAAAAGAAAAATTAGTGTTATCCTGCTAAGTTTCTTGCCATCGGTAACGAAAAAGGATGAGAAACTGAAGGATGCTAATGTCCACTATAAAATCAGTCAGTTGCTGACAACCCAAAAACAAGAAGTGGAAATCAATACTAAAATAGGAAACTTCAAAGAGCAACAAACGCAGCCTACAGAGAACTTCAAAGTCCAAACTCCAACTTTAACTACAAAACTTACAACTCAAAAAACAATACCCAAAGAAAGCAACATTAAGAGCGAAGATATCAAACGCCTCCAAATACAGTATGTTGAAGATTCAGCTAATCAAATGATAACATCAGCTACTACTTATTACCTAACCCAGATGGAAACGGAACAAGGTAAAGACCAGACTGAATTAATGACAATCATATCACAGCAAACATCAAAAATTGAGCTATTAAACCAATACTTCAGGGATTATAAAGGGGACATTAGCTTGGCAAAACTGTCATTTGGATGGTCTCCATGGATTCAAATAAGAGGTGGAGGAAGAAAGGTAGACTGGAGAACACTGGAGAACTTAAAACCATTAAGATGGAAGCCTGATTGGCACAAAAAGAAGGCGAGTGTTAGATTTAAAGACCTAGACGTGTCTCTTTTTTGGGGATTTGTAAAGACAGAACTTAAAAAAATGTTTTTTGATGGACTAAGAGGAATCTTAATATATATATATATATAAGCTGATTTTATATTTAGGTTTTAAATTTTTAAAGGAAAACAAAATTAAACTTTTAGGATAAAACTTTGAATTATACAATAGAATTTAGAATTTTATAATAGAAGATAGTATTTTATTAAGTGTTGAATGGTTAAGACAAATTTTTTTTTCTTTTTTCTCTTTAATAAATTGGTGATGTGTTAAGATGAAAATTAGACTTTACTGTTAAATCATAAGAATGATATGTAATGAACAATGTACGTTTTGTAGACAAGAGAATTATTCTTTCCTGAAATAGGGAATTGTAGGTTACCCAAAAAGTAAGCTCTTTTCTGCATATTATAGGCTACCTCAGAGTATTTTTATTGGGTTAGGACGCTGAGCCTGTCGATCAGGTCGGCAGTTTAGTGGGTCGAATCCCAAGTGCCGCGTAACAGAGTGAGCGCCTGTTACTCGTCCCAGCTTCTGCCAACCTAGCAGTTCAAAAGCACCTAAAAATGCAAGTAGAAAAATAGGGACCACTACGGTGGGAAGGTAACAGCGTTCCGTGAGCCTTTGGCGTCTAGTCATGCCAGCCACATGACCATGGAGACGTCCTCGGACAAGCGCTGGCTCTTCAGCTTTGAAACGGAGATAAGCACGGAAACGACTAGCACGCATGTGTGGGGGAACCTTTACCTTTACCTAAAACTTAAAAACAGGATTTTGATATGTATTAGTCTAACTATATTGAAAACTTTGTTAATTGACTAGCTCATAACTAGAACTGTGTTAACTTAATTACTTTGACTATGTGAAAATTAAGGGAATCAGAGAGGGAATTTTTATTGATGCAACCTGAACTATCTACAAATAATTTGTTATTTGCTACTTTGGATTACCCAACTGTTGCGCTGAGCGACCGGTCAGGGTTCTGGCCTCAACTCTTAGAGCCCCGTAACAGGGGTGAGAATTTAGAGGGACCCTCGCAAGGGTGAACACCTTGAATATGGAAGGATCTTGCCCTTTGCCACCGACCCAGTGTGCCGGACGTTCCAATGGTCACACTTGGGAACTGCGATGGCTCAGGAGCAGAGTCCTAAGACAAACTGAGGCACCAACACGAGTTTGTTCAAGGTGAGAGAGCACAGAGTGCCCGGGGTGGATGTTTTGCCCCCCGAACAGCTCCGGACACCCTCCTTTTATTAGGCTGTTTCATTTGGGAGGGGGAAACACACTCATGAGGGAGCAACATATGGAAATATGGAAGGTCAAAGGGAAAACATAACTCATTGTATACATCTGCTAATGAAGAGAGCAAAGGTCATCACAGGAAACAATAAAGCATAGCTATCTTATACAAATGTTAACAAAGTTGACAAGGGTTGTCACAGGAATGCATGACTTGAAAGACATAATCTTGAAGCAGAGACAGTTACAGGAGACAGGAAGCCATATCTTGAGGCATGGGCAATTACATGAAACAAGTCTTGTTATAAATGAAGAATCACCAGAGGCAGGAATGTGATGCAGGAATGTGACCTTGCAAATGGGGGGGGAGGCAGAAGTGTTATCACTAGAGACAGGAAGGGAGAACTTTGTAATTTTTAATATAGGAATCAAAAAGGTCTTTTGGGAGTCTGGGATATCTACACCCAACCACCATATTGCTTCACAAATATATGTATATATCCCAATCCCTACCCTTAATCTTTCTTCTACCCTACTCCAAGTCCCCTTTTCCCTACCTTCTTTGTTAACCCTACAAAATTAATAAAAAAAATTTCAAAAATAAAATAAAATAAAATCAGTCAGTTGCTATCTAATCAGCAAAACATTTTCAGGGCCTGAGAACTTCAGAGATTTTTGGCAGCTGTAAATATATCATTCTACAATATTACCGGAGAACCACAAAAAAATTTCAATTTTACTCATTTATTTTCTGTACAGAACAGGTATACAACAGATGCACCCAATACTTCAGTAGCATTACGTGATTTAAAAGGCGTAGCGTAACCAACAGTTCCAATGATTTCAAGTCAAGAATGTCAGAATATGTGTGAAATCTCGGGAGCATTAAATCATGCGCCACCAACGTCCTACAAAGCATTTTCCTCCCACTCTCCTGCTAAATTACCATCTGAAACGATAGGATTTAATTTATGGTTTGATGTTAGTCCCGTCGTGGCAACAAAAGTTACTCTTCCTCCCAGTGTCCTCCTCTTTTCTCTGCTACAAGCCTGACAAAGTCAGAGTGGCTGGCGTATAGTGTAAGTTTTTCACTGATATCGACCCATTTCACTTTCCCAGCGTCATCTCCTGCTTCCAGATGCAAATTATCCATTGCTTCACCTATGAATACAAAGAGGGACATTATGGAATTGCCTCTTTTTTAATTCTACAAAATGAGCCATTTGCTTCTTCCAATCCATATCCGCTTCTACCAAAAAGCATGGAACCAAACCATTATTGTTGCTGAATCTTCTGTTATGACTGAACTCTTTTAGAGCATGGCTGGGGAACGATGGCCCCTTTATGACTTGTGGACTTCAACTCCCAGAATTCCTGAACCAGGCTGGCTCAGGAATTTTGGGAGTTGAAGTCCACAAGTCATAAAGGGGCATCGTTCCCTACCTCTGTCTCAGAGCTAGTAGGATTTTTTTTTGATGATGGATCGCCTGTCAATTATCCCCCAAAATCATACTGAGTAGGAAGAGCAATTAACCCTGTAGCAAAGCATATGCTTTGGAACAAGAGATCCTGAATTCAATCTCTGACATCCTAACCTGGATTAGGGTCCTATCTAAAATACAGCATAGTCACTACAGGTAGTCCTCGACTTACAGCTATTTGCTTAGCCACCATTCGAAGTTACAACAGCATTGGAAAAAAGTGGCTTAGGACTGTTTTTTCACCTTGTGCGATTTTCTGACAAGCAAAGTCAATGGGAAAGCCAGATTCATTCAACAACCATATTACTAACTTAAAAACTGCAGTTATTCACTGAACAACTGTGGCAAGAAAGGTCATAAAATGGGGCAAAAGCTCAGAATGGGACAATTTGCCACAGTCAATTCGCTGCGGGGTAATTCAACAATTCAATTTCATTACTTAAAAGTAATTAAAGGGTTTTAATTTTTGTCATTTACATTACATCTGGCATCCTCTCCTTTAACGATTCCATTCTACCATTTCTTCTCTTGCCCTGTGGCGAGTTATCCTAGACCAGTGGCAGCGAACCTATGGCACACGTGCCAGGGGGGGGCACTCAGATCCCTCTCGGTGGGGAGGCGTACCATTACCCCAGCCCTGCCTCCCCACGCGGTTCCCTCACCAGCAGCCTCCCGGAGAAGAGTCGCCCCCGGGGGCGGCCCACGCGTAGCAGTGCGGCCAAAGACATGGCAGCCGGGCAGTGGGGACAAGACTGCCCTCTTGCCCCATCGTGCACAGATGCTGCGGCGGGGCGCAGGCGGAGGGCGTAGCCATCATGGTGCTGCTGGGCCGCCTGGGAAAATCTGCTGCGGCAGACTGTGGCGGCAATGGGTGGTAGGGCGGGGGCGGGTTTGGGGCACTTGGTCTCTAAAAGGTTCGCCATCACTGTTCTAGACCCACGAAAGTCACTGTCTTGCTTAGCAATGGAAATTTTGGGCTCCGTTGTGGTTGTAAGTCAAGGACTGCTTGTATCCATATGACCAGTACAGATCTAAGATGGAAGAAAGTCTTAACTTGATGCAGAACTAGACTGAGAATTCTTGGGTCTCAATTTAATATAAAACAACATCAAAAGATTGTTTCCCGAATTGCCTACCATTAATAGAGAAACAGGACTAAGTCAGTACAAAGATGTTGTGTGATTTTATAATCAACACTGAATTATGATCAAAGATGTTCTTATATATATAGGGCTTCTCTTCTCACCAGATTCATCATGATAGTTTACTGCTTCTGTTTCCATCCAAGCATTGTCAGTATTACGAGGATCATCCACATATCCCTTATAAGCCTAAAAAAAAAAAAAGCAAAATACAGGACCTTTAGGACGATGTGTTACATTTTATTTGCTGCTGCATTTGTTTATTAATCAGATTTATATCCCACCATCCACATCACTTCAGCAGCTGACGAGTAAGAATCAAAATACAATCATCTCTAATGGGAAAAAAGTACAATATAGACAGCATTTGGCATCAGCCTCCATATATCTTCCAAAAAATCTCCGTTTTCAGCTGTTTCCAGATGGTGGTTAATGTTGGAGTCCAATGAACTCCCTGTGGGAGGCTCTTGCAGAGGGCCTATTAAAGCAAGAAGTGGCTTCCAAGATTTGCTGATCTAATTTCCTGGAAATGGATGACAGCCAGTTTCTTCTGGCAATGTTTAAGTGGCTGGGCTTGGGCTGACTCCAACAAAACGCAGATAACCTTGTGCCATGTCATAATGGCTTTATATGTTAAATCACCAAATGATCCCATGCCCCAAACTTCATATAAATGTTAAATAACTGGGGGAGGGGAAGGGAAACTGAACCATGCCAGGCTCTCGTCCATAACACCACTGACCGGAATAAAACCACAGTAAACCAGGGTCTCCATTTGCAAGCTAATTTAACTATCTAAATCTGTTGTGTTGAGGAAGCTAAACATTGCCATTTTACCTACTATTCGGTGTTTATAATCGGAGAAGTTAATACTGTTCCAATTTACTTGGAGAGTCTCAGTAACCTTTCCATTTAATATTTAAAGGGTTTAAAAACACAAGAAAGATCATTTACCACAAAGAGTTCCTGACTGAAGAGTCTGTTCAGGTGTTTCTCCATCTCTTCTTTCTCAGCCTTAGTTTTCTGTAAAGAGTTCAGGGCCTCTTCGCTAAATTCTCGCTTTAGAGCAGCAGATAACTTCTCCCCTGGATCCACCATTCCCTAAAGGAAGATTATAATCTGTTATATAATGTTCAGGTACATAATCAATAATAGCAATTGGGACATGTTCTGAACACTGAACACCAGATGCTAATGTGGTATATAATTAGCATCACTTGCACAATGTTATCATGACATACATGGTGTGTCATTTTGAAGACTTTGTGGCTCCTCTTGGATGACTATGTTCAGGAAATATTTTGATTAGTTATATACTTTCCCTTGCAGGACCATTAGCAGATTTGTAGAAGAGAGTGCTTTATTTATTTGTTATTTATAACAAATTTATAACTACAGGCTGATTATTACTCTATGAACAGAATGAAAGAGAAAGCTGTTTATTTGCTTTAAGCAGTTGCACACCTCTCTTCCAAACTGAAATTTCACAAGGCAGCTTATAAGTGTTTCAAACAAATATCACTAAAGCGATTAAAAAGAGTGGGAGATATAATGTAGCTCTTACACACTTGTTCACAAATTATTACACAGAGAGGACTCTCTTGTTTGCAAACAATTTTGCAAACTGTCTTTCACATGCTTAGCTAATAAATAAAACTGGAACACACAAAACATATACTGTACACACGTATTTTAGGAGTGCAATTTTTTTTCCTGAAAACCATTATCTCATTGTTCTTCTTCTCACCCCAGGAACAGCCCATTCTCCACAATCCTTCCTTTTGATTGCAATAAACTGTAAGATGTTTTTGCCAGATACTGGATGAGCTGTTTTATTGCCGCTGCCATCTCTCTTCCATCTGAAAGTTGCACCAAGAAGATAATTAAGCCCTCAAAATTCAAGAAGAAATGCAGCATGTTACAAATGAAAGACAGCACATAGGTCCAGAGACACATGTTGCCGTAGTCTTCTACCACCACAAGGTCCAATTCATTGCATAAAGCTGCAACTGGAGCATGTAAATAAAGGAAGAATTGGAGGGGCCAAAGGAGAGTGAATATACGGTTCAAAGTCATTCACTTAATGTTAAACCATGACTTGGCATTAATATTTGCACTGAACTCTAGATCCAGAATCCAGAACTCTAATTTGAACTGGCATGATGTCAATGAAGATTCAATCATCCATGCTAAAGGTGTCTATAAAGGTTGAATCATGGCAACTGGCCCAAACTTTGTCGCTTTGTTGCTTATCCAAGAAACTTCATCAGTCAGAGCAAAATTAGTTAGGCAGAGAGCCAGAGAGTCATTGGAAAGTACCAACTTTTGCCACACCAACCTCAGGGCTCTCTCCCCAAAATTAAAGGTTCAACCTTTAAGCCAGCCATGTACTATTATGAAATGCTTTCATGATAAAAAGCAGTTACAGTTTCAAGATTTTTTAAAAAAATTCCAAGTACAACTAAAAGCCTATGTTAGCACAAGAATCATGATTTTTTTTAAAAAAAAACCAATAGAAGAGACTGCTCAAGATTGAACAGTGGGGTCTTGGTGATCTTTGAGCTTGTTTTTTTCCCCCCCTCCCAGATGTTTCATTACCAAACTAGGAAAACATCATCAGTGCTAGTAAGAGTAGGATTTGCTCTCGTAATATTTACTAGTGGCTTGCCCTGTCATCGCTGGTGGGTATTGTAGTTTTAAATGCTCCTTCTAAGACTGCAAAGAATTCTAGAAAGATTAACATCGTCTGTGTCATAGTTGAGACCCTTCTGTAGAATCCTGTGTTCTTCAGTAAATAGTGAGTGGCTGGACAAGTTAACTACCCATTTGGGCTCAAGTGCCTCTTTCATTCTGGGATTTAGTTTGAGTTTGAGTAGTGTGGCTTGTAGTTTGGTTTTCCTTTCTTCCAGCACAGCTCTGGGAAGTAGTCTTGATGGTGGTTTCTATGTGGTCTTGTCTGATCTAGTTGTTCCTTGAGGTTTGCCCTGGTGTGCTGGTACTTCTTTAGTCCGAGGTATACATTTGTGATCAATGTCACTTTCTCCTCACTTTCATGGGCTATTTTCTATCCAGCTGTGCAGTTTATTAGTGGGATTTTTTCTGATGCTGGTGGGAAGGGCATGCTGTCGTAGGTATTCGTGCTAATGCTAATCAAGTAGAAGCCTTAGAAGGAGCATTTAAAACTCTAGGACGTCCCGTAGAGATCCAAGAAAGCATCAAACTATCATACCATAGACTAGAACAAGGGTCCCCCAACCCTTGGTCCATGGACTGGCACCGGTCCACAGCATGCCAGAAACGGTCCATGCAAACAAGCAAAGCCCCATCCGCGGGATGCAGGCAGTACATGAAACCACGTCCCCTCCGGTCTGCAGAAAAACCTCTCTCCACGGAACCGGTCCCTGATGCTCAAAAGGTTGGGGACCAATGGACTAGAAGAAGACGAAAACTGTACAGACGGAGGTCAAGGATATGAAGGGACCGTGTGCAGAAAACTTCCTGCCTTAGTATCCTGTTATCCGCATGTCTATGAGCTCATTCCAATTAGCACTGCCAAGGACTGCCAGGAACCAGCTAGATATGAGAGACTCTGCCCTGGCTGGGATGTTCCGATGTTCTTTAAGATTGACTAGGGAATACACCAATAAACAATGCTTTTGCTGTGCGTTATTTCCTGCTTGTTAAAACTGTATAAATACAATAAACTCTGCGTAGGCAGGCAGACATTTTGGGACACCCTGCGATGACTTGGCAGCCGCTTTATCACAAGGCAGCAAGCCTCAAGGAAAGTGTTTTAACTGTGGAAAACCTGGTCATTTTAAAAGGGAATGTCAAAATCCAGGAGAGGGGGCATGTCTGCAGCATCTCGCAGTCCTTTCTATCAGAAGATGAGACCAAAAACAAAATGCCCAAAATGTCAGAAGGGTTATCATTGGGCAAGAGAGTGTCTAGTCAGGAAACAGCCGATCGGGTTGGTTTCTGACCCCGGTCCAAACAGAGACAACAAACCAACAATAGAAAACAGTCCTGCAGCTACCAGAGGTAGTGCCGGCATTGATTTGATATTGCAGGAGCTAGCTAACATCACACAAAATGAAGTCTTTTGTTTATCTAAATAGTATGACATGGCAAATTTGCTTTCTACATGTCTGATCCCTGTTTGTACCCCTTCTGCAGCAATTCAAACCATCACTGGCTTGAGCAAATTTCTATTGAATAAAAACTTTAACTATGAGACTATATCTAGTTGGGGGTTGACTGCCTATGATCTACCCCCTGATGTAATTGCTTTGCACACCCCAAACGTAGCAGTCCCTGAGAATATAACATGTGCAAAAATAGTTAATTGTACATCTTCAAGTAAAAAAACATTAACACTGTTGCGTGTAATTTGGCAAAAACAATTAATGCTACTTCTATAGCTATTTCAGCAATCAACCACAAGCTGCAAGCTTTGCCTAAAGGTATTTTACAAAATCATGCTGCTATTGATTATTTGCTTCTGCATCAGCATTTGGGTTGTGAAAGTTTTGAAGGAATGTGTTGTTTTAACATTTCAGATGAATCACGAACCATCCAGCACCAGCTCAATATTTTACACAATTTGGCCTCTGATTTGAAAACTGGTATTTTAGGATCTTGGTGGGAGAGCCTTTGGGCTTGGCTACCCACAAGTTTATTGGGAAATGTCCTACGCTATTTAGTCATTATTTGTGCTATTTTGATTGGTGGGTGCTGTTTTGTTCAGTGTCTCCCTTCCTTTTGCAACAGATGTATCACAGCTTTTTGCCCTAAACCCCCTCACACACTGCCTCAGGGTCAGGTATATGCCTTGTATAAGCAATTGCAAGGATATTCCTCTCCTGATTATGACTCATCCATTAACCCTTTTTACAAGTCCTTGGCTAACAAAAAAGAAAAGAGTGAGATTTAGAGATGGAGGTCAAGGATATGAAGGGACCGTGGGCAGAAAACTGCCTGCCTTAGTATCCTGTTATCCGCATGTCTATGAGCTCATTCCAATTAGCACTGCCAAGGACTGCCAGGAACCAGGTAGATATGAGAGACTCTGCCCTGGCTGGGATGTTCGGATGTTCAAGATTGACTAGGGAGTACACCAATAAACAATGCTTTTGCTGTGTGTTATTTCCTGCTTGTTAAAACTGTATAAATACAATAAACTCTGCGTAGGCAGACAGACATTTTGGGACACCCTGCGATGACTGGTCTCTGAATCTGACAGAAAACAAAACCAACTCAAAGTAGAGCACACAGCAGCCCTGAAAAACCTTTAAAAAAGACCAAACTATCACCATCCTACTAGTAGACAAAGGCCCAGCCACAGTTATCACAGACAAGTCACAATATATATACACAAAAGTGAATGCACTACTAGAAGACAAAGAAACTTATATCCCAGTGAACACCAATCCAATACATGCTAGATAACCAGATCAAGAGAATTCTTGACTAAGAAAGGCCAAATCACCAAAGAGGAACAGTGGAGCACAAAAAGCAGTGGACCCATCTTCCCCCGCCTCTACGGATGTTCCAAAGCACACAACCCCTCAATCCAGTTGTATCATTACCAGGGACCAACCTACAACATCATTAAAGAATTGATTTGGACACGTCATAGAGGGAAGCAACTGCTCCATCAAAAAGGCCGTCTATGTCAAAAATTGAACAGCCCTCTCTCAACAGAGGGGGAGGGATACAACATCATCTATCTCCAGTCTACAACACAGTCCTTTCAGCAGTTCCAAGAAGGCTCCACACATCCCTTTGCACTACTCAGATGATCTTGAGGACCCAGATAAACCTCCAAGTGGCCTCAACGACTCTCTAAAATAATGCAAATGATCAGCTGTCTGCATGGAAAATAAATCTTTACATTCCCCACCATCCAGTCAGAGCTGAAGAAGCTTATTGGATGAGAAGCGAAACTTCTTCAAAAAAACACACAAGAAAGTCCAGTTGCCTCTTAAAAAAGCATCTTTGGGTGCTCCATCAACTGCTCACTATAGTGCAGAGGTCCCCAACCTTGGCAACTTTAAGACTTATGGACATCAACTCCCAGAATTCCTCAAGTCTTAAAGTTGCCAATGTTGGAGACTCCTGCTATAGCATCTTCAAAGAATCGAAGACATGACAACAGGTGAGGATGAAATCATGATCTCATTGGATCTCACAGTCCTTTTTCACATCCACACACCCAGAATTGGCCAAAAAACGAATGATGGCACTGGTTCACAGCATACCCAAGATTGTAATCAGAATCATGGATCTTATCTATTATTGCCTAACCATGTACTTTCAGTTAGATAACGATATCAACAAATCAAAGGAACACCCATGAGAACACTGCCTTCAGGACTCATAGCGAAAGTTGTAATAGAACTCCTAGAATCAATCATACTCCCATGCATACAACCCCAAGTATGATCTAGATCAGTGATGGCGAATCTTTTAGAGACTGAGTGCCCAAACTGCAACCCAAAACCCACTTATGTATTGTCGGGTGCCGGATGGGCGTGGCCCTTTGGGTCGATGTGGCCAATTGGGTGGGCGTATCCCATTGGGTGGGCATGGCTGCGGTGGTAACGGCAGAGTGGGTGGGACTAAAAAGTTCATTCACTCAATTCCAACTTTGCGAGATCTTTTTTTTTCCCCACGAGAAGTTGAAATTGATTGATTGATTGAAACTGGGGTTTTTTGCACACAGCGGTGGAGGCCTAAAGCGAAAAGGTTTTATAAAACCCAGCTGAAGGCCTAGGACTGGGGCGACAGGGCGCGTGCCCACAGAGAGGGCTCTGCGTGCCACCTGTGGCACACGTGCCATAGGTGCGCCACCACGGATCCTGATGAAGATACCCTTTTCATAATAAAAAAGGACCAACTAGAGAATACCCATAAAACCACCAACAACATCTTCAAAGGAATAAAATTCACAAGGGAAGAAGAAAACAACAACATGCTATCCTTCTTGGATATCCTGATCAGCAAAGGCAGTGAGGGCGAAATAGAAACACAAGTCTTATCGTAAAGCCACCCACACAAATCAAGCGCTACACTACCAAAGTAACAACCCAACCTCTCAGAAGAGAACCTCTGTAAAGATATCATTTAGATGAACACAAACACATTGCAGAAACCCTGAACTGCAGAAAAAAAACAAAAAACAAATTATCTATACATCTTCCAACAAATGGATATCCAACTTTACCAAAAAGTACCTGACCACTCAACCCAACACAGCACACCAACACAAGCTGCAAAAAGGATGACACTGCTATACATCCAAAACATCTCAGAAACTACCAACAGACTATTACAACCACCTGGGATCACCGTACCACACACCAACGAAAGCCCTCCAAAACATCCTAAGTAAATCAATGGACCAAGAGTCCTAGAAGAAAAAACAGGAAACATCTATAACCATGGTGGCGAACCTATCACACAGGTGCCACAGGTGGCACGCAGAGCCCTCTCTGTGGGCACGCATGCCATCACCCCAGTTCTAGGCCTTCAGCTGGGTTGTATAAAACCTTTTCACTTTAGGCCTCTGCCGCCATGTGCAAAAAAAAGATGCAATCAATCAATTTCAACTTCTTGCGGGGGGAAAAAAAGTTCTCACAAAGTTGGAATTGATTGATTTAACTTTTTAGTCCCACCCAGTATGCCATTACCACTGCAGCCATGCCAACCCAATGGGCCATGCCCACCCAATTGGCCACCCCCTCCCAAAGGGCCACGCCCATCCGGCACCCGATGATATGTAAGTGGGTTTTGGGTTGCAGTTTGGGCACTTGGTCTCTAAAAGATTCGCCATCACTGATCTATAACATACAATGTAAGAACTGCAACAGCCACTATGTAGGACAATCAGATAAAAGACTTGCCAAGGGCATCCATGAGCACCAACTAGCAGTCAGAAGACATGATGAAAACTCCTTAATTTACCACACATGGATAGATTTAACCATAGTTTCAGTTGGGAAAGTGAGCGTCCTCGAGTAGACCAAGCCAAGTCCAAAAACACTAGAGAAGTTCCGGATGCCAGGCATTCAGACAAATCAATAGCACATAGAGATAAACAACATCTGCGCAATATTGGGAAAATGAAGGAATACCACCAGATGAAGAAATAATTTAAGAAATACTGGAACACGCAGAGATGGACAGATTAACTATGAGATTGAAAGGAAAAGAAGAAACAGAATACTATCAAACTTGGGACTTACTTTACTGATGGTTAGAGGAAAGAATAGAGGATTAGGAATTAAATATGTATTAGTGTATTTAAACTCAGACAGCACGTTGGTTGAAAAATTATTATGGTATGTATGGGGAAAAACTAATAAAATCTTATAAAAATAAATAAATAAAAGGAGGCAATACTAGGCTAGTAGATGAGTAGTCTGACAAAGTCATTACTAAAAGCCAACATGGGTTTGTCAAAAACAGATCATACCAGACAAATCTTATTGCATTCTTTAAGCAAGTGACAAAATTAGTGGACCAGAGGAATGCCGTGGATATAATTTATTTGGACTTCAGTAAGGCATTTGATAAAGTAGATCACAACCTACTACTTGATAAGATAGAAAAATGTGGGTTAGACCGGGAAAATCAGGAAATTCTGGCAGTTCAAACGAGTATAAAGATTTATTGCAAGCTTAAACTCTCTACAAAAATCTGAGCTACTAACGATCAAGGGAAATGAGCAGGAATTAAGAAGGCATTCAAGGTGGGCTGGACTTGGGCATGCAGGAACTTGTGACCGATGATGTGTTTGACCCCACCCTCGAGCTCAGCCTGATCACCTCCTAAAACAATACCCCAATCAATCAAATTAGCTGAAAAATGAAACATCCTTGAGGACATATATTGACTGTATCATAGGGATTTTTTACCTTGTTATTAGAGGATCAGCAGCATGATTGGGTCCCCAACGCCCCAGCAAACCTCGTCCCACTAATCCTGTCCTGCCTATGGGATTCCTGAAAATAATAAGAGGTCTACCTGTAATTGTTTTTCAAACTTGGCAATTTTAAGATGTGTAGACTTAAACCCCACAATTCTCCAGCCAGCATGAAAAGAGCACAGTGAAAATACAAATTAACAGTGCTGACATGCCCTGATGGCTCAATTGCTCTAGGTTTCAGAAAAAAGAAACTGACTGCAGGTCAAGCTACAGATCTTCTGTTGTGATTCAGCGTCAGCCTGTGCTCCCAGCAGCTGAGTCTGAGGAATCTGAGGAGGAGGAGGAGGAGGGGTTTGGAGAGCCTTCGGTGTCAGAGGGAGGCTCTGATGCACTGCAGGACTCTCAGCCTGGCCCCTCCAGTCATGTTCCTCATGAGGCTCAGCTGTGTAAGAAGGAGGTGTCGGACTCAGAGGAGTTACAGCTGAATCTGTTCAGAGACGCTAGAAGCAGAAGGCAATCCAGCAGAGCAGAGCAGAGCAAATCTATGAGGCAACTCAGTAAAAGGAGGAGAAGGCTTTGAGAAGCCACTCCTTGGGACAGATAATAAAAGGGGAAGGTGTGGGCGGGGCTGGTTGCTGAAGGCAACCGTTCAGAGACATTCAAAGAGAATCCTGGTCTGTTCTTGCTAATCTGTTTGACTCGTTTGTTGACTCTTGTTTGATGTTTTGAATCATTTATTGAAGAAAATATTCTGCTGCTTTTTTGTTTGAAAGACTTTATCATTTTGGAACTGTAATTAAATTTGGGTTGGGTTTTTCCCAGCCTATTAATTTGTCAAAAGGAAAAAGGGGTTGCCCCTGTCACACAAACAGGTCGTAGGCTGGAACAGAACATCTTCAGCCACAAACATATCTAAAGGCTAAATTCCTAGACAGGTAGTCCTAGACCAGACATGTCAAACTTGCGACGTCACATGATGTCACGTGATGTATCAGAACTTTTTCCCCATTGCTGGCAATGGGGTGGTCGCGGTTTCCTCGTGACACACCTGGCCCGTTGGCCGGCAGTTTGACACCCCTGTCCTAAACTGTTACAGCAGTTTGTTTAGTGACAATTTGAAGTTACAACAGCACAGAAAAAAGTAACCTATGACCGTTTTCACACTTACGACTGTCGCAGCATCCCCATGGTCACATAATCAAAATTCAGATGCTTGGCAACCGACTCATATTTATGACAGTTGCAGTGTCCCGGGGTCACGGGATCCCCTTTTGCGACCTGACAAGTAAAATCAATGGGGAATGCAGATTCCCTTAACAAGTGTGTTCCTAACTTAACAACTGCAGTGATTCACTCAGCAACAGTGGCAAGAAAGGTTGCAAAGTGGGGCAAAACTCACTAAACAAATGTCTCACTTAGCAACAGAAACTTTGGGTTCAACTGAGGTCATAAGTCAAGGACTACCTGTGCCCAGTGGTGGGATTCAAATATGTGAACAACCGGTTCTCAGTGTGGATGCCACTTCCGGAAGTCCGTTCTGTGCCTGGGCAACAAAAAATTAGCTACCGGTTCTGCCGAACTGGTGCAAACCGGCTGAATCCCACCACTGCCTGTGCCTCATTAAACCAAAATGCAGATTTACTGACTGTAACTTCACATGACGAATGCAGTAGTGGTCTTTTGATTTAAATATGTGGTTTGTGAAGCCAGTGAGCTGTAGTTTATTCTATAAATCATGGCTACTAAGCCATTGCTCAGTTTGAAGTTTTCTACTTCACTAAAAAGTGCCACATACCTGGGCCTCCCATTTTCCACTTTATATAAGCCACTGTGGCTTCTCCTTTCCACTTGACCATCCTTCTCATTGAACCTTGGAAAAAAGATTTTGGCTCTTTTCAGAAGAGAAAGAAAAAAAAACAATGAAATGATTATACCAAGTGAGCTCATGAAAGCTACGAACACTGTAATTCAAAACACAGTTTTGTTTATAAAACATGCAATTCCCATATAAGCCTTTTGTCAGTTGAATTTTTCATACCTCTTTGATAATTTAGACCTACTATAAATCATTTACCACAGGTATATAACTCCAGTGCTGATGGGTAAAATAAACAGTTCTTTTTCTAAAAATTGTTGGAAATGTAACAATCTGATCAGATTACTGTTTTTTTCCATATTTGATGGCAATGTTGCAAATATTGATAATATTGGCAAATTGTTTATAATAAAATGGGGGGAAAAACTTTAAAACCTGAATTTCCTTTCCAACCTGCAATTTTCAAACTAAATGATATTAAACCTTATATCCACACAAAGGTGCATCTTTTGATATATGTTGGTTCCTTTTTATAACTGTAAATGTCCAGAATGATTAAGGAGTCAGTTGACTTCGGAATGGAATTAATTAAATAAGTATTAGCTTTGCCAAGAACTTTATTATTTTTATTGTGAATAAGAATAAAGTATGATGAAGTCATTCTGAAAAATAATGAATAATTAACTTGTAGGAGTATGTTTTAATGTGCAAAATAACTCTGTGTAGTATTTCAAATCTAAATGAGACACAAAATTTTAATTCAAGTTGGGATTACATTTCCATTCTTGGGCTTGTACTACATTCAAAATTTATATTTCTCTTAACATAAATCCTTCGTATATTAATTTTCAACAATGATATATCTTTCAATGTTCAGAAAGTGCTGTAATTCTTTACAATATTTTACATTATATAATACACTGTGCTGATTATTGCTAATAATATATGTATATTACTTGGATTTTAAATGTATTAATCTATTTATTAAAGCATTTATAGGGCCAATGATATGAGACTGGGCTGCATGCAAAAGAAAAAATAAAACTGTAATCAATGAATGCAAAAGAAATATGTTGTATTTTACAATGTATATATATATATATATATATATATATATATATATATATATATATATATATATATATATATATATATATATATATATATATATATATATATATATATATATATATATATATATATATATATATATATATATATATATATATATATATATATATATATATATATATATATATATGTCAAATGCTTGTTAACTATTTTTTTTTTAGATTACCTTGCTAGGCCCCAAACATGGGACAAATCTTTATTTCCTGTGTCAGCCTAACCTGAAGGCCATCGACAGGCAGTAGTCACACCGGTGACAGCTCATATTTGTGTAAATTTTAAATTGCTAACAAAGAATTAAGGGAGACTGATATGCATTTCAAACTTATTAGTTTTCATCAGTCAGCCATACTCTTCTGAGATTCGAACCTGG
Organism: Vipera berus; assembly: GCF_964194415.1. NCBI lineage: Eukaryota > Metazoa > Chordata > Lepidosauria > Squamata > Viperidae > Vipera > Vipera berus. The sequence continues at coordinate 13,409,192 of NC_138209.1, read as the reverse complement.
GCTGATTGCACATTAGGCAGTTGTTTTCACCTCTAAGCCACAGGATCTCTCTCGCTTTGTTAGCTGAGAAGCAAGGGGAGATATATGTCAAATGCTTGTTAACTATTTTTACATTACCTTGCTAGGCCCCAAACATGGGACAAATCTTTATTTCCTGTGTCAGCCTGTGTTTTCTTTTTCTTTTGCCTTTTTTCTCATCTATCTTTTTCCTTCTTTTTCCCCTTCACAAAAATGTTTAATAAAATAATAACAATAAAGTAAATCAGCTTAATAAAATAAAAATTAATTAAAATAGGATGTTATCAAGGAGACAAACAACCTAGAACTAAGAAGAAATTTCCTGACAGTTAGAACAATTAATCAGTGCCTCCCGAAGTTGGGAATGCTCCAACACTGGAAGTTTTTAAGAAGGGACTGGACAACCATTTGTCCGAAATGGCATAGTGTTTCCTGCCTGAGCAGGGGGTTGGACTAGAACAGGGTTAGGCAACCTTGGCTGTTTTATGACTCGTGGACTTCAACTCAGGGGTAGGCAACCTTGGCTCTTTTATGACTCGTGGACTTCAACTCCCAGAATTCCTGAGCCAGCCATGCTGAGGGGAAAGTGAGAGTTTCTAAGCTGAGCCATGCTGGCTTAGGAATTCTGGGAGTTGAAGTCCACGAGTGATAAAAGAGCCAAGGTTGCCTACCCCTGGGCTAGAAGACCTGCAAGGTCCCTTCCACCTCTGTTATTCTATTCCATTATGTTTTGTTCAGAAAACATTTTGCAACTCAGGGATCATCATCCATACATCAAGAAAATTCAACACTCTTAATTTCAAAAATGGCAATCTATCGACAAAATTGGGGGAGCAGACTTAGTTTCTATATTTAGTGCTTCTTCTCTTTCAATGAGAGAACAAGACTGAACATGTGTTGCTTTTCTTCATTAAACCACAGATCACAGCACTTTGTTCTGCATTAATAAAATATCTACTACCGCAACTGAAAATAAAGCCTAGCTCAGAGGTAGGCAACCTCAGCTCTTTTATGACTCATGGACTTCAACTCAGGATTTCTGGGAGTTGAAGTCCATGAGTCATAAAAGAGCCGAGGTTGCCTACCCCTGGCCTAGCTCAATACCAATATTTTTCTTATCAATGCATATATGAATAAATGTTTTTTTTCTCTTTCTGGATCCTACACTGTGCCACCAATAATGGTAGATTATTTATAAGACCTAGAGGCAGATGTATCTTATAAATCCATCAGTGGCCTTGAGTATAATAGAATTGGGGTATAAAATACATGAAGCAAATTCATATTACCATGTAAAATCTAGAACACACCTTGTTAAATAAAATATCCTGCAATAATTTTCAGCAATCCAGAAATTATAGAATTAGAAAGACTACATAAGGTAACCTATAATTCGGTGCAAAGATTTGAAGTATGAAAAATTCATTCATTATGTAATTTTCATATGTACCCTGTCCATTTTTATATAAAGAAATACAATGAAAAGTTTTTCTTTAAATTAAGTTATTTGGTCTCTGTTCATCCTACTGAGTAACAAAACTCACCCAATCTCTGGATCTGCCCACTTAGGTCCTGCCAAAACACTTGGTGCTGTATAGTCCACAGGACTGTAGTTTTTCCAGTTGATCAACCAGTCCACTTTATCATCAGGAACTTGTGTGCGTTCAACTTTTGATCCTGGATATGGGGATGTTCTGGCTTTCCTATGCAGATTTTCTTTTGGCCCCTTACAATCTGACATTGTAGTTGTGTCTCTGTGGAACCAGTGGTGAGAAGATGGGCTGTAGAAATATAGGTACATTTAGACAGAGAGAAAAAAGTAAATCTAAGATGCTTTGTTCTTTACAGAATCTGATGTCCTATTAGGAAAATCTTGCCTGTTCATCTATTACACTTAGAATAAAGAAGATATCTAGCATTTAAAGCAGACATGTCAAACTCGCGATGTCACATGACGTCACACAATGTATCGGGACGGTTTTGCCATTGCCGGCAATGGGGTAGGCACGGTTTCTGCATGACGCGTCTGGCCCACGGGGCGGCAGTTTGACACCCCTGATTTAAAGTATACAGAAAAATACATCTCATTTTGTTAAGATTTCAATAAGGTTTAAATAATGTGGCCAGTTTTAGGTAAACAAAAACAGCAACAAAAATAAAATTCTGGAAATATAAGAAGTTTTCCCCTATCCAAGATATTGACTCACTTAGCAAAGCTGTAATTTGAACACTGTATAAGTCAATATTGTTGCATGCATACAGTGGAAGGTGGAGAACATAGGAGTGGCATGGCAACCTTTCCTAGTGTCAGTTTTCCAGAAAAAAGGAAAAGGTATGTGGAACGCTTTACAAATGACAAAATTAATTTACTAGCATTATTATTTATTTATTTATTATTGGGACTTATATGCCGCCCTATCTCCCGAAGAACTCAGGGCGGCTAACAACAATAAAACACAATAATACAAATGTTACAAAAAAGATTAAACTAACAAGCCCCAGTGATAAAATATTAAAAACATTTTTTTTTAAAAAAACCTCTATCGTCAGTCCAGGTAAGCCTGATGGAAAAGAAATGTTTTGAGGTCGCGACGAAAGGACCGGAGATCCGGGGCCATCCGGAGCTCAAGGGGAAGCTGATTCCACAGGGCAGGCGCTCCCACAGAGAAGGCCCGCCCCCTGGGGGTCACCAGCCAACATTGTCTAGCTGACGGCACCCTGAGGAGGCCCTCCCTGTGTGAGCGCACCGGGCGATGGGAAGTCGTTCTGGGCAGTAGACGGTCCTGCAAATATCCCGGACCTAAGCCATGTAGGGCTTTATAGGTAAGAACCAGTCGATTGAATGCTATTGTCTCTAACACTAATCAAGCTAGGGCACTGAGAAACAAGAAGCATATACATGTATATGTGTATATTTACACCAAATTGGAATTCTGAATGTCAATTGAGTTACAAAATGAAAAAAATGAGCACTGAAGAGGCTTGGAATGAGGCATAAAGTACAAGGCTGCTTAGCATCCTAGACAAAGCATTTCTGCTTTATTTATTATTACATGTAGATGCTACCCATCTCACTGTCAAGCAATTCTTCTGTTTCATGAGAATCCCTAGAATTTGTAAGTATTGTAATTTAGTTTCCGTTAATACAAACAATTCTTAATAAACTTAATGTGTATCTGTATTTCTTCTTCCCTCAAGATGACACTATAGGACATTGCATTACAAAACAACCAGACACAACCAGTTTTTCCCCCATGCTTTCACTTTGCTAAACATGTAATTTCCACAACACTGTCTATAGCCTAGGACAGGGCTTTTCAACCAGTGGTACGGGTACCATTTGTGGTACATTGGCACCTGGCAGGTGGTACGCGACCATCCTAGAAAAGTGGTAGCAGGGGAGGGGAATGAGCTGAACTGGTGGTAGCAGAAGAGCCAGGATCAGCGCTTCTTCGGGGCTGTCAGGGCTCAGTGGAAGCGCCAGGATCAGCGCCAGGCTCCAGCTGAAGCCCGGCGCTGATCCTGGTGCTTCTGAGCCCAGAGGAAGTGCTGATCAGCTGGAATGTTGTAGCATCTCCAGGGTCTTGTGATTTACATTCAGATGCTTGGCAACTGATTCATATTTATGATGGTCCCAGTGTCTCAGGGTCATGTTGAGTGACCAAAATCTTCTGCAACCACCCAGCAGAGTGGGGAGAGATAAAAACCAAACACCTCCCCACCCCCGCTGCCAATCCTCAACAGAAATGCTCACAACAATGAAAACCTCGGACAGGAGGAAGAGCGCTGCCGGGCAGGCAGGCAGGTGTCTTGCTCGGCTGTGGCTTGGGGGGCACTTTTTTCAGTGCCACTGTAACTTCAAACAGTCACTAAGCGAATTGTTGTAAGTCGTGGACTACCTGTACTTCATCACTTTTTTCCTTTTCTTTCTTTTTTTTGGGGAGGGGGTTTATCAAGTTTTTGACACCTTGCTAGGCGACTGGTGGTACTCGGATGTTGCCATATCCTAAAAGTGGTACAATGGGTGAAAAAGTTGAAAAGCCCTGCCCTAGGATATCAAACCACCAATAGGGCTGTATTACCTATTATCCTTCTCATTTTTTCATCCTTCCTATTACCTATTTCCTTAGCTTCTTATGACTGTGACTTTGTTGTTTGTATGTCATGATTTATGTTGATTGCTTTTATTTAGTATCCTATTATGAATTATGTTGTTTGCTTATTTAGTATCCTAGGACTATCACTTAGTTTGTATCTTATGATTTATGATGATTGTATTTTATAATAATGATCATGAGTTACCACTTGTTGCTTGTATGTAGTGAGAGCTTATGCACCGAAGCCAAATTCCTTGTGTGTCCAATCACACTTGGCCAATGAAGGCTTCTATCCTATTTATGATCTGATTTTCTGTAAAGATATCCTAGTTATTCATAAACTCTAAACCTAAGATATTGGGCTATGGCAATCTTCTGAACTTTAGCAATCCATCTGGTTGTCTGCTGATATTAGGTTTATGGGACGCGGTGGCTCAGTGGGTTAGGATGCTGAGCTTGTCGATCAGAAGGTCGGCAGTTTGGCGGGTCGAATCCCAAGTGCCACGCAACAGAGTGAGCGCCTATTACTCGTCCCAGCTTCTGCCAACCTAGCAGTTCGAAAGCACATAAAAATGCAAGTAGAAAAATAGGGACCACTATGGTGAGAAGGTAACAGCGTTCCGTGTGCCTTTGGCGTCTAGTCATGCCAGCCACATGACCACGGAGACGTCCTCGGACAAGTGCTGGCTCTTCGGCTTTGAAACGGAGATGAGCATCGGCCCCTAGAGTCGGAAACGACTAGCACGCATGTGCGGGGGAACCTTTACCTTTATTAGGTTTATATTTCACCTTTTATCTAGAAGGAAATAGTGGCTTATCTTGGCACTATGATCCCATTTTCCCCCACATTTCTATGTACTATAAGTTTGCCTCAAGGGAATAACTCACTCAAAATCAAACACATGGGTGCTTCCAATGCCAGTCAAACACCTTAACTGCAATGGTTCTCTGACAAGATTTGTATAGAAAATAAAGTAGACCTCAGAATAAATACCTGTAAACAAGATTCCTTGTTGTCTGGAATACTGGAGAGAAATTGTGGCAGGACTTTGTAGTAACAATTGAAAGAGTTACAGAAAGAGAAACTACGGTAACAGTTTGGGCCAGGAAACCTCTTGCCATTCCATAAAATGAGTTCACAAGAAGCTGGCTTCTTCAGCAAGAAACACCAAATGCCTATAGAAAAACATGGGCACCAAACAGGAAAAAGTGGGTGTGATGCTGTCTTCAAGGCTCCATCTTAGGTCCAGTATTCTTCAATACCTTCATAAATGACTTAGATGAGGGAATAGAAGGGGAACTCATCAAATTTGAAGATGACACCAAGCTGGCGGGAATAGCCAACACCCCAGAAGACAAGCTCAGGATGCAAAAAGATCTTGACAAACTTGAACAATGGGGCCTATCCAAAAAAAAGAATTTTAATGTGGAGAAAAGCAAAGTTTTACATTTAGGCAGGAAAAATCAAAGGTTTAAGTACAGATTAGGTGAGACTTGGCTCAAAGCAGTAATTGTGAACGGGGCCTTGGAGTCCTAGTGGACAATCACTGGACTATGAGAAAGCAGTGTGCAGCAGCCACCAAAAAGCTAATACAATCCTACAATCCACAGAATCAAGTACCATTTTATAAAACCCTAGTAAGATCATACCTGGAATATTGCAACCAATTTTGGTCACCATACTACAAAAAGTTTGAAAAAACGTTCAGAGAAGAGCAACTAAAAGGATCAAAGGACTGAAGACTAAAACATATGAAAAATGGCTGCAGGACTTGGGTTTGGCTAGTCTAAAGAAAAGAAGGCACAGGGGTGACATGATAGCAGTATTCCAGGATTTCAGGGGCTGCCACAAAGAAGAGGGTGTTAAACTATTCTCCAAAGCACCAGAGGGCAGGACAGGAAACAATGATTGGAAACTGAGCAACGAGAGAAGCAACCTGGAATTAAGGAGAAACTTCCTAACAGTGGGGACAATTAACCAGTGGAACAGCTTTCCTTCAGAAATCGTGGGCGCTCCATCACTGGAGGTTTTTAAGACTAGTCACTTATCTGAAATGGTATAGGATTAGAAGACCTCCAAGGTCCCTTCCAGCTCTATTCTATTCTAATTCTATTCACTTCATTATCTAAAAGATAAAGTGACATGACTATAACATAAATATTGCAAGCTGCATACTCTGTTCAGCTGCAGATTCTAATTCAGTTTCTCCCCTTTGACCATTTTTGTCAATCTGCTTCCCAAATTTGTAGTTCTCTATATCTGAAGATATTGTCGTATCTTAATTTCATGTATTAATGACAACTCTGTGTTTATTTCTATTTTAATATTGAACTTCAATTGAGTTAAGAAACAACACAGCTGCTTTTTGAAAATTCTTAGCAGATAAAAAAGGCGGATTCCTCAATATTTAATATAGCTCAGTAAAATGTATATATTTAAAAAATAGATAACCATAGTGATACTAGAGAATGTAATAATATGTTCCAAAACTTTCTAGTAACAATATATTAGGAGTATTATTCTTTAACTTCATAGTTCGATAGTGTATTTCTCCATAGTCCAATACAGTATTTCTTTACATTCAACCTCTCCTTAAGAAACACTAAAATATTAAGGAGAATCTAGGTAAAATAATATTGATACAGTATAGTTGAAATGAAGATATTTTACAAGATATAATACATGAAATATGGTCAGTTTTATAGATCTCCATTCTATAAAGAGCCTTGGTGGAGCAGTGGGCTAATGCCTCCTTAAGTAACACCAGCTGCCTGCAATTAGTGCAGGTTCACATCCCACCAGGCTCAAGGTTGACTCAGCCTTCCATCCTTCCGAGGTAGGTAAAATGAGGACCCAGATTGTTGGGGGCAATTAAGCTGACTTTGTAATAATGCCGCTTGGGGTGTGTGTGAAAGCCCTAATAAGCAGGCATATACATAGAATGAAGGCTACTGCTAAGCTTGTAAGCCGCCCTGAGTCTTCGGAGAAGGGCGGGATATAAATGGAATTAAAAATAAAAAAAATAAAAATAAAATATTAATAAACCTCAAAATTAAAGGGTTACACCTCCAACCCGTTTTAGCCTTCCTTTTCAAGAAACACATTATCTCATTTGCATTTTATTTATATTTGCTTTGCTTACATTTCTTATACCTTGCCATCTCTCTATTGAATGTTCCTAAATAAACAAGACTATCGCTTTATTCTGACTCTATACCCTCATCCTTCACCTCTATGGGTAAAAAGATTATTGTTTATATTTTACTTATGTGAACTAAGAGTACTCAGTTATGCTGGTTCAAATCACCCAGCTAGGAAGCATGCTGGTTAAACTTAAGGGAGCTATTACCTCCAATATAATCTACCTAACAGGGTTGTTGTGAAGTAAGAACTGAAGAGGGGAAAAAGGAACTAGATATGCATCCCCTTAAATAACTTCGAAAAGGGCAACATAATGCGTTCCGGTTTTTTGGCTGACTGCATTGTGCAAACCTGTGAGTTATTCGACAAGCAGACACGGCTTAGCACTATGTAATATATAGACGTAAACATCTCTCTGTATATGTACGTGAAATTACATAACATATCCATATATGTGCGTGTTTATGTACGTGAAATTACATAATATATAAATATAATGTGTTTATCATTCCATAAGCAAGGTAATTACAATCTTTCTTAGGAGGGAGAAAATGAACTTACTTTCCAACCCATTCCCTCCTTCCTCCATACTCACCGTCAAATTTCCTTTCTCTTCCTCGTCACCTGATCCCACCTTCCAACAAATCGATGCCTCGTGATTGGTTAATGATTGAGCGCCTATCCCCTTCTCTTACCCAATGGCTGCTTCTCTACACTTCCGCCTTGAAGAGGCGGAAAAATTAAAGACACCAACTCCTGCCAATAAAACGAAAAACCTTACCCTCCGACCCTCTTTAGTCCCGCCCACTTGCAATCGTAATTATAACCGCTCAGCGGTTCGTCTCAATGATTCCGAGCCTCGACGCAAAGCGTTACGTCACGGGGAGTACATTTCTGATTGGATGTGGGCTGTTCACGTGATTTGCCTGCTGTCGAGCCGCTCTTTTCATGCCGCGGTCTGAATTTTCTTCCTCAGCCATAGAGATAGAAAAGATGTAGAGCCGCGCCTAAAGAGGTTATTCGGAGAAAATGCCGTTTTGAAATGATTTTCAATGCAAAAAAAAAAAGGCAGAGAAGAGAACGATACTTCTATACAACCGACGGGGATAGAAACCTTCTGACATTCCCGCGTCTTATAAATTCAGACTTTATTTCTGAAGCCAGCCTTTCTGATCGTAAAAATCCATTAAAAAAAAATCCACCGAGGCGATTCGCGTTTCTTCCAATTGATTTCACATAGCCCAGGGGTAGGCAACCTCGGCTCTTTTATGACTCATGGACTTCAACTCCCAGAATTCCTGAGCCAGCTTGGCTGGCTCAGGAATTCTGGGAGTTGAAGTCCATGAGTCATAAAAGAGCCGAGGTTGCCTACCCCTGACATAGCCGTTGATTCATTTATTTCAACTTTTCAAAAATGCTCTTCGGTTTTGATTATACTATGACAGTGTTTGCCGAACTTGCCGATGTCTTTTCGAACTTGTTCTCGAGAGGTGTGGACTTCAGCTCCCAGAATTCCCCAGCAATATCAAAGATTGCAATTTGGAGCAATTCGTCTCTCAAATCAAAGTGCACGAATTTCTGCTTTTCCAGTAGGGATGCCTGGCCACCAAAACCAGTGGTAGCCCTTTGGACGGCCCTCTGGAAACTTGACGAACTCTGAATTTCTATTCCTGAGATGGCTGATCTGTTGCTGTAATTTGGGCCTTTGGGGATTTCCCCATGAATTCTGTAGGAGGCTTGCCTGGATTCCTGAGGTACTGGGCAGCATGATCAAACCGCGCATCGAAGCCAAATCAAACTACTGAAGAACAAATTAAATTAGGGCAGGGTGAAATAATATTTGCATCATACCAGAAGGGAGGGAATTAGACCTTTGCAGCTTTGAATTTGACCCAGAAACTTCATAGTAACAAGGTAGGGTTTTTCAGAATCAGGATTATTTTGCAGGGGCAGGGCTAAACTGCTAGCAGAAAAGTGCCTCATTCTGGACCAACTGCAGCTTCCAAATTGTGGATATTTAATGAAGCATGGCAACTCAATTTGGGAAGGATTTAATCTGAGGTTTTAACTCGCAACATTACGTGACGTGTCGCGACATATCACGACTTTTTTGACATTGCCGGCAATGGGGTAAGTGCGTTTTTGCTATGATTCATCCGGCCCAAGGGCCGGCAGTTTGACACCCTAGGACAGGGGTAGGCAACCTCGGCTCTTTTATGACTCTTGGACTTCAACTCCCAGTATTCTGCCTATCCCTGCCCTAGGACATTTATGGAATCAGCTTTATGGAATCAGCTGCCGGTTGAGCTCCGGATGGCACCTGACCTTCGCTCCTCCGACGTGGCCTGAAGACCTACCTATTTGAACAAGCCGGCCTGGCCTGATGGGGGATGTGCTGGGGTTTTTATTGTGGATTTTTATATTATTCTACTGTTTTTAGCTCGGCCTCTTATTTAATTCTTTTTAAATTTTTGTATTCTGTATTTTTATATGTGCCCTGTTCACCGCCCTGAGTCCTTCGGGAGAAGGGCGGTATACAAATATAATAATAATAATAATTTAAAGCCTCTGTGCATTCTCCACTTGTACCAAATGGTAATGGTGGCAGAAAAATCATCAGGTCCAGTTCCAAGCTGGGAGTAAATAAAATGGAGGTTAAGATGCTGCAAATAGAAATGGAGGCCGCTTAGGAAAGAAGGTTCCAGTTTATTGATGAGCAGAACCAGCAACAGCATGGAGTTCTGGGACAGCTGACGAAATGGAGTTGAGAGTATGTGGGTTTTTATACCTTTTTTGGGCTTCCTGTGCAATGTACTTTGACCTATGGTTGAGTCCCCTTTTGGTATCCTAATTATTGTTGCCTGGCTCATGTCCTGTCCTTGGAGCTGGGTGGGGGAATGTAAATTCTTAATCCCATCAGCTATGGGGCTGAAGGCATTTTGCTTATGAATAGATTGGAATAGAGTCTTCCTTACTAGATCAGAAAATCTGCATTCCTAAAGGTTTCTTAGTTTGAAGCTGTTTTCCTATGGCAGGGAGTGTGGGGCTGGTTTCTGCTTTTAAAAAGACTTTTCTCCTTTGGAGAAATATTCTAGCCTGCCTTTTTAATATTCCCCTAAATATTTCATTCTCTAGGGTGGGATGTGTTCTTACCACAGTAACACAAATATGCTCTGGTGACATCTTTGTTTGGACCACTTCATAGAATAGAATTCTTTATTGGCCAAGTGTGGTTGGACACACGAGGAATTTGTCTCTGGTGCATAAGCTCTGAGCGTACATACAAACAACTGATAAATCATGATCATAATCAACATAAAAATACATTCATCATAAATCATAAAATACAACACATTCATCATAAATCATAAGACACAACACTTAGTGATTGTCCTAGGATACTAGCTAAGCAAACAACATAAATCATACAAGCAACAATGAAGATAAGGAAAGGTAATAGGAAAAATGAGGAGAATAATAGTAATACAGCTTTACTAGTTTGATAGTGTTGTACGACTTAGTTGTTTAGCAGAGTGATGGCATAGGGGGAAAAACTGTCCTTGTGTCTAGTTGTTTTGCCGTGCAATCCTATAGCACGTCTTGAAGTTTAGGCCTTGAAACAGTTTAGGTCCAGGATGTGAGGGATCTGTAGATATTTTAAAATTAAAGAACATCTCTAAGACGTTCTTTTAATTTTATTCCTGAGGCACTTTTAAATTATTCCAATAGTAAATTAGCTTTTTCCTCCTCATGCCCCTTCCATCCAAAGAGAGCCTGAAGGAGTGTAAAGTGGATTTTGAACTTGTTTGTCATGGTTCCGATAAATAAGACAATTCAAACAAATTGCAGGCATATTATTTATCTAAAAAGTCTTAGTAATGAAACGAAACATCGGCACTCATGGAGGGATGCCAGAATCCGAAATCTCCTCCCCCCAAACCCATCATAACACACACAGTTATCTAGATGGAAGTTAGGAGTCTGACAAGGTCCAAGAACAGAGGTAATAAAGGCAGGATCGGGAATAATAATGGAAATATCAGGTTTTATCCTTAGGTAGGTTTTTTGCCAAGCTAAGGATGGGTAGGGAATATTTTCATTGAGTAGCAGGAAAAGGTCCCATGAGAGATTTCATAAAAAGGATAAAGTGCCATTAAGGCAGTGGCTCCCAACCTTTTCTTTGCCCCGTGCCCCTTACAAAAGTTTGAAATAACAGCAACAAATTATGCTTATATGCTATAATTTTGAAAACCCAAGTTTTTGCACCCCCTGGAATATCGTCTCACACCCCTGGTTGGGAACCCCAGTATTAAGGAGAGGAAAAGGAAAAAAATGATCTGTGTGACTCTATATCACCATTATGATTAGTTGTCGATATTAACATTTTCTTCTCTCCATTTGATTAATCCTGTTTTACAGACAGCTGCAATCTCTCCATTTTGTGCAAATAGGTTCTACTGTTGGTTTATTTATTTATTTTTATATCCCAGCTTTATTATTTTTAGAAATAACTCAGGGTGACGGACATATAGAACACCTTTCTCCTTCTATTACAATTCCCTGGGTGAAAAAGCAGCTTCTATTATTAATCCTAAATATATTACTGTTCAGCTTTACTCAACAGCATCTACTCCTTCTAATTAAAAATTATTCTGCAGCGATTCTGTATTTTTAATGGAAGAAGGAATGGAAAAAAAATATTACCATGTATCCTATCGTAAAATTCTCTGAATGTCAGAACTGCTGAAAAGAAAAAGGATTGTTTGGAAGCACAACATGCTGATTGTGATAATCTTTAAAGAGCAGGTGTGTCTTTTCTTCTGCTTCATTTTGTAAGTGGATTTGCATAGGGTGGGGTGTTTTGCAAGACTTATTTTAAAGTCCTCCTGACAGTCTGTCAATTGACATTTGTAGAAGAAAGGAAGAATGCATCCCATATTTCATTTCCTCTGGTTTTCAGTTTTTGCAACCTATTGCTATATTGAAGCTTTGGTGAAATGTTTTATTCCTGTGAAGAGGAAATCTGTGGCAGGTGAAATTGTCCTTATCACTGGAGCTGCAAGTGGCATCGGAAAATTAACAGCCTTTGAATTCGCCAAACATGGAAGCCGATTGGTTCTCTGGGACATAAGCAAGGTACGGCAATTATTTTACTTTGGAATTAGCAAATTAACAAGATAGAGAGGGGGAGAGGACAGAAAGGAAAACAAACAAAAGGCTGACAAAGATTCCTGGAAATAAGATTAAAGATATCTGTGGGACAAGTTCCAATGGCAGTACAGTATGCTTTCTGTTATGTTTGAAAAATAGGTAAGGAGCTTGTAGAAATAAGCATGTGTAATTTGCAGAAATAGCATTTTATTTAAAGCTTTAAATAAACAGCATAAAACATGTCTATCTAATAAGTAGTATATAAACATGCAAATAAAACAAAACTTAACAGAACCATCACAAGAGGACATAGCAATACGTCACAATCCATGATGCAATCAATGAGCGACCAAGGTCTGGCTAGTTTTACAGGCAATATATAAAAAACAAGCTATCTTCAGAAAACTGAATCATACTGACCTGACAATAAAAATACCATGAGTATACTCTAAAACTGGATAAAACACGTAATAAAATCAATTATAAAAGATTATTAAAAGATCTACAATGATTATTTATGTTTCTGGCGAATCCCCAATGCTGCTGCACAGAATCTGGCCACCTGTGCCATGATCTCTGCCTGCTCATCCTTAAGCAGCCACTGGAGATAAATATTTATGTTTATCTAGTATTCAGGACAGTTTACTCTGTCTAAAATGGTATAGGATCTCCTGTTTGAGCTCCTTCCAACTCTGTTATTAGGTTACTACTGCTATAGGCAGCAATGAAAATGCTGCAAGTAAATGTATACACGGGAGATAAAATCTCTCACTAAAAAAGGTATACATAGTCCTTAAGATATGACTGGTCATTTAACGAGTGTTCAAAGTTACAACAGACTCCTCAAAAGCTACATATAACCCCATTTTAAAATTAGGGAAGGGAGAGAAGTGGGGGGAGGGGGGAGGTGTGCTGCAGCACACACATACCCAATTCATCCTTACAACCAACCGCTGCAGCACCCAGCCACCCACCCTGCAAGCCTGTTTAGCTTTTTTAAGATGATTGTCTACATACAGATGCTAACTTTATTATTTTAATGGCATCTTTTGGCAAATAAGTTCCAAATAAATGAGCAAAGAAAGTTTTTTCATACAACCACAGAATGTTTGTGCATATATATTGTTATTCGCAAGATTACATTTGTTTGTATAAATCATTTAAAGGCAAATTTTGTGGTCAGTTGCTTGTTTGTTTGTTTGTTTTTTGTAGCTCTGAAATTGTATAAAACGTGAAATACAAGATGGAAAATGTGGTTTACATATAGGTGTAGCAAGATCATGTCTGTAACTGTGCAATCAAAGTCATCTTAATATTGTTTACTCTTTCTCCTGTAGACATCCCTATTTACACAATAGAAATAAGACATAGGAGGAGAGCAGATAGAGGCTGAGTCAAAAGAGGAATCAGCCTGGGCTTCCGGTTTGCTATGCAGCCGCCATGGACGCCTGGAAGACAAGCTCAGTCTTCCTCGTCCAGTTTCGCATCTCTGGGGGGCCCTGAAAAGGGCCAAAAGTCACCCTGTAGGGGCAACCAGCAAGGAGGGACCTTCGCGGGAGAGCAGTAGCTCTCTCGTTAGAGCTGGCACAACCCTCCAAACCAGCGAACGAAAGACCGGCCATGTTAATATGACTCGTCACTAGGCTGCAGACAGCCACACTTTCCATCAGGCAATTTCAAAGCAGCACAGAAGAGACTGGGTGAGATCTACCTCTCTTAAATCCTAATTCTCTTTTGTACCTGCATAAGCTGCTTAAGTACTTTCCCCCCTGTGTAGAGGGAAGGGGGATTTCAGCCCTCCCTCTAGAAAATGTGCTGACCGACTACTACTCAGGGGAGTTTTAAAACGTTGGGAAAAAATTAATTGGATCCCAATCAGAATTTTATTTCCTAAAATTTGTGGACTAAAAGATTTTCTGTTCTTTATTCTCTTTTTATTTTCACTGAAGATCTGGGTTTTTCTTTATAAAACAAAAGCAAAACTGAAAAGATTAAAATAACTTTGGAGCTCAGAGGACAGCTTCTAATGGTAGGAGCGACATCTTGTGACTAAACTTGATATTTCAATTTGTTATTGTCTAAAAGAGACTTGGCTGACAGCCCAGAAAATAGATAAGACATCTGCAACCTTGGAACATTAGAAGCCCAGCTCTGCTCCTAAACCAGTGGGGAAAAACTTTCTTTTTGAAATCCCTGACTGTAAAACTTCTAGTCCAGTCTAGCATACTTTCATGGAAGAAAATCAGGAAAGACTTTTCTGATGGAGGAAGATCAGGAGCAAATTATTTACATGTTGAAAGAATTTCTCCAAACTCTCATTATAGCTGGTGAAGAAATAAGAGGCTATTAAAAAAAACAAGAAGGCAGCCTGGACTTGCAAACTCAAATTTTAATTACAACTAAAGAATTACCTATACAGAACGCAACAGAAAAGGTGGAACAATTAAATGCTACGACAGAAGACTTTCCTATACACAATATAGGAAAATCCAGAAAAGAAACAGATAATATGGGGAAAAGAAAATATTTTCTATATAAACCAGAAGGAACCTGAGGTTCAAGAAGAACAGATGGAAAAGACGACAAACAGTGCAAGACAACAACATCGAGATGGAAAAACAAAGAGATGACCTAGAACGGCTAGACCTCTCAAATGGCGACTGGATGTTATCTTCAACGTCAAATAAAAAATATAACAATACAAGGAGATCTGTTTGATGACTCTGTCAGGGAAGAATTATTACTCCCCTATCAGAGGGCGATGAACCGTGGTAAAAAATAAAGAAAACCGAGGCATATTCTACTGTATATAAAACTTTACTTGGAAAGCAAAAGAAAAGCTCCTAGCTGACTACATCTCTTATCAGACAGAATACAAAGTAAAAGAAAACTTTTTCTAGACATGCGCACTTAGTAGGACAAAACAGAGTAAAACCATAACATGGCTGTACATGTGACATTCACTATGGTTACATGATAAGATAGTAACACAGGTGCAGAGAGCAGGGGAAAATGTACAGACAGAAATGAACAAAGCTGGCAAACTAAAAAAAAACGCAGTGACATCCCCTTCTTTTATCAGCGACGCAAATCTCAGATAAGGCACATCTTGTTACGCAGATACTCGTGCTGAGCTGTAGGAAGTGGTTTGTTCAGCATATCAGCAATCTGATCATGTGTAGGCACGTACTACAATTTAACAAAACCTTGTTTAACTACCTGTCTTATATTTTGGTAATGGATGTCAATGTGTCTAGACCTGGAAACTGTAAAGCGATTCTCAGATATATAAACCACAGATTCGTTGTCTTCCATCACAGTGATCGGTCGAATCGGGTGTGTCCAGATATCTGTGACTAAAGCAGTGACATACTCAAAAGCATAGATATGGTAGACGATTTGGCAAAGAAAAAAGCTAAAATAAGACTTAAGAAGAATGGGATTTTGGTCTACTTATGAGAATTAAAATGGAATAGACTTAGATAAGATGTGTACTTTGAATATGAACTGAGATAAAGGAAATTTTAGCCATTTAAAATTTAGAAGTATAAGTATTGATAATTAAATTTGAATATTGGGTTAATAGTGGTCATGTAAAGGTGATTAAGATATATACAGTATATAAGCTAAAGAAAATTGAAGAGTGTAATAAATGTGTTTTTATGTAGCATTAAGAATAAAAATTATTAGCTTAAATATAAGATAATAGATAGAAAGGAGGAGAGAGGAAGTATTAAACATTGAAATACAAGAAATTTTGGTCATTTAAGATATTTGGAAATAAGCTAAAGAAAATTGAAGAATGTAATAAATGTGTTTTTATGTAGCATTAAGAACAAAAATTACTAGCTTAAATACAAGATAGATATGAAGAGGAGGAGAGAGGAAGTATTAAATATTGAAATAAAAAATTTGGTTACTAATTTAAGATATTTGGAAATCATTAGAAAATAAAAATATTATATTGTATTATTAATTTGTCGATGTAAATGGCAAGAACGTAAATAGATAAGACGTGTATCCTGAACATCAGATTCCGTGAGGAATTGTGATAAAGGGAATTCGGGTCATTTATAATTTGGAAATGAACAATATTAAATATTAAATCTAAATGTTAATGGTAAATCAAAATTGGGAAAAAGTTATTAGGTTATCGATTGTCTAAAAAAATGAGTGTTAACATAAATAAGATATATGTAAACTAAAAACTATTGATAAAATGTAAGAAAGTTGCTTTTATGTGATTATTAAAATAAAAATTGTGTTAATTCAAATATGAGACTGTATATTAAAAGGAAGAGTGGAAATATTTACTGTATTAGGTTGAGATTTATACCAATCATATTTGTATGTAATTGCATTATTGCAACTCAGTCGCCACGTTGCTTTTTGATTATGTAGTTGTAATATTAGAAAACTAATAATAATAATAAATAAATAAATAATAATAATAATTAATAAGAATAAGAATAATGAGGAATCAGCCTGAAGTCATTATCTTCCCACAGAGGGTCTAAATCCAACCCCTCTTGAATTCTGTTAACTCTTATCTAGTGCCAATTTAGTGCTGATCTTTAGTTAACTACATTCTTATGTATGGGCCAGACCAATAAATTAGCTTACCTGCAATTTAACATGTGGTCATAATTCTTTGTGCTCTGACATAAGACAACCTAGATAGACTCAAGATCACATGAAGTTCTAATAGTCGGAAAGGACTAGCACACATGTGCGGGGGGACCTTTACCTTTATACTAAGACTGCATGATCCTAAATCATCCTTGTATCTTACAGTCTCTATTTGCAAGACACAATGAATCCCCTGGTGAAAACTGAACATGCATAGTGGCCAACTAGTTCCGACTACTCACGGGACAGAGTAAAATGGAGATGGCTCTACCATTGATTCAGTTAACAGTCCAGTCCACGTAGAAGGAAGCATCCTTTTAGAGAAGCCAATCCATGACCGTTCAGAATATCTATATTGGTTTGGATAGACATGAACTTTAAATTCTGGGACTATGATCGTGCTCACATTGTAGTAACCTTTTCCCCAGTAATATTTTGTTGGCAGAAGTAAACGATATTTATCCTTTCTACTGTTCGTAGCCTGGCATAGAGGAAACAGCTGAAGAATGCAGAAAGCTGGGAGTCGAAGCATATCCTTATTTGGTGGACTGCAGTTTGAGAGAGGAAATCTACAGCACGGCTGAGAAAGTGAGAATTCTGTACAGTAAATGAGTGTGTTGTTTCCCTGTTTTTTTATAAAGTTTTGGAAAACCAGCTTTAAAAAAAAGATTATCACATTCTAATGAGCTTAGAAACTATATCTCCCTATTCAGTATGATATAGTTATTGTGGAACAAATAATTACTAATTGTTGATGTGTAACAATTCATATACTGACATATATTAATATAAAAAACCCCTTTTGAAAAAGCACCTTTGGGACAACCATGACCTGGATGACTGAGAATCTCCATAGACAAACGAATGCACAGATGCTACCAAGGACTGCCTTTCAAAGTACGCCCCTTTGTCCCAAACAAGAACAAAGTTAAGGGGAAATTGGGAGCTTGAAGGCCCTTAATCCTTTTGTGAGGCTGTTCTTAAAATTTCAAGCAGGACTAACAATCTCCAAAAGTTGGTAAAAAAACAGAAATATTGATATTACGAAAAATATAATAAATATTTTTATTTATAAATAAATATGAATATAAATATAAATAATTATAAATATGAGCTATGATTATTGTGACTATTTCAAATTGTGGCACTGAACAAATGGTGGTTACAGCTGGTCCTTGGAGTTCCTGATCTCCCGGCAACTCCTTGATCGTGGGATCATTATGCGCTTATAACACATGTGGCGTTTGCACTTATAGCCACTTGCCAAGCACCCCATGATCCTGTGATTGCCATTTCCAACCTTCCCCGCCAGCTTCTCCAGAAAGTCAGTGGGCAAGCTGGCAGGCAAGATCACTATTTGCTGGGGTATGCACCTACGTATGCACCCTCCTCCAGGCCCTCTGCACTCACAATGCTGGCCACTGTGCACTCCCACATACCTTCATAAACCTTCCCCAACCCATCCTGTGCCTCTTGCACACCTTCCTCAGCTCTTGCTCTGGACCCCTGTGAACCCCTTCAATCCCTCTGTCACCCGGAAACAGCTTCTTAACTGTCTGCAGGCCTGGGAGTTGCAACTTCCTGCTGTTTTCCCAACTAACTTTGGCTGTGGGAAGCAGGCAGGAAGAAAGTTCCCTCACTTAACAACTATGGGATTCAGATCACGAAGGCAACCAGCACTGCAGAGACTGCCCTCATTAAGCAATGGGGTTGCACTTTACAACCATATGGCTTAGCGATGGAAATTCCACTTCCAATTGCCCTTGTAAGTTAAGGACTACCTCTATATTCTTGTCAGCCGTGGGATGAGTCCGCATCATGTAGATATTTTTGCAGCTAAATTTTCCCCTAGTTATCTCACCCGTTGCTTCTTGAAGAAAGAAATGGAACATTTATTTATTTGTTAGTTTGTTTATCTTTTTTAATATAAGTTTTTTATTCATTTTTTTCCCATACATACAATCATAATTTTTCAACCACCGTGCTGTCTGAGTTTACACGCTAATACATACGGTATTTAATTCCTAATCCTTTCTTCTTTCCTCCAGCCAATGGTAAAATAAATCCCAAGTTTGATAATAGTCCGTTTCTTCTTTTTCTTTCAGTCTCATAGTCAATCTGTCCATCTCTTCACAGAGAAGGCCCTCCCCCTGGGTGTTGCCCGCCGGCAATCCTTTGCCGGCGGCACCCTGAGAAGGCCCTCCCTGTGGGAGCGCACAGGACGAAGGGAACTTGATGCCGGCAGCAGGTGTTCCCTCAGATTTGTGATTGTTGAATCATAAATTGCCAGGAAACATTATCAAATGCCTTTTGGGCATCCACTTGTTTTCCTGGATGGAATTCATAGTATCCTAATACATCCATTATCACTCTTAAATTGTTTTTAATTTGTCTCTTTGGTAAAAAACCATTTTGATCTGAATGTATAAATTCATTTAAGTATCGTTTCAGTCTCTCTGCCATTATTGAAGTAAAGATTTTATAATCCACATTCAGTAACGATATCGGTCTGTAGTTCTTTGTGTCAAATCTGCATCTTCTTTTGGTATTAAAGTGATGTTTGCTTCTATCCACGTATTTGGAAGTTTAGCCTCCAACAAGAGTTCATTACAAACGTATTTTAATGGTTCACTGTCTTAGTGTGTCTTGTAGGGTTTTATATACGTAACTTCGCTGGTAGTCCATCTGGCCCCAGTGTTTTTTCATTTTTTTGTCTTCTTATGGCCTCCGTTATTTCCCTCATTGTTATTTTTTCCTCTAACATAGTCTTATAAGCTTCTGGAATTTTTGGAAGGTTATTTCCTTCCAAATATTGAATCATTCTCTCTCTTGGAATTTTTTCTATATCAGAAAGTTTCTTGTAGTATTCTTTAATTATCTTTTTTATTTCTTCTTTTGTAAATTGTAGACCACCTTTTTCATCTACTAATTTGTTTATCATTTTCTTCTTCTGTTTTTTTAAGTTTATAAGCTAACCATCTTCCTGGTTTATTTGCATTTTCAAAAAAGTTTTATTTTGCTCTTTTTATTTGCTGTGCCACTTTTTCTGAGTCCAACAAATTTAATTTATGTTTTATTATTTCCATTTCTCTTTTCAAGGTCTTCTTTTGCGGATTCATTTGCAGTTCTGATTCTAATTTTCCAATTTTCTCTTTTAATAGTACATACTGCTTTCTTTTCTGTTTATTTTTCTTTGCCATGTAAGTTATAGCTATAACTCTAAAATAATCTTTAGCTGTGTGTCCCATACATTTTGTAGTGTTGTATCTTCTTTTTTTATTTTCTTTAAAGAAAAGCTCCATTTCTTTTGTTGCTAGTTCTATAAATTTTCTTTCTTTTAATATAGATTCATTCAGAGTCCATCTTAATTTTTTTTTGTATTCCTCTCCACTTCACTTTTAAAGGGTTGTGGTCTGCCCATGTACCTGGTTCTATCTCAATTTCCTGTCATCCAAATCATATCGATTCTAGACCAGAACTTACTGTATGACTATTTGAATAAAATGTATATTGTAATTTTTCTGGATTAATTTCCCTCCAAACATCTTGCATTCCAATCTCTTCTGTCATATTAAAAAAAGCCTTAGGTAGTTTTCTTTTTCCAGTTTTTCCTGTTTTACTGCTTTTATAGTCTATTGTCCCATCCACAATCGCATTAAAGTCTCCTATTAAACAAATGTTTTGGTACTCCAATTCTGTTTTTTTTTTCTATGAAGATTTGGATAAAATTCTTCCTGATTGTTGTTTGGTGCATATATTATTACTAACAATATTTGTTTTTGATGTATGTATATTTCTACCATCACAATTCTTCCTTCTTCATCTGAACAAATCATTTTAGAGTCTATTGTCTCTTTAATATATACCGCAACACCTCTTTTCTTTTGTTGTGCTGATGCATAATAAAGTTTCCCAATTTTGGAGTATTCCAACAGCTTATAATGTTTTTTTTATATGTGTCTCTTGCAAGCAAATTATATCTATATTTAATTTCTGTAGTTTCTCTAGTTTCCTAAAAATTTCCCTTCTTTTTCATGGGGAGCTTAATCCGTTTATTTTCTCTGAAAAAATCCCATTTTCTTTCTCCGTTTCAGTTATTTATATTTAGGTCTAGTACAGACATGTCAAACACAAGGCCCGGGGGCCAGATCCGGCCCATGAAGTGGTTTCATGCGGCCCGCGAAGCCATCCTGGAAACAGTGAGGGAATGGCCCCCACTGCCTTGGCCCTGGCCCAGAGACCCTCCTCCTGCCAGAGACCCTCAGATCTGTCCCACTCCTGCCCAGGCCCCCATAGGCACCCTTGATGCGAACAATGTAGAGCTGGCCATGCCCACCCAGTAGGCCACGCCCACCCAGGCCACACCCACCCAGCCCCCTGAGGGCAACCACAATGCTGATGTGGCCCTCAATGAAATTGAGTTTGACACCCCTGGTCTAGTAGATCTCGTAATCCTCTGTTCTCTGGCCATTCCTTCACTCTTGCTCAGATTTCTCTTTCTGTTCTAATTGTGCTGTGCTTATTTTCTCAGGCAGCAATCTTGTTTTAATAGATGTCTGAGTTGTTGGACTAGGTGTTCCGACAGAGGGTACAGAGGAGTTCTTTTTCATAACTCTGGTAAGGTTTGATGTACTCATTCTTCCAGCCAGCTATCTTAGGCTAAAATCCAAAATGTAGAGGGAGCCAACTCCTTTAGGCTAAATCCAATATCTCAGGGAGAGTAAACAGAATATAGCAGGCAACAAGAAAAAAAAGGGGGGAAAGGGCCAGCTATCTTAGTTTAAAATCCAGCCAGGAAAAAAAATATCCAACCTCTTTAGGCCAAATCCAACTCCTCCAGCTGGGTCTCAGATGTAAAACATTCGCTGTCTTCAAATAATTTCTGTTTTAATTATATCCAGAGTCAACAAGTCTAGCTCTGAAGAGTCTTCTCACTTAAAAACTCACACAAAGGCACTTTGTTTATAACAGGTGTTGTTCAAGGTCACATACTGTAAGATTATTTTACTGTTTAATATTACTATAGTGCAGTGGTGGCGAACCTCTAGCACACGTGCCAGAGGTGGCACTCAGAGCCCTCTCTGTGGGCACTCCTGCCGTCGCCCCAGCCCTGCCTCCCCCCACGGCCCCCTCCTCACCAGCAGCCCCCTCGCAGGAGAGTCGCCCCTGGTGTGGCCCACACAGAGCAGCGCACCCAAGGACATAGGAGCCGGGCAGCGGGGATAAGACTCCGACCTCGCGCTCCGCTATGGGGTGTGGGCAGAGGGCATGGCCACCATGGCGCTGCTGGGCTGCCTGGGTGATCTGCTGTGGCAGGCCGTGGAGGTGACGGGTGGCCCTGTGGGTGGGGGGCAGGGTGAGAAGCAGGGCGGTTCTTGGGCACTAAAAGGTTCGCCATCACTGCTATAGTGTCTTCTTTCACCACTAGGCTGTTTAATCAATGTCTGGTTTTAAAAAGTTGCTACAAAGTTTTTCTTTTAAAGTTGTTTGTACTTATTTAGTCTTAGAATTATAGCTAAAAAAGATTTTTCCACCTCTTGTAAATCAAATAGTCTTTCTTTGAATCTGAGTTCAGTTTTAAAAGCTCTTTTGTATTCCTTAAAAAGCCTTCCCCCTTGTAGTTGCTTGCCGCCTTTAACCTTCTCCTTTAGTCCTTCTGGGGGGTTCTTCCCTTTTTTTTTTTTTTTGCTCTTCCCAATCAGGGGGTCAACATTTTTAATTGTACTTCCAAAAGGAAAAGGGGAAAAAAACTGGCTCACCCACTTTCAGCACGCTGTTGACAGTCACCTGTTTAGCGGAGCACCATGGTGCCTTGCTTTTTTTTCAGCTGGTGACGACTTGGGCTGTCTGGGCGAACCCAACAGCCTTTCCTGCGTCCTTTCAGAGGGTTTCTTCAGTCTGCCCAGACCGATTGCCATGTGATCCGGACTCCTGAAACATCCCTCTTTCTTCGTTGCCCCTCCAGGGCAACTTTCCGACCCTTTGGAGTCGCCGGGTAGAACAAAATCGGGCTGAGAAGCCAGAGCCCCAGCTTCTTTCACCCATCTCATTGCGCACCAAACTTGAGGAATTCTAGTTTGTCTATCTTGTTTGCCCCCCAACTCACCTAGAAATGCTCCAGTGTTTGTTTTTCAGGGTCACATTTTTGTCAGTGAGATCCAGTGAATAAAAAGGTAAAGGTTCCCCCGCACATGCGTACTAGTCGTTTCCGATTCTAGGGGCCGGTGCTCATCTCTGTTTCAACGCCGAAGAGCCAGCGCTTCTCCGAGGACGTCTCCGTGGTCATGTTGCTGGCATGACTAGACGCCAAAGGCACACAGAACGCTGTTACCTTCCCACCGTAGTGGTCCCTATTTTTCTACTTGCATTTTTACTTGCTTTCAAACTGCTAGGTTGGCAGAAGCTGGGTCAAGTAACAGGCGGTCACTGTTATGCGGCACTCGGGATTCGACCCGCCAAACTGCCGACCTTCTGATCTACAAGCTCAGCGTCCTAACCCACTGAGCCACCGCGTCCCTCTATCCAGTGAATACTTGCTTGTTAATTTGAAGTGTACCTTACCGTTCAACTCTGGGCAGCGGCCAACATAATTTTAAAACAAAAACAAAGCACTTCAGTTTTACCGAAATAGCCTCTTCATAGAATCATTGTATGTATACATGGGTTGATTATGTCACTTGCCTTATAAATCAGCCTTACATGACTATCCCAATATGTCCCAAAATTCTAGTGCTAACGACTGAAAAACAGCACATCTGTAGAACGCCAAGCCTGATCTAGAATTTGTAAATGTGCATTTTTCTTTTAAAATGTTCAGTCTTTACTGTGCCTTTCAGTCTGTACAAAGATCTATACAGCAACATAGGAAGAAAACTAAGTTTAACCAGTGCAAAGTTTAATAATTTCTGTTTCTTAACTTTAAAGGTTAAAAAAGATGTTGGAGATGTTACTATTTTAATTAATAATGCTGGTATGGCAGTAGCAGGAGACCTGCTTTCCACCCAGGACACGCATATACAAAAAATGTATGAAATCAACAGTGTAGCTCATTACTGGGTAGGTATCACTAAGAATTTATTTTTTAACTATTCAATTAATATTGGGGATACAGCGCTTAAGCTTAATTGAGTTTACAGGACCTTAAAGCACGATCCTAACTAAAAATGTCATTGGGGAAGGTTAGAATGCAACTCACTGGTTTCTGCTAACTGCTTCAAAAATACGACAGCAGAAAACTGTACAATAAAACTGAGATATGCCAGTATGATAAATGGCCTGGAAAGGAAAACAGGAAGCACAAAGGAAGAAACGACTCAAGAAGATTCCATAATGTCAGATTGAGAGTAGCCTTTGCCAACTTCCAACGCATGCAATCCAATAAGAGCTCTAAAATTACTTTCCATCTCCTGGATTTCGTTCAACCCTAGATTTGGACAAATGAAAATTCCTTATTTGACTTGAACTTTGCAGCTAATTAAGAGTGGGCTGTCTATATCAGCTAGTGTACAATTGAAATCTGAGCATTCGCATATAGTTGTTTTGCAAAGCAATAAGGAAAAGCATAAGGAAGTATTTGATTTTTATCTGAAGTCGAAAGCTACAATTAACAATTTTGGAGCAAGAAAGATATAAAGCCAAGTTGAGACTGTTCTTTAATCTCCTGGTTTTCATTTCCTCAGATATATTAACCACTGTTTTCCTAGTTTGGCCATGATAGAAAAGTGAGGTTAACTAGAAAAATTTTAAGAAATTTAAGAAAGACATATGGTACAAATTTCTTCATTTCAAAAAAAAAACAAAACCAACCCATGCAAAACGCCTGCATATCAGAACGTTTATATTATGAATATTACATTAAGATATGGTAGCCTAAATAGTAACAGTACTTACTTGTTTTAAAACTGTATATACTGCTCACTCCCATAAGTGATTCTGCACATATATTTTGCAAATATAATAAAAAAATATTACGGTAAATCTATCTCCCAGAACTCTCAAGAATTTTTTTTTTAAAATTCTCTAAAGTCTCAGTAAAAACTGCCTTTAGTTGCATCCTGCTATAACAAACAGGCCTTTTTAACAGTAATTTCCTCCATGAAAGTCCCGTAGTGTTATGCATGTCCATAATGGGATTAACAAATGGACTCCTTAAAGATCTAAGCATATGAGGGAGCACGTGTAGGCATAACAAGTCCTGCAAATAATTTGGGCTCAAGTCATGTAAAGCTTTATACACAGACTTGGGCATTTTACAGCCCCTGGGCCACATACAACCCTTTGTCTGTCCCTGTCCATCCAGCATGAGGTCAATCAGAAATTAGAAATCAAATATAAATAACTGTACGCCATGCACGCAATACAACTGCATTGTTTTTATATTGAAGGCAATTGCTTTTTTTTCCAATCTACCTGTGTGTGTGCCTGCATGCCTATGTACCTTCACAACCATGTTGGTTCAGCCCTCCACAACAGCCCCAGTTTCTCATGTGGCCCCTTGAATACATTAATTGCCCACTCCTGCCCTAATGGGCACCTTATATTTAGACCTGAATGCAGCTTTAATCAGGGCCGCTATTTCAGCATCGCTGCCCTATAATACCTCTTGAAGGCCTGTTCATCATCTGTATTACCAGACTTTGCTGTATCCGGTCTCTTATTGAGGGCTGTCTCAAAGATCCCAGTCTACTATTCTAACCTTGAGATTATTATGGTGGCTTTACTGCTGTTGGCAAGATAGGATCTGTGCAAAAAACCGAGTCTGAACTTGGACTGGAGAAGACCTAATATAACTAAACCTCATCCCAGATAAATTATTCTTAAAGAAATAGCATGTGACTGAGGCTAAATATTTCCTATTATTAATAAAGGAGAATATTTGCAGCTCAGGGTTGAAATGAGGGGTTCTTGATGCTCTCTGAGCTTGGTTGTTTTCTCGCAGATGTTTCATTGCCCAAACTAGGTAATATCGTCAGTGCTAGTCAGTCCTATTACTGCATATGAAAAATATGCAGTAACACTATTACGTTCACCAGTGCTTCCAGTGATTATTGAAGAGGGAGAAATTATTTCATTATAAATAACTTGCATTTGAATTATTCAATTTAAGAAGGTGTGTGTTTCTGAATGAAAAATACAGAAACGTAAGCATCTGGTAATGTGGGGTGTTGTATTTTTTCTTTTTTCTTTTTGGTCACATGTGGAATCTTAATTGCAGACAATAAAAGCTTTCCTGCCAGCTATGATGAAAAATAACCATGGTCATATTGTCACTGTTGCATCAGCTGGTGGGCTTGTGCCAGTTCCTTTTCTGGTGCCTTATTGGTATGTATGAGAGGGTTTTTTTTCTATTGAAATCAAAAGATAGTAGAGATAAGCTTGTGGTCTTAGGTTGAGGACTATCTGTACAGCCCACCCTGCTCTTCCCAAAGTTTATTTCAGTGTAGGGAATTTTTTAGAATCAATTAGGACAGGGGTGTCAAACTCAATTTCATTGAGGGCCACATCAGCATTGTGGTTGCCCTCGGGGGGTGGGGGGGGTGGCTGGGATGGGTGTGGCCTACTGGGTGAGTGTGGCTGGGGTGTGCATGGCGTACTGGGTGGGTGTGGCCAGCTCGACATCACTTGCTTCAGGGATTCCTGGGTAGGACTGGGGCAGATCTGAGGGTCTCCAGCAGAGGAGGATGGGACCAGGGCGAGTGCCAGGACATGGTCCTTCCCACCCTCCATTCCTTCCTCCCTCTATTCCTTCCTTCTTCCCTTCCTTCCTCTGTTCCTTCCTTCTTCCCTCCCACTCTCCATTCGTTCCTCCCTGTTCCTTCCTTCCACCCTCCCTTTTTCCCTCCCTCCCACTCTCCCTTCCTTCCTCCCTCTGTTCCTTCTTTTGCCTTCTCAGCTCTTTCCTTCCCTCCACACTCAGGAAGGGGTGATGAGAGCAGGAGAGATTGCCAGCACTAATATGCTGCTGCTGGCCATTCCTATACCATGTGGGTGGGTGGGGGCAGTCCCGTTGAAAGGGATGCCTCGTGGCTGCAAGGCTGGAGGTGCTGGTGGGGGGAGGAGGTGGTGCTGATTTACAACCTGGTTGTGTACATCAAAGCCAGAACACACACAGCCTAAGATCCACTGCAACCAGCAAGGAGCTGCTCCACTGCCTCTGTCCTCCCCCCCCCCCGGGTGTGCGCACAGGAGATGGCCAGTGCTGGCATCCTGGCTGAAGTCAGCCAGCAGGGAAGCCAGACTCTACTTGCGTGCGCACCCAAGGAATGGAGTGGGGCTGCCCCGTGGATTTAAGGCTGAGTGCATTCTGGCTTTGATGGACACAACCAGGTTGTAGATTAGCATCCAGTCGGCCTGTGCCAGGCCGAGGTGTGGCAGGCCAGTCCTTCACTCTTTTCAGATCAGGTCCCCCAGGCCGGATGAAACCACATGTCAGGCTGCATCCGGCCGGTGGGCCTTGTGTTTGACATGTCTGAATTAGGATTTGATTAAGAATGTCTGTTGAACCTATTTTAGTTTTCCCACTTGGTGAGAATGTCTAGCATTTGCTTTTCTTTTGAAAATAATCTCAGGAGACTCATTGAAATATTTAGTTTATGTACAAATGCATGGGGTGACTATTTCAACAGAGACCCAAAATCTATCATTCTCAATTTAAATTTACAACCAACATCGTGAGAAACCTGCCCAAACTCCAACTTTATTTTTTAGCCGATTCAGTTTGCACCAGACTACTTTTTCCCCCCCCGCCCACACACACACACTTTTGCTTCTTTCTTAATCAGCTTCCCCATCCAGTTATTTCTGTTATTTCTGCTATTTTTTAGTCCTTAAAAGGACTGTGGAGTTGTGTGTGAAGCCAGGAGATCCTCATGGATGTCTGGCTACCAGTCCGTCTGTTACTCATTTAGCACCACCCAGGAGGCACGTGTGGCTTAAGGTTTGCCACGGACGCGAGTAACTTTCAGAGCACTATACAAAAGTGGATGGAAGCATGGAGTAGCTACACCTCCCAAGATATTTCTGAGCATATTAATCCTAATAGTATACCTCCAGGATTTAATCTACTCCGACACATATGGGTGACATACAATAGAATTAGAACGACTCATGGGGTGTGTGCCAATTCTCTGTATAAATGGGGAAAGACACCTTCAGCACAATGTGATTGCGGGGCTCCCCGACAGACTATCCAACATATAGTGAGGGAATGCACTAATAGAAGATACCCAGGAGATTTTAAGGACTTCCTCTGCGTAACAACGGCAGCTACTGACTGGATCTCCAAACTCGACATTAAACTCTGAAATGTTATTTCTGTTTTCCTCTTAGGTTTTATAATTGCTTCTTTTTTTAAAAAAAAAATGTTTTAACTGTTCTAACTTGTAAATATGAAGTGCTTTTAATTCTGTGTGTGACCAGCCATACGCTAAATAAATAAATAAATCCACATCCAGTTTCAAAGGAGGAAATAAAAACAATGAGTAACATCTGGCTATATAATCTTTATGGACCATTTTAGTGTCCATAACAATAGTTCACTAGCCTTTTTCTGTTAATGTTAGGAGTCATTCATATTTAGAAACTGAAGGCTGGAGACTCCTTGGTGCCCTCTGAGCTTGGTTGTTTTCTTGCAGGTTTTATTATCCAGGCAATCATTTGTCTGAAACAGTATAGGGTTTCCTGTCTGAGCAGGTGGTTGGACTAGAAGACCTCCAAGGTCCTATTCTATTCTATTCTATTCTATTCTGTTCTGTTCTGTTCTGTTCTGTTCTGTTCTGTTCTGTTCTATTCTGTTCCATTCCATTCCATATTTTCTATTCTATTCTGTTCTATTCTACTCTGTTGTGTTCTGTTCTGTTCTGTTCTGTTCCTGTTCTATAATGAAAGCTAGGTAACATCTTCAGTGCTAGAAGTGGAATTTGCTCTCTGTTTATGCAGGTAGTCTTCAGCTTGCAACTGATTGCTTAGCAACTGTTTGAACTGTGAAGGGACCTCCCCCAGGCTACTTATGACCCAGATTTGAAATCCCGATGCTCCCCTTCGCAGTAATGAGGTTGCATTTTGGATGTTCAGCAATTGGCTCATATTTTCACATATTGACATCTTGTTGTTATTTGATGTTGTGATTTACAACATTTTTTTTAAAATCCCATTTATATCCCGCCCTTCTCCGAAGACTCGGGGCGGCTTACAATCTAAAGCACAAATCAATGTGCTTAGCAATAGCCTTCATTCTATGTATATGCCTGCTTATTATTAGGGCTTTCGCCCCCCCCCCCCAAGCGGCATTATTACAAAGTCAGCTTATTGCCCCCAACAATCTGGGTCCTCATTTTACCTACCTCGGAAGGATGGAAGGCTGAGTCAAAACCCAGCCAAAACCCAGCATTTATTTCCTGTTTTATAAAAAAAACCTATTGCAAACAATGGATTTGTTTAATGTCTTCTGTGTTTGCTTAAGGACTGCTACAAAAAGGTTGTAAAATCAGATGTGATCACATGATGACCCATTTAACAACCAGCACAGTTAAGACTAATTCCAAGCTCAGTAATGGTTGTAAGTTGAGGACTACCTGTATACAATTGCTTATAAACAGAATTATAAAGTATAAAACTACAAAACATAAATAAACCTGTAAACAATAAACCTATAAACAAAGTAGATTATAAGCAGAGATTAAACCCCACATCCTTCTAGCACTGAAGATATTACTTAGCTGGGTAAGGAAACATCTTCAGGAAAATAGCCAAGCTTGGAGAGCACCAAGGACTCCACGGTTCAACCTAAAGCTACATATATTTTCTTTTATCACTGAAGTTGAGAGGAGAGGAGAAAGGCTTGTGAGAAGAGAAAACTATCAGACCAGAGTTGCATAAAATTCTAGTCAATAGTACGTTGCTTCCCTTTGTAAGCTTGTTTATAAGCCTCTTGAGGGGCTTACAGGACTGAATGATGATACATTCACACCCTGCATATCAGACTTCCATGGACATTAAAGCTCCACCTTGCATGGGGCCAGGTTATTTGAGGGACTGCCTTACCCCAATGACATCCCCCCATACCATCAGGGCCAGCAGGAAGGGAAGCACGTTGCTGGTCCCTGAAGCCACCATTGGTGGGGGACCCACTTTTTGGAATCTCCTTTCCCCTGAGGTGAGGTTGGCCCCAATTCCGTTGCTCATCTGGAAAAGCCTCAACATTTTGGGCCTAGGAATCCTATGGGAAAGTGGAGCTCATGAAGGGCCTGTATAGGTTTGATTGCATTCTTTCCTGTCTTTTTGTTGTTAACTGTTTTTAATTGGTTTCAACTCTTTTTAATGGAAGAAATAAAATTCTTTTCTCCCTTAATTCTCCTCTCCTGTTTAGCTCAAGCAAGTTTGCCGCTTTAGGGTTTCACAAAGGCTTGACCAAAGAATTATCTGCTTTGGGGAAAGATGGGATCAAGACGACCTGCTTGTGTCCATTTTTTATAAACACGGGGTTTCTGAAAAACCCACAGTCAAGGTAAGAGGCAAGGTGGGTCTAGATAGCATAGAACAGTTTCACAACCTTGGCACCTTTAAGACATATGGACTTCAACTTCAACATGTCGGCTGTGGAATTCTGGGAGTTGAGATCCAGCTATCTTAAAATTGCCAAGGTTGAGAAACACTAGTTTATATGCACATTGCTAACCATTTGAAACCAACAGAATCTGGAGGGCATATTTTGGAGTCTCTCCCAAAATGGCTGCCATGGGAAAGAGTAGCTGGGTCAAACCCTGAACTTTCCCCCCACCATGCCCAGAAGATTCTTCTTTCCATCTTCCAACTTGATTTTTCTGCACTATGTAGGCAGATTTCTGAACCAGACTCTGGACTACCATTCTCCTTCACACACACACCCCAGCCCCAATTTCCACCACCACCCCCTCTTTTGTATAAATGCTTCCAAGGCCAAAAATATTTCTACAAACAAAAATAAGTTATTATGGCAGCTACAAAAGAGGAACTGGCGTTCATGCACCTTTAAGGCCATGGGTTTGTCATCGAGCAGATAGAATCAGTGTCACTGATAACTGTAGTCCACAAGACCCAGCAGTCACTTCTTTTAAAATGAAGTGAATTAATTGTTGCTGTTGTTGTTAGCTGCGAAGTCGTGTCTGACCCATCGCGACCCCATGGACAACATTCCTCCAGGCCTTCCTGTCCTCTACCATCTTCTGGAGTCCATTTAAGCTCACGCCTACTGCTTCAGTGACTCCATCCAGCCACCTCATTCTCTGTCGTCCCCTTCTTCTCTTCCCCTCAACCTTTCCCAGCATTAGGCTCTTCTCCACTGAGTCCTTCCTTCTCTTTAGGTAGCGAA
Source organism: Vipera berus (assembly GCF_964194415.1). NCBI lineage: Eukaryota > Metazoa > Chordata > Lepidosauria > Squamata > Viperidae > Vipera > Vipera berus. The sequence continues at coordinate 13,377,808 of NC_138209.1, read as the reverse complement.
AGTATTTGAGTTTCAGTGAATTAATAGCTCACTATTAATAACGTCAACAATTACAATTCCAGAATATTGCCTATTCTGACACCTGAGGGAGTTGCAAGGAGGCTCATGGATGGGATCCTCTGCAATCAAAACAAGATTCTTATTCCATTCTCCATTACAATATACACTTGGATGGAAATGTATGTATGCAGGGTGCTTAAGGGCTGAATTTCTGCACTGACAATTAGAATTAAAATACATCTTGTGGCATATCAAAAAATAAGCAATGAAATCAAGGTTTTGCATTGAAGCAGGTTTTGAGATTTTTGTTTAATGTTCCTCTATTTTTCCCCCCACCAGAATTCTTCCTGAACGTGCTTTGGTGGCTTTCGAAAAGATTTTGGATATCAGTTTTGATGTGAAGAAACAAGAATGACTCAAAGCATCAAATCTGTGCGCTCCCACAGGGAGGGCCTCCTCAGGGTACCGCCGGTCAAGGATTGCCGATGGGCGATCCACAGGGGGAGGGCATTCTCTGTGGGCGCGCCTGCCCTGTGGAGTCAACTGCCAATGGAACTCCGGACTGCCCCCGACCTTCGTTCATTTCGCCGGAACCTAAAAACCTGGCTCTTTGAGCTATCTGGTCTGGACTGAGGGGTTTAATGTTTTTAAATTGTGATTTAATTTTTGCGGCTAGACTTAATTTAATGTTATTTTAATTTTATATTGGATTGTTTTTAAATTTTGCCTTGTAAACCGCCCTGAGTCCTTTGGGAGTAGGGCGGTATATAAACCGAATAAATAAATAGATAGATAGATAGATAGATAGATAGGTAGATAGATAGATAAATAAATAAAAATTTAGGTTATTGAAATCACATTTCTAATATTGTTTTGTACTTCTTACGTAACCTGCAAAAAGGAATTCCAACCACTATTCTTCACAAATCTATATTAAAATAACTTTTTCAAGTACTAGTATAACACTCTGATGAGTTTATTTCTTCCTAACATATAAAGAAGACATAAACGTAACTTCAAACCCACTGATTTCAAAGTACTTTCTTAGACAAAATCGATCTCCACATTCTGTGTGATCTGGCTTTGTTTTTGTTTTACTTATTTGATCTCATGAGTGTTTAAGGAAATTAACTGGCCCAGTATCTGAGAAGAAGTGACTTTCAGGTTGGGAGCAACATGTTGAATTGTTAGGAATAGAAAACACTCTCTGAAGAAAAGCTAAATTGGAAAGGCAGGCAGGAAACAATATGGAAGCAAGACATACAAATATTGGCCTGAATACCAGATAGCTGTGCCATCATCATGAAAATATGTCCTTTTATACTAATGTTGAGGCCTTGAGGGTCTAGGTGGGAGAGGACAGTGCAAATTGAATCCAAGTAAGACTGAGTTGCTGTTTATATGCTGAGGTTCTCCTTTGGTGCCATTATGACCCCTAGATGGACAGGTACTATACATCCAGGAGCAAGTTGGTGATTTGGGAGTCCTTCTGGACATGTAGCTTCTTAAACAGAAGATGGAGGCTGTAGCTGGTGGGTTCTTTGCCTAGCTTTGGCTGGTGCACCAATTGTGGCCTTACCTAGTACAGGAGGATTGAGCAGCTGTAATTCATCCATTTATCACCACCAGCACTGACTACTGCAATACACTTTACTTGGGATAGCCTTTAAAGGTTCACATGGAAATTGTTGTTGTTAGTTGTGAAGTCGTGTCCGACCCATCGTGACCCCATGGACAATGTTCCTCCAGGCCTTCCTGTCCTCTACCATCTTCTGGAATCCATTTAGGCTCACACCTACTGCTTCAGTGATTCCATCCAGCTACCTCATTCTCTGTCGTCCCCTTCTTCTCTTGCCCTCAACGTTTCCCAGCATTAGGCTCTTCTCCAGTGAGTCCTTCCTTCACATTAGGTGGCCAAAGTAGAGTTTCAACTTCAGGATCTGGCCTTCTAAAGAGCAGTCAGGGTTGATCTCTCTAGGACTGACTGGTTTGATTGCCTTGCAGTCCAAGGGACTTGCAGGAGTCTTCTCCAGCACCATAGTTCAAAGGCCTCAATTCTTTGGCGCTCAGCCTTTCTTATGGTCCAACTTTCACAGCCATACATTGCAACTGGGAAGACCATAGCCTTGACTATACGCACTTTTGTTGGCAGGGTGATGTCTCTGCTTTTTAATGTGCTGTCTAGATTTGCCATGGCTTTCCTTCCCAGGAGCAAGCGTCTTTTAATTTCTTGGCTGCAGTCCCCGTCTGCGGTGATCTTGGAGCCCAGGAAACTAAAATCTGTCACTACCTCCATTTCTTCCCCATCTATTTGCCAGGAATTGAGAGGGCCGGATGCCATGATCTTGGTTTTCTTAATGTTTAGTTTCAACCCAACTTTTGCACTCTCCACCTGGAAATTAGTAATATAATTAATACGATTAGTCGAGATCACAATTTGTTCCCATCATTAAGGAACATAATTACACCTATAGATATGTAGAGTCGATCTGAGAATGAGATGAACAATCTCTAAATTTGATAAATGAATTAAATAAATATTGCAGACTCGCCGCTAGTAGCAAGTTTAGTTCCAAGTGCACGAGTTTTATTACTCAGCCTGGCAATGAGGCATGTTCAGAAAAACAACCAAGTTCAGAGAACACCAAAAAGCCAACCATTTGTAAATAGTCAATACTCAGCAGGTTCTGGCATGAATAACTCATATCTTTCCCCACTCAAAGAATCGTGTACATCCCTGGATAATTATTTTCACAGTAAGGTTGTAGTAAGAGTGGCTTATTGAATCAAATCCCAGTTGTTTTATAAAACTTGAAACCAAAAGTAAACAAATCATGTTCTAGTTTAGCACTATGTATGGTCCCACCCTGAGGTCGCCCTCACTTCTTCAGCCCTCTCCCTGCTTAAGATTTGACACAGCCATTATGATTTGACGAGCCCAATCCTCTGGTTCTAGGCTTCTGTCTTCTTCCCAACTGATGAATCAAACAATCTCAATTTGTTCATATCTAGCAATATAAAGACAGTATTTTCCCTCCTAGCTGATGAAATCTTATCTCAGCTTCAAGGTAGACAAACCCTTTGGTACCTGGGAATGAGATGAATTAGTGTGAGGAAGTAGAGGAGGACTTTAATTTATGAGGGAAGAGGCTACACAGCTCAGGAGATGTTTGAAAGTAACTGCCTTAATTAACCTCTTGGGAATTTACTCTTAAAAGATTTCAAGACTTTTGTTTTTACATCCTTATGTTACATATATTTATCTGAAATGTGTGATTCTCCTATCTTTGGTTAGCCAGTTAAACAGCCTTGACAAATAGGGTGTGGCCAAACAGAGGAGTATTTTAGGAATATTAGGAGTCCTTGTCTTTCCGGTTCCCTTGGTCACTAACCGGTGTTTGTGGCAGGCATTTCACTCCCAGCATTTGTCTCCTCTGTTCATTTTCCTAAATTCTTTCCGAGCTTGCAACAAGGTAGAAGAGAGCAGAGCAGAAGTCCATTATTTATCTTGGGAGGGGAAGCAAATCTATTAATTCCTTATTAATGGAGATTCCTCAGAGATGAGGAATTATAACCAACCAACTGCAATTGGCTAATGTAGGGGCCTTCAAACCTGGCCCTTTTATTTATTTATTTATTTTATTTATTTATTTATTTTATTGAATTTGTATACCGCCCTATTCCTGTAAGACTCAGGGCGGTTTACAGGGCAGTTAAAACCATGAAATACAAAAAATTAAAATCAATTAAAACAATTAAATTAAATTCAAGCCCCAAAAGTAAATCTAAAACCCAATTAAATTAAAAACCCCACAGTCTGGGCCAAACAGCTCAAAGAGCCAGGTATTTAGGTCCCGGAAAAATGAGCGAAGGTCGGGGACAGTCCTAAGTTCTGTGGGTAGTTGGTTCCATAGGGCAGGCACAACCACAGAGAACGCCCTTCCCCTGGGAATAACCCGCTGGCATTCATTAACCGGCGGTACCCTGAGAAGGCCCTCCCTGTGGGAGCGCACAGGACGATGGGAAGATGATGCCGGCAGCAGGTGTTCCCTTAGATAGTCCGGACCCAAGCCATTTAGGGTTTTATAGGTCATTACCATCACCTTGAATCTCACCCGGAGGGCAACCGGAAGCCAATGCAGCTCGCGGACAAGAGGTGTTACATGGGAGTATCGGGAAGCTCCCATCACAACTCGCGCGGCTGAATTCTGCACCAGTTGAAGCCTCCAAGTGGTCCTCAAGGGAAGCTCCATGTAACCAGGAGGTCACAAGCGCATGAGTGACTGTGCGTTGGGCATCTTGGTCCAGATAGGGCCACAACTGGCGCACCAGGCAAATCTGGGCAAAAGCCCCCCTGGTAACGGCTCCTATATGATCTTCAAAACTGAGCTGTGAATCCAGGAGGATGCCCAAGTTGCGAGCCCTATCAACGGGGGGGGGGGGGGTAACACCTCATCCCCTATTGTTAATGATGGAAAAAGCTGGTCAGTCTGAGATGCCGGTATGAACAGCCACTCAGTCTTGGCAGGATTGAGACGAAGCCTGTTTCTCCCCATCCAAACCCGGACCGCCTCCAGGCAACGGGACATTACTGCGAGGGCATCACTGGGTTGGTTCGGGGTGGAAAGAAAAAGTTTGGTATCATTAGCGTACTGGTGATACCCCACCTCGAAACCACGAATGAGCTCACCCAGCGGCTTCATATAGATGTTGAACAGGAGGGGAGAGAGGACTAACCCCTGAGGGACTCCACAAACGAGAGATCTCGGGGTGGACCTCTGTCCTCCTGTCAACACCGACTGCGAGCAGCCCAGGAGGTAGGAGGAGAACCACTGTAAAACAGTGCCCCCCACTCCCAACCCCCTGAGGCGCTGCAGTAGGATACCATGGTCGATGGTATCAAAAGCCGCTAATAGGACTAGGACAGGAACAACCCCTGTCCCGAGCCCACCAGAGATCATTCACCAGCGTGACCAATGCCATCTCCGTGCTATGCCCGAGCCTGAAACCCGATTGGTACAGGTTGAGATAGTCCGTTTCCTCCAGGAACAGAGGGAGCTGATGCGCCACCACACTCTCGACAACCTTCACCAAAAAGCGAAGGTTGGAGACAGGATGATAGTTATTCAAAATTGCCGGGTCTAGGGCAGGCTTCTTGAGGAGGGGCCTCACCACCGCCTTTTTCAAGGCGGCAGGGAAAACACCCTCCCTCAAAGAAGCAGTTATTACTGCCTGGAACCAGCCTCGTGTCTCCTCCCAGGCTGCATAAACCAGCCAGGAGGGGCACGGGTCCAATAAACAGGTGGAAGAGCTCAGCCTCCTCATGATCCTGTCCACCTCATCGGGGGTCATAGGATCGAACTCAGTCCAGATAACCCTCTCAAGACCACTCAATTCCTCCCCATCAGACTCTGTCCAGTCAGAGTCCAAGCCGGCCTGAATCTGAGCAATTTTATCCACAAGATGATGACTAAACTCCTCGGCCTGCCCCTGCAAGGGCTCCTCCCTCTCCTCCCAATGAAGGAGGGAGCGAGCAACCCAAAACAGGGTGGCTGGGTGATTATCTGCAGACGCGATGAGGGCAGTGAAGTAATTAGACTTCACTGTCCTCATCGCAGCGAGATAAGACCTTGTAAAGGCTCTTAGCCGCAATCGGTCAGGTTCAGACCGGCTTCATCTCCAACAGCTCTCTAGACCCCGTCTCCAATGCTTCATCTCCCAGAGCTCCGGAGAAAACCATGACTTGTGGACTTCAACTCCCAGAATTCCTCAGCCAGGATGCCTGGGCTAATGCGAAAAAGTGGAAGCCTCTCAGTGACAGGCAGTCCTGGAGGAAACCGATTGCCTTGATCAACTTCATAGTTTTCAAGGTGGGCCAGTCTTGAGAGTGCCTTGGTTGACCTGATGGATGATATTTCTCTGGGGTTAAGAGGAATATGTGTCTGTTGATTTGGAGGAGAGAGGGGCCTTCTTATCAACTTTACCATTGGCCATAATATCTCTTGAATTGCCAGAGAGATTTGGAAATAAGAGGTACACAATAGTTTTATATTGTAGGAAGTCAGCACCCCCTCCCAAAGGAGGCTTTCCTAGGATCAAATCATTCATTTCTCTCCACTACCAGGGAAACAGTAGAGCCTAATCTTTAGGAATGGAGATTTTGTAATCCATTCAGAAAGACTGGACCATCCTATTCATAACCAAGACACCTTCAGCCACAGATCTCATAGAAGGTTGGAACTGATGAGATTAGAAAAACAAAGACTCCTAAAATCTATGTTCCCCACCCAACTCCCAGGACAGGGCATGACCTCCCAGCCACAATGGGAGTTACGCAACAATAATTAGAATACCAAAGGGGCACACTCAAGCACAGGTCAAAGTACATTGGGCAGGAAGCCCAAAGAGTTTATAAAAACCCACCCACTGTCAACTCCATTTGTCAGCTGTCCCAGAACTGCATGCTGTTGTTGGTTCTGCTCATCAATAAACCTTTCCTAAGCAGCTGGCCTCCACTTTTATTTCCAGCATCTGTCTTCTGGCTTGGAACTGAACCTGATTTTTCTTCCAACAATATCTATTCCTTGGGTATATTTTAGATGCTTTGAGTTACTCCTCAAAATGTATCATAGGCTGCCCCTTAGAGCTAACTTTTATTTCCAGAGGTTTTCAACACCTACATGAAACTTCTGGCAAAAAATAATCCAGAAATCTGGTGTCTACCTTTAATTCTCTATGACATCTTCAGGATTTGGTGTCCTCGTGAATGCCTATCTGCAAAACCATAAGGAGTCTGCTCCGTTTCCAAACTAATGCATTTTATTAAAAGGCATAAACATGACTGAGCTCTTAATAAAGTGTTTTTATCTGGAAAACTGTTACCAGATTCCTGAATGACATGGCTCTCTTTTAACAACAACGGTGGTTTAGGTCAAAAGTTAACAACTTTATATCAAAAACTCTCTGACAAAAATAATATCCTATTGTATGAAGAGGAGGACACAGAGAAAGCCAAGTTACCAGAAGGAGAGGAAAAGAAAGGGGAATGTAAAAAGAAATTAAAAGAGTAGCCGTACATTTTGGAGTCTTGGTATCTAACCTGAATCCAACCCAGTAGCAAACATTTATGAGTGGTCTCTTACAAACTGATTTTGAATGAACCTTTATTGTCAAAGTGTAACCATGTATACATTGAGATTGGCTGAGCCTCCCTTCGTGCCCCCGCCACCCCCACCACAACTCACAGTGACAACAAACCCACCATCTAGAGCCTTGGTGGAGCAGTGGGCTGATGCCTCCTTAAGTAACACCAGCTGCCTGCAATTAGTGCAGGTTCGCATCCCACCAGGCTCAAGGTTGACTCAGCCTTCCATCCTTCTGAGGTAGGTAAAATGAGGACCCAGATTGTTGGGGGCAATAAGCTGACTTTGTAATAATGCCGCTTGGGGTGTGTGTGAAAGCCCTAACAAGCAGGCATATACATAGAATGAAGGCTACTGCTAAGCTTGTAAGCCGCCCTGAGTCTTCGGAGAAGGGCGGGATATAAATGTAATAAAAATAAATAAAATAAAAAAAATAAAAAATCTTGCCACACCACGTGAGCTAATTGCACAACACACCAGCCTTGCAAGTGATAGGTAAGATCCAACAGGAAAAAAGATCAAAGGTAATTGTTTCCTCATCCTTTTTTTAAGAAACACTTGTCTCTCACCATCAATGAAAGCTTTGCATAGATTACATGGCATCAGCAGAACCACAATATGTAATTTAAAAAGAAAATGAATAACTACTGTTGCCTGACTCCATTGTGGTTGGGAAGTCCTGTCTTGTCCTTGGAGCTGGGTGGGGGAATGTAAATTTTTAACCCATCAGCTATGGGGCTGAAGGCATTTCGCTTATAAGTAGATTGGCCAAGTCTTCCTTACTAGATCAGAAAATCTGCATTCCTAAAGGTTTCTTTGTTTGAAGCTGTTTTCCTATTTCCTTTTTCCTCCTCATGCCCCTTCCATCCTGTTGTGACTCAGGGTCAGCCTGTGGGGTCGGCAGTTGGGTCGGACGACACAGAGGAGGAGGGGGGTGTTGAAGACCTTGCTGAGGGGGTTGAAGATCTTGCTGATGAGAGCCCTCAGCCAGGCCCCTCCCACTTGGTCACCACGGAGACCCAGCTGTGTGAGCCTGACAGCGTGGATGAAGATGACCCACAGCTGGTCCTGTTCAAGGACGCCCGACGCAGGAGGCAGTCAATTAGGAGTAAACAGAGGAAGGCAATGGGGCTCCTTGGAAGGAGGCAGAGAGAAGCCACGCCCTGAACTCTATATAAGGGGAATGTGTGGGAGGGCTGGTTTGCTGAAGGCAACCGCTTGAATAGTTCCTGTTTCATAGCTCCTGTTTCATGGTTGGTGTCTGTTTTATGTTAATAAATTTGGCAGGCTTTATTCCAGCCTCTTGCCGTTTGTAAAGGGGTTGTCCCTGCCTTTTCTGCAGGGCCGGTAGCAGGCTGGTACAGAACACATCCAAAGAGAGCCTGAAGGAGTGTAAAGTGGATTTTGAACCTGTTATCTAGATGGAAGTTAGGAGTCTGACAAGGTCCAAGAACAGAGGTAATAAAGGCAGGATCGGGAATAATGGAAATATCAGGTTTTATCCTTAGGTAGTTTTTTGCCGAGCTAAGAATGGTTAGGGAATATTTTCATTGAGTAGCAGGAAAAGGTCCCATGAGAGATTTCATAAAAAGGATAAAGTGCCATTAAGGCGGCGGCTCCCAACTTTTTCTATGCCCCGCACCCCTTGCAAAAGTTCGAAAGAACAGCAACAAATTATGCTTATGTGCTATAATTTTGAAAACCCAAGTTTTGGAATATCGTCTCGCACCCCCGGTTGGGAACCCCAGCATTAAGGAGAAGAAAAAGGAAAAAATGATCTGTGTGACTCTATATCACCATTATGATTAGTTGTCGATATTAACGTTTTCTTCTCTCCGTTTAACTAATCCTGTTTTACAGACAGCTGCAATCTCTCCATTTTGTGCAAATAGGTTCTATTGTTGGTTTATTGGTTTGTTTGTTTGTTTGTATATCCCAGCTTTATTATTTTTAGAAATAACTCAGGGTGACGGACATATAGAACACCTTTCTCCTTCTGTTACAATTCCCTGGGTGAAAAAAACAGCTCCTTTTATTAATCCTAACTATATTACTGTTCAGCTTTACTCAACAGCTTCTACTCCTTCTAATTCAAAAATTATTCTGCAGCGATTCTGTATTTTTAATGGAAGAAGGAATGGAAAAATTGAATAATATTACCATGTATTTTATCATAAAATTCTCTGAATGTCAGAAGTGCTGAAAAGAAAAAGGATTGTTTGGAAGCACAACATGCTGATTGTGATAACCTTTAAAGAGCAGGTGTGTCTTTTCTTCTGCTTCATTTTGTAAGTGGATTTGCATAGGGTGGGGTTTTTTGCAAGACTTATTCTAAAGTCCTCCCTACAATCTGTCAATTGACATTTGTAGAAGAAAGCAAGAATGCATCCCATATTTCATTTCCTCTGGTTTTCAGTCTTTGCAATCTATTGCTATATTGAAGCTTTGGTGAAATGTTTTATTCCTGTGAAGAGGAAATCTGTGGCAGGTGAAATTGTCCTTATCACTGGAGCTGCAAGCGGCATCGGAAAATTAACAGCCTTTGAATTTGCCAAACATGGAAGCCGATTGGTTCTCTGGGACATAAACAAGGTACGACAATTATTTTACTTTGGAATTAGCAAATTAACAAGATAGAAAGAAGAGCGGGGGAACAGAAAGAAAAAAAAGCAAAAGCCTGACCAAGATTCCTGGAAATAAGATCTAAATATACTAAATATAAAGGGAACAGAAAATAAGACATCCTACTATTAAATACAGTACATTGTGTTGTTTAAGTGTTCTCTTCATTTTTTTTTGAGCAGTATATATCTGTGGGACAAGTTCCAATGGAAATATAGTATGCTTTCTGCTATCTTTGGAAAATAGTTCAGGAGCTTGTAGAAATAAGTGTGTGTAATTTGCAGAAATAGCATTTTATTTAAAGCTTTAAATAAATAAACAGCATAAAACATGTTTATCTAGTATTCAGGACAGTTTACTCTGTCTGAAATGGTATAGGATTTCCTGTTTGAGCTAGTTCCAACTCTGTTATTAGGTTACTGCATGCAATATAAGACTTTGGACCAGCTCGTCCAGTACTAATGCAACCTTCATTCTTATTCAGCAAAATTCCTGATTTTAATTCTTTACAAGAAATACAAGTCTGTCGTGTTGTGGCGTTTGTTTGTCAAGTGTCTTTTTTTTAAAAAAAGCAAATCAAGAATTTACATTCAGACATAAAGTGCACCCAAGCTCCTCCTCTCAGAAATTTCACAAGGCTGTGAAAATACTTTCCTTCGGACAGGCTTTTGAAGCACAGCAGTGACTGGAATGCTGCTGTTTGTTCTTATGTACGTTTGTAGGTTTCTGCATTGGGGGCGGGGGTTTTCTTATATTGTATTGTATGGATTGTTTTTATGTTCTACTGCTATAGGCAGCAATGAAAATGCTGCAAGTAAATGTATACACTGGAGATAGAATCTCTCACTCACAAACATATAGGTAGACCTTGAGATATGACTGGTCATTTAACGAGTGTTCAAAGTTACAACAGACTCCTCAAAAGCTACATATAACCCCATTTTAAAATTAGGGAAGGGAGAGAAGCGGGGGGGGGGGACTGCAGCACACACATACCCAATTCATCCTTACAACCAACCACTGCAGCACCCAGCCACCCACCCCGCAAGCCTGCTTAGCTATTTAAAGATGATTGGCTACATACAGGTGCTAACTTTATTATTTTAATGTCATCTTTTGGCAAATAAGTTCCAAATAAATGAGCAAAGAAAGTTTTTTCATACAACCACAGAATGTTTGCGCATATACTGTATATGTTTTTTCGCAAGATTACGTGTGTTTGTATAAATCATTTAAAGGCAAATTTTGTGGTCAGTTGCTTGTTTTTTTGTAGCTCTGAAAATGTTGTATAAAACGTGAAATACAAGATGGAAAATGTAGTTTACATATAAGTGGTTTGCTGGGAAGCAAATGGAGTCGAGATCATGTCTATAACTGTGCAATCAAAGACATCTTAATATTCTTTACTCTTTCTCCTGTAGACACCCCTATTTACACAATAGATATAAGACATAGGAGGAGAGCAGATAGAGGCTGAGTCAAAAGAGGAATCAGCCTGGGCTTCCGGTTTGCCACGCAGCCGCCATGGACGCCTGGAAGACGAGCTCAGTCTTCCTTGTCCAGTTTCGCATCTCTGGGGGGCCCTGGAAAGGGCCAAAAGTCACCCTGTAGGGGCAACCAGCAAGGAGGGACCTTTGCTAGATCGCGGGAGAGCAGTAGCTCTCTCACTAGAGCTGGCGCAACCCTCCAAACTGGCGAATGAAGGACCGGCCATAGTAATATGGCTCATCACTAGGCTGCAGACAGCCAAAGTCACACTTTCCATCAGGCAACTTCAAAGCAGCACAGAAGAGACTGGGTGAGATCTACCTCTCTTAAATCCTAATTCTCTTTTGTACCTGCATAAGCTGCTTAAGTACTTTCCCCCCCCCCCGTGTAGAGGGAAGGGGGATTTCAGCCCTCCCTCTAGAAAAAGTGGTGACTGACTACTCAGGGGAGTTTTAAAACATTGGAAAAAAATTAATTGGATCCCAATCGGAATTTTATTTCCTAAAATTTGTGGACTAAAAGGTTTTCTATTCTTTATTCTCTTTTTATTTTCACTGAAGATCTGGGTTTTTCTTTATAAAACAAAAGCAAAACTGAAAAGATTAAAATAACTTTGGGGCTCAGAGGACAGCTTCTAATGGTAGGAGCAACATCTTGTGGCTAAACTTGATATTTCAATTTGTTATTGTCTAAAAGAGACTTGGCTGACAGCCCAGAAAATAAATAAGACACCTGCAACCTTGGAACATTAGAAGCTCAGCTGTGCTCCTAAACCAGTGAAAAAAAACTTTTTTTAAAAAAAATCCCTGACTGTAAAACTTCTAGTCTGGCTCTAGCACACTATCATGGAAGAAAATCAGGAACAGATTTTTCTGATGGAGGAAGATCAGGAGCAAATTCTTTACATGTTAAAAGAATTTCTCCAAACTCTCATTATAGCTGGTGAAGAAATAAGAGGCTATAGAAAAAAAACAAGAAGGCAGTCTGGACTTGAAAACTCAAACTTTAATCACAACTAAAGAATTTCCTATACAGAACACAACAGAAAAGGTGGAACAATTAAATACTACAACAGAAGACTTGATTGCTCAACATACACAGATAAAGGAAAATCCAGGGGGGAAAAACAATATGAAGAAAAGAAAATATTTTCTATATAAACCAGAAGGAACCTGAGGTTCAAGAAGAACAGATGGAAAAGAAGACAAACAGTGCAAGACAACCATGTCGAGATGGAAAAACAAAGAGATGACCTCCTAGACTGGCTAGCCATCTCAAAAAAAATGTGACTGGATTGTATCTTCAATGTCAAATATAAAATATAATACAAGGAGATCTGTTTGATGACTCAAAAGCACAGACATGGTAGACGATTTGGCAAAGAATAAAGCTAGAATAAGACTGAAGAAAAATGGGATTTTGGTCTACTTATGAGAATTAAAATGGAATAGACTTAAATAGATAAGATGTGTACTTTGAATATGAACTGAGATAAAGGAAATTTTAGCTATTTAAAATTTAGAAGTATAAGTATTGATAATGAAATTTGAACACTGATTGGGTTAATAATGGTCATGTAAAGGTGATTAAGATATATATAAGCTAAAGAAAATTGAAGAATGTAATGTGTTTTTATGTAGCATTAAGAATGAAAATTATTAGCTTAAATACAAGATAATAGATACAAAAAGGAGGAGAGGAAGTATTAAATATTGAAATAAAAGAAATTTTGTTTACTAATTTAAGATATTTGATAATCATTAGAAAATAAAAATATTATATTGTATTATTAATTTGTCGATGTAAATGGCAAGAACATAAATAGATAAGACATGGCAGAAATCTGAACATCAGATTTCGTGAGGAATTGTGATAAAGGGAATTGGGGTCATTTATAATTTGGAAATGAACAATATTAAACGTTAAATCTAAATGTTAATGGTAAATCAAAATTGGGAAAAAGTCATTAGTTATCGATTGTCTAAAATATTGAGTGTTAATGTAAATAAGATATATATAAACTAAAAACTATTGATAAAATGTAAGAAAGTTGCTTTTATGTGATTATTAGAATAAAAATTGTGTTAATTCAAATATGATACAGTGTATATTAAGAGGAAAAGAGAGGAAATATTTACTGTATTAGGTTGAGACTTGTACCAATTATATTTGTATGTAATTGCATTATTGCAACTCAGTCGCCACGTTGCTTTTTGATTATGTAGTTGTAATATTAGAAAACCAATAATAATAATAAAAAAATAAAAAAGAGGAATCAGCCTGAAGTCATTATCTTCCCATAGAGCAGTGATGGTGAACCTTTTAGAAACCGAGTGCCCCAAACCCACCGTGCTCTGCCCCCACCCCACTCCCCTACAGGGCCACCCACCATCTCCATGGCCGGCCGCAACAGATTGCCCAGACAGCCAGCAGGCCATGGTGGCCAGGCCCTCTGTCCACGTCCCACAGCATCATCTGTGTGCAATAGGGCATGAGGGTGGAGTCTTGTCCCCAGTGCCCAGCTGCCATGTCCTTGGCTATGCTGCTCCATGCAGGCCACGCCCAGGGTGACTCTTCTCCAGAGGGGCTGCTGGTGAGGGGGCTGTGGGGGCAGGCGGGGCTGGGATGATGCTATGCATGCCCACAGAGTGGGCTCTGAGTGCCGCCTCTGGCACATGTGCCATAGGTTCACCACCACTGCCATAGAGGGTCTAAATTCCACCCCTCTTGAATTCTGTTAACTTTTATCTAGTGCCAATTTAGTGCTGACCGTTAGTTAACTAGATTCTTATGTATGGGCCAGACCAATAAATTAGCTTACCTGCAATTTAACATGTGGTCATACATTCTTTGCGCCCTGACATAAGACAACCTAAAACTAGTGGACAATCACATAAATTTGAGCCAAGAGTATGCAGCGGTACCCAAAAATGCCAAAGCAATTCTGGACTGCATTAATAGAGGGATAGACTCAAGATCACATGAAGTTCTAATAAGGTAAAGGTAAAGGTTCCCCCGCACATGCGTGCTAGTCGTTTCCGACTCTAGGGGCCGGTGCTCATCTCCGTTTCAAAGCTGAAGAGCCAGCGCTTGTCTGAGGACGTCTCTGTGGTCATGTGGCCAGCATGACTAGACGCCAAAGGCGCACAGAATGCTGTTACCTTCCCACCGTAGTGGTCCCTATTTTTCTACTTGCATTTTTACGTGCTTTCAAACTGCTAGATTGGCAGAAGCTGGGACGAGTAACAGGCGCTCACTCTGTTATGCGGCACTCAGGATTCGACCCGCCAAACTGCCGACCTTCTGATCGACAAGCTCAGAGAGTAGAAGAGGGGGAAGGAAGTAGGAAGGTTGGAGGGAAAGAGGAGGAGAAGTGGGGAGAAACGGGAGGGGAGTGGTGAGGGAAAGAGGAGAGGAGAGGAAGAAGAGGGAAGTAGGAAAGAAAGGAGAAAGGGAGAAAGAAAGTAGAGAAGAGGGAAGAGAGAGAAGGAGGGTGGATACAGTGAAAGGGGAAATGGACAAGCAGCACCCAAACTTATGTGTATGTATTTATGTATGGCGATATATTTGTTGACTTGTTTGTGGAAGAAATGGGGAAATAAAATTGAATATATATATATATTTTTGAAAAAGAATGCTTTGCTCAAGAAGCTTCTCACCTAGCTTGAGAGATTCCAAGATTGCAATCACACTTAAATGGGAAACAAATGATTTTATTGATGGTACTTTTATTACTGATCTCAAGGGATGAGCCAGTTCATTCCAGTAGAGGTTATTCAGGCCAGGCACATCTGCTGTGGAGACTTGGGATGAGTCTCAATGTTCCATATATTTGTATAGGATTTTATAGATGACCATACTAAGACTGCATGATCCTAAATCATCCTTCTATCTTACAGTCTCTATTTGCAAGACACAATGAATCCCCTGATGAAAACTGAACATGCATAGTGGCCAACTAGTTCCGACTACTCACGGGACAGAGTAAAATGGAGATGGCTCTACCATTGATTCAGTTAACAGTCCAGTCCACGTAGAAGGAAGCATCCTTTTAGAGAAGCCAATCCATGACCGTTCAGAATATCTATATTGGTTTGGTTAGACATGAACTTTAAATTCTGGAACTATGATCGTGCTCACATTGTAGTAACCTTTTCCCCAGTAATATTTTGTTGGCAGAAGTGAACGATATTTATCCTTTCTACTGTTTGTAGACTGGCATAGAGGAAACAGCTGAAGAATGCAGAAAGCTGGGAGTCGAAGCATATCCTTATGTGGTGGACTGCAGTTTGAGAGAGGAAATCTATGGTGCGGCTAAGAAAGTGAGAATTCTGTAGAGTAAATGAGTGTGTTGTTTCCCTGTTTTTTATAAAGTTTTGGAAAACCAGCTTTAAAAAAAAAGATTATCACATTCTAATGAGCTTAGAAACTATTTCTCCCTATTCAGTATGATATAGTTATTGTGGAACAAATAATTAATTATTGTTGTGTAACAATTCATATACTGACATATTAATATAATATTTTGTACAGATGGGTACAAAATTCCATGTGTGTTGTATGAATGAAGAGTTCCAAAACTGGCTAGATTTGCTGTCCACAGTGTGGAGAGTGGGATTGCCATTGTGCCTGAAAACACTTCCCATGACCCTCACCACCTGCCTTACGAATTCTTTTAATTAAAAAGAAAATAGTCATGCTGCAAAGTAAAATGCCAGCCTCGAGCATAAGCTTTACTTTGAGGAAGGCTTCTTGGCCCTGGTTGTGCCCATAAAGTGTCTTAGAAGATGAAGATCTCAAAGATGCTTTTTCAAAAGGCAACTGGACTTTGTTCTTCCTTGAAGACGTTTCACTTCTCATCCAAGAAGATTCTTCTGTTCTCTTTTTGGATGAGAAGCGAAACATCTTCAAGGAAGAACAAAGAAAGTCCAGTTGCCTTTTGAAAAATCACCTTTGGGACAACCATGACCTGGATAACTGAGAATCTCCATAGACAAACGAATGCACAGATGCTACCAAGGACTGCCTTTCAAAGTACACCCCTTTGTCCCAAACAAGAACA
This sequence comes from Vipera berus, assembly GCF_964194415.1. NCBI lineage: Eukaryota > Metazoa > Chordata > Lepidosauria > Squamata > Viperidae > Vipera > Vipera berus. The sequence goes on along the minus strand of NC_138209.1, from coordinate 13,361,494 downwards.
AAGTTAAGGGGAAATTGGGAACTTGAAGGCCCTTAATCCTTTTGTGAGGCTGTTCTTAAAATTTCAAGCAGGACTAACAATCTCCAAAAGTTGGTAAAAAACCAGAAATATTGGTATTACGAAAAATATAATAAATATTTTTATTTATAAATAGACTTATCAATATATATCAATATGAGCTACGATTATTGTGACTACTTCAAATTGTGGCGCTGAACAAATGGTGGTTACAGCTGGTCCTTGGAGTTCCTGATCTCCCAGCAACTCCTTGATCATGGGATCATTATGCGCTTATAACACATGTGGCATTTGCACTTATAGCCAGTTGCCAAGCACCCCATGATCCTGTGATTGCCATTTCCAACCTTCCCTGCCAGCTTCTTCAGAAAGTCAGCGGGGAAACTGGCAGGCAAGATCACTATTTGCTGGGGTAAGTCTCCCCTACATATGCGCCCTCCTCCAGGCCCTCTGCACTTTCACAATGCTGGCCACTGTGCACTCCCACATACCTTCATAAACCTTCCGCAACCCATTCTGTGCCTCTTGCACACCCTCCTCAACTCTTGCTCTGGACCCCTGTGAACCCCTTCAATCCCTCTGTCACCCGGAAACAGCTTCTTAACTGTCTGCAGGCCTGGGACTTGCAACTTCCTGCTGTTTTCCCAACTAACTTTGGCTGTGGGAAGCAGGCAGGAAGAAAGTTCCCTCACTTAACAACTATGGGATTCAGTTCACGAAGGAAACCAGCACTGCAGAGACTGCCATCATTAAGCAATGGGGTTGCACTTTATAACCATATGGCTTAGCGATGGAAATTCCACTTCCAATTGCCCTTGTAAGTTAAGGACCAGCCATGGGATGAGTCCGCATCATGTAGATATTTTTGCAGCTAAATTTTCCCCTAGTTATCTCACCCGTTGCTTCTTGAAGAAAGAAATGGAACATTTATTTATTGGTTAGTTGTTTGCCGCCCATCTCACCTAGAAATGCTCCTGTGTTTGCTTTTCAGGGTCACATTTTTGTCAGTGACATCCAGTGAATACTTGCTTGTTAATTTGAAGTGTACAACTCTGGCCAGTAGCCAACAAAATTTTAAAACAAAAACAAAGCGCTTCGGTTTTACCAAAATAGCCTCTTCGTAGAATCATTGTATGTATATATGGGTTGATTACGTCAATTGCCTTCTAAATCAGCCTTACATGACTATCCCAATACGTCAAGACTTCAGCTTCCAAAATTCTAGTGCTAACATACTGAAATACAGCACATCTGTAGAACGCCAAGCCTGATCTAGAATTTGTAAATGTGCACTTTTCTTTTAAAATGTTCAGGCTTTACTGTGCCTTTCAGTCTGTACAAAGATCTATACAGCAGCATAGGAAGAAAACTAAGTTTAACCAGTGCAAAGTTTAATAATTTCTGTTTCTTAACTTTAAAGGTTGAAAAAGATGTTGGAGATGTTACTATTTTAATTAATAATGCCGGTATGGTAGTAACAGGAGACCTGCTTTCCACCCAAGACACGCATATACAAAAAATATATGAAATCAACATTCTAGCTCATTACTGGGTAGGTATCCTTAAGAACTTAAATTTTAACTATTCAATTAATATTGGGGATACAGTGCTTAAGCTTAATTGAGCTTACAGGACCTTAAAGCACAATCCTAACTTAAAATGTCATTGGGGAAGGTTAGAATGCAGTTAGCACCGTTTTCTGCTAACTGCTTCTGGATTTCGTTCAACCCTAGATTTGGACAAATGAAAATTCCTTATTTGACTTGAACTTTTCAGCCAATTAAGAGTGGGCTGTCTATATCAGCTAGTGTACAATTGAAATCTGAGCATTCGCATATAGTTGTTTTGAAAAGCAATAAGGAAAAGCATAAGGAAGTATTTGATTTTTATCTGAAGTCGAAAGCTACAATTAACAATTTTGGAACAAGAAAGATATAAAGCCAAGTTGAGACTGTTCTTTAATCTCCTGGTTTTCATTTCCTCAGATATATTAACCACTGTTTTCCTAGTTTGGCCATGATAGAAAAGTGAGGTTAACTAGAGAAACTTTAAGAAATTTAAGACATACAAATTTCTTCATTTCAAAAAAAAACACCATGCAAAATGCCTGCATATCAGAACCATGACTTGTTTATATTATGAATATTACATTAAGATATGGTAGCCCAAATAGTAACAATACTTACTTGTTTTAAAAGTGTATACAGTATACTGTTCACTCCCATAAGGGATTCTGCACATATATTTTGCAAATATAATTAAAAAAAATATTAAATCTTTCTCCCAGAACTCTCAGGCAAACTTTTTTAAAAAAATTCTCTAAAAAGTCTCAGTAAAAACTGCCTTTAGTTGCATATAACAAACAGGCCTTTTTAACAGTAATTTCCTCCATGAAAGTCTCGTAGTGTTATGCATGTCTATAATGGGATTAACAAATGGACTCCTTAAAGATCTAAGTATATGAGGGAGCACGTGTAGGCATAACAAATAATTTGGGTTCAAGTCACATAAAGGTTTATACACCCTAATGCAGACTAGGGCATTTTACAGCCCCTGAGCCACATACAACCCTTTGGCTGTCCCTGTCCAGCCAGCATGAGGTCAATCAGAAATTAGAAAACAAATATAAATAACTGTACGCCATGCATGCAATACTGCATATTTCAGCATCGCTGCACCATAATACCTCTTGAAGGCCTGTTCATCCTCTGTATTACCAGACTTTGCTGTATCCAGTCTCTTATTGAGGGCTGTCTCAAAGATCCCAGTCTACTATTCTAACCTTGAGATTATTATGGTGGCTTTACTGCTGTTGGAAAGATAGGATCTGTGCAAAAAAACGAGTCTGAACTTGGACCGGAGAAGACCTAATATAACTAAACCTCAAAGCCAGATCATCCCAGCTAAATTATTCTTAAAGAAATAGCATGTGACTGAGGCTAAATATTTCCTATCATTAATAAAGGAGAATATTTGCAGCTCAAGGTTGAAATGAGGGGTTCTTGATGCTCTCTGAGCTTGGTTGTTTTCTCACAGATATTTCATTACCCAAACGGTAATATCGTCAGTGCTAGTCAGTCCTATTACTGCATATGAAAAAATAATTTATTTTAAGAAAGTTAATTCGTATGTAATTATCAGTGCTCCTGTATCACATTCACCATGGTACGCATAACACTATTATGTTCACCAGTGCTTCCAGTGATTATTGAAGAGGGAGAAATTATTTCATTATAAATAACTTGCATTTAAATTATTCAATTTAAGAAGGTGTGTGTTTCTGAATGAAAAATACAGAAATGTAAGCATCTGGCAATGTGGGGTGTTGTATTTTTTCTTTTTTCTTTTTGGTCACATGTGGAATCTTAATTGCAGACAATAAAAGCTTTCCTGCCAGCTATGATGAAAAATAACCATGGTCATATTGTCACTGTTGCATCAGCTGGTGGGCTTATGCCAATTCCTTTTCTGGTGCCTTATTGGTATGTATGAGAGGTTTGTTTTTTTCTATCGAAATCAAAAGGTAGTAGAGCTCAATTGTGGTCTTAGGTTGAGGACTATCTGTACAGCCCACCCTGCTCTTCCCAAAGTTTATTTGAGTGTAGGGATTTTTTATTAAAAACTTTTAAAATACATTTTTGAACATAAACCCCATCCCCCCCTACCTCTACCCCTAACCCATACCCTAACCCACCCAATACCCCTACCTCCCCCAGCCCCCCCCCCCAACTTCCCAAAGCAGAATACAGGGTATTATTTTCACAATCTTAATGTAAAATATACTAACTAACTATAATTACACTTTAAATCCAGTCGCGCTTTAACTCTCCTTAAACATCATAATATATCTCCATTACAAATATTCTTCACATATTCCAAATTCTACCATTTCTATCTGATTCAAAACTTTCAAAATCCATTCTTCTATAATAAACAAATCAGCCTTCTTCCAATATCTTAAAGATCTTACATATTCCACTAAATTACTTTAACTTTTAAAATTGTAATCTTTTACAATTCAACCATACATAATAATACATTGCATCATCACAACCACATCTTCAACATTTAGACTAACAATTTAAATACATACATACTAATTTTTAAGATGTACTGTAAATACCATCCCCAAATATCCACCATTATTAGATCTTGATTATGCTGCAATCTTTAACAAGTTCCATTTCTAAATCTTATTTCTATCAAAGTCCTCCATTAATCTCTATTATTATTATTATTATTATTATTATTATTATTATTATTAATCAGATCCAGCAGGAGCGGATTCAGCGTCTTGTTCTGCTAAAGCAGAAGAGTCCTTCGTCTGGAGCATTTCCAGGCTTCGGGGGGGCTCTCACCCTTCATGCCCCAGAACAAATGTTCTGGGGCTCTAGGGGAGCTCTACCCCTACCTGGAAGCTCCCTCTCCCCTCTTTGCCCAAGGAGAAGGGTTTTCGAGTGGCGGAACAGCTGTTCGTTGGCTATTCCACCGCTTCAACGGGATCAAAGGGCTAGCGGTCAAATCCGACCGTCCTCGCCACTGAAGCGCCACCCGGAAGTCTCCAAGTGTAGGGAATTTTTTAAAATCAATTAGGATTTGATTAAGAATGTCTGTTGAATCTATTTTAGTTTTCCCGCTTAATGAGAACGTCTAGCATTTGTTTTTCTTTTGAAAATAATCTCAGGAGACTCATTGAAATATTTAGTTTATGTACAAATGCACGGGGTGACTATTTCAACAGAGACCCAAAATCTATCATTCTCAATTCAAATTTACAACCAACATCGTGAGAAACCTGCCCAAACTCCAACTTTATTTCTTAGCCGATTCAGTTTGCACCAGACTACTTTTCCCCCACAGACACACACTTTTGCTTCTTTCTTAATCAGCTTCCACATCCAGTTTCAAAGGAGGAAATAAAAACAATGAGTAACATCTGCCTATAATCTTTATGGACCATTTTAGTGTCCATAACAATAGTTCACTAGCCTTTTTCTGTTAATGTTAGGAGTCATTCATATTAGAAACTGAAGGCTGGAGACTCCTTGGTGCCCTCTGAGCTTGGTTGTTTTCTTGCAGGTTTTATTATCCAGGCAATCATTTGTCTGAAACAGTATAGGGTTTCCTGTCTGAGCAGGTGGTTGGACTAGAAGACCTCCAAGGTCCTATTCTATTCTATTCTATTCTATTCTATTCTATTCTATTCTATTCTATTCTATTCTATTCTATTCTATTCTATTCTATTCTATTCTATTCCATATTTTCTATTCTATTCTATTCTACTCTACTCTACTCTACTCTACTCTACTCTGCTCTGCTCTGCTCTGCTCCCATTCCATTCCATTCCAACCCATTCAATTCCATTCCATTCCATATTTTCTATTCTATTCTATTCTACTCTGTTCTGTTCTATTCTTGTTCTATAATGAAAGCTAGGTAACATCTTCAGTGCTAGAAGTGGAATTTGCTCTCTGTTTATGCAGGTAGTCTTCAGCTTGCAACTGATTGCTTAGCAACTGTTTGAAGTATGAAGGGACCTCCCCCAGGCTGCTTATGACCCAGATTTGAAATCCCGATGCTCCCCTTCGTAGTAATGAGGTTGCATTTTGGATGTTCAGCAACTGGCTCATATTTTCACATATTGACATCTTGTTGTTATTTGATGTTATGATTTACAACATTTTTTTGCCAAAACCCAGCATTTATTCTCTGTTTTCTCAAAAAAAAACCTATTGCAAACAATGGGTTTGTTTAATGTCTTCTGTGTTTGCTTAATGACTGCTACAAAAAGGAGGAACAAGTTAAACAATGATAATATGGGCAAAAATGTTGGACATACTATAGAGCTTGAAGAATGGGAAAAGTTATGGGACAGAAATATTAGATTAACCAAAGCTGTACCATATAAAGAAAATTTTTATAAAACGTTTTATAGATGGCACATGACATCAGTGAGACTAGCCAAAATGTTTAAAAATACTTCAAATGTCTGTTGGAAATGTAACCAAAGACCAGGTACTTATTATCATATATGGTGGTCATATCCTAAAGCAAAAAGGTTTTGGCTTAAGATACATCTATGGTTGAAGAAGATGATTAAAAAACAAATAGAATTTAAATCAGAATTGTTTTTGTTAGGAATGATAGGCCCCAACTATGACAAGGAGAGTGGATACTTAAAGTTACATGTATTGACAGCAGCGAGAATTATGTATGCCCAATATTGGAAAAATGAAAAGTTACCGACTGAAGAAGTATTAATCAAGAAAATATTGGATTGTGCAGAAATGGATAGATTAACTTTAGAGATTAAAGAGTAAGAACTTTCAGTTTACTATAGAACTTGGAACAAATTTTATCAATAGCTAGATAAGCGAGTTAGAGAGAAAGGAATGTGATATGCAATTTTGAATTTATTTGAGTAAGAAAAATACTATACATTGAAAACCTAGTATTATTTATGATAATCTATTATACCTGCTATCATTGTTATCATTAGCTTTACTACTTTTATTTATTTATATTTACCCAGACAAATATGCTGTTTGCCAAATATTGAATGTTATTGGGGGAAAACCCAAACCTCACCCGAAACCTTTCCTGTACCCTATCTCAAATTCCCATCCCATTACCCCCCTCTTTAACCCTATAAAAACTAATAAAAAAAATTCAAAAAAGAAAAAAAAGGTTATGAAATCAGATGTGATCACATGATGACCCATTTAACAACCAGCACAGTTAAGACTAATTCCAGGCTCAGTAATGGTTGTAAGTTGAGGACTACCTGTATACAATTGCTTATAAACAGAATGATAAAGTATAAAACTACAAAACATAAATAAACCTGCAAACAATAAACCTATAAACAAAGTAGATTATAAGCAGAGATTAAACCCCACACCCTTCTAGCACTGAAGATATTACTTAGCTGGGTAAGGAAACATCTTCAGGAAAATAGCCAAGCTTGGAGAGCACCAAGGACTCCACGGTTCAACCCGAAGCTACATATATTTTCTTTTATCACTGAAGTTGAGAGGAGAGGAGAAAGGCTCGTGAGAAGAGAAAACTATCAGACCAGAGTTGCATAAAATTCTAGTCAATATTACGTTGCTTCACTTTGTAAGCTTGTTTATAAGCCTCTTGAGGGGCTTACAGGACTGAATGATGATACATTCACACCCTGCATATCAGACTTCCATGGACATTAAAGCTCCACCTTGCATGGGGCCAGGTTATTTGAGGGACTGCCTTACCCCAATGACATCCCCCCATCCCATCAGGGCCAGCAGGAAGGGAAGCACGTTGTTGGTCCCTGAAGCCACCATTGGTGGGGGACCCACTTTTTGGAATCTCCTTTCCCCTGAGGTGAGGTTGGCCCCAATTCCGTTGCTCATCTGGAAAAGCCTCAACATTGTGGGCCTAGGAATCCTATGGGAAAGTGGAGCTCATGAAGGGCCTGTATAGGTTTGATTGCATTCTTTCCTGTCTTTTTGTTGTTACTGTTTTTAATTGGTTTCAACTCTTTTTAATGGAAGAAATAAAATTCTTTTCTCCCTTAATTCTCCTCTCCTGTTTAGCTCAAGCAAGTTTGCCGCTTTAGGGTTTCACAAAGGCTTGACCAAAGAATTATCTGCTTTGGGGAAAGATGGGATCAAGACAACCTGCTTGTGTCCATTTTTTGTAGACACGGGGTTTCTGAAAAACCCACAGTCAAGGTAAGAGGCAAGGTGGGTCTAGTTAGCATAAAACAGTTTCACAACCTTGGCAACTTTAAGACATATGGACTTCAACTTCAACATGTCGGCTGTGGAATTCTGGGAGTTGAGATCCAGCTGTTAGATATTCGGTTCGGTGAGACATTGATGAGGCAGGATGGTGAAACAGCAATCCGTTTATTCAGTAACAACAGAAGCAGCCCCAAACGCTGCTCAGCTTCTATTTATCCGGCCTGCCGCTAGTCAGCAGCCAATGAGATTAAACAGTAACTTTCCACCTTAAAATGCAAAGTAACAACTCCGGAGACAAGCTGTCTGGAGTTTTAACTGTAATGGCTGTTAACCGTTGCACTCAGTTTTACAAGCAACTTATCTCAATACATAACACCCCTTCCCCCTAGATGGTGCAATTCTTAAGTAATAAGTCGGTGGCCTCCGTGGTCGCTCTGAGCATCTCGGAGTTGCTGAAAGATTCCGGTCTACCAGCTCGCCTGCTAGGCTAGGTAGACCAGGTTTTTGAGATCCGATTATCTCAGATCGACCCGAGTGCCTTTGGCTGGCCTGTCCCAGTAGATCCGAGCCAAAGTCCATTTGTGGTACAGTCTCTGCTGGGCTTGAAATCGGGGCCAGTTGCCGGTCCTGCTCAGTGGGTGCAGCCTGTGCATTCGGGTTTGAATTGCTTACCGCTAGGCCGCCTTCTCCATAGCTGGGAGTCTGATCGGTGAATGCAGATTCTGCTGTCGGGCCATTGTCGAGTCACCCCCGGGGTTGGCTATTACTGAAGCCTTGCACCAGCAGTTGGTTTCCTAGCCATGGGAAAGAGTAGCTGGGTCAAACCCTGAACTTTCCCCCCACCATGCCCAGAAGATTCTTCTTTCCATCTTCCAACTTGATTTTTCTGCACTATGTAGGCAAATTTCTGAACCAGACTCTGGACTACCATTCTCCTTCACACACATACCCCAGCCCCAATTTCCACCACCACCCCCTCTTTTGTATAAATGCTTCCAAGGCCAAAAATATTTCTACAAACAAAAATAAGTTATTAGGGCAGCTACAAAAGAGGAACTGGTGTTCATGCACCTTTAAGGCCATGGGTTTGTCACCGAGCAGATAGAATCAGTGTCACTGATAACTGTAGTCCACAAGACCCAGCAGTCACTTCTTTTAAAATGAAGTGAATTAGTAGCTCACTATTAATAATGTCAACAATTACAATTCTAGAATATTGCCTATTCTGACACCTGAGGGAGTTGCAAGGAGGCTCATGGATGGGATACTCTGCAATCAAAACAAGATTCTTATTCCATTCTCCGTTACAATAACCCCTTGGATGGAAACGTATGTATGCAGGGTGCTTAAGGGCTGAATTTCTACGCTGACAATTAGAACTAAAATACATGTTGTGGCATATCAAAAAATAAGCAGTGAAATCAAGGTCTTGCATTGAAGCAGGTTTTGAGACTTTTGTTTAATGTTACTCTATTTTTTTCCCCAGAATTCTTCCTGAACGTGCTTTGGTGGCTTTCGAAAAGATTTTGGATATCAGTTTTGATGTGAAAAAACAAGAATGACTCAAAGCATCAAATCTACCCAAACTTTCCAAATTTTAGGTTATGTGAAATCACATTTCTAATATCATTGTTTTATACTTCTTACGTAACCTGCAAAAAGGAATTCCAACCACTATTCTTCACAAATCTATATTAAAATATTTTTTTCAAGTACTAGTATAACACTCTGATGAGTTTATTTCTTCCTAACATATAAAGAAGACATAAACATAACTTCAAACCCACTGATTTCAAAGTACTTTCTTAGACAAAATTGATCTCCACATTTTGTGTGATCTGGCTTCATTTTTGTTTTACTTATTTGATCTCATGAGTGTTTAAGGAAATTAACTGGCCCAGTATCTCAGAAGAAGTGACTTCCAGGTTGGGAGCAACGTGTTGAATTGTTAGGAATAGAAAACCCTCTGAAGAAAAGCTAAACTGGAAAGGCAGGCAGGAAACAATATGGAAGCAAGACATACAAATATTGGCCTGAATACCAGATAGCTGTGCCATCATCATGAAAATATGTCCTTCTATACTAATGTCTGGAGGCTGTGAGGGTCTAGGTGGGAGAGGACAGTGCAAATTGAATCCAAGTAAGACTGAGTTGCTGTTTATATACTGAGGTTCTCCTTTGGTGCCATTATGACCCCTAGATGGACAGGTACTATACATCCAGGAGCAACTTGATGATTTGGGAGTTCTTCTGGACATGTAGCTTCTTAAACAGAAGATGGAGGCTGTGGCTGGTGGGTTCTTTGCCTAGCTTTGGCTGGTGCACCAATTGTGGCCTTACCCAGTACAAGAGGATTGATAAATTCATCCATTTATCACCACCAGAACTGACTACTGCAATACACTTTACTTAAGACAGCTTAAAGGTTCACCTGCAAATTAGTAATACAATTAGTTGAGATCACAACTTGTTCCCATCATTAAGGAGCATAATTACACCTACAGGTTTGTAGAGTCGCTCTGAGAATGAGATGAACAATCTCTGATAAATGAATTAAATAAATATTGCAGACTCACCGCTAGTAACCACATCAGTTCCAAGTGCAAAATGCTATCTTGAGTTTTATTACTCAGCCAGGCAATGAAGCATGTTCAGAAAAACAACCAAGTTCAGAGAACACCAAAAAGCCAACCATTTGTAAATAGTCAATCCTCAGCAGGCTCTGGCATGAATAACTCATATCTTTCACCACCCAGAGAATTGTTGTGTATGTCCCTGGATAATTATTTTCACAGCAGTAATTAAGTAAGGTTGTAGTAAGAGTGGCTTATTGAATCAAATCCCAGTTGTTTTATAAAACTTGAAACCCAAAGTAAACAAATGTTCTCTTTTAGCACTATGTATGGCCCCACCCTGAGGTCACCCTCACTTCTTCAGCCCTCTCCCTGCTTAAGATTTGACACAGCCATTATGATTTGACAGGCCCAATCCTCTGGTTCTAGGCTTCCGTCTTCTTCTTGTTCCCAATGGATGAATCAAACAATTCGTTAATATCTAGCAATATAAAGACAGTATTTTCCCTCCTAGCTGATAAAATCTTATCTCAGCTTCAAGGTAGACAAACCCTTTGGCACCTGGGAATTAGATGAATTAATGTGAGGAGATAGAGGAGGACTTTAATTTATGAGGGAAGAGGTTACACAGCTCAGGAGATGTTTGAAAGTAACTCTGGCTTAATTAACCTCTTGGGAATTTATTCTTAAAAGATTTCAAGACTTTTGTTATTACATCCTCATGTTACATATATTTATCTGAAATGTGTGATTCTCCTATCTTTGGTTAGCCAGCTAAACAGCCTTGACAAATAGGGTGTGGCCAAACAGAGGAGTATTTAAGGAATATTGGGAGTCCTTGTCATTCCCATTTCCCTTGGTCACTAATCGTTGTTTGTGGCAGCCATTTTACTCCAGCATTTGGCTCCTCTGTTCATTTTCCTAAATTCTTTCCATATTAAGTTCCACCCATCCTACTTTTGTTACCAGCCTTTCTCCAAGCTTGCAACAAGGTAGAAGAGAGCAGAGCAGAAGTCCATTATTTATCTTGGGAGGGGAAGCAAATCTATTAATTCCCTATTAATGGAGATTCTTCAGAGATGAGGAATTATAACCAACCAACAGCAATTGGCTAATGTAGGGGTCTTCAAACCTGGCACTTTTATGACTTGTGGACTTCAACTTTATATCAACAACTGTCTGACAAGAATAATATCCTATTGTATGAGGAGGAGGACACAGAGAAAACCAAGTTACCAGGAGAGGAAAAGAAAGGGGAATGTAAAAAGAAATTAAAAGAGTAGCCATACATTTTGGAGTGTGGTATCTAACCGGAATCCAACCCTGTAGCAAACATTTATTAGTGGTCCCTTACAAATTGATTTCATGAAAGGTAAGATGCAACAGGAAAAAAGGTAATTGTTTCCTCATCCTTTTTTTAAGAAACACTTGTCTCTCACCATCAATCAAAGTTTTGCATAGATCAGGGCTTTACAACCAGTGGTACGGGTACCACCTGTAATACATTGGCACCTGGCAAGTGGTACGCGACCATCCTAGAAAAGTGGTAGTGGGGGAGGGGTATGAGCTGAACCGGTGGCAGCACCGCACAAGCCTGAGCGAGAGATGGCTGGAGCTGCAGGGCTGTCAGGGCTCAGCGGAAGCGCCAGGATCAGCACCAGGCTCCAGCTGGAGCTCGACGCTGAACCTGGTGTTTCTGCTGAGCCCAGAAGAAGTGCTGATCAACTGGAATGTTGCAGCATCTCCAGGGTCTTGTGATTTACATTCATTTGGCAACTGATTCATATTTATGACAGTCACAGTGTCCCAGAATCATATGAAGTGACCAAAACCTGCTGCAACTACCCAGCAGACGGGGGGAATAAAAACCAACCCCCCCCACCCCCGCTGCCAATCCTCAACAGAAATGCTCACAACAATGAAAACCTCGGACAGGAGAAAGAGGGCAGGCAGGTGTCTTGCTCGGCTCTGGCTTGGGGGGCACTTTTTTCAGTGCCATTGTAACTCCGAACAGTTACTAAACGAACTGTTGTAAGTCGAGGACTACCTGTACTTCATCACTTTTTTCCTTTTATTTATTTATTTTTGGTCATCAAGATTTTGACACCTTGCTAGGCAACTGGTGGTACTCGGATGTTGCCATATCCTAAAAGTGGTACAATCGGTGAAAAGGTTGAAAAGCCCTGCTCTAGGAGGGTGGGTGCTGACTTTCTACAATATCTACAACTTTCATTAGAGAACTGTACCATTATTCAGAGATAGCTGAACTAATGCGTATGGAAAAAGACAGTGTGTGTAGACGTCTGAGAAAAATCCCTTCTCTGTCACAGTTGGATCCTGCTCACTCACCGTACCGTGACCGGTGAAATTCTGGAACACAAGGGGGTTAAGCCAGAGCACTGGACCTTTTGTTACGAGGGGGAGAATGTGTGTGGGAAGCGATTGGAGGGAAAGTGAGAGTTTCACTCCTGGGGCAAGTAGCTCACTGAGCAGAGTGCTATTTTGAAAGTAGGTACCCATACTTTGTATTAATTTCGGTGGACAGAGTCCTCCCAGGCCATTTGCCTGAAAAAATAAGGGGTGACCACAGGTTGGAAGGTATCTCCACCTGTTGGGGGCGGTGTACGTCCGTGGGCAGTGTAGTTCCACAGGTTGCGAGGGACCAAGGAGAAAGCCTTGGAGTCTCATCGCAGACGGTGGGAGAAGAGAATGGGAAGCTCAGGATCAAGGATCTTATTGGGGTCTCCTTTAGGGAGGCTAATGGATGTTTGGGGCTGGGACAAATTGCCAATCCAGGCAGGAATGAATAAGAAGCGTGCATGCAAATTATGCAGGAAATGGACTCTGTTCAGTGATAATGCTAGAAAACAAATCTGGCCAGACGGTGGTACTTTTAATCCAGAGGTATTGAAAAGACTAAGACCGAAAATAAAGCCATCACATTTACCATATGGGTATTGTTGGGCAGAATTGTCTAACCCAGAAAACCTTAAGGAAAGCAAAAATGAGGAACCTCAAGAAAAGCAACTAGATCTGAATAAAACTCCCTTAAGGGAGAAACCAGAAGCCAAACTGATGGCCCCCTTACTGCAAAAACCTGTCCCTGGATGCAGCAGGGGACAATTTGAATATGTCCTTACCTATACTCCTTTCTCCCCCACAGACCTAGTGATATGGAAGAAGGACACTCTTTCCTTCCTATCTGACCCCGTAACAGTTACAAAAACCCTCGAAGCAATCATCGAGAGTCACAACCCTTCATGGGGAGATATGACACAGCTGCTTCATATCTTCCTCACAGAGGATGAATTGATGAAACTGTTTGGAAAAAACAGAGGAAATTGCAAGGGAACCAGTCATTACAACACCAGGGCAAGTAGCCCCTACTAGAGTCGCCCGGCCCCTAAACCGTCCTGATTGGGATTACAACACTGCCACCTACTGGGATGAGTATGGCAGGGCTAAGGAAAATTTGCTAGAGGCTCTGGGAGAGATAGGGCGAAAACCCCTAAACTGGCCTGAATTTTAGCACACAGTCTTCTCGTCTATTTCAAACGGCAGCGGCTTCGGGGGTTTTTCTCTTTTCTCTTAAAAGTATAGCCTCCCAGCTGGAAAGCAAGCCCCTGGTTTTTTTTCTTCTAACACCACTCACTGGACACAGGTGGCTCAAGACAGCCGAGTCAGAACAGAACAAGTCGCACTGGCTATCTCGATGTGGGGACAACTCCATGCCCCACAAATTCCTCGCCTCCCCAAACTGCTAGCAGCCAAGCACATGCGCATGCCCACACACACGGACACACACCACATTCCAGGTTTGGGGACTTTTACCCACAGAGGAAGGAGAGGGCCTTCTCCCCAAGCCCAGGCAGGATTGGCAATTTGCTAGCTCAGATGTGGATACAAGTTTTCAAGCTTGGGATGTTTGTGTGTGTGTACGTGTATGGATAGCACACTAAGAGATGTTCTTTTCCAAATCCCAGACATCGTTGGTGTTTCCCTGTCTGGTGCCCGCTCCTGGCAAAGCAGGAGGTGGAGGACATTTGCAGGAAGCAGTTTCCTCCCGGTCTAATTTCTGTCCTGACAGATCTCTGGAGAGCAAGAGGAGGCAGCAGGGGAGCAGCGCTCCCAGGTCCTGCACAAGGGAGGCTGGCCCTTCTCAAAAGGGAATTCCCATTTCCAATCGTGCGTGGTAAGGATGCTGGCTTGTTGGGTCAGCCTTCCCTCACACAGCTGCCCTGCCCCCCCTCCTCCTCTCCAGAGATCTGCAGGGGAGACAGAGATCTGGAGGGCAAGGTGCAGCCTCCATATTGGCCACTTCTACTTCTCCAAGCCCTCCTTAATTAAACATACATTATAGCCAAAAAGAAAACATAGTTAAATCACTAATTACGGCTCTTCCCATATTTTCTGGAAAAACCACCTTTACTGATGTTCCTTATTAAGGAACTCTTAACAGGAAGAGAACTGAAGACCCTAAAAAGGTCTCGTTCTTTCTAATCTGCCTTCCCTTTGAGCCTTTAGTTCTCATTATTTTATTATTATGAATTTAAGAAGAAAATCAAAGGGCTCCGGAGCTCAGGATACTCACCTTGAAATCAGAAGCCAGAAAAATCTAGTTAATCCACAATACCGCCCTATAAAGATTGAAGATAATCTTTGGGCCCTGAGAGCTTGCAGGTGTCCAGTCAGAATATTAGTGGCACACCTGTCAGCAACTGGAAGTGCATAAGTCCACGTACTTCCCTTCCCTGTTGCACAACTCAATCCATACATCCTTTAATTTCCAGACACATCTTTTTCTCATAAGCTCCCTAAAAAACCCACAAAGTATACTGTAATTAGCAGAAAAATAAATCTAGCACATCTGAATTATTTCCCCAAGGGGGAAAGGAAAGTTCACAGCCTGCAGGTTGCTAGCAAAGTTGTCAAAGAACGTAATTGTTGCTGCTAAAGGCCAGAACAAATAACGAATCAATTTTGCAGCTCTCTCCTGTCACTACATCCTCTCACCTCCAGAATCTGGCCTGGGATTGCACAAGGGGCTAGGCTAAAATCCAGTTGACTAGTTTGCAGCCAGGTGTTCAGTGCAGACCTTGCCAATGTGATTTTAATAGCCCAGGAAGGGATAGGAAAACCCGAGAAAAACTTTGCAATCAATAAACCATGGTGGACTACGCTTGTTTTGCCCTATCTTGATTCTGCTCCCCAGCAGCAGCCCATTGATTTCCAGGTAGACTACTAAATCCCACATGCATGTGAAAACAAAAGGTAGAGAATGTAATGACATGGCTAGTGACTTGAGCACCCTCTGTTGGTGGAAAGGCAGGATATAAACCCCAAGGAGGAGAAATACTTAATAAATGAAAGTTTATTAAGGCTTTGCTTGTTTATATCAGGGTTTTTCAACCTCTTCACCCATTGTACCACTTTTAGGATATGGCAACATCCGAGTACCACCAGTCGCCTAGCAAGGTGTTAAAAACTTGATAACCAAAAAAAAAGAGGAAAAAAAGTGATGAAGTACAGGTAGTCCTCGACTTACAACTGTTCGCTTAGTGACTGTTCGAAGTTACAATGGCATGGAAAAAAGTGCCCCCCCGGCAAGCCACAGATGAGCAAGACACCTGCTTGCGCTCTTCCTCCTGTCTGAGGTTTTCATTGTTGTAAGCATTTCTGTTGAGGATTGGCAGCAGGTGGGGTAGGGGGGGTGTTTGTTTTTTATTCCCCCTGTCTGCTGGGTGGTTATAGCAGGTTTTGGTCACTTCACATGACCCTGGGACACTGACCGTCATAAATATGAATCAGTTGCCAAGCTTCTGAATGTAAATCACAAGACTCTGGAGACAGTGGCGTAGCGTGGGGGGTGCAGGGGGGGCGGGCCGCACCGGGCGCAACATCTGGGGGGGGCGCGCTCGCACTGAGCTGCTCAGGGAGCCCCAAGGGCTGCACAGAGTCGGCTTGGCTCCGCTCTCGAGCTGCTCTTTCTTGCAAAGCGAAACGAGTCCGGCAGGTGAGATGGGCGGCCACATAAACTGAATAAAATAAATAGAAGCGCCCAACTCTCCGCCCAGGCTCAGGCCAACCGCAAGCGCCCCGCAGGCGCCCCGGCAGGCTTGGCCGAGCGAAGACGGACCCGCCGGCCGGCCTAGCTTCGTGCGCATGCGTGGCTTTATTTAGCGGGGCTCACGTGCGAGCTTGAATGCAGCGGCTCTTGCAGGTCGGAGCCCCGCCCAGCCGCCCTCGAGAGGGACCCGGAAGCATCCCGCATGCGCGCGACTCTTCTTGGAAAGTCTACGCTGCTGCGGGGCGCGTCTTTTCGGCGGTGCCATGACGTCACCGGGTTAGGGGGCGCAAATTGCCCTGGGTGCTGACAACCCACGCTACGCCACTGTCTGGAGATGCTGAAACATTCCAGCTGATCGGCGCTTCTGGGCTCAGTAGAAGCGCCGGGATCAGCGCCGAGCTCCAGCTGGAGCCTGGTGCTGATCCTGGTGCTTCCACTGAGCCCTGACAGCCCTGCAGCTCCAGCCATCTCTCGCTCAGGCTTGTGCGGTGCTGCCACCGGTTCAGCTCATTCCCCTCCCCCACTACCACTTTTTTAGGGTGGCCGCGAAGCACCTGCTAGGTGCCAATGTTCCACAGGTGGTACCCGTACCACTGGTTGAAAAGCCCTGGTTTATATGAGGGCAAGGTAGCAAAGCAGCCCTTGGGTTCCCATAAATGTTCATGCTTGCTTTATGGAAATTTGTAAATATGCTTTCTTTATAGAAATATATAGACATATTGCTTTATAGAAATATAGATATCAGAGAAATATGACTAAGGTGGCAAATTACTAAAGGTAGTCCTTGACTTATCACTAGTTAGTTAGTGATTGGTCAAAGTTACAACAGATCTCCCTGACAAAATTCTCACTTACGACCCAGTTCCAAATTCAGACAAATACATGCCATGCACCTGAATTTGGATCATGTGTCCGTGGAGATGTTACAATGGTCATAAGTGCGAGGACTAGTCATAAGTCAATTTTTTTCAGTTGCGTTGTTACTTTGAATGGTCGCTGAATGAATGGCTATAAGTTGAGGATTGCCTGTATTGCTGTAGCTTGCTAAACAAGCCAAGCAGTTTTGATCATTTCCGTTTGTTTTTAAAAATACTCCACGTAAGATCAAGAGTTGAAAAATGGACCATAAGAAAGGCTGAGCGCCAAAGAATTGAGGCCTTTGAACTATGGTGCTGGAGAAGACTCCTGCAAGTCCCTTGGACTGCAAGGCGATCAAACCGGTCAATCCTAGAGGAGATCAACCCTGACTGCTCTTTCGAAGGCCAGATCCTGAAGCTGAAACTCAAATACTTTGGCCACCTAAAGAGAAGGAAGGACTCACTGGAGAAGAGCCTAATGCTGGGAAAGGTTGAGGGCAAGAGAAGAAGGGGACGACAGAGAATGAGGTGGCTGGATGGAGTCACTGAAGAAGTAGGTGTGAGCTTAAATGGACTCCAGAAGATGGTAGAGGACAGGAAGGCCTGGAGGAACGTTGTCCATGGGGTCACGATGTGTCAGACACGACTTCGCAACTAACAACAACAAGATCAAGAGTTTCTTTTTTGAGATAAAAGTCATTGTTTTTTTGTGTGTAGAAGGAGATGTAGAAGATTCCTTGCAGCCCATGTGCTTAATAAGTAATCTATCATTAAGATCTAATTTCCTCACCAATCATTTGATGAGTATTCTCCTTCATCTTCTCCTTTCCATGCATGCAAATCTGCTGACATGGGATTCCACAATAATCTGAAAGGAGAACCAGGCATATCGGAAAGGAGTGGAATCAAAATGGCATGTCTGTGCCATGTTATTATGAATTCTGATTTTATCAAAGCTGAAGAAATGTGGCGGATCAGGTAGGAGCAGTCTTTTGTGAGGCCTGATTTGTTGTGGAGTAGTGATAGGGATGGAATTGCACAACGCAAATGCAGTTCTACACATGGAGGCGCAGTGAGAAAGAGAAAGAGTCTGCCTCTTCCAAATGTAGCATATTAGTAAGCGTGAGTACAGATAGTCCTCTACTTAACACCACAACTGTGCCCAACATTTCTGTTGTCAAGCGAGACATGTGTTAAGTGTTAAGCTTTGTCCCATTTCACAACCTTTCTTGCCACAGTTGTTAAGCGAAACACTGCAGCTGAAAGTTAGTAACCTGGTTGTTAAGTGAATCTGGTTGCCCCATTGATTTTGCTTGTCAGAAGGTCACAAAAGGGGATCACATGACCTTGGGACACAGCAACGGTCATAAGTATGAGTCCATTGCCAAGCATCTGAATTCTGATCCTGTGATTACGGGGAGGCTACAAAGGTGGTAAGGGTGAAAAATAATCATGTCAATTTTTTTCAGTTCTGTTGTATCTTTGAACGCTCACTAAATAACTGTTGTAAGCCGAGGACTACCTGTATTGCTCAGTAGAAAGTATGAAAATAATACCAAGGGCAGAAGTGAAACAAAGGAAGAAAAGCTTGTTCATTGCAGCCACTGTTGTAACAATATTTCAGGTTCATTGGTAGTTTTATTTGCTTATACAGGTAGTCCTCGGCTTACAACCATTCATTTAGTGACCACTCAAAGTTACAAGAGCACTGAAAAAGTGGGTTATGATCATTTTTTCACGCTTACGACCACTGTACCACCCTCATGGTCACGTGATCACAATGCGGATGCTTGGCAACTGTCTCCTATTTATGACAGTCGCAGTGTCCCGGGGTCATGGTGATCTCCTTTGGCGACCTTCTGACACGCAAAGTCAATGGGGAAGCCAGATTCACTTAACAACCAGTTTACTATCTTTCAGCTGCAGTGATTCGCTTAACAACTTAGCAAGAAAGGTCGTCAAATGGGGCAACTTAACACTTAACAACTGTCTTGCTGAGCAACAGAAATTTTGGGCTCCACTGTGGTTGCAAGTCAAGGACTCCCTGTAATATCATGGTTGAGGAGATACCAACCCAGATCCCAAAGTCTGCAAGGACATGGTAGCCTGGCTACCATGGCAAAGAAAGAATACCCTGACACACACTTCCTATGAGTAATCCATCCTCTTCCTTCTGCTTTTCTCCTTCCCCTTCTCCCCCTGATCTTTATTCCTTCTCCTCAACCCTATATGAAATCAGCGCCCCCTTAAACCTGTGCAAGAGTAAAAAGGTCCTTCCTGACATCCTATCCCCATAATTTCCATCTTCCTTTCTTCGGTCTTACACCCCCAAGTCTATTTGATGAAAACCAAGAGATCAACCCAATTCACAACATCTCCGCCAACCATCTTCTTTCACTTTGTCAACCAATCCCCACCCAAGAGATGAAGTATGACTTTACCAGTTAAAATTTGTTTGCCTGCATAACTGTATAAGCATAATGAATATACTGGATCTAAATCTAAATCTATGTGAGGTTTAAAGAAACATCCTGTTAGAAAGAGAACCCCCCAGACCTCTTTGCTCATTTCTTGTATGTCTCAAGCACTGAACCAATTATTGCATCAATCTTTTCCTTCTCACTGGGATTTCATTTTGTATCTCCTGCCTTCAGGAGAAAACTGTCAAATTATTGAGTTTTGTTGAGTGGGAAGAATTTCACAAGTGGGAAGAACACATTTGTTGTTGTTGTTGTTGTTGTTAGCTGCGAAGTCATGTCCGACCCATTGCGACCCCATGGACAACGTTCCTCCATGCCTTCCTGTCTCTACCATCTTCTGGAGTCCATTTAAGCTCACACCTACTGCTTCAGTGACTCCATCCAGCCACCTCATTCTCTGTCGTCCCCTTCTTCTATTGCCCTCAACCTTTCCCAGCATGAGGCTCTTCTCCAGTGAGTCCTTCCTTCTCATTAGGTGGCCAAAGTATTTGAGTTTCAACTTCAGGATCTGGCCTTCTAAAGAGCAGTCGGGGTTGATCTCCTCTAGGACTGACCAGTTTGATCGCCTTGCAGTCCAAGGGACTCGCAGGAGTCTTCTCCAGCACCATAGTTCAAAGGCCTCAATTCTTTGGCGCTCAGCCTTTCTTATGGTCCAACTTTCACTGCCATACATTGCAACTGGGAAGACCATAGCCTTGACTATACACACTTTTGTTGACAGGATGATGTCTCTGCTTTTTAGTGTGCTGTCTAGATTTGCCATGGCTTTCCTCCCCAGGAGCAAGCGTCTTTTAATTTCTTGGCTACAGTCCCCATCTGCAGTGATCTTGGAGCCCAGGAAAATAAAATCTGTCACTACCTCCATTTCTTCCCCATCTATTTGCCAGGAATTGAGAGGGCCGGATGCCATGATCTTGGTTTTCTTAATGTTAAGTTTCAACCCAACTTTTGCACTCTCCTTCTTCACCAGCAACAAGAAGCTCTTTAATTCTCATCTTCCAGCATCATATCGTTTTGCCTTTTGGTACTGTCCATAGGGTTTTCATGGCAAAGATACTGGAGTGGGTTGCCATTTCCTTCTCCAGTGGATCACATTTTCTCAGAACTCTCTGCTATGACCTGTCCATCTTGGGTGGCCCTGCACGGCATAGCTCATAGCTTCACTGAATTACGCAAGCCCCTTCGCCACAACAAGGCACTAATCCATGAAGAGGAAGAACACATTACATACAGATAAATAAACATGATACTTTTCGGAATGTAAAACTTTACAAATGTCCAAAGGCAAAAAAATTTCAGGAAAACATTTCTTTTTCCTTGCAGGCGAAGTCAAGATCTCCATGCCTATGGAGATTCTCAATCATCCAGTTCACTGTTATCCTAAATGTGCTTTTTCAAAAGGCAACTGGATTTTCTTTGTTTTTTCTTGGAAGATGTTTTGCTTCTCATCCAACAAGCTTCCTCAGATCTGACTGAATGGTGGGGAGAATGAAAGGATTTATATTTCTTGCATACATCATCAGCATTCTCTCTGTGATAAACCCTTGGGGGTTTATCTGTGATAACAGATAAGAGATAAGGTGACCAACAATCTCTCAGAGATTGCAAGGGATATGAATCGTCACCACCACCACCATTCAGCTAGAACTGAGGAAGCTTCTTGGATGAGAAGTGAAAAGTCTCGAAGGAGAAAACAAAGAAAGCCCAGTTGCCTTTTGAAAAAGCACCTTGTTGAGTTCAGGCAGAGTATCGTGTTCAAAGAAAGGACAGGCACTTCTTACGGAACCAAACTATGCTTCAACTGGCATGAAAAGTTTCAAACTCTTCAACTTGACAACAAGGATTTGACTTTGACTGTAAGGGATTAGCATCCTGACTGCAGTTTCCCACGAGCTGGCTGAGTGAGTCCAGCAGAAGCGGAATCTTCAAGAGATCACAAAGAGCAAAATTCAGCTGGTTCTCCAGGGCATTGATTACAATCTGTTGGGACTGCTAATCACTTTGTATTAAATAAAATGATCACTAAATCTATTGCAGTGGGTGTTAAGAAAGTGACCCCGGAAGTGTTAGAACTCATATAGAAGTTGAGATTGAATATGTGATTCTTTCCTTAGGTGGAGAGGGTGGGTTATTGGGACAATGGGGAGTAGGGAGATAATTGATGGAGGAAAAGAAGCAGCCTCAATTTAGAGAGAGTTAAAAAAAATCCAGCAGTTCTCAACAAGGTTTAGTAGTTTATGGAAAGAATCAGAAGTGAGCAGATACTGTGTATATTATGTTTTTTCTTCTTTTGGTTTAATGTGTGAAGATTATTTTATTTTGTTGTTGTTGTTGTTGTTGTTAGTTGCGAAGTCGTGTCCGACCCATCGCGACCCTATGGACAATGTTCCTCCAGGCCTTCCTGTCCTCTACCATCTTCTGGAGTCCATCTAAGCTCACGCCTACTGCTTCAATGACTCCATCCAGCCACCTCATTCTCTGTCGTCCCCTTCTTCTATTGCCCTCAATCTTTCCCAGCATTAGGCTCTTCTCCAGTGAGTCCTTCCTTCTCATTAGGTGGCCAAAGTATTTGAGTTTTAGCTTCAGGATCTGGCCTTCTAAAGAGCAGTCAGGGTTGATCTCCTCTAGGACTGACCGGTTTGATCGCCTTGCAGTCCAAGGAACTTGCAGGAGTCTTCTCCAGCACCATAGTTCAAAGGCTTCAATTCTTTGGCGCTCAGCCTTTCTTATGGTCCAGCTTTCACTGCCATACATTGCAACTGGGAAGACCATAGCCTTGACTATACGCACTTTTGTTGACAGGGTGATGTCTCTGCTTTTTAGTGTGCTGTCTAGATTTGTCATGGCTTTCCTCCCGAGGAGCAAGCGTCTTTTAATTTCTTGGCTACAGTCCCTATCTGCAGTGATCTTGGAGCCCAGGAAAATAAAATCTGTCACTACCTCCATTTCTTCCCCATCTATTTGCCAGGAATTGAGAGGGCCAGATGCCATGATCTTGGTTTTCTTAATGTTTAGTTTCAACCCAACTTTTGCACTCTCCTTCTTCACCCGCAACAAGAGGCTCTTTAGTTCTTCTTCACTTTCTGCCATTAGAGTGGTATCATCTGCATATCTTAGGTTGTTGATGTTTCTTCCGGCAATCTTAATTCCAACTTTTGATTCATCTAGCCCTGCCTTTCTCATGATGTGCTCTGCATATAAGTTAAATAGGCAAGGTGACAGTATACAGCCTTGCCGGACTCCTTTACCAATTTTGAACCAATCAGTGGTTCCGTGTCCCGTTCTCACTGTTGCTTCTTGGCCCGCATATAGATTTCTCAAGAGACAAATAAGATGGTCTGGTATGCCCATCTCTTTAAGGACTTGCCACAGTTTGTTATGATCCACACAATCAAAGGCTTTAGCATAGTCAATGAAGCAGAAGTAGATGTTTTTCTGGAACTCTCTAGCTTTCTCCATGATCCAGCGTATGTTAGCAATTTGATCTCTAGTTCCTCTGCCTCTTCGAAATCCTGCCTGTACTTCTGGTAGTTCTCGATCCACATACTGCTGGAGTCTAGCTTGTAGAATTTTAAGCATAACTTTACTAGCATGAGAAATGAGTGTAATGGTGCGATAGTTTGAACATTCTTTGGCACTGCCTTTCTTTGGAATTGGAATGTAAACTGATCTTTTCCAATCCTGTGGCCACTGTTGAGTTTTCCAAATTTGCTGGCAAATTGAGTGTAGCACTTTTACTGCATTGTCTTTTAAGATTTTGAATAGCTCAGCTGGAATACTGTCACCTCCACTAGCTTTGTTGTTGCTCAGCTTTTCTAAGGCCCACTTCACTTCACATTCTAGGATGTCTGGCTCGAGGTCAGTGACCACCTCATTGTGATTATCAGGGACGTTAAGCTCATTCTTGTATAGTTCTTTTGTGTAATTTTGCCACCTCTTCTTAATCTCTTCAGCCTCTGTTAGGTCCCTGCCATTTTGGTCCTTTATCATGCCCATTTTTGCATGAAACGTTCCTTTCATCTCTCCAATTTTCTTGAAAAGATCTCTGGTCCTCCCTATTCTATTGTTTTCTTCTATTTCTTTGCATTGTTCATTTAAGAAGGCATTCTTATCTCTTCTAGCTATTCTTTGGAATTCTGCATTTAATTGGGCATATCTTTCTTTTTCTCCCTTGCCTTTCGCTTCCCTCCTTTCCTCAGCTATTTGCAAAGCTTCCTCAGACAGCCATTTTGCTTTCTTGCATTTCTTTTTCTTTGGGATGGTTTTGGTTGCTACCTGTTGTACAATGTTGCGAACCTCTGTCCATAGTTCTTCAGGCACTCTGTCTATCAAATCTAATTCCTTAAATCTATTTGTCACCTCTACTGTATATTCAACAGGGATATGAT
The DNA here is from genome assembly GCF_964194415.1 of Vipera berus. Classification (NCBI taxonomy): domain Eukaryota; kingdom Metazoa; phylum Chordata; class Lepidosauria; order Squamata; family Viperidae; genus Vipera; species Vipera berus. The sequence continues at coordinate 13,337,384 of NC_138209.1, read as the reverse complement.
TTAATTCATACCTGACTGGCCTAGCGCTTTTCCCTACTTTCTTTAATTTAAGCCTAAACTTTGCAACAAGAAGCTCATGGTCTGAGCCACAGTCAGCTCCTGGTCTTGTTTTTACTGACTGTATAGAGCTTCTCCATCTTTGGCTGCAGAGCATATAGTCAATCTGATTTCTGTGTTGACCGTCTGGTGATGTCCATGTGTAAAGCCGTCTCTTGGGTTGTTGGAAAAGAGTGTTTGCTATGACCATCGTATTCTCTTGACAAAATTCTATTAGTCTGTGCCCTGCTTCATTTTGTACTCCAAGGCCAAACTTGCCTGTTATTCCAGTTATCTTTTGGCTTCCTACTTTAGCATTCCAATCCCCCATGATGATAAGGACATCATTTCTGGGTGTTAGTTCTATAAGGTGCTGTAGGGCTTCATAGAACCGGTCAATTTCATCCTCTTCAGCACCGGTGGTTGGGGCATAGACTTGGACTACTGTGATATTGAATGGTTTGCCTTGGATTTGAACTGAGATCATTCTGTCATTTTGAGGATTGTATCCCAATATTGCTTTTCCTATTTTTTTATTGACTATGAAGGCTACTCCATTTCTTCTGAGGGATTCTTGCCCGCAGTAGTATACCTGATGGTCATCTGAATTAAATTCACCCATTCCTGTCCATTTTAGTTCGCTGATACCTAAGATGTCAATGTTTAGTCTTGTCATCTCTTGTTTGACCACGTCCAGCTTTCCTTGATTCATGGATCTTACATTCCAGGTTCCTATGGAGAAAAAATCTTTACAGCATCGGACTTTCCTTTCACCACCAGACATATCCACAGCTGAGCGTCCTTTCGGCTTTGGCCCAGTCGCTTCATTCTTTCTGGCGCTACTAGTACTAGCCCTCTGCTCTTCCCCAGTAGCATATTGGACGCCTTCCGACCTGAGGGGCTCATCTTCCAGCGTCATATCGTTTTGCCTTTTGGTACTGTCCATAGGGTTTTCATGGCAAAGATACTGGAGTGGGTTGCCATTTCCTTCTCCAGTGGATCACGTTTTGTCAGAACTCTCTGCTATGACCTGTCCGTCTTGGGTGGCCCTGCACAGCATAGCTCATAGCTTCATTGAATTACGCAAGCCCCTTCGCCACGACAAGGCAGTAATCCATGAAGGGGGATTATTTTATAGCTGCATAATAATTTCTCATAACAGAATAACAACAGAATTACAGAATTACAGAGTTGGAAGGGACCTTGGAGGTCTTCTAGTCCAATCCTCTGCTCAAGCAGAAACTCTTTAACATTTCAGACAAATGGTTGTCCAATCTCTTCTTAAGAACTTCCAGTGTTGGAGCAACCACAACTTCTGGAGGCAAGTCATTCTATTGATTTATTGTTCCAACTGTTAAGAAATTTCTCCTTTGTTCCAGGTTGCTTCTCTCCTTGATTAATTTCCACCCATTGCTTCTTGTCCTGCCTTCAGGCACTTTGGAGAATAGCTTGACTCCCTCTTCTTGGTGGCAGCTCCTTAGACATTGGAACCCTGCAATCATGTCACCCCTCGTCCTTCTCTTCATTAAACTAGACAAACCCAATTCCTACAACCAGTCCTCATATGTTTTAGTCTCCAGTCCCCTAATCCAGGGCTTTTCAACCAGTGGTACGGGTACCACCTGTGGTACATTGGCACTTGGCAGGTGGTACGCAACCATCCCAGAAAAATGGTAGCAGGGGAGGGGAATGAGCTGAACCAGTGGCAGCACTGCACAAGCCTGAGCGAGAGATGGCTGAAGCTACAGGGCTGTCAGGGCTTAGCGGAAGCGTCAGGATCAGGGCTTCTTCGGGGCTGTCAGGGCTCAGTGGAAGCGCCAGGATCAGCACCAGGCTCCAGCTGGAGCTCGGCGCTGATCTTGGTGCTTCTGCTGAGCCCAGAAGAAGCGCCAATCAGCTGGAATGTTGCAGCATCTCCAGGGTGAATTTACATTCAGATGCTTGGCAACTGATTCATATTTATGACGGTCACGGTGTCTCAGGGTCATGTGAAGTAACCAAAACCTGCTGCAACCACCCAGCAGAGGAACCCTATTTTAGGAATCCTATTCCTAAAAGTTAACTAGTAGGCATCCTAGAAGGCTTTTAGCAAGTCTTCTAGTGGCTCAATCTTAGGCCTAATTCTTATCTTAGCAGTATGTCTTTTATAATGTGCCTGACAGTCAGCTCTTGTTTTCTATGGGCCTCACCTGTCCATGCTCCCTCTTCCTTTATCTTTGTTATGCAGGCTTTGCAAATACATCTCCTCCCTTCCGACTTCATGCCATAACCTTGCATTTTTATAGTAAATGGCCCTACAGCAAATGGCCCATCAAATGGATACATTAATGGAACCACATGCCCTCAGGGTCTTTATTTTTGACTTGCTGAAGACTTGGATTTCTCCAGGGTGTGGGCTTCAAGGTTGCAGGGACCAGTGGGCTGATTTTGATGAGACAGCAAGAAAATGACAGAAACTACAAACTACGTTGGACAAACAATGGCATTGATTAAGCAGGAAAAATGGAGAAGATGGATAACAGTCACAGAAAAGAAGCATGGATGGAATGCACTATCCTGAGTAACGTATGACTAGGCCACGGAATAGGAGGGCTCCATGTGACAACATTTTGTCCAGGAGCCTACATCTCCACACAAACACACACATACATGTGGGTGCACACGGACATAATTACTGAATGAGTAAAATTCATCTAGGCTTGCTCAGACAGAACTGGCAAAGTTGCTACTCTGTAAAGAGAAGTTACTATAAAAAGAAACCTGTTGAATTAGCAAATCAATTCATTTTTTCCTCCACCCCTCCCAGTCAAAGAGGCTTACAAAACAATGGCTCACAAAAAAACTACCTCGACTGTAATTAGACTGTCCTGGCCCTCGGGTGTAGACTCTAAACGCCTAATCCGCCTAATCCGTGAAGAAAGGGATTAAGGCAGAAGGATGATGCTGGTTGGTTCGGGTGTTCATTCATTCTGAATGACTTTATATATTGTAGTACTACGTTTATTGACTGTAATTAGACTGTCCTGGCCCTCGGGTGTAGACTCTAAACGCCTAAGTGAAGAAAGGGATTAAGGCAGAAGGATGATGCTGGTTGGTTCGGGTGTTCATTCATTCTGAATGACTTTATATATTGTAGTACTACGTTTATTTGTTTGTTTAGAAAATTTATTTAGGGAGGGAGGGAGGGAGGAAGGAAGGAAGGAAGGAAGGAAGGAAGGAAGGAAAAAGAGGGAGGGAGGGAGAAAGAGGAAGGAAGGAAAAAGAGAGGGAGGGAGAGAGGGATAGAGAGGAAGGAAGAAAGGAAGGAAGAAGAGAGGGAGGGAGGGAGGGAGGGAGAAAGGAAGGATGGAAGGAAAAAGAGAGGGAGGGGGAGGAAGGGAGGGATAGAGAGGAAGGAAGAAAGGGAGGGAGGGAGAAAGGAAGGATGGAAGGAAAAAGAGGGAGGGAGGGAGAGAGGGAGGGAGAGAAGGAGAGAGAGGAAGGAAGGAAGGAAGGAAGGAAGGAAGGAAGGAAGGAAGGAAGGAAGGAAGGAAGGAAGGAAGGAAGGAAGGAAGGAAGGAAGGAAGGAAACAGAGGAAAGAAAGAAAGAAAGAAAGAAAGAAAGAAAGAAAGAAAGAAAGAAAGAAAGAAAGAAAGAAAGAAAGAAAGAGAAAGACCAGAGACAGTGGGCTTTCTGACTTTATCCTTGACCAAAAGCCACCCCTCTGCAACTTTGTTGATGAGTTTGAGCATGCAGACTTTATTTACAAAACAAGCTTAATATGCTCATTTTAAGGCATTTCCCTGGAAATTCAAGTGGTGGGTGTAGGATGTGGACACACCACCAAAAGCTGGGCAAAGTAGCTTACTAAACTATGTCTGCAAAGTTTCTTTCATGTTTCCCAAAATAATGGGTGCTTTGAGAGGATTATTTTTATTAGTACAGAGCCATTGCTTATTGGCCTTTCAATGCTTCCCTCTATATAATATGCTAAAGCTATGCATGCCCAGTTTTGGGAGACCAGGACTTAGCAGCCATCCATGTTAATGCCAGATAAAACTCCCAAATGTACAGTAGCCTCAGCTTCATTGTTGTGAACTGAATTAAGTACAGATTCCTGCTCTTCCTGAAAAGCAGACATTCCTGTCTGTCTCATTAAGGGCTTCTTCTTTTTTCTCTACTCTTTCATTCTCTTTTTCCAAGAATGACTAAATACAAAGAGATTCCAGTCCTAATAGCAGTGCCATAAGTTTTTTCTATAATTCTGATTTGTATGCTCTTTCTCTCTTAACAAGAGTCCTGTGGACCTAATCAAATGCCTATCTAGTTAATGTCCTGTAGCTCTGCAAGCTGTGGGTTGTTTCCTGGCACATTGGCGTTTCGCTTTGCTGTTTGTTGATTATTGCTTTTATTCTAAAGGTTATATTATTTTTAGAGCACATAGGTAAAATCTTTGTTGATTTATTTGCTGAATAGCCATGGATAAAAAAAAAATCAAAACGAGTGGAATTGTACAATAATTAAAGAGCATGTCCTTGGTGGTATTTAGTAGGTGACAAAGGCCAATATGATGTGACTAAACCAAACTCAACAGAGACTAAAAATTGTTGTCCTGTATTTCTATAGATAACTCATGGAAGAACTGTGAACAAATCAGTCAATAAATGTACAAGTGAATGAATAGACAAAAAACTGGATTTAACATGTTATAGAGAAAATTTGGCTGTTTCTGATGGCCTTTACCACATCTAATTTTTTTTTAGCTTTTTATGTTCATCTTGCAACAGCCAATGCATAATCACGAATTGAAGCAGATGGGAAATGTTGCTCATAAATGGTTCAATGACATCAAGATGCCAGAAGTGACATGAGACAATCTAGTTCCAAATGTGGCACAATCTTTAAAGGACTTCACCATGCAAAAGAGTGCTATGAAGTCTTCCTGTAGTCTCCAGTGAAGGCAGCGCATCAAACTGTATCAATGGTACAGGCCACACCTGGTAAGGCCACACCTGGAATACTGCATCCAGTTTTGGTCACCACGATGTAAAAAAGATGTTGAGACTCTAGAAAGGGTACAGAGAAGAGCAACAAAGATGATTGAGGGACTGGAGGCTAAAACATATAGGGAACGGTTGCGGGAATTGGGTATGTGTAGTTTAATGAAGAGAAGGGTGAGGGGTGACATGATAGCAGTGTTCCAATATCTCAGGGGCTGCCACAAAGAAGAGGGAGTCAAGCTATTCTCCAAAGCACCTGAAAGCAGGACAAGAAGCAACGGATGGAAACTAGTCAAGGAGAGAAGCAACTTAGAACTAAGGAGAAACTTCCTGACAGTTAGAACAATTAACCAGTGGAACAACCTGCCTCCAAAAGTGGTGAATGCTCCAACAGTGGAAGTTTTTAAGAAGAGACTGGACAGCCATTTGTCTGAAATGGTATAGGGTTTCCTGCCTGAGCAGGGGGTTGGACTAGATGACCTCCAAGGTCCCTTCCAACTTATTATTATTATTATTTATTATTATTATTATTATTATTATTATTATTATTATTATTATTATTATTATTATTATTATTATTAATTATTATTATTATTATTTATGTAGATGTTCATCTATACCAGGGGTCAGCAACCTGAAACCGTGAAAGAGCCACTCGGAACCGGTTCCCTCACAAAAGGAAAAACTGGGAGCCGCAAAAAATGTGTGCATATGCGTGCATGCGCAGAACAGGGTTTGACTGAAGAGTGGAGCCAAGGCGAGATATGCACCTACCCTGCATATTTGAATTGATTGGTTGAACTTTTTTAGTTCCACTTTTTTTTCTTTTTACTTTTTGGACTGCACATGGCAAAGGACTGGGAGCCGCAGGAGACAGCTGAAAGAGCCGCATGCGGCTCCGGAGCCGCGGGTTGCAGACCTGTGATCTATACAGAGGATGAAAGGCATGATGAAAATAGGTAAGTATGGCAAAAGAAAGTATATCTTTTTAAAATCTGTCTTTTTGGAGTCAAGGTCTATCTGAGCTATAATGACTTTATCTGGACCCTGTGGAATAGGAAATTGTAGGCACCTATATGCTGTCTTCTTTCCTTCCCATTTGAACTCCAGCAGCAGCATGGCAGAGTTGCCAATAGCACTGTAACTTTGACATAGATGTGGGGGGAAGATGGGGGGGAGATGTGTGTTTTGGAAGAGAACAGAGCGTTGGAAGAAAAATCAGGTCCTGTTCCATGCCGGGAGGTTGCTGCAGAAGGTAGGCATTTTGGAAAGGAGATCTCTTTACTTAGTTGCCAGAAACTTCAGTGACAGCAGCATGCTTCTAGGGTGGCTGATCCAACTGTCTGGGTGAGTGGATGGATCTCTATGGGGCTCTTGACACTTTGAAGCGGAAACGTTTCTGGGTTGTGCAATGAGGTGGACTTTTGTGTCTTTTGCTAGTCTGAAGAGGGTGTTGTGTGACCCCTATTATGCCTAAAAGATCATGTCCTCTCTTTGGATTTGGGTGGGGGAATGTAAATTCTTAATCCCATCAGCTGTGGGGGCTGAAGGCATTTTGTCTATGAATAGAGTGGCCCAGTCTTTCTTAATAGTACAAAATATCCATCTCTAAAGACTTGAGGCTTCTGCTTGAAGCTATTAAGAAACACTGGGGCTGCTTTCTGCCTTTGTTAAGATTTTTTTCTCCATTTCTCCCTTTGGGGAAATATAATATTCTGCATCTTTTTAATATGAAGAATAAAGAATATTTTAATTTGGGGAGGGGGCTTCCTGCAAGAGTAATAGGTAATAATAATTGAACAGTAATAGCATATCGTACATGGAATAGTAATATAATTTAGTGCAAACATTGTCATAGTAATTAAAAAATAGTATATTATAATAATTGTCATAGTAGTAGTATAAAGCAGGGGTCCCCAACCCCCGGTGCGTGGACCAGTACCGGTCCACGGCATGCCACCAACTGGTCCAGACAAACAAGCAAAGCCCCATCCACGGGATGCAGGCAGCACACAAAACCATGCACCCTTTGGTCGACAGAAAAACCTCTCTCCACGTAACTGGTCCCTGGTGCCCAAAAGATTGGGGACCTCTGGTCTAGAGACAGCAATAGTAGAATATAGGAAGCAGTCATATCATTTTATATGTTTATTTTAACAAAACATTTCCCCAACTCCATGGCATCTCTAAGTGACTTGCAAAATTACTGCCTTCCAACAACCTTGCCATTGTTAGGTCAGATGCACCTAGGACGCTGAGCGACAGAGAACCATCTTTCTATATTTACTTTCTCTGAAGAGGTGAGAGGCTGCGGAAGGACTCTGAAATACCCACAATGGAGGACTGGTTGATGAAGAGGACAAGAATTTGCAGAGACGACCAAATTCGTGTTTGATTAGGGAATAGGCAATAGCTACATACATTAGTGACTGGACCTCCTTTGTGGACTTTTTGCCGAAAACAGGAAAAAAATGAACTTTTGATTTATGGATTTGATGATTAGAAAGGGTAGAATAAGGAAAGAAGAGTGCCATGATGTAAGCGTAAAGAGAATAAATTGCAAATAAATTTATAACTGCTGTACAGAAGACTGAAAGCAGCTTCTTTAGGTCTTTATTCTTTCCTTTTTACTTATCACTTTTACTTTTCTTATTACTTTTCTTTTCGTTTAAATTATTTATTTTGCAAAAAGATCCTCTCTCTCTCTCTCTCTCTCTCTCTCTGTGTGTGTGTGTGTGTGTGTGTGTGTGTTTGTATAGAGCAGGGGTCTTCAAACTTGGCCCTTTTATGACTTGTGGACTTCAACTCCCAGAATTCCTCAGTCAGGCATGCTGGCTGAGGAATTCTGGGAATTGAAGTCCACAAGTCATAAAAGGGCCAAGTTTGAAGACCCCTGGTATAGAGTCCAGATGGCAGCTGTCACCATGTGATGAAAACCCGCCCCTTTTTAATGGGAGCCACATACACAAGAGGCAGGGATTTGATTGCAGTTTTGGACACCATTTTGACCCTTTCGGATTTCCCCAGCTTTTTCGGTAAACTTCAGATGATGTCGTTGATGATACTCGCTATTGTGCATTATTAGCATTCAAACTGTCCTACAAGCGAAGGCCTTTCAAGGGTTGGAGGCTCCTGGGTCCTTTTGAGGAGCTGACAAGGTTGGAGAACGAGGCACTAATTCGCTGCACCTCTGGACATAACTACGATTCCCATCAACGCCTTATCCGGAGCCTTTTAAAACAATCCTTTGACCGCAACGCATGCGCAGATCTTCTCGTCTGGCGGCGATACACCTCGTTTCTCTCTCTTCCAGAACGGTAAGGAGCGGCTAACGCAGGGGTAGGCAACCTCGGCTCTTTTATGACTCATGGACTTCAACTCCCAGAATTCCTGAGCCAGCCATGCTGGCTCAGGAATTCTGGGAGTTGAAGTCCATGAGTCATAAAAGAGCCGAGGTTGCCTACCCCTGGGCTAACGGCACCACAATAACCGCATGCGCAAACCAGTGATTTCAGGGGTGGGAGCCCTGAGCGCAGACGCGCTGCCCTTCTTCCATCTTCCCTCCAAGTTTTCTTTTTCTTTTTTTTTTCCTTTTTCTGCCCCGCCCACTCATCCCGCGCCAAACCACGGCGCCTGCGCGTCCTCCTTGTGTGTTTGACGGATGGGGAGCGTTTGGCGGTGGCGCGCGTGGACGGTAACGGTCCTCGGTGCGGCTGCCTTGTAACTTAAGATGGAGGGAGGCGGGGAGGCTTAGTAGGAGGGGGCGACGGGGCTCTCTGCATCTCGACAGGGGAGAGGGCTGGACGTTTTTGTTTTTTTTACTTTCCCGAATAAGCCAAGGCTTCTGCAATCCTACGTATTTCGGGCTTTTCCCTTCGCCGAGAGGAAGAGACTCTGTACATGCTCAGAGGCACTTTTTTCCTCCCTTCAAAAAGCACGCCTTAAGACCGCCTGCTGACGTTGCAAGCGGGTGGAGGGGGTCCGTCCTCTGGCAGAGAAGCAGTTGGATTAAAAAAAAAAAGAAATATTAATGGAGGAGTGGGGGTGGGAATTGTGTCGAGGAAAAGCAGCTGGGAATGTAAACTGGGTGACGATATTGGTGTTAGGCTCCAGCTCATTCTTGATCCTCGGCCATGGTGGCTTGGTTTGGAATAATGGCTGGGGACCCAAGGTTGAGAAAGGCTGAAGGAGTGGTTTTAAAACTGGGAGGGTTACTTTTTGCATTTTGTTTATTGGAGGTGTGTGTATGTATGTATATGTATGTGTATATATATATATATATATATATATATATATATATATATATATATATATATATATATATATATATATATATATATATATATATATAGAGAGAGAGAGAGAGAGAGAGAGAGAGAGAGAGAGAGAGAGAGAGAGAGAGAGAGAGAGAGAAGAACCCAGTTCTTTTTGTAGGTGTATACAGGAAAAAAATAAATTTTCCCCAGATGACATAATGCAGGATATGAGAAAAAGGTAGAAGAAGAAACCAACTGAGTGTGTTTCAGATGCTGTGTGTGTGTGTGAAGTATATATGACTTTTTAGAGAATGACAAAGTAATGGAAGAAGATTATAATTTCAAGAAGGGAAGATCGATGATTACAAAAAAGGTTGATGAATGCTAAGCATGATGACCTTCAAATAAACAATAAAAGGGAGGAGATAATTTTCATGTATTACACACACACTGCTGACTGAAGTTTCATGATACTAGCCAAACAGAATTGCTCCACTGTTAATTGCTTCCTGCTTACGGTTGCAGTGAAGTCTGTAAAACATTTATAGTTACTTGAACTAGGAACTCAATGCAGTAGAAGGAAGTTACATGCTCATTACAATATGTCTTGGCTGTCTGGTTGAGAAAGGTATGTGTTGGTATTTGAGCTATTATCTTATTTAGGATTCTTGGTTTTGTGTTAGCCGTAACTCCTGTGGACAAGAATTTCCCTAAATATCAAATGTTGCAACTGCTCCCAACAGAAATGGTTCGTTCTTGAGATCTTGCAGTGGTAAAATACGTTTATTTCCATCAAAGCAGCATAGTTTCCCAGTATATCTTATACTTTAAAAAGTACATTTTATTGTGAAAGATCACTTATTTTGTGTTGTAAAGTCAGTGTTGCACAGTATATAATACTTGAATGTTGAATCAGCTGTACTGATTTCTGGTTTTTTTAAAAAAAAACTGGCGTGGTTTGTGAGCAGATTATGCATCAGTTACAAGCATGTAAACTTGCCTTTGTTCTTGTGATTGGCCTCCCAGGCATACTTTCAGTCATATCTCTAGTATGATCACAGAAAGAGATACTTGATTCACCTATATTGCAAAATTAATTCCCTAGAGAAATTTCATCCTCTCTCTCTCAACCTCTGTCTGAAGCCAAAATACTATTTTTATCTTCTACAAAATGCTCAGGTACATATTATTTTCTCTAGTGTTATTTTTCCAGTTAACATTGTTTTAAATTGGTAGAGCTATACCATTTATGTTACAGAGAGTACATTGATTATTACCTAATTCTGTTGGCATATGTGCCATCAATCAAATTCAAAATATTAAGAAAGTACTGTTCCATTCATATGCATACATACACACATTCTCCCCCCCCCCCATTCTTTCTACTTTGGTGTAGTATTGCCTTGGAATAGTGACCTGGTCTGCTGAGCTGTGGAACACAGAATAGTGAAGCTATTGTTCTGTCATTTACATTCCTCTCCATGATGCATATGTCAAAGGTTAGCCTTAGTTCAGGAAATGTAGAAGCTGGGAGAAAAGCAAGTGGAATTTAGAATCAATTTGCATGTGAAAAAATGTGCATGCCAACTCCAGGTCTGATCCTAAAGATAAAATCCTGAAACAAGTATGTGCTCAGGCATTTAATTCTGTAGTTCTAACTTTGCCTCATTTAACTGTTGTTTACCTAGATTTATTGAGCCCAGAATTTCTGTTGCTAAGCAAGAGAGTTGTTAAGTAGGTTGCACCCCATTTTATGACACTGTGTCACAGTGGTTAAGTGAATGACTGCAGTCGTTGAGTAAATCATGCGGTTGTTAAGTGAATCTGGCTTCTCCCATTGACTGCTTGTCGGATGTTGGCTGGGAAGATTACAGGATACTGGAACTGTGATAAAATACATGCCAGTTGATCATGGGCTTATGGGGATGCTGCAACAGTTGTAAGTGTGAAATGGTCATTGCTGTTGCAACTTCAGAAGGTCACTAAACAAATGGTTGTAAGTCGAGGATTATCTGTAGTTGTACAGATAGTTTTGGGGTTACATCCATTTGTTGAGCAACTGTTCAGAATTACAGTATTGCTGACAAAAGGGACCTATGATTGGGCCTTAGACTTAACAACAATCACTGCATCCCCATGGTCATGTGATCAACATTTGGGCACGTGACTGGCCTGTGTTTATGACCATTGCAGCATCCGGCCACAATTTTTCAGCCATGTGAGAACTCACTCCAACTCCCCCTCCTATTTTCTCCCTCCCCAACTCTTCCCTTTTGGCTGAGATGAAGAGACCACTGCATTCTGCCTCTGCTACCTCAACACCCTGGAAATCCTTTTAGTAGAAGGTATGGAGCCCACTATTAGGGACGCGGTGGCTCAGTGGGTTAGGACGCTGAGCTTGTCGATCAGAAGGTTGGCAGTTTGGCGGGTTGAATCCTGAGTGCCGCGTAGCAGAGTGAGCGCCTGTTACTCGTCCCAGCTTCTGCCAACCTAGCAGTTCAAAAGCACGTAAAAATGCAAGTAGAAAAATAGGGACCACTACGGTGGGAAGGTAACAGCGTTCCGTGCGCCTTTGGCATCTAGTCATGCCGGCCACATGACCACGGAGACGTCCTCAGACAAGCGGTGGCTCTTTGGCTTTGAAACGGAGATGAGCACCGGCCCCTAGAGTCGGAAACGACTAGCATGCATGTGCGGGGGAAACTTTACCTTTACCTTTTATGGAGCCCACTGGCCTTTCTTTGGAGAAACCAGCAGCCAGAAAAAGAGCCATCGATTCGCCACTGTCTCGCCCATTCTCCCAGCCAGCCAGGGCAGGACGGGCCCATCATTGGGCTGAATCTGAAAATAGTGCCGGCTCTGGAACTCAGCCACCTTCCTTTTCGCTAAGCTTTTTGCAGCTCCCGTAGGTGAGAAAGCCTGAAGGGAAGTCTGTCCTTGCAAATTTAGGAGTAGGTGAGAGGAACGACTCCCTGCCTTGCAAGTGCTGCAGACTACAGTAGGAAAAAGGGAGGTTGTAAGCGGGGAAGGAGGCAGCAAGTAAAAGGGGGCACACATCTGCTTAAAACCAGTCTGGGTATAGCCGCCAGCAACCTCTTTGCCTCCAGGATCAGTGCCCACACAAGGCAATCCCAGAGGAACTGGGTGCAGCATGGATTTTGAAAGCCAAACGTCAGTATGGCCAGCGGTAGCCCTGCCCCCACTGCATGCAGGTCCTGTGTAGGTTGTGCTGGGCACAGCTTTGGATTGGGGACCTTTCCAGGTTCTTTGTCGCCACCATTACCACACACACCCACACCCAGAAGGACAGCTCAGTTGGGGCATCCATCTATCACATCACCATCTCTTCCTTTTTGGCTGCCCCACACAGGATGGTAAAAATAAAAATGCCCCTCATCGTTGCCTCCCTAGCACCCACCCCCTTCATCGCGCCCGCCCATGACCCCGACTGGCTCACCTGTGGCTCCCAGCAGCTGATCGCCACCAATTCCTTTGTACTGGGAGAATCCAGTACTAATCAGAGGCCTCCACTTATCCCACAATAATACTGAAAGTTTGGGGATAGGACTTTCCTAGTGCGACCTTTTTTGTTTCCCCTATTCTAATTTCAATTGTTGACTATGCCAAAGAGGTCTTTGGAAGAAGCTATTCTCTCTTGCTTTATTAAAATATTGGAAACTGAAGACAAATCATTTCAAGTCACGCTTAAAAGGTGGCACTGTTATTATTTTAAAACATAAATGTTTTAAGAATTAAAATAGCAACATATCCTCTTTAAAATGCACTGTAAAAGAGAACTAAATTGTGCAGTTATCACCTGTTCAGTTACCACTTCATGCAATACCAGCAGTTTATGAGTTTGATCATAGAATAAATTCTAAAGTATTGTAGATAGTCATTCCAGACATTAATGTTTGTATTCAGTACTTTTAAAGCAAGAGGTGTGTGTGGGAGATACCTTTATCTTTATTGGTAAGATTAGAGGCTTGCAAAAAAGAAAGGGGCAAAAAATATAAACATCTCTGCTGATTATCTGCATGAGTATCTTTGAAGCCTTTGTTTAGAAATAATTTTTCCCAGTGAATTTTAACTCATTCTGTAAATTATAAATCAATTATCTTCCTTTTCCCTTAGACTATTTCCACCTGTTTGTTTTTTTTTCCTTGCTGCAAGAATGGACAAGATATGTGTGTCTTTCGTTATTTGTGAGAATAATTGGTAATATAAGTGATATGCAATTATTTTTACCAACGAGATATCTTAATTTAGAATAAATAAATTTTAATCAGTAATTGATGGATACAGTTTTGGACAAGGATATTTGTATACCTATGTGCATATACAGATGCATGCACACATTTCTTGGGAAGAAAATCTGCAAATTTTGTTTCAGCTGACAGCTCTATTTAACAAGCTCCATAGGATTTTTATTTCTCTAATTTTGTTTTTTGCCTTTCTTTGGAGGTTGTCGTTTTAAATATAGATCGTTTTCCTCTGAAGTAATATTGAGAGATGAAGCTTGTGACTGTGGAGAATCATTTCCAAATTTAGCAATGAAGAAAAGGAGAAGAGACCATTTATTGTATTCTGTTGTGACAAGAATGGAACAGTTTACATTGTTAGAAGTAGATTTGACATTTTCTGATGTATTGTGGAGCAGCTTCAGACATTTGAATTCTTTAGGCTCTTCGATACGTTCCGTGCCATTTCTATTATTTGAGTTATTTCGGCGGGTGAACACTTCATGTTTTTTTTTTAACTTTGCAACAACTGATAACTGCTTTGCTTAAATCACTGGGGTTCTCATGCAGAAGTGTTACAAGGAGCTATAACATTTGATTTGACATATGAATTAGGTGCTTATCATTGCTTAGAGTGTCTTAAGATACCATTAAGATGCTCCATTTTCATAAGACTGAGGGCCTTACTAATTTTTGTATGGTTTCCCCGAGGGCTTCATTGCAAAAAGTTCATGTCACATTTTTTTAATGCCTAGGGAAAATTAAATGTTAATTTTAATTGTACTGATTCTTTGTTAAATTGTAAACAGATAGTTTTAAATATTCCCCATCATTTTAAAATAAATATATGAGCAAAAGAAGCTGCCCACTCTTTCACGATTGATTGATTTTGTGCCATCAAGTTGTTGTTAGTTAGCAACCACATAGATCAGGGGTGTCAAACTCAATTTCATTGAGGGCCGCATCAGCATTGCAGTTGCCCTCAGGGGGCCGGGTGGGTGTGACCAACTGGGTGGGCCTGGCTAGAGTGCGTATGGCCTACTAGGTGGGCGTGGCCAGCTCTACATCGTTCGCATCAAGGGTGCCTATGGGGGCCTGGGCAGGAGTGGGACAGATCTGAGGGTCTCTGGCAGAAGGAGGGTCTCTGGGCCAGGGCCAAGGCAGTGGGGAGCTGTTCCCTCACTGTTTCCAGGATGGCTTCGCGGGCCGCATGAAACCACTTCGTGGGCCGGATCCGGCCCCCGGGCCTTGTGTTTGACATATCTGACATAGATAGATGTTTTCTGTGATGATCTGTCCCTAACCTTTCTTTCATGTTTTCTAATGGTGAACTCATTGCCACTATAATTAAGTCGGTCCACTTTACTGCTGGTTGCCTTTTTTCTCTTCCTACTACTTTAGCCAGCATTAAAGCCTTCACCAGAGTTAAGTCTTCACATAATGTGTCCAAAGTAGGGTCATTTGAGCTTGGTCACTTGCACCTCTAGTGAGAACAGATACCTCATGTATTAGCAAGGGTTCAAGACAAAGTAAAGAGAGAGACGCTCGGTAGGAGAGTTGTTCATGGGCAAGAGAACCGTATTCTGAAATTGTGTCAGGTTACCTGTGACTCCTTCATGAGCAGGTTGTGCACTTAATTTGGGAGGTATTTTTTTTTCCTTATCTTGAGTAGCGCAAGGCCTACTGTGGGGACCCTACCCCTCGATTCTTGTTCATATTTTGGAATAATATTACTTGCTTGGAGTTGGTTGTAGGCTACAGTTCAGAAACCACTGTTTTAGAAGCATACACGATAGTTCCAATTACTGATGACTTCATCTAGTCATTGAGCTAAAATGGTCCCATATTAGAAACTAAATTATATTCGTGCTCAGATTTTATCTCTTTCCTTGAAGAAAACACCCACTTCGGTTTCATTAGCGTATGGGTACAGTAACAGATTTTTTTTTTTGCTTGAAGGTGTAGTCAGAATAAATAGTAAGAGTAAACTTACATATTTGTAGTAGAACATGTCTGATTTCTTCTCAATAATAATTATTTTAATTCATAGTTCTTCAGTTTTGCTGGATTTTGACTAAACTTTGTTCGTGTGTCAGTACAGAAAACTAGATGCATCCAGAAAAAGGAATGTCCTGCAGTGTTAATTCTTATTTTGGTAAAATGCCAATAAACAATGTCAGTGTGACAGGATCTACTTCTTGTTAAGCAGAAAGGTCCCTGGTTTTCAATGGTTTGTTTTCTCTTCGTGCTACTCTGGGTAGACTTGCAGGACCTCATGTGTCCTTTGTCAGTATATAAAGAAAATAATTATCATGAGCTTCCGCTAAATGTTGAAGACAGTGCATGATTTATCCTTCCTCACAGCTTCCTTGATTCGGTCTCTTTTCAAAATACACTAATTCCAGTTCCATTCAAAGACTATATTACAAACCCCTTTTTGGGTTTTCCATTTATTTGCATTGCAGCAGAATTTATCTGCAACAGCAGCATAGTAGCTTGTCAAGTGTTTGTGGAAATATATGTTTTAGGCATACAACTGAGAGAAATACCTACCTGTTTTGTTTTATGTTGTTTTTTTAAAATCAGGAGATATTGGCTATAGTCAAATGGATGTTAGCTGGGGTGCATAATACCGTAGGATGTGTGCTGTGTCGTTTCATGGAGACTAAAAGTACACTTGGAAAGAGATAAACAGCTAATGGCTTCTGAATCAATGGTGCCAGAACAAGGAAAACATATGGTGACGGGAAAAAGACATCAAAAGCATGAAAGGACACCTTTGAACAGCGATGGGGAAGAAGACACATTTATATTTGAAGCAAATGAAGCTTGGAAGGATTTTCACAGCTCTCTTCTCCATTTCTATGAAACTGGGGAGCTTTGTGATGTGACGCTAAAGGTAGCGATTCATATCTTCTATATAACTTTTGAATTTCTGTATGGAATTTCCCATGTATTTTGTGAAGTACTAGAAGATGTATTTGCTTTTCATCATTTATATTTTCTACTGACTGGGAATGAATTTCAAGCGGTTGCATCACTTTTTTAATATATAAAAGTTGCTAGAAAACTTGCAGATATAATAGAGCAATTGGTGCTTGTTGGAATCCTGCAATGGTGCTATGTTGAGGGATCTGAACACAAATGAAAAAAAAATATCACTGTCTAATTTAAAGATATACAACTATTAAAAATATAGTACATAGATGAGTCCATTTAACTGGCATGAAATGTACCATTGAATGAATTTGTAGGCTAAAAACGTAAAGTGCACTGAGAATTTTTGCACAAATAAGAAATTCCTCCATAAACATGCCCTCTTCCTTCGTGTTAAAGAGAGTGTGGGTCTTACTTGAAACTAGCTACAATGAGATACAATGTGTTGTAGAAATAGTTATGAAGAGTTTGTAGCTGAATAAACAATGTTTTGCGCTTAGCAGTTCAGCTAGTGCAGACATGTCAAACACAAGGCCCGGGGGCCAGATCCAGCCCGCGAAGTGGTTTCATGTGGCCCGCGAAGCCATCCTGGAAACAGTGAGGGAACGGCCCCCACTGCCTTGGCCCTGGCCCAGAGACCCTCAGATCTGTCCCACTCCTGCCCAGGCCCCCATAGGCACCCTTGATGCGAACGATGTAGAGCTGGCCACGCCCACCCAGTAAGCCATACACACTAACCACGCCCACCCAGTAGGCCACACCCACCCAGGCCATACCCACCCGGCCCCCTGAGAGCAACCGCAATGCTGATGTGGCCCTCAATGAAATTGAGTTTGACACCCCTGAGCTAGTGGTTAAGCAGAAAGTTGTTCACATTAAAGGTGTGCTGTTACATGTGTACAATTTATCATACAGCTTTAAAAAAAGTATAAAGGAGTTGAATAGACATAGTGATAGTTTTGGCACAGTTAGCTATCTGAGTTAGCTAATCAAGGAGAGAAGCAACCTAGAACTAAGGAGAAACTTCCTGACAGTTAGAATAATTCACCAGTGGAACAGCCTGCCTCCAGAAGCTGTGAATGCTCCAATACTGGAAGTCTTTAAGAAGCGACTGGACAGGGTTTCCTGCCTGAGCAGGGGGTTGGACTAGATGACCTCCAAGGTCCCTTCCAACATCATCATCATCATCATTATTATTATTATTATTATTATTATTATTATTATTATTATTATTATTATTAAATAATGAAAAGGGCAGCTGATTCAGCAACTGAATAAATTTGCTAATTGTTAATTGTAAAATAGAAATTAATACTTCAACCATCTTCAGGTAGGAAGAAAAAAGGGCAAACTGGAAAAATTTGCACCAGATAAGTAACACTTTCTAACAGTAGAAGCAAAATGAAAATATTTGCAAGAACTTTCAATTTGCTGAAATATTAATAAAGTGTGTTATCAGACATTCTATTTAATTTCTGGACTTTGTGAGTCCCTTTAAATAATGAGCCACAGTAGCTTTACTAAATGATGGCGGGCACCTGAATCCCAACCCCAATACTTATTTTGTCATCTTGCTTTGTTTTTGTAAATTCACTTGAAATTTGAGTGTGAGCAGCTATCCTGGTGTTACTGGAATGTTCTGGGTTTGAAAACATGTTTTCAACCTAGGATCAGTTCTTGTGTGGTCAAAACAATATCAGTACAATGTATGTTTAAAAACCCTCTTCAGTGTTCATGACCAATAATTTATTTAGCTGTGGTTCTCTCTTTGCTGTAGGCCAGGGGTAGGCAACCTTGGCTCTTTTATGACTCGTGGACTTCAACTCCCAGAATTCCTGAGTCCACGAGTCATAAAAGAGCCAAGGTTGCCTATCCCTGCTGTAGGCCAAATTGAGCTACTATTAATGTTCTTACGTGTTTTCCTTACAGGTGGGTTCAAAGTTGATTACTTGTCACAAGCTTGTCCTGGCTTGCGTTATACCTTACTTCAGAGCCATGTTTCTTTCTGAAATGGCAGAAGCTAAACAATCATTGATTGAAATCAAAGATTTTGACGGTGATGCCATTGAAGACTTGATCAAGTTTGTGTATTCATCCCGACTAATGCTGACAGTTGACAATGTCCAGCCTCTCTTATATGCTGCCTGCATTCTCCAAGTGGAGGTAGTGGCCAAAGCTTGCTGTGAGTACATGAAGCTGCATTTTCATCCTTCAAATTGCCTGGCAGTGAGGGCCTTTGCAGAGAGTCACAACCGTGTCGACTTGATGGACATGGCTGACCACTATGCCTGTGAACATTTTGTTGAAGTGGTGGAATGTGAAGACTTTGTGAGTGTATCACCTCAGCACCTTCATAAACTGTTGTCTTCAAGTGACCTGAGCATTGAGAATGAAAAGCAAGTTTATTGTGCTGCAATTAAATGGCTTTTGGCCAATCCCCAGCACCATGCTTTATGGTTAGATGAAATAGTTGCTCAGGTAAGAACCAGATGAGAGTAGGAGAAAAGTGTTAATACAATTTACCTACATTGTTTCTCTGATTGTATTTTTTTTCATTTATGGTGGTACTTTCAAACAGTCATATTTTTCTTTATGCAGTGTTAGCTATATACGGTATGTATAAACGGCACAGGTGGTTCTCTAACTTCAGCCAAACAGGTACCCTTTGGTTTTGTTAGGTTCAACTTCTTGTCTCCATTTAGACTTGGAGACAGTATGGAAATAGATTCCATTAACCTAGCTTACACTATATGTCCTGATGCTCTTTGTCCAGTTACTGATTAGATCAGCCTAGGTCTCCAGGTTGAAAATTAGCAGCCACTGTTGTTACACCTTTTGTTCAATATTGACAGTCCCGCACTATATAATTATGTAAATGAGAACTTGCAGCATAAGGTAAGGACGCTGGCAGGAAGGATGACCAAAGAATGCCTAATAGGTGAATTGGAAGTAAATTCATTGTCATTTGTCCTCAAGGATATTCCCTCTCCATTTAGTGCTTGCTGCTGAGATGAGACAATTTCTGTAGTTTACCTTGAATAAATGACAGTACCTGGTAAGCTCATTAATGGAGATAATCTTTGCCACATGATATTTAACATACCGTAGTAGGATTTCTATCGGCAGGCTTTTGACTATTTAGCTGAGAAGATCTTCAGCTCTTTCAGGATGTCTTCAATGAACAGGCCATTAAGAATTGGTTTGGGTAGCATCTCTAGTGGTACAGAGTGCTTGGTGTTATTCTTTCCAATCTGGACTTGCATTGCAATTTTGTCCTAATGAAACATGCATATTGCACCTTTGCACTGGTTGAATAAAATTAAAACTAGTTTAACCAACCAGGCTTGTTGATAAGCAAATGTTATTTATTCTTGAAATTCGTTGCTGACACTATGTCGGTTATCTGGTAAGAGTAGGCTAAAATTCTCACAGCCTTCAATAATGCAGCAGCAAGAAAGAAAATGCTCTGTAGCATGGCATTCTCTCATTTGTCAAAGTGATATGGGAAGATGTTAATTTAGGTCTTGATGCTGTTCAATTCATCGTTTATGTTTGTTCCCCTAGGTACGCCTTCCTCTATTACCTGTTTCTTTCCTTATGGGAGTTGTCGCAAAAGAAAAAATAGTCAAGCAGAACTTAAAATGCAGAGATTTGTTAGATGAAGCAAGAAACTACCATCTTCATTTAAGCAGTCATACGGTACCAGATTTTGAATATTCTATTCGGACAACGCCAAGGAAACACACAGCAGGTATCTTATTTTTTCCTGATACACCAATGGTATAAATTCTGTAAAATCATGTTAATGAGTTCACTGTGCTTTATTTGATACCCACTGAATTGTATTAATTAGTTTAAATCTTATCAAATAAGGTGTTCTCCATTTCATTTTTCTTATTAGGTGTCCTTTTCTGTGTTGGGGGACGTGGTGGATCAGGTGACCCATTTCGCAGTATTGAATGCTACTCAATAAATAAAAATAGCTGGTTTTTTGGTCCTGAAATGAACAGTAGAAGGAGGCATGTAGGAGTAATCTCTGTGGGAGGTTCGTAAAAAGAAAATTCTATTGTCAAATAATTCTGTATTTCATTGTAGCTTTATGATTAAGATTTTAAGATTTAGATTTATTGAGATTTTTATACCGCCCTTCTCCCAAAGGGACTCAGGGCGGTTCACAGGGCATAAATATAAACAACAGTACAAACATTAAAAGATAATTAAATTAATGCCCAAGTTAAAACCAGAATAATAAAACAAACCTATAAAAAACCCAAGTACCCCCATCAGGCCAGACCCGCTAGTTCGAATAAATGGGTCTTCAACCCGCGACGGAAGGATCGGAGGTCTGATGCCATCCGGAGCTCAACCGGCAGTTGGTTCCATAACGCCGGAGCACCCACAGAGAAGGCCCTCCCCCTGGGGGCCACCAGTCGACATTCCCTGACAGGAGGCACCCTGAGGAGGCCCTCTCTGTGGGCGCGCACAGGGCGGAGGGGAGTCGACGCCGGCAGCAGGTGGTCCTCGAGGTATCGCGGACCCATGCCATGTAGGGACTTAAAGATCATAACCAAAACCTTGAACCTTACCCGGAAGACAACTGGTAACCAATGCAGCTCACGGAGCAAAGGTGTAACATGGGAGTACCGGGAAACTCCCAAGACAACTCTCGCGGCCGCATTCTGTACCAGTTGGAGCCTCCGAGTAGTCTTCAAGGGAAGTCCCATGTAGAGAGCGTTACAGTAGTCTAGGCGAGAGGTCACGAGCGCATGAGTGACCGTACACAAGGCCTCCCGGTCCAGATAGGGCCGCAACTGGCGCACCAGGCGAACCTGGGCAAAAGCCCCCCTAGTCATTCTGTCAACCCTGTAATCACTATATTTTCCGAGGAGGAAGAAAACTCTGAATTTAAGATGATTATCACAAAAGCAAAGCAAAAAAGGTAGTTAGGGGAGGAGAATGTTCTGTATAGAGTGATGTGATGTCCTTCCAACCAATCCTTTGTCAGATGTTAGTTTGTTCCAAGAATCGTAATGATATCCTATAGATTAAATGCTTTAATAGAAAAGTAAAATTTGCTGACTTTTACATTTGTAGCCATTTAATTCAGCAAGTCATACAGGAAGAAAGAGTTTCTTCTGGGGAAAAAAGAAACATTTCAGTTAATTTGGCAAAACATTTCTTAACTACAGCTGGCTATGTTGGGGCAAATTGTACCAATTTCAACTGCTGTAATATTAACGATAAATAGCAATAAAATAAGATGATTGGCTACTCTTCTTCTTAAGAAATATATTGTCTGATCATTTCAGGTAAAGTTTATGCTGTGGGTGGGCATGATGGAAACGAACACCTAGGCAGCATGGAAGTATTTGATCCTCTCACAAATAAATGGATGATGAAAGCATCAATGAATACCAAAAGGTAGGTAAATTTGGAGGTGTGCCATCCTTATCAGAAATGGGTAGATTCCAGACTTGCGGTCCTGCGCAGTAGCGCAGCACTCGAGTTCAGGGCTCCGTGCCCTTCGGCCGAATTTCTTCCTGTTAGGGGACCCTAAATGGGCCAGAAGCTGCCCCAAAGAGAAGGAAGGAAGTCGTGGGTACCACCCGATAGGTTCAGGAGAAGCCTTCCAGAGACCAACAGGAAAAAGGCTAGCCTAACTTCAGAGTCTAGCCCAAGCTACAAGCAACCGAAGTCAAAAGCATTATTTTAAGCTCATTGTATACAACGCGTTTGAATCTGGGTAAGAACATCGATTTTCTCTATCATGCATATCAACTTTCCTGAAGAAGAAAAAATCCCTAGAAGCAAAAAACCTCAGAAAATGAAGGAGGGGGATCTTTGCCCCATCCTTTTATTAACGGAAACGGTGAATTAAACCTTTTATGGAGGACCAAAACATTGAAATAAAATGACTGTAAAACCTAAATTTGGATAAGTTTGAAATTGCTGAATGGTTAAGATTCTCATTTTAAAGGCAATTTGTTCATTTTAAAAATAAACCGATGCTGACATCTTTTGGTGGATGAAGACTATGACAGCTATGGCTTTCAATTTCATTGAGGGCCGCATCAGCATTGTGGTTGCCCTCAAGGGGCCGGGTGGGTATGGCCAGGGTAGGCGTGGCCTACTGGGTGGGCGTAGCTAGAGTGCATATGGCCTACTGGGTGGGCATGGCCAGCTCTACATCGTTCGCATCAAGGGTGCCTATAGGGGCCTGGGCAGGAGTGGGACAGATCTGAGGGTCTCTGGCAGAAAGAGGGTCTCTGGGCCAGGGCCAAGGCAGTGGGGGCCGTTCCCTCACTGTTTCCAGGATGGCTTCGTGGGCCACATTAAACCACTTCGCGGGCCGGATCCGGCCCCTGGGCCTTGTGTTTGACATGTCCGTTCTAGAAGGTGATTCAGAGCACATAGGAATACAAATGTAATACTCGTCTGAAACACCTAAAAGCGGCTCCTAGTAATCCCAGGGAAAAGGCGTGGGTGTCTTCCCATCCTTGCATTTTCCAGAGTACTTTTGGACAACCAGATCTGAGGCCCTGCGTAGCCCTAAAAGTTACCCCTCTTGGGGTATATTCCAACCTTGGGAATAAGATGAACCTGCTGCAACTTTCTATCCTACAGTGATTAAAAACATGAAGTGAGAGTGCAGACCCTGTGAATTATTGTATTAACCCAATTCAGAATTTTGCACACAAACCTGGTTAAAATTTCTGGATTTGAAAGAACATCAAAATAGGACTAAGCATGTACTACAAGCCAGAACTGGAAATAAAATATAAAAAAAGGCTTCAGGCTCATAAGAAGTATTTTAATCAGTTTTGGAGTAAGCATGCATATGTATACATGCATATGTCAGGGAATACAACTAGTGCCCTGGATTCAATCTCTATAACGGGTGTCAAACTCAATTTCATTGAGGGCCGCATCAGCATTGCGGTTGCCCTCAAGGGGCCAGGTGGGTGTGGCCTACTGGGTGGGCGTGGCTAGAGTGCATATGGCCTACTGGGTGTGGGCATGGCCAGCTCTACATCGTTCGCATCAAGGGTGCCTATGGGGGCCTGGGCAGGAGTGGGACAGATCTGAGGGTCTCTGGCAGAAGGAGGGTCTCTGGGCCAGGGCCAAGGCAGTGGGGACTGTTCCCTCACTGTTTCCAGGATGGCTTCGCGGGCCACATGAAACCACTTCGCGGGCCGGATCCGGCCCCCGGGCCTTGTGTTTGACATGTCTGATATAGGACTTGGCAAAATCTGGAAAAAACTAATTTCTACTTGTGACCTTCAAAGGTCTAACAATAGAGAACAGCTGTGGCAAAAAACAATCTGGGCTGCAGACAAAGAGAGACTTATAAACTTTAGGGAACAAAAAAAAACCCTTTTTTAACTTTTTGGATTACAAGTATCTTCTTAACTCTGACTCTAAAGCTATTTGCAGAGAAAAGAAAACTTGGATTCTTGGTCACCATGGAAAATCAGAGACTTATAGAAAGAACTTATCAAGAAAAAATAAATACCTTTCAAGAGGAGACATATGATATGTTGCAACTAATTCAAACAACAATTATTTCAAACTACAAAGAAATCCCAAATAACTTTGAAAATGTAAACCAATTCATCTCCAATTTAACTTTACAACAACAAAATCCCAGAAAATAACAATACAGAAGGAACAGATAAAACAGATAATTGAATACAAATTTGGGGATAGAGCCTTAAAGATGGAACCTAACAAAACAAAGAAGTATGATTTAACCCAAGTGAAAAAAAAATTACAAGAAATACTGGATTTGGAAAAGACAACTTATACTTTAACACAGAGGTATCAAACTGCTGGCCCGCAGGCCAGATGTGTCACTGCGAAACCACACCCACCCGATTGCCGACAATGGCAAAAAAGTTCTGATACGTTGCATGACATCATGTGACGTCGCGAGTTTGACATGTATGCTTTAACACCACAAAACAAATTTGAGGATAAGAAAAAAGATTGGACAAAATGGACTGCGGAGATGTCAGGAAAAACAGTAGAACTGAAGAGACAAAAATGATAAGAGAAACAGAAAAAGAAAGAAAAAGATTTCAACAAACACGAATGGGCAAATGCCTCTTACAAAGATATTGTACTTGATTTACCTTTTATATCTACAATAACAAGAATATGGAAAGATTATTTGATTCAGCAGAACATATTGATTAAGAAAGATACTGCGCAAAAGAAAAAGGCTAAAGTGAAAATTAAGAAAATAGATGGTGGGACCTATCAGAGAGAATATTTTAAAAAGAAACACCTGTTTGAATATGGTTAAAGAAATAGATTTTGGATGTGAATTTTATTTTAAGAGGGAAGAGCCCCTCAAGTAACAATAGTACTTTCTTTTTCTTCTTCTTTTTATGAGTAATATAAAAGAGTTGGAATGGCTTATATAAAGGAAATGTTTTAGATATTTAAAGGTGATTGACTTTAAGAAAATTACAATGGATTAAAAAATGTTTTGAATAAGAGTTAAAAGACTGGACAACTAGATTTATTAAATGGAATATTTAAAGATTAAATATATTTTAAATTATGGTAAAGAACAGAAAAAAATGGAAATAAATATGTATTAGCTTATAGGAAACATGGATTTTAAGTAGCATACTATCCTTTTATTTTTTCTTTATTCTTATTCTTCATTTTTCTTTTTTTTAGTCTTATTTATTCCTTAAGAAAGGTAAAAGTACTGGGATGGCTTACATGAGAAAAAATAGACTTAAATATTTAAATGTAATTAACTTTGAGAAAATCCTAACCAGTAAGAATGTTTTGAACATTGTGGGGAAAATAAATGTAAACAAGAATTGTAAACAGGATCCATGATGAGGCAACCAGAATGACTAGATAAAAAAGAAATATTATATTGATGTGATTATTATCTGTAGAAATATTAGAAAATTTTTTATACTCAATTGTTATTTACCAAAATAACAAGAATTGTATTAACTTAAGGTTGGTAAAAGAGAACATTATCGGAAAAAGAGGAAATCAAGTAAAGTTATTATGTGGATTATAGATTATAGAAACCCACTGTTAGTGAATGTTTCTTAAATGTAAACCCAGACAACACACTGTTTACCAAATATTAAGGTGACTATGTTAAAAAATCAATAAAACATATTTTAAAAAAAGAAAAGAAATCGGTAGATTCCTTTGAGACGTTGTTTATCACGTAGTTGTCATGGACCAAGTAAGTAAACACACCCAGAGCCTCCATACTCATTTTTTATTTCATTTATTTATTAATCACATTTGTACAGCCACCCATCCCACCGAAAGCAATTCTGGGCATCTTACTGCAAGTGGATAAAACAACAAATATAAAAACTGCAAAGATAAAGCTACAAAATATCTTCATCCAAAATAAATTTGCGATTTGGGGAAAGAATAATGGAAATTTGAAATGCAGATGAGGCGTTAAGATTAAAAGGTTAAAAATCAGAAAAAGTGCAAAGCAATCGTATAATTGTCTTAAATCTGACATTCGTAGCTAAGATGGGCTAGGAATATTTTTTAGTCAGTATAGGTTGTTAAAAAAAATCTAGCTTCTCAAAGTTGGCAATAGATTGGTCATAATAAGGGGAACTCTATAGTCAGAAGGGATATTGAAATTAAAATATATTTATTGAAAATAAATAGTCACTGCATTGGTTGCTGATAGACTCCAAGTTTAATTCAGGGTGTTGACCTATAAAGACCTATGTGGCTTGGCTCCTCCAGCTAGACCAGGGATCTTCAAACATGGCCCCTTTTATGACTTGTGGACTTCAACTCCCAGAATTCCTCAGCCAGGCTAGACTCTGCTTATGTATACTCACTGAGAGAAATCAAAAGGATACGGGCTTGTTGTCCTTTCACAGTATGGGAAATTTTGCCTCGACCCCAGAGGCATACCTAGCATTCTCCCTAATGGTTTTCCATAAGGCAGTTAAGATAGATCTTTTTGAATGGGTTTTTGGAAGCTCAGTGATGGGGGAAGTCAGCGATTGGTTCGCCAGCAGTCTAGCAGTTCTTTTTGATGACTTAACGTATTTTCTTTTTCTGTTTTGGTAAACTATTTGTAATAAATAAAACCTGGGATTTATTACATTACATCACATGTTGACCTTTGTCACCCAAGTGAATTAAAGATAAAACTGCACGTGCTTTAAAACACGCGTTGCCTTATTTTAAAATTCAGTTGGATAAGCGGCTGTGTGCTCTTTTTTTTTTTAGGAGAGGAATTGCTCTTGCCTCTCTGGGGGGTCCCATTTATGCCATTGGAGGCTTAGACGATAACACTTGCTTCAGCGAGGTGGAGAGATACGACATGGAATCCGACCAGTGGAGCGGAGTTGCATCTATGAACACCCCTCGGGGAGGAGTTGGCGCCGTAGCCATTCTGGTAAGCAAGTTGAAGTGAACAGCAAACATTGCCTGCTGCAGCAGAAACAACAGGATAGATAACATGGAGTCCTTCAACTGGAACTATATTCAGTTAAGGCCCTAGTTTCCAGTAGTAAATAAGCCGTGGAATGGAACAGGCCAGAGGAAATAGAGCAATACGATCGTTATAAACATCTGAGACGGCTGAACGTTTTTCAGAATTTTGCATTTTCAGTTTATTCAGTTGGATTACAGCGACTACTCTTTCATTTTTACAGTTCAAATTAATTTTGAGATAATTAAACTTAGGCTGACAAAGGGTAAATTAGAAAATGTGATTTAAGATAAAAGTATGTATTTAATGTGCTGCACGTATATATATGAATTTATAGAATCTTAACTTATTTCTCATTTTAGAATAATGTCTATGCTGTTGGTGGAAATGACGGTGTGGCTTCTCTCTCTAGTGTGGAGAAA
Organism: Vipera berus; assembly: GCF_964194415.1. Classification (NCBI taxonomy): domain Eukaryota; kingdom Metazoa; phylum Chordata; class Lepidosauria; order Squamata; family Viperidae; genus Vipera; species Vipera berus. The sequence goes on along the minus strand of NC_138209.1, from coordinate 13,310,059 downwards.
TATGATCCTTACCTTGATAAATGGATAGAAGTGAAGGAAATGGGTCAGCGGAGAGCTGGCAATGGGGTTAGTGAACTTCATGGCTGTTTATATGTGGTAGGTGAGTAATGTTCAGCCCTTTCTCCCTTTTGATCCCCTATATTCTCAAGAGCTTTGCTTGAACTTCAATCACAGAAGCAGATTGTGGTGAAGAGAAGACCAGTCTTCTGTGAGTAAACCATTGCAGCCAACATGTACAGGGCTACCACAAAGAAGAGGGAGTCAACCTAATTGCCAAAGCACCTGAAGGCAGATCAAGAAGCAGTAGCTGGAAACTAATCAAGGAGAAAAGCAATCTAGAAATAAGGAGAAAGTTCCTGACAATTAGAACAATTAACCAGTGGAACAACCTGCCTCCAGAAGTTGGTGTTCCATCACTGGAGGTTTTTAAGAAGAAATTGGAGAACCACTTGTCTGAAGTGGTGTAGGGTCTCCTGCTTGAGCAAGGGGTTGGACTAGAAGACCTCCAAGGTCCCTTCCAACTCTTTTATTCTAAGTATGAGTGTCTGTGAATTCTGACTGCTGAGCATAAAGGCTGCTCTTCTGATGAAGGAGCAGGTGCAGGGGCCGGACAAGTAGTTGGACCTGGCATGTTGAGTTACTCTGAGGACTTAGTTTGACTACAAGAGTCTGTTATGGTTTTCAAACCCAATTCCTGAATGCTCAAGGGAGTGAGGAGAAGGATCTCCAGCAGTTTACTTCTTTAGAGGGTTTAGTACAGGGGTCTCCAACCTTGGCAACTTTTAAGACTTATGGACTTCAATTCCCAGAATTCTGGGAGTTGAAGTACACAAATCTTAAAATTGCCAAGATTGAGGGCTCCTGGTTTAGTGTTTGCTGGTCAGAAGCTGGTTACTTGCTAGTCACCTGTCTGTCTTACAGGGATTTCTACCACATGCATGTAACATACCTGATAATGTTAGTTTGTAAATATTAGGCTAAAGTAATAGCTTTTTTTGGAGTGGAAATAGTCCATCTTTTACAATAAACCTATCATTGCTTGTGTTAAGTATTCTCTTAGCAAGTATGTTGTGTTTGAATGGTGTTTGAATAACAGAATATATGGTATGCATCCTACATTGTTGGTCTATAAAACTATTAACCACAAAGAATCATATCCCTGTCTATATATTTTTGTGCAGGTGGTTTTGACGACAATTCTCCACTTAGCTCGGTTGAGAGATTTGACCCCCGCACGAATAAGTGGGAATATGTAGCAGAACTAACAACTCCCAGGGGTGGAGTTGGCATAGCAACATTAATGGGCAAAATTTTTGCTGTTGGAGGACATAATGGGAATGCTTATCTGAATACCGTGGAAACCTTTGATCCAGTAGCAAATAGGTAATTTGAAGCCATCTTTGTACTCCAAGTGTTTGAAAGTAATGCTTAAGCACATACAAAACCGCATATATTGCAAACAATGCAGCTACTTTTAACAATTTGTAAGGAAGGCACTCTGTACTCTCACATCCAAGGTCTCATTGGATGATTTTTCACAGCCTTTTGGTTTATTCGTTGCTTAATTGGCTGATTAAAAGTAGGAAGACTTTGGTATAGTTTTAATATATAATTTTCATATTTTTACACTACTCATCAAGCAGTTTTTTTTTACTCATAAATCTGTACATTTCGTGGTTAGAATCAGTGTTCTTGAGTGTGGAGTAGCTTGAGGTATTGATTTTTAAGCAAACCCTTGCTCTTGTAGAGAGGCAACATTAAGGTGTGGATTGGCATGCCTTACTTTTCTTCAGCATTGTTTGTAGCTTAAAAGCTGCACAGTTTACTGTTAGTAAATTTGCTTTCAAGAGTTTATAAATTAGGGAGAAATTTATTTATTTTATTTTATTTTATTATATTTATATACCGCCCTTTCCCTGAGGACTCAGGGCGGTTTACAGGGAATTAAAAAACCAGCAATACAAAAGTTAAAACCAATTTAAAAAAAGATTAAACTAACCCTGTGCAATTAAAACCCCGATTAAAATAAGTTACTCCTCAGCCTGGGCCCGAGAGCTCAAAGAGCCAGGTCTTCAGGCCCCGGCGGAATGACCGGAGGTCGGGGGCAGTCCTCAGCTCCACTGGCAGCTGGTTCCAGAGGGCAGGCGCCCCCACTGAGAAGGCCCTATCCCTGGGTATCACCCGCCGGCAATCTCTTACCGGTGGGACCCTGAGCAGACCCTCCCTGTGGACAAAGGTACAAAGGTTTCAAATTTGGTGCTTTTGTCTTTGTTTGAATCTGTTTTCAGTGATTGATTTTTTTTAAACAATTTGGTTCATTGTGTCATGTCACAATGTGATTTTTGGTTCTTATTTTGGCTTAGTTTGCTGTGGTAATTCAGCCATTGTGATTCAAACCATAGTTTATGAGTGCGGTGTGGAGCCCGTCCAGTGACTGAAGTCATATGTTGTCATGAATCACGATTTATTTAACTGTAGTTTGTTGGATGCATCTCTGTTAAGTAGATTTCAATAAGCTAAGCCATAATTTATGGACCATGGTTTCACAATATTTCACATTTGGCTGAAGTGGCTTGCGAGTTTGTGTGATCCCAATCTCTGTTTAAAATGATCTTTACTGTTCTACCTTCAGCAAACTTCTTCATGTGTTTAATTTCAACTTAAGTATTTAAATAGACACAAAAATAAAAATATTTTGAAATTGAATTGGTACATGAGATTGAGATGTATCTAACCTCCAACCTAACTTTTTTCACATTAGGATTAGGAAAAAGCAAACCAACTTGACTTGCATTTCTTTCTTTCTTTTTTTTCAGGTGGGAGCTTGTGGGCTCCGTGTCTCACTGCAGAGCTGGGGCAGGAGTTGCTGTGTGCGCTTGCCTGAGCAGTCAAATCCGCGACGTCGGTCAAGGTTCTAGCAACGTGGTGGACTGCATGTGAATTTGGCTTGAAGTCTGCAATGATTGTGAAATGCTTTAAGCCACCTCACTATTGTACAAATGTTTAAAGCAATATATGTAAATATACTAGGATAGTTTTTGTATGAAAGTCTGAGTGCTGTGGAAGTTTTAACAATATTTACTTACAATAAGAAGTATTCAATTCAAAAATAGAACATGTATTCAATGGTAGTTTAAAATAATGTCCCTTTATCTTCATAGGAAACTTGATAAATGATTTCATTTCAGACATTGGCTTACAAAGTATTCCAGAATGTAACTATTACCTATGAATCTTATTCTGCGATGTTCTCAGATGCACCTTTTGAAATGCTTATGCAGGTAGTCCTCAAGTTACGACCACAATAGAGCCCCAAATTTCTGTTACCAAGTTTTGCTCCATTTTATGACCTACCTTACCACAATTAAATAAATCACTGCAGTTATTAAGTTAGTAACACAGGTGATCAAGTGAATCTGGCTTCTCCATTGATCTTGCTTGTCAGAAGGTGAACAAAAGGGGATCATGTGACCCCAGGACACTGTGCAACCATCATAAATCTGAACCAGTTGCCAAACATCTCAATTTTGATCATGTGATGATTGGGATGTTGCAATGGTTGTGTGGAAAAACAGTTGTAAGTCACTTTTTTCAGCACTGATGTAATTTTGAATGGTTGCTATATGAACTGTTGTAAGTTGAGGACTACCTGTACATTAGGACAGTGATGGCGAACCTTTTAGAGACCGAGTGCCCAAACTGCAACCCAACACCCACTTAGGTATTGTTGGGTGCCAGGTGAATGGGTGTGGCCCATTGGGTGGGCATGGCTGCAGTGGTAACGGCAGACTGGGTGGGACTAAAAAGTTCAATCAATAAATTCCAACTGTGTGAGATTTCTTTTTCCCGCAAGAAGCTGAAATTGATTGAACCTTTTTTTTTTTGCACATGGCGGAGGCCTAAAGTGAAATGGTTTTATAAAACCCAGCTAAAGGCCTAGGACTGGGGCAACGGCACACGTGCCCACAGAGAGGGCTCTGCGTGCCACCTGTGGCACGCGTGCCATAGGTTTGGCACCACGGCATTGGGACAATTCACTAAGACTGCACCAAGACCTCCATAAAGTACACATATTCTACTATTGTACTATGCAAGGCTTTTTGGGGGAAAAGAATGTATTCAATGAAAGAGTCAGTGGACAAAAGCACCAATGGCTATCTGGGTTTTTAGAAATTGATCAGGTATACTCTGTTCCCCCCTCCGGAGTACAAACAGACAAGCAGGCACGACTAGCAAGAGTTAATTCTACAGGCTGTAGTTAATTGCCTTCAGATAAGGCCTTGGCAGCAAAACAGGCTCGTTAGTCCGCTGGAATGAGATAATGTCCAAACAAACAGTTCAGAAGCAGATGTACAGAAGTGTTGCCAAGAATTCAGACCAGGGTTTCAAACAAGAAGCAGAGTTCCGAAGATGTGACCAGAAGTTGTTTAAACTATTGTTCGTCACAAAGTTCTGAGAGCAGCCACACCCCCTTTTGTACCTAGTGGTGTGTGGCTCAATGATTCAGCTACTCCCTGGCCTTCCTACTCATCCTATGTTGCTGCAAACGCTTGGCCCTGCGTCTTTCTCGAGGGTCTAGCCATAAGTCATCTTCACTAGACTGTATTTGCTGCAGCTGCTCGAGCTCCGTCCCAGCCTGGCTACTCCCAGGCTGCTCCTCTCAGCCTTCAGATGCAGACGGAGGCCTTGCCAGAGAGGAGGGTCCTGGAGAGGGAGGCCTTGCCAGTTCCTCCCCATCCTCGGAGTCCTCTTCCTCGGTTAGGACAGGCGCAGGGGTCAGGGCCGCAACGTATATTGTTGCCTATAACCAGTGCCACAACCTTCCTATTAAGACTGCTCAAGAGAAATGAGAAGTAGGGACTGTCACATTATAACAGACATGTCAAACACAAGGCCCGGGGGCCGGATGAGGCCTGCGAAGTGGTTTCATGCGGCCCGCGAAGCCATCCTGGAAACAGTGAGGGAACGGCCCCCACTGCCTTGGCCCTGGCCCAGACCCTCCTCCTGCCAGAGACCCTCAGATCTGTCCCACTCCAGCCCAGGCCCCCATAGGCAGCCTTGATGCAAACGATGCAGAGCTGGCCACGCCCACCCAGTAGGCCATACGCACTCTAGCCACGCCCACCCAGTAGGCCACGCCCACCCAGCCCCCTGAGGGCAACCGCAATGCTGATGCAGCCCTCCATGAAATTGAGTTTGACACCCCTGCATTATAAAATGGAAAAATACTGTATTGATGAAATCATAAATAAATAAATAAACCTTTATTGTCAAAGTACAACATGTGTACATTGAGATTAGCTGAGCCTCCCCCTGTGCTCTCTCCCCGCAACACACAGTGACAACAAACCCTCCATCCCACTACACTATGTGAACCAACTACACCACACACCGGCCTCCCAAGTCAATTCTGCACAAGATTATGTCCCATTTAAAAGCCTAACAGCCCACGGATAAAAGCTATTTTTCAGCCTGTTGGTACGGCTGGCTATATTCCTATATCTCCTACCGGATGGTAGGAGAGTAAAGAGATACCGTCCAGGGTGTGAGTCATCCCTGAGAATCTTCCTCACTCTTCCAAGGCAACGAGCCCTGGCGATGTCATCCAGTGGTGTCAGGGAACAGCCCACAATGTCTTGTGCTGTGCTCACTACCCTCTGCAATACTTTCCTATCCGCGGCTGTCAGACCAGCATACCAAACCACAATACCATACGAGAGGACGCTCTCTATGGTAGACCGGTAAAAGAGGGTCATTAGCTGTTGTTCTACCCTGTTCTTCCGCAAGATCCTAAGAAAGTGAAGCCTCTGTTGGGCCTTTCTAGCCACCTGGGTTGTGTTAACTTTCCAGGTCAGATCTTCACAGAGGTAGACTCCCAGAAATTTAAAGGAGGAAACTCTCTCTACACAGTCCTCCCCGATGTAAAGTGAGGCAGGTTCCTCCTTTTTTCTCCGGAAGTCTAACACCATCTCTTTCGTCTTGCCGATGTTTAGGTGCAAGTTGTTGTTACTACACCATATGGATAGTTTTTGTGCCTCCGCCCTATATGCTGTCTCATCCCCACCTGTAATAAGACCCACCACAGTTGTATCATCTGCGAACTTGATTATCGCAGTGGATGGGTCAGATGATACACAATCATAAGTGTATAAAGAGTACAGGTAGGGGCTAAGCACACAACCCTGTGGTGTGCCGGTGCAAAGCTTCAGGGGGGTGGACAAAGCAGACCCGACCCTCACTGTTTGTACCCGATCCCTAAGAAAGTCTTGAATCCAATCGCAGATAGCGGGGGAGAATTTCAAGTCAGTCAGCTTCTCGATGAGAATGCATCACTATCTCAACTAACTTATTTTTTTAACCATATTTGCTCAATTAACTTCCACATATCCCACTGGCAAGCTGCCCTTAGTTTACTACAGTATTGGATTTTTAAATTTTGAATCCATTGTTGACTCAACCTTAGACAATGGAGAGTTATTTTTGGTGGGTTTGTGTGTTTTTAATCTTGTAAGCTACCCAGAGGGTGACTCTTTATAATTCATATACCGTAAATAAAACGTAGGAAAGAAAGGATACGGAAAAGATGAAGAATGAAAGTAGAACTGCATGAAGAAATGTGAGTGATGTAGAAAAAATACAAGAGGATTATTTTCAACAGAATATATGCCAAAGAAATAGGCTGAGCTGATGGGAAGTATGAAAATGGATACTTAAGAGGGGAAATTGATTCTGGATAAGGAACAATACATGCAAGAGAATGTTGCAAAAGGTATACAGAATATAAAATATAGAATAACACAGTTGGAAGGGACCTTGGAGGTCGTCTAGTCCAACCCCCTGCACAGGCAGGAAGCCTCATACCATTTCGGACAAATGGTTGTCCAATCTCTTCTTAGAAACTTCTAGTGTTGGAGCATTCACAGCTTCTGCAGGCAGGTTGTTCCACTGATTAATTGTTCTAACTGTCAGGAAATTTCTCCTTAGTTCTAGGATGCTTCTCTCCTTGACTAGTTTCCATCCGTTGCTTCTTGTCCTGCCTTCAGGTGCTTTGGAGAATAGCTTGACTCCCTCTGCTTGGTGGCAACCCCTGAGATATTGGAACACGGCTATCATGTCATCCCTTGTCCTTCTTTTCATTAAACTAGACATACCCAATTCCAGCAACTGTTCTTTATATGTTTTAGCCTCCAGTCCCCCAATCATCTTTGTTGCTCTTCTCTGCACTCTTTCTAGAGTAAAGAGGACATTACTGTATACGCTTTTATCTTTAGGAGGGGGAATAGAAAGAAAAAAGATTATTCCAAATAATGTAATGAAAGAGCAAAGACCGAACAAAAGCCTCCCCCAGAATGCCATTCCAGAATAAAATGTTGAATTTTGGGATAGAAATGATGGAATATTGGAAGAATTTAGATATGTCTTTGATATCTCTAGAATCTTTCTAGGCTTTGATGTCAGTTTGACTAGTTTCCAGATCTTCCTTTCCCCCCCCCCCCATTTTTTAAGCCAGAGACAGCTTGAATAAAAGCAGAGTACTGTTTTAATGTGTTTTAATGTCCTCCAAGGTGCCTTATTTTCATTCTTTTGTATTTCTAAGTAGGTATGAAAATATTTAACATAGTGCAAGTTCTTCTTACTGCATTGGGCCTTTTGAACAAATTGTATTTTTTCAATTGTGGTACAGGCAATGAGATCAGATCTCACCTAAACCTCTTCAGACACATTTTAGCTGCTCTATTAGAAGTTCCTCATTTGCATTATACATGCGAACTCACTTTAATTCCCCATTTGCTAAAAATAGCTTTTAAAAAATGAAGACCATGAAATTGTGCCAGCAATCTGATTTTTCATTTAGGATTCAGTTTAAAGGCATATTTGATCAAGCTATTTCTCAGTGCTGGCTGGAGAATTCTGTTAGTTGAAGTCTACACTTTTTAACTTGGCCAAATTTGAAAAACACTAATTTAGGTTTACTCAGACCAAGGTTCCAAAAAAAAAAACCAACAACCAAAACCCCAAATGTGTCTGGCAATACAATTTCTATAGCTGGTCTTCGCTTCTAGTATTTTCTTTCTTCACCTCTTTAATGTGATCTTGAGTTTCCTTTCCAAATTATGAAAGTCAGTGTGGCATATTTGTAGCTATTAGCAGTATTTGTCCCAAGATGGGATTTTCAGAAAAGGCTAATTGTCAGTGGGATTGCAAAATATTGGAAGCATTGTGGTGCATCCCTGATTTAATGCTCCTGGCTGCTAGCACACTTCACGAGTTGTTGGACCTGTTTAGCATGTATTGATTCCCATTCTTGTGGTAGTGTGTCATTGGCTCTCGTGAATTTGACCTTGAAGGTGCAGCTGCAGTCCCTCTTCCCTTTAGGACAGCCACCATGCATTTTTCTTCCCTTGAACATTCCGAAAACCTTTTAACTTTTCTGCTAAATCTCATTGACAAAGTCATTCGTTTTCCCTGCTTGCTTCCCTAACAAGAAAAATGCTCTTTCATTTTTCCAGATACATTCTGCAAAAAGTATGGTGACAGGAGAGTGGGACAACTGACAAGAAATTGTGTTTTTTTTTAATCTTTCCTATTTATTTTCAAGACGGCCCTATAAATGCGCACAGAAGTCAGCCCCCTTTTGTTGAAAAAGACTTAACTGCTAGATGAGTGATAAGATTTGAGGTGGCACGTGTGCTCAATGCCGGCAGTGAAATGGCAGACTTGATTTTTGAAAGTCTAATCTTGTGGCACGTAGATGTTTGGATAACAGCCATCATTCTCACTGAAGATGGTATGGAGTTAACGCTGTATTTCAGTACATCTGCACGGTACATGTTTATGGGAAGTTTAGGGATTACATGGACTAATGATTAGTCTTGATGACTATCTTTATATACTGGATCCAAAGGTTCCCTTTCAATTTTGAGAAAGAGATTAGTATGCTTAGATGCAACAGGAAGATAAAAGCATTTTCTGTCAATGTCTATGGAGATTCTCAGTCATCCGGGTCATGGTTGTCCCAAAGGTGCTTTTTCAACTTTAGTTTTTCCTGGAAGGCATTTTGCTTTTCATCCAAGAAGCTTTTTCAGTTCTGTTCTTCAAAGCAACTTTATGAACTAAAGAAGCTTCTTCGATGAGAAGCGAAACATCTTCAACGAAAAACAAAGTCCAGTTACCTTTTGAAAGATCCCTTTGGGATCTTCTGTGAATAGTATTTTGTTTTTTTAATAGGCTGGAAACTTACGAGTAGAAAAAAAAGAGGAATTGTCTGGGAACTCTAGTTAGCCAGCTTCATACTGTGTGCCTAAATTTAGACTCATTTTTTTTCAGACCGCCTTCAAAACATTTTGCCTACCAAATTGTATTAAGCAGTTGTTTCCAAAAGAGGGCGCACAAGAGCCACATTTACCATTCTAATAGAGCACAAGTTTGTACTGTGAAAATTTATTCTGAACCACAGGGACTTCTAAAATGGTAAACCGGTTTAAAAATCCAGGCTTAGTCTGCTTTAACAACTTGCCATTACTTCATGCACAAGAGACTTCTGTGGCATCCTCAAAACCAAAGGATTAAAGCTGACAAGGCTGGATCAGTAACTTTGCAGATTTGGGACTACTTATGACAAATGAATTTTGTAAAAAAAAACACAAAACCCTGCAAATAAAGTTAATATGATTAGCGCTAAGATTGGACAAAATAAGGGCCCAGTGTGATTTTTGCCTGGATAGGCTTGATCACTTAAAAAAAAGGGGATTCTTTTGTGTACAAGGTGTTTTAGGCATTTCTTATTTATAAATTTGCTTTGAACATGGACAGTTTCTTTAGAAGCCACAGACTTTTTTAGTAATTTTATACAAATATAAAAGAGCACGTTTTATGGACTTCAACACACTTGCAATTAAGATTGTTGAGATTTCCATGCAGCTATGAAACAGTTTACCTGGTCCTTAATTATTAATTTAAATTTGTGTTCTATTCATATATGTTCAGATAGTTTCAGTATCCTTTTTCAGCCCTAAAATACTGAAAGACAAATGATGAGAAAGAGGGATGGATGGATAGACATAGTTAACGGGGACAGATAGCATCAAACCATTTATTTAAAACAATCGGAGCACCAACCCAGTGTTCTAAGGAAGAATTTGTGTGTTAGACTAGAGCAGACATGTCAAACACAAGGCCCGGGGGCCAGATTCGGCCCGCGAAGTGGTTTCATGTGGCCCGCGAAGCCATCCTGGAAACAGTGAGGGAACGGCCCCCGCTGCCTTGGCCCTGGCCTAGAGACCCTCCTCCTGCCAGAGACCCTCAGATCTGTCCCACTCCTGCCCAGGCCCCCATAGGCACCCTTGATGCGAACGATGTAGAGCTGGCCATGCCCACCCAGTAGGCTATACGCACTTTAGCCACACCCACCCAGTAGGCCACGCCCACCCAGGTCACACCCACCCGGCCCTCTGAGGGCAACCGCAATGCTCATGCGGCCCTCAATGAAATTGAGTTTGACACCCCTGGACTAGAGTAGTAGCATGGCTTACACTGTAGTAGATCAGATATCTGCAAGAGGCAGTGAAACTCACACATCTTAGTTGGTATCCAACGTAAAATCTGATTTGACGTTTCACTGAACTGACAGAACTCTTTGAAAGTGCGACACTGCATGCGTCAGGTTGTCTAGTTTATGGATAAAATATGCTAATAATACACAATTCGTTTTACAGTCTATTTCTCTTGTAAATGAAAAATATTTTTTTTCATTTTGTACGTGTCTTATCCACGATGGCAGTCCCAATTCTGCTTTATATTAGGCTGGGAAAGACTGATACATGAAACAAATATGTTTTTGCTGGAAGCCAAAATTTACTTGAGTTTTGACAAAAAAAGCGCCCCACAGCTTAACCACCATGGGGATTCACTTAATGGCTGCTCCAAAAATGAAATCAGGTTGGTTGTGATGACACACTTTATGACCGCCATAAGTTGAGAACTACCTGTATTCAAGAATGTTATGCCTTAAATCCATTGCTATGGAATCAGCCCTGCTTTGTATTATTGAAATTATGTTATCATTTGAGAAGGAATGGGGATTTTGATATGGTAGATACCTGTCTTCTGTTTCATAGTTGGTATACTTAAATCCATTTCCATCAAAAAATATTCTGATCCGTCAATATAACGCTACCATATTGATCCATTTGGTTTTTGAGACTGTCATGGGAAATACCCTTGTTAAAGATTAATGATCAGAGCAACTGACACAAAAGATGCTGTTTCATTTAATATTTATTTATTACCCCACAGAATTTAAACAAATCAATCTGGAAATACCACCAATATACAGGGCAGAAAATATTTACAAGATGGAGACACAACATCCCATAATAAATTTAAATGTACAGATTTTTTTCCACTCTGTTCCCATGGTTTCATTATTAAAAAAGGATAGTTAAAAGAAATTGCCCTTTAAAAATAAAATTGTCATCAACTTAATGTTCAGTCCACATCTCCAGTGTCAATGGAACTTGCAAATTATTAAATTATGGTTATCTTAGATATATAGAACATAGTCAATTTTAAATACGTTAATTATAATTCTAAATAAATATCTGGGAAGAAAGCTGCTTTGAGTGCGCAGCTCCACAGACCTGTGTTTAAAAATGGAAAAACATTTTGTTTCTTGCTCCTTGGATGGAGACCTGAAAGCTCGACTCTGGATGAAATTCATGAAACATCCATTTAGAACTGGGAATCAACAGAGCCTACACAATGGATTCTGCTCATTAATTAAATTGGTCTTTTTAAAGGAAAAAAAATTAAAATTAAGGTTCCTAAACCCGAACCCCACAAATGGACTGTTTCTCTGCAATTCCATGTAAAATTAAAACAGAAGGGGGGGGGGAAATCACAGAACACAAAGTTTTTTTTTCCAAATTGGAGAATTATCTTCACTTCTCTGGAAAACTGAGAAGCTTTCCTCCCCTTTGGTTCCGGAAGAGGTTTTATACAGTCTTTCCTGAACCATAGCAAACTTTTTATTTATTTTTTTATGAAATGAAACCTCTATTGCTTTTTTTTTCTTCTTTCTTTCTACCATTTTGTGAACAGTCATATAAAACCAGTCGCACAAATGCACAGCAGCAGCCTTGATGTTTCTTTTTCACAGGGAGATTAGTCAACTGAATCTCTGGGATTGAACAAACTTTGGAATAAAGTGCTCAATGAGCGGGCTGAAGTGGGCGGGGGGGGGCCTTAACTGAGGATTCTTTATATCAGAATATAGTTAATAAAGCAAAAGCAGCAGCAAAGGATCCAGCTGGTTCAGGAGATCAGGAGAGGGAAGAGGGAGAAAGGAGGAGGAACTAGAGAGAGCGCTGGATCCTGAGTCTACACAAAGATTGATGGGGGAAAGGTGGTGTGTGATAGGCAACAGGGAAACAAAGCACATTTAGTGTTCACCTGTTTCTCACCCCCAGGTCTGGAGTTTCCGTTATCAGTTTAGTGTGATGTAAGGCAGTGGAGGACAACCAGCCCACTCTCCCATACTCGGGCCAAATTCCTTCTCCAAGGAAAAGCAGGTACCAATCCAGTTGCATTTCAAACCTGATCTTCTGATGTCCTTTCCCCATTCCCGAGATATCCTTTGCAGCGCTTTTTGTGAGTTAAAAAGTATTTCTGATCGGGAACCCTGCATGCCCCTGTATAATAAAGAGCGTGGCGCTTGTGGAGACCAAAGCCTTTACTGGGAGGTGCCCCAGAATTCCCCCCCAAAATCTGACACAATTTTGAAAGTCTTAACCAAGATGGGCAGTAATCTCAAGCAACTTCTGACATGAGGTTTCAGCAGATCAGGAGCAGGGTAGTATTAGGAGCCTGCCCCCCCAAAAAAAAGGTTGCTGAGGCCTGCAGTACAGGAATGAAGCTAAGGCAGGGGTCTTCAAGCTTGGCCCTTTTATGACTTGTGGACTTCAACTCCCAGAATTCCTCAGCCAGGCATGCCTGGCCAGGCACGCTGGCTGAGGAATTCTGGGCGTTGCAAGTCCACAAGTCATAAAAGGGCCAAGCTTGAAGACCCCTGAGCTAAGCATTCAAAAAGTGCTTGGGGTCTGCCCATCAGCAACCAGGATCTGAGACCGTGTCTTCTGCTTCCCCCCACCATTTCTCCAATTGCAATTTAAGAGGCAGGCAATGCAAGATGGAAGGCGAAGCTGTTTTTCTACCACCCATCAATTCCAACGTCTCTCTCTCTCTCTCTCTCCGTGTGTGTGTGTGTGTGTGTGTGTGTGTGTGTGTGTGTTGCACCAATTCAGAAGGGTTCAGACTAATTAACTTGGATTTAAATGCTTGGAAGGAAAAAAATGTTTTCCTAAGTAGAAGTGGGTTGTTTCTGGAAATTCTCCAAGGCTTTTCTTTTGCTTATGCCTCTCAATTCTTTTTTTTTCCCCTGTGGGGACTGCATTATCACCAAATCAAATCTGCCCTGAAAGAATCAGTAAGATTCTCTACAATGAGTCTATCTTCAAAATGGGAAATCATGAGGGTTATTACTAGTGTTGGTAAGGAAATAAATCTATGGGAAAATAAGAATGCTCTACATTAACTCCGCAAAAATAGTTTCCTGCATTTACAGCAAACATGCAGAAATTTTTGATTCCAACATTTTGACTCTGGGAATTGGGAATCAGCCCAACCTATAACCACACTTAAGTATAATTTATGTGGAAGGTATTCATTTCCCCACTGGCCTGCTTAAGTCAAGCGATAACAGATGCAACTGGGAGGATTCAAAGCATGGCTGAAAAGAGGGCAGTAACATATATTTTAGATTAAACAGAATGCTTGTGTTTCTTGTGCTTAACAGGTTATAGGAAACAAATACAGCATGCTCGTTAATGGGGGATTTTTTATAAATTAATAAAAGCAAAGAGATGTTTGTGGACCAGAGATAACTATATGTACTTGCATTGAAGAATCTAGGGTTTTCCAAGTAGGCAAAGTATCTTACAACTGAGGAAGCAGAATACTCTCAGATGAAAGGGCTCGTGAGAAACTGAGGCAGGCAGTGCCCAGGGCCAGCATGAATGAAAAATTGTGCGTCAACCAAGGCACTATCTGACCCTGCCATGTTAGGCAAGATGAACTGAAATGGCACATTTCAAAGTTCCTCCCTCCCAAAGATCTTTAAATATTTCCCAACAATTTCATACAAATAGAAGAGGCCTCTTCAATTGCCACTCCTTTTATTTGTTGCTAGGGAATTCTTGTAGGATCTCTCCCTTCTTGGCCTGGTGCTCTTTGTGTGGCGCTAATAAGATCTAACGGAGCAGCATCTCTTAACAGCAGCAGTGACAACCCATTCCCCTTAGTTGTGTATTTTATTACAGGGATAAACCAGAACCATATCCCTAATTCAGAGGTGTGTGTTGGGATCGACATCGCATCTACTTTCTGCTCAAACACAATTCTGACACGGTAGACTCCGTGAGACCTCATGAGATTGTCAACGTGCCAAATGCGGTATCACGAAACTACCACCCACGACAGCTGAAACTGCTACCACTGCTGCCACAAGTAGCAAACACAAACGAACACACAAACAGGGAAAGGAAAAAATAAACTAGGGGGGAAAAATGGGATAGGCCTGCTACAGGTCAGAAGAACAGAAGAAATAGTGCAACCAATGGCCACGAGTATAGCACATGGAGAAGCGAGGAAGACTGCTTTTTAGTTTTAACAGAAAATTCAATTTATGGCTGAAGAATTGCACCCAGCTATCCGGGTTCTGCCACCTGCCAGAACTGAGATGAGTTGGTGATTTATACTTTTTTTTTTAAAAACAAAACAAAACAAAACAGAATCACGCACTGGGCCCCTGTATATCGGTGCATCCTTAGATGTAGAAAATTCTTTGGGAAATGGATTTCACTGTTGCATCTTCATGTGTGCCAACTGATCGATTATCCTGCTGGTTATTCATTACTAGAAATGTTTATAGACCATTAACACAAAGAAACCAATGATGGGAATATGGGGGCAGGGGTAGAGAAAGGGGACAATTGCACTTTGTCCTTTTGAAAGAAAGGCATCTTCCACTTTGAGGCCTCTTCTTCGCTCTTTATCTTCTAAGTGGCCCATTGGCATAGTAGAAATGCAGTCTCTTAAAAGTTTTCCAGTGGTGCCAGATCCCTTCAATTGTGTTTAATTCAAACTTGTTCCAGGTGCTTTTTTCTTTTTCTTTTTCAAATCCAACCAGTCAGCCCATAAGGCTATTTCTGAGGCTTTCAAAGTGCAAAAGAGTCCAAGGCAAAATCCTCACCTTGAATCACCCATTAAGGCATGTTTGATTCCAGTCTCAGCCATTGCAATCCCTGGCGGGTGTAGTGTACTAGTTCGATCATACTGCTGTTCAACGAGAGAAAGCAGGCAGCAGCACTGAGCTTGGAAAAAAATTCTAAAAGACAAAAGGAAAAGAAAAAAAAAGAAAAGCATCATGTCTGATTCTTTAATTAAACATGGTTCTTAAACCTGTAGAACACATTTTCTCAACCTTGGCAACTTTAAAATACGTGGATTTCAACTCCCAGAATTCCCCAGCCAGATGTATTATATAAGGTAATAATAACGTTGGAAGGGACCTTGGAGGTCATCTAGTCATCCAACCCCCTGCTCAGGCAGGAAACTATACCAATTCAGACAAAAAACCTTAAGTAGAAGGATTAATCATGAAAAGTGCTTTTGTTTTAACTTAATTGTCAGCTATCTTAGCAAAATTCAAGTTTTTTTTTCCCCTTAAGTAATTTTATAAGTCTTATTTTCTTCAAAATTTGGCCTGGGCTACCAATATGGGTTACTTACAGGTACTAATCCTATAAGCAACCACTTTATTACTATGCAATAATTCTCCTTTACAAGAATTAGGGTTATCCATGTATTTCAGACTACACGCCATCAATACAGCAACAATGGTAGCAATACTCTGGTCCTAGCATTGTGTTTTGATCTGGGCCTTGCCAGCATACTTCAGATGAAGAATTTGTACCGAGCACTGATAATATTACCCAGTTAGGAGCATCCACAAGACAACAAGCAAACTTGGAGAGAGCACCAAGGATACTTCATTTCAACCCTGAGCTATAAATATTCTCCTTTATTGGTAATTGTACTGAGCTGATAAATATCTGATTTACAGGAACCAATCAACTTCATACTTGTTTTATCCTGGCTAGGAGTAGGTCCTGAGGGTGCAAGCAGAGTCTCTTGTCAGCAAGAAAAGCCAAGAATTACTTAGAGGTGCTGGTAACCTTGGGACTCTCCAAAATGAACGTGCGAAACCCTGCACAAAATCGTCCTCAAGGGGAATAGGACTTTAGGACACTGAATTTGCAAGTCAGTAAGAAACAAACAAACTCTTACTCTTATTTTTCCGAGCCAAAAGATCAGCTTGTTCCCAGAAGTCGTAGGCGTACAGAATATAAGAAGTGATGTTAACGAAGGAGGACGTGATGGTCGGGATATAATGGGGGACGCTGACTGAGGAGCCGAGGCTGCTACTTCCACAGCTGCTGGCGCTGGAACCCGTCTGTGAGCTGACTGAGCCAGCCGGAGAAGGCATTGGGGAAAGCGGAGAAGGAGTGCCAGTGCTCCTGAAGGATGAAACACAAGAGTGTTTAGTCTCATAGTCAAGAAATACCACAAAGTAGAACCAGACATCAAGAAGGAATGAAGTCTTAGGAGGGGCATGAAGAAATTTAGGGGGGAAATAGCTAAAAGGATTTCTAACATTTAGTCCAACAAATGGCTAAAAGAGGACCGAACATCCCTGGTGGCCAATGCACGCTGAGCACTGGTGGTCAAACCAAGGAGGAAAGGAAAACAGAGCAGGAGATTTTTTTTGGGGGGGGGAAGAAATACAGATAGTCTTCAATTTATCCTTCAGTGACCAGTCAAAGTTGCAATGGCACTGGAAAAAGCGCTCACAGTGATGACTGTCACAAGTGTCCTTGTAGTCGTATGATCAAACTTTGGGTGCTTGGCAACGGGTATGTATTTATGATGATTGCAACCAGCCAGCTTCCAATGAAGAAAGTCAATGGGGGAAGCAGAATTCACTTAAAGATTGCATGATTCGTTTCAAAACTGCAGTGATTCACTTAATAACCATTGCATAAAAGGTTATAAGAGCAGGCACGACATACTTAACTGCCATATTTATCAACAGTACTACCTGTAATTTCCCAAAATCTCCTGCTCCACTTTCCTTCCTTCCTTGGTTGATGAAAATTGCTCAGCATGCATTGCTCACCAACAGAAATTCGGGTGCTAATTCTGGTTTCAAGTTGAAGACCGTCTGGATACTCAACTCTGAACAAGTGCATTTCACACATCAACAGCCTGTTCAATCACCAGGATTTGTTTAAGTCCTATAGATTTAAAAGCCGCTTTGACAATTTTTCCCCAACCTGGTGCCCTTTCATCCCGTTAGACTTCAACTTCCAAGTCAGCATGAATTCTTGATTTTTAAAATTATGATCAGGGCCTTGACATTTCAAAGTGTGATATATTCTGCTTTTGGAAAAATGTTAATGTATTCTGTTCTGACCAGGACAGGAAAAGGAAAAGGAAAAGGAAAAGGAAAAGGAAAAGGAAAGAAAAGGAAGAAAGAGAATAGAACTTGCTGTATTCTAAACTATGGATCTTGTGAATTTTATAGCTGAAGGAGGATTTGAACTTGGATCTCCACAGTCCCTATCTACCCCATGAGAAATAGTTTCCCTTGAGCAGAATGCCAGGCAATCCTCTACATCAGAGGTCCCCAATCCTTTGAGCACCAGGGACTGGTTCCATAGAGAGTGTTTTTTCTGTGGACTGGAGGGGGCGTGGTTTCATGTACTGCCCCGCTCAGGGGCAGGGCAATGGTAGCACCAGCAGGACAACGCTCGGAGCGACGCTAGCGCCAATGGGACGCTCAGGGGCAGGGCAGCACTAGTGCCGGCAGGATGCTTGCCGCTAGCGCAAGTGTGTGGGGTGTGAGTGCATGCACGTGTGCACGTGCACTGGCCATCTCGTCACGCAGCCCGGTGGCCAAGCAGCTGCAGCCCATTAGTGGGCCGCGGCCCACAGGTTGCGGACCCTTGCTTTACATGTCTACTCAGAAGCTATCCCTCCTTATTCCGCAGCAAGAGGCCATCAAATCCAAAGTGACAAGTGATGAGCCTGAGAAATAAACTAGCAACAATTTATATTCTGAGAGATCCTCAAACTGATTTCCAGCTAATTCATACTTTTGGTCTCTTTGTAGCCTATGTACAAATCTTACAATTAACCAGAAAAGTAACAAGAATAAGTTTGTGATATTACCTTGCAACACATGGAGAAGGTGCTTGGGCAATTCTAGAGGAACTCTGTAATAAGCAAGGAAATTCTGTTTAGATCATAAATAACTTCAACTCATGTTTTATTTACACAGAAGGGAAACACTTATTTTTCATGAACATTTATTTATTTAATCAATCAATAAATCAATCGATCAAATTTATTGCCCACTCATCTTACCACAGGGTAACTCTGGCTTACAATATTAAAAAAAAAATCACTATATAATACAAGTAGTCCTCAACTTACAACCACAATTGAGCCCAAAATTTATGCTGCTAAGTGAAAAATTTCCTTAAGTGAGTTTTGCCCCATTTTACGACTTTTCTTGCCACATTTGTTAAGTGAATCACTGCAGTTGTTAAATTAGTAACACATTTGTTAAGTGAATCTGGCTTCCCCATTGACTTTGGGGAATGGGGTCGCAAAAGGTGATTACATGACCCCGGGACACTGCGGCCGTCATAAATAGCAGTTAGTTGTCAAGCATCCAAATGTAAATCATGTGACCTTGGAGATGCTGCAACAGTTATAAGTGTGAAAAACTGTCATGAGTCACTTTTTTTAGTGCCATTGTAAACTTTGAACAGTCACTAAGTGAACTGTTGTAAGCTGAAGACCACCTGTACTAAAAAAACTTTAAACATACTTGTAGCTCCCATGTTACACTGTTCAGATATTTATCATTCACTTGGGGAAACCAATGACCCACTGACATAATATTGTTGGATCTACCCTCCCCCTTCCACTCTCAGCTGAAACTTTTCATTCTCTACCTTGAAATGTTCATTAAGAGTCCGGGAATACTTTATTGCTGTGTCCTTCTTGTAGCGAAACATTGCCATGTACAGAATGGCTTGGCAGCGCATGCTGTAAAAACACAATGAACATGGAACACATGCAGCTGTTTAGAAACTTTCTTCCAGGTAGTTGAAGATTCTTCACACATTGCAGCAAAGCAAAACAGAAAGTTAGGCATTTTGAATATGTTTTCTTTTAAAACTCAGAATGCTTGGAAACAGCACGCAGAGCCACTCACCAAAACACAATGAAGATTTTTTCTTGCGTGGTTGTTGAAGAGTCCGCAAAGGATTTTAATGTCATTATGAATCTATGGGAAGACAAATTAGACTTATTTTAGTTCCATCAGCATATAAAAACATGATATTGTGATGCACTGAACTAGCAGTCAAACAGAAGGTTAGTTTTACAGAACTGGGCAGATACGGGGGTGGGGGGGAAAAATCCCCATAGATAAACAGTGAAGTTTTTTCGGGATCTCCTTCCTAAATTTCATTACCTCTCATTTCATTTCTAATATCCTCTCCTTCAAATCCCTTCCCCAGTTTTGGCCAAACTCAAAACATAAAAAAGTTAATGGATAAATAAATAAATAGGCAGATAGGCGTAAAATAAAAAGACAGAACAAGCCATGACTTGATTATGAATGCCAGGCTTATTAATGCATCAGAGAAGAACTTGGGGGGGGGAGGAGTCTGTAACCTTACTGTTATATTACTTGACAGCAGCAAGAAGGCTTTATGCCAATGTTTCTCACCCTGGGCCATTTTAAGCTGGGTGGACTTCAACTCCCAGAGTTTTCCAGCTAGCTGGCTGGGGAATTCTGGGAGATGAAATCCACCCAGCTTAAAATGGCCCAGGGTGAGAAACATTGCTTTATGCACAAAAACGGAAAGATGCTTTAATTCCCACAATGGATGAATGGCTGGAAAAACAAATGAAACTAACAGAGGTAGCTAAATTAACTGCTTTAATCAAAGAAAAAAAACTAAATTTGTTTCTACTTGGGAACCGTTTCCAGATTTTGTGCTTGAAGGGGGGGGGGGAGAGAGAGAGAGGAATGAAATGCTGACTTTGGGTTTTGCTGATTAGGCAAACTTGTTATTACAGTAATGGCTAATATGTGTTAAATATGCAAAAAGTAAAAAGGTGAGGCTGTCATGTTATTATGTTATTCTACTGCGCTAAAGAGATTTGAAGTCAATGTTTTTCTCTTTTTTTCCCTGTTTCCCCTACACCTCTTTCTTTCTACTTTCCCCTCCCCATTTTCCCACTATTTTCATTTTCATTTGTATTTTATACTTTGATAAGTTGAATGAAAAAAAATTATCAACTGCATCAGAGAAGGAGACTTCCACAAGCCAGATGTCTAAGTGAAAGCACAAGGATCCTTTAATGAGGCTGCAGAGAATGAAAATAATTGTATGTAGGAGGACTCTCAGTGCTCAAGAATCTCCAATGCAGATGCAGATGCTGGAATGAAGCCATTATTCTGATAACAGAGCCTAAAGCAGCTGTTGTGGTTGATAGGAAAATGTAAACATGCATCCTCCAGTCCAAATTAATAGAAATGATTGGTTCTGAGGATTCACACACACACACACACACACACACACACACACACACACACACACATCACATAACACTTAAACAACACAATGTACTGTATTTAATAGTAGGATGTCTTATTCGTGTTCCCTTTATTTTTTTGAGCAGTGTGTGTGTGTATATATATATATATATATCTATGGGAAAAAATATAGGAAGAAAGAGATATTTAATTTTTTTTAATGGAGGTTTTGTCCAACAACTAAGCAATAACATTGCTGATAATTGCCCTTTTTATTTAAACAAAACAAAGCAAAAGGAATACAGCAAAGTTACACTTGCGTGTGTTAACAAAAGGAACAATGAATGGGGGAAATTTAACAAGAATTAAAATATGAGAGAAAGGGGGAGAGAAAGAAACTATTAGGTTTACATTTGCTATTTTGCATTATTTAGGCTCCCTTAGAAGCCTAACAACTGTAAATGATATTTGCTTCCAACTACTTGTAAATATGTGATTTTATTCCAGCCTTCACTAAGTAGTTCTTGACCTCAGTAGGTTTTTTGCAGACCTCCTGAACTAGAAGAGCTATATTTGAATCTTATTTGAAGTAGGCTTAGAGCTATATTTCTTTCCTTAGCTTCCTTGCAACAGAAAGGAAAAACATCACGAAAACGAGAAGGCCATGAAAATAAGAGAAAAAAATATCTAGAAGAGGAATGGTTTTGGATCTAGATATGAGTAAAAATAGGGGAGGTCTGGTAACGAGATTCATAGGATAAGGCAGAGAACAAAAAAGCTACAGGGCGGAACAGTGAACTCAAGAGCCTTGGTGGAGCAGTGGGCTAATGCCTCCTTAAGTAACACCAGCTGCCTGCAATTAGTGCAGGTTCGAGTCCCACCAGGCTCAAGGTTGACTCAGCCTTCCATCCTTCCCAGGTAGGTAAAATGAGGACCCAGATTGTTGGGGGCAATAAGCTGACTTTGTAATAATGCCGCTTGGGGGGGGAAGCCCTAATAAGCAGGCATATACATAGAATGAAGGCTATTGCTAAGGACATTGATTTGTGCTTTAGATTGTAAGCTGCCCTGAGTCTTCGGAGAAGGGCGGGATATAAATGGGATTAAAAAAAAAGTGTGGAAACTTCTGAATATCAAAGGAAGAATGTGAAGCCAGCAGGTATAAGCGAAACGGTTGTCTACTTACTTAATGAGGTCTATGGTTTCTGCAAACATGGTATAGGCTGGCTTTGGTGAGAGGGGATCCGATTCCATTGCAATGCCACACTCAATAAAGGACAGGGCAGCATCCAAGTATTTGAAGGCCTTTCCAACTTTATCTGTCTATTGGAAACAAAATTAGCATTGATTAACCAACAAGCCACCCAGGTGAGGCAGTTTGTTTTCCTGACCTCCTTCCACAGTTTTGTATAGTCAATGGTCATTCTACAGTTGTGGTCAAAGGCATTTGAAAAGCACCAGACAAAAGTGATTTGATTCAAACGTTGTAGTAGATCTTGGTGTCTTAAACCTAAACTATCTAAAGCAATTGGTTTCACCTAGTATATTAAGTAAAAAGGCTAGGAAAAACAGTATTAGGAATCTAGGCACCTAGAACTGAACTTCAATCTCAATTTGAAGATAATTTCTCTCATATTAGAAGAATGGAATACTTAAGTGCAACAGCAGACTCGCTAAGAATGAAATGCAGTATCATTGGGACTTGTAACATATTTGTATTCACTTATAAAATTGTTATCAACTATTCTGGATGAAACGATATCCCTAAAGTGGATTTATAAAGACCCTTTCATGTATATTGTGAAGCATTCATTTGTTTACCAATCCAAGTGGACATGATGATATTGTCCTTTGAATCTCAGTGAACTCAAGCCAGTAACACTGGAGAAAGTATGGTTTCTTTCCTTAACTTAAATAATGTTTATAGAGATTCTCAATCATCCAGCTTTCCAACTGGATGAAGCTGTCTTCTGAGATTGGAATAGTGTGTTGCCTCCTCTGTCTTTCAACACACTATTCCAATCTCAGAAGACAGCTTCACAGTTGGAAAATCCTCAGTTTTGTGCTTGGAGTGGGTGTTCTGAGGTGGAAACATTTCCAATTTGAACTATTTTGCAAAGCTTTCAACTTGTTCTAGATCACAGAAAAAAACATATGGCAGAGAGATTTAATCTCATTTTCACATCGTAACAGAGCTCTTTGAAGCTGATCCATGGTTACTTCTCAACGTGGGTTTGCTTCATCCAGCATTCCCTCAGGATAACTGTACTATTTGGAACCAACCATATTGACTTGTAACTTTTCTGCAGGCAAACCTACCATTGCATCAGCTTTGTGCTTCAATCTTTTGGCTTCCTTTAAGTGAAATTCTATTGGATGTTGTCTGAAATAAACCACAAGAGAAAAGTGTTTTTCAGAGTAGGCAACCATATCAGATGCAAATTTTATTCCAGAGTTTTGAATGAACAGCCCAAAGATCTCTTAAATATTTAGTAAACTTTTCTCAGTGAACTTATGAAATCAGGAAAATAAAAAAACCAAGATGAAAACCCAAGCTGGTCTAATAGGCTACAAGAGAAATTGAGAACTCAAAAAACAACATGTCAACAGACAGAAGGAAAACGAAAATATTCTTACCGGTGAGGCTTGCTTTGAGGCTTCATTGGCTTGGAGGTACCATTTGGCAAAGAAGGCACTGGGAAAGGATTCGGGACATCATCTGTAGAGCCCTGGAAAGACGGAGAGAAAGAAGGACAAATATGTGTAACTCAGAAATAGTCACAACAGAACTTCTGCGTTCTTCAACGAGCATGCATTTTTGTTTGCCGCAGCATTACCAATGGTAATATGTGATGCATGTAACATGTGGTATGACAGGAGCCTTCCAGTAGTTGAGGGGCTGCCACAGAGAAGAAGGGGTCAACCTGTTCTCAAAGCACCTGAGGGCAGGACAGGAAGATCATTCAAGAGAAGTCTAACCTAGAACTAAGGAGAAATGTCCTGACAGTGAGAACAATTAATCAATGGAGCAGCCTGCCATTTGGAGTTGTGGATGCTCCCATCAGTGGAGGTTTTCAACAATACACTAGACAACCATTTGACCGAAATGGTATGGCATCTCCTGCTTGAGCGGGAGGTTGGACTAGAAGACCTCCAAGGTCCCTTCCAAACCTATTATTCTGTATTCTAATTTGATCTCGCTTTTTATAGACCATGAGGAAGATTGTTCTTGGCCCTTGCAACGTTTGAATAGACTAAAGCATTTTTAATCAACAGAAACACATTGCACAAATCCCTTTTTTTTTTTACAAATGCCCAAAACAGGAAACAACTTTGCATCCATCAGTGTTAGGGAATAAAAATAACCCAACATTATCTCAGCATTGAATGAACCGTGTATGGGGTTGTTTTAATTTGGGAGGAAATGATGATTCACTTAACGGTGTTCTAAAAAAAACCCCACTGCTTTAGAGACTAAGGCAGACAAATTTCCACACCAAAGAAATATATTATCTTCGCGGTTGCAATCGGAACGACAAAATTACATAAATTCAAAAGCTGAGAAGCAATCTCATCAACAAATAACTCTTATTTTATTCTGTTCGTTGGGTTTTGTTTTCTTGACTGCAAGAAAGCTTATGTTGAAAAAACAATTGGCTTTCCTTATTTCATGAGAAAGTCAACTATGGCCAAGTTGTAGCTTTTGATGGAAGCCACACACCATAATTAGGAAAAAAAATCTTGTATAATCAGCCAGAATTACATATAGTTAAGCATATTTTATCTTATGGTTAAAAGCAAGATGCTTCTGCTAACCTAGGGGTGTCAAAGTGGCAGCCCACGGGCCGGATGCGTCACGCGTAAGCCACGCCCACCCCGGCTCCACAAAGGCAAAACACGTTGCAATATGTCATGTGTGATGCAATAGAGCTTGACACTCATGTGCTAACCATTTTATCTCTTGTCCTTTAATTGGTCCCAAGCATCTCAATGTTAAAAGTTTTTATTCAGCTATCATGCCACAAACCCATTGACAAACTTCAAGGCATTTATACTATCATTAATCAAAGCCAGCTAGTCTGCTGGCCACCAAGATACCTTGAGTTGATTGAATTCTGAATAATACAGCAAGCAGATACATTACAATAGCTCTACTTCTCTCTCCATTTAAACAGTTCAAACATTCCCTTCTTCTCCCATCTAAATTTCTGGCTGGGACATCCACTACGGAGAATATACCCGAAGCAGCTCATCTATAGGAATATTTTGATCCATGTAATTGTGATATTCCAGGCTCCTTAGTGGAAAGAAATCACCTTCACAATACAGCCAGTCCTCAACTTACGATCGCAATCGAGTCCCAAATTTCTATTGCTAAGCAACAGAAGTGAGTTTTGCCCAATTTTATGAACTTTCTTGCTACAGTTCTTAAGTGAATCCCTGCAGCTGTTAAGTTAGCAACGCGGCTATTAAGCGAATCTGGCTCCCCCATTGACGTTGCTGGTCAGAAGGTCACAAAAGGCGATCGCATGACCCTGGGACGTGACAACCGTCATAAATATGAGCCGGTTGCCAAGTATCTGAATTTTATTCAGGCGAGGGCAGGTATGCTGCAACAACGGCTGTGTGAAAAACGGTCATATTTTTTTTCCAGGGCCGCTGTAACGAACCGTTGTTAAGTTGGAAACTAACAGTACGGTGAAATCTGCAAATTTGACCACTTCTCCTCTTAAACAACCCAAGTTTCCAAATCACGTGTCTTTGACCAGGTCCCTCAGCAGAAGTCGCTTACACCTACTTTGTCACTTTTGGAGTTTTCCAAAGGTTTCCCCTCCAGTTTCCTGTGCTTGGAGGATGAGGGGTCTCTATGGCTCTCTTTGCTCTTGGCAGTGCCGATACTGGGACCGGGAACTGGATAACAGGCATCGTTTTCGTTCTTTGGCCGCTTCTGAGCTGTCTTGGGTGGCTTCTGAGCAGGCTGCACTGGGGACAGCGGTGGTGGCATCGGCAGTGGCATCTCTTTCCTTTGAGTCTCTGTTACCGAGAGCTTCGACATCCTAGGGAAGGAATGATCAGGGCAGTGTAAGTTCCAAGGAGTATTATATTAAAATTGTTAGAGGAGAGCAGCCTGGAATAAAAATTAAGCACCCAGCACCTGAGTTCTGTTTACTCAATAAAAGGTACAGAAACAGGCAGATAACTAATCAACAAACATTTTCCTCTTGAGCAACAGAGGGAGAAAAAGTCAGGTACTTTTGGCTGATTCAACATGCTGATAATATTCATAAGCAATGGTAAAAAATGTATACCAAGACACATCTTCGATCTGAAGTGAAGTATATTGACGAACTACAGGTTTCTTAAAAGTTTCAATTTAGGTGCAGCAAAGCTTGGTTCCAGCTGCCGGATTCAAAGGACTTTCCAGCTATTTCGATATTGTAGTGGAGTTTAAAAATTTTTTACTTTGAACTTCAGATAATCACTTTTGGATAAAACGTATCAAATATATGTATGATAAATTTCACAGTTACATTTGCGATTATCCACTGATAATTTTCAGTTCCAATTAAATGATGCAAATTCTTTTTTTTAAAAAAAACTTTATCAGCTTTTCAAAACTCAATACTTTGCTCATCAGAAATTGCAATTAATTAACATGCATATGTATGCACCAGTATTAGAGTAGTCATACAATAAAATGTTTATCCATACAATTGCAATGATTAAAAAATCTTGCGCAAAGTATCCACTCAATTCTATTTTCAATGGATACCAGTCTTGCAATGAATCCCAGATTATTTTTAAGACATTTATATTTTACCTCTATTATAACACAAGATAATACACACACACACACACACTTTTACCTTACCTCCTAGTGAGCTAAAGTTGAGGCTGAGGTACGCTGAGATAATTTGAATCTAAGTGTCCCCAGCCCAAAAATCTCCCCAGTCTTAATGCAGAAGACTGAGTCTTTATTAGAGCTATCACATTATTTTGTTTTGCACACTTCAATAGCAAATTTAAGGCAACATTTTAAGTCTAGCTTATCATTTGAAAGGATTATTTATCACCAAAAGCTATTCCAACTGTTGAGGAGGGGAGAAGGAATGGATGGGGCACCTTGTCCTGAATATCTAACTCTCACTGCTGGCTGGGAAATTCCAGGAATGAAAAGTCCACCTTCTTAAAATGGTTGAAAAACGCTGATCTAGGTGAGCAACCTGCAGACAGCTTGTGATGGAATAGGCATGGAAATAATAAATACTTGTATGCATTTATTATACATACATGTTATTATAATACACATTTCTGCTTTGCATTACAAACAGAATCAGGAACATTTGCTTCCACACACAATTAGACCCAGCCTGGATTGCATGTAAGAGATTTAACTACCCAGTGATGATCAATTTTATGTAGTCAAAAAGACAAACGACTTATCTGCAACTCCTGAAATTTACTATGTGGTTCAGAAGAAATCCAAAGGAAAGAACAGTTTGAACATGTATTAACAGACTAATTGTTTGCTGATGTACAATTAATTTAAAGAACCAGAGTTTGAGGGTTTAAATTTGCTATTAGGACAGAATTTCAACTTTAATCATATGGAAGTTAGATTTCTCACTTAGAGACAGCCATAATACTGTTGTTATCTTTGTTCTTATTGAATGATTAGTAGCCAAAACAAAAATAATTTTTAAAAAAAGAACCACCATAGTTCAATACAGAAGAAGGGACCAGAGTGTTCAACTTACTAGCCTAGATTTTACTAGCTTAGTTCTCTACATAACAGCTTTGTACTCACTTAGTTTTACTGGAATCTTTATGGCCTAAAGATGAGGAAGATTTGGTTTCTCTATCCAGCTTGACTTTCTTCTGATCATTTCTCAGTGCATCTTCCTGCTGATAAAAACACAAATACAACCCTTAAATACTTAAGGAGGAGTCCCCTTTCTGACTACACACCTGTGAAACATGGAAAGCTGCACACCTGTGCAACATGGAGAGCTGCACACCTGTAGCCACATCAGAAGCAACTATCAGTTCTACCATGACAAGCAAGACTAAGCTCAGCTGTTATCCCATCCTTGCTACTCCCCCTCCTTAAGAGTAACCAAAATTTTAGAAGGGGGGGGGGCAGAAAGAGCTGAGGGAAGAGAAATTCAAAACAGCCTAAAGGGGACTGATTATTTAGAAGGCAAGGGAAATGGTCTCTCTTGAACAATAACTTGGAAGCCAGTTTAGTCTAGTGATTAAGACACCAGACTAGAAGCCAGGAGTCTCGGAAGTTCTAGTCCTGCCTTAGGCACGAAAGCCAGATCGGTGACTTTGGGCTAGTCATTCTCTCTTAGCCCAACCCATCTCACAGGTTTATTATTGTGGGGAAAATAAGAAGAGTGAGGAATGTTAGGGACTTTCACAGCCTTGAATTACTTGTCATATAATAAAGGTGTGGTACAAATAAATAAAATAAGGGAGATTGGATGGCAGCCTGGTAGGACCACTACGCCGTAAGCTTTTTCTCACAGGCTTTATAACTAAACTACTGTACTACAGTCAGAAGGGTCTAATGGTGGTTTCCCTGTGTGAGACTGAATCGTGGGTTATTACCAACATTTGCTTTTTATTGACAAATATGGGACTTGTTACAATTATACCGTTTATGGATCACTGAGGTATAGAAATAAAATGCAAAACTTCACATGAGATTGGAAATCCTATCTTTGGTAAGGTAAAAGGTAAAGGTTCCCCCGCACATGCGTGCTAGTCGTTTCCAACTCTAGGGGCCGGTGGTCATCTCCGTTTCAAAGCCGAAGAGCCAGCGCTTGTCCGAGGACGTCTCCATGGTCATGTGGCCAGCATGACTAGACGCCAAAGGCGCACGGAACGCTGTTACCTTCCCACCGTAGTGGTCCCTATTTTTCTACTTGCATTTTTACGTGCTTTCGAAATGCTAGGTTGGCAGAAGCTGGGACGAGTAACAGGCGCTCACTCTGTTATGCGGTGCTCGGGATTCAACCCGCCAAACTGCTGACCTTCTGATCGACAAGCTCAGCGTCCTAACCCACTGAGCCACTGCGTCCCACTTTATCTTTGGTAGAGCTGACTAATTCAGCAAACTTTATCATCCAGCAGGCAAGATGATAGAATTGTCATTCTTTTATTATTAGAAATTTTTTTATCCCAGCTTTTTATTGAATAACTTAATGCAACAAACATGCCAAATAACCCTGTCTCTGATTTTCCCCACAATCCTGTTAGGTTAGGTTGGACTAAGAGTAACAGGCCCAAAGTCACCCAGCCAGTTTTCATACCTAAGATGGGACTAGAACTCACACATCTCCCGGTTTCGAGGCCAGCCCTTTAGCTACTACACAAAACTGGCTTTTAAGAAATCATTATCTTCATAAATTATTAAAAATGACTGAGGAAAAAGAAGAGTTCCTACCACTACCAAAATCAAAGTGATTTGGTGATGGTTCAATAAATCTCTCTGGATCCCTTTATACATATTTCAAGAATAACGTTTCTAGGGAGTTTCAAATACATGCAGATAGGAAGCGTTACGTGGCTTCTAACTTAGTGTACTGAAGATATCTAACATCTCAGATCCTGGGAAATGATACCAGTCTGACTATGTACTATGATAGTTTCCAGTTCTGGAAGCTGCTGTACAAACACATCTGGAGGGAACCAGACTGTAGAAAGGCTTTTGGCTCACTCATTAATGGCAGCACTTGCCAGAGAGGCACACAGCTGGGGTTCCTCAATTTAACTGGAATCAAATCCGTTTAATCAAGACAGTTTAACAGGAATCAAATGTGGAAACAGGAGAAAGAGATTGAGATAAATTCGAAAGTGGCCTCTTTTGCAGGTTTCCTTCATCTTCCACTTACAAGCACTTATTCCAAAATAAATTAAGTGACCTAGAAATCCTATCAGTGACTGGGATTGTAAGACTTGCTTATTGTGTTTGTTTTCAAAGTTTCATGTTGCACCCTTGCTCCAATAGCTTTTTAAAACTGAAATTCAAGATTTTAGCGGAGTCCTCCTACAAGTTAGAGTATCTAAACTAGTACTTGTGTTTATGTGCCCTGAAACCAAACAGTGGGAAGTTAATAGTTCTTCATAAACTCTATATAGCTAAGCTACAGAATTTGTTGCCATAAACTGTGTCAATGGCCATCAAGTTGGATATTTTTAAAGGTGAATTAAGTTAAATTAGGATATGGGCCATCTGTTGTCTACAAATGGTAGTTGCTGACTAACTATGATAGTCACATTGGAGGTGTCCTCTCTGAGGGCAGAACTGCCATGAACAATTTTCACTGGGGGAACATACTAGTGGAGTAAATGAAATTCTGATTTGATTCAGAAATTGATTTTAAGTTAATCTAACATGCAGCTAATTTTGAATGCTCTTTCTTGTACATGTAGCACTTATGATCACAACTGAGTCCAAAAGTTCTGTTGCTAAGCGAGACATTTGTTAAGTGAGTTTTTGCTCCATTTTACAAACTCTCTTGCCACAGTTTTTAAGTAAATCCCTGTAGGTGTTAAATTAGTAACATGGTTGTTAAATGAATCTGGCTTCCCCATCTGGCTTCCCCCTTTGCTTGACAGAAGGTTACAAAAGGTGGTTACATAATCCTGGGACATTGCAACTGTCAGAAATGTGAGTCAGTTGCCAAGCGTCTTTGAGTTTTGATCATGTGACCCTGGGGATGCTGCAATCGTCCTAAGTGTGAAAAACAGTCCCAAGTCACTTTTTTCAATGCCATTGTAACTTTGAATGGTCACTAAATGAACTGTCGTTAAGTCGAGGACAAGCTGTACTTCCTCAATCTGCAGAGAATCTTTTGAGAGGAGTCAGTCAGAACTGCACACACCACGACTACAAAAAAGGATTAAATAGGCCATTTTCTCAATGGAGGGAAGAATGGTGTCTCTCTGAATTTACCTAAATCAGGGGTCTTTAAACTTGGCCCTTTTACAAGTTTGAAGACCCCTGACCTCAATCAACACTAGATATCTCTTTAACATAAGCCCAATAAGGTCTGTAAAGCCCTCGTGTTGATTACAGCTTTCTTC